>NC_044361.1:19474287-20074287 GCF_007364275.1 Archocentrus centrarchus
GAAATGACAAGAGGAAGAATTGATTAAATTTTGGTGGTGATCCGGATCACGATCTGGATCCAGGAATTTTTTTAAGGATTCTTCACTATTGCGGGATAGGGGGTTATTGTTGTCTGGGAAAGATGAAAGATTATTTCACAGTATTTAGATACACATATTACAGTAATAAAATTGGAAGAAACTGGAGAAGTGAAGGACAAAAGAAGTGGCCTAAGAAACTAACTATAGAAGACGTATCTGGGACTAATGTCCTCAAGAAACAGGGGGAAAAAAAATCCAGCAAAGATCTGACACAGGAGCTGAGAGATTCATCTAGCCCTTTATTTGATTCATCTACTGTTCACTGAAGCCTCATCAGAAATGGTCTCAGTGGAAGGGTGGCTGTCAAGAAGCCATTCTTAAGGAAGGAAAACAGGGAGAAAAGGCTGAGGTATGACACATTACACAAGAACTGGACTGAAAATCAGTGGCAACAGGTCTGATGGAGTGATCAATCCAAATTTGAAATGTTTGGTTCAAATCATCATTGATATATGTATAGAGGAGCTCAGGAGAGCTAGAACAGGTAGTGTCTGCAGCCATCTGTAAAACACAGTGGAGGCTCTGTTATGGTTTGGGACTCCATTTCAGGCAGTAGCATTCGAGATCTTGTCAAAGCTGATGGAATTATGAAGACAGAAAATTACAACCAGAGTTTTAACCATCATGCATCTGGAGCCACCATGCATCTGGAGAGTCTCTGAGTGGCAACAATTTCATATTTTAGCATGACAATGATCCCAAACATACTGCCTACACAGTAAAAACAAGCAATGGACAACTATCAATCAAGGTTTGGCCTCCATAGAGACTGGACCTCAATATTATTGAAGCAGTGTAGGATCATCTTGACAGAGGGTGGAACAAAAGGCAACCAATATCCGAAGAAGTGCTTTGAACGTCCTTCAAGAAGCCTGGAGAACTATTCCTGAAGAAGTCTCTGGAGCTTGAAAAAGGCGACTGGACTTCTTTTTGTTTCTTGAAGACGTTTCACCTCTCATCCGAAAGGCTTCTTCAGTTCTCAACCAAATGGTGGAGAGACCCAGGTATTTAAACCCCTGTGGGCGTAGCCCCATGGAGGTGGTTATGACCCTCTATTGATCATGTGCGTGAACACATGTGCCCAGGTGTGAAGAGGGCGTGGGTCATATTTAATCAGTGGTTTCAGTTGAAACCAATTTAGGACTCCGCTCCATTGTTTCCTGTGGCCTATTGAGGTCACTGGAACAAAGGTGTGAATGGGGGTTGAGACGTCTGGGAAGGGAGCTCAGGACAGCACTGTAAGCGGGGGAAAGTTGGTGACGTAATCCACCTCCTCTGTTCAATGATGGTTGTTCACAGTGGACATAGATGGCTTCTTTCACTCCTCTTTCAAACCATCTGTTTTCCCTGTCCAAAATGTGAACATTGGCATCCTCAAAAGAGTGCCCTTTTTCCTTCAGATGCAGATGTACTGCTGAATCTTGTCCTGTCGAGGTGGCTCTTCTATGTTGTGCCATTCGTTTGTGAAGAGGCTGTTTGGTTTCACCAATGTAGCCATTGACCGCCCCACTTACTACCGCCTGTACCCTGGAGAAGCCACTCCATGCATTTATGGACTCCCAAAGATCCACAAAGAAGGAGTCCCACTTCGACCCATTATCAGCAGTATAAACTCGGTCACCTACAACATTTCCAAACACCTCGCCACCATCTTATCACCGCTTGTTGGCATCACACCCCACCACATTGAAAACTCTACAGATTTTACTAACAAGGTCCAGAATCTTGTACTGGATCCAGATGAAACCATGGTGTCCTTTGATGTGGTTTCACTTTTCACTTGCATACCCACAACTGAGGCAGTGGAGACCGTCAGAAGACGACTACAGGAAGACGATTCCCTACTGAACAGAACCAGCTTCACCCCAGATCAGATTTGTGCACTTTTAGATCTCTGCCTTACCACAACATATTTTAAATACAATGATGGATTCTACAGACAGAAGCATGGATGTGCCATGGGCTCCCCAGTGTCTCCCATTGTAGCCAGCCTTTACATGGAGGAAGTGGAAAGTAAAGCTCTTGGTTCTTTCAAAGGGAAGGCCCCTAGCCACTGGTACAGATATGTAGATGACACCTGGGTCAAAATCAAAACCCAAGAAGTAGAAGCCTTCACTCGTCACATTAACTCAGTGGATAAATACATACGTTTACCAGGGAGGACACCAGAGATAACAAGTTACCATTCCTGGACTGTGCAGTGCTTATCGAGGAAGATGGAAGCCTCAACATTGAAGTTTACCGGAAGCCCACACACACAGACCAGTATCTCCTCTTTGACTCCCACCACCCTCTGGAACACAAACTTGGGGTGATCAGGACCCTACAACACCGTGCGGAAAGTGTTCCCTCTAAGGCAGAAGGGAAGCATAAGGAACACACACACATTAAGAAAGCCCTCAAAACATGCGGTTACCCCGACTGGGCCTTCATCAAATCAGCTAAGATGCACAGGAATGAAGGCCAAACACAAACTACAGAGAATAGGAAGGACAAGAAGAAAAACATTGTCATCCCATATGTGTCAGGCTTGTCAGAGAAACTCAGAAGAATTTTCTCCAAGCATGACATCCCAGTATACTTCAAACCAAGTCACACCCTAAGACAAAAACTGGTTCATCCCAAGGACAAACCCGCCAAACACAAGATCAGCGATGTAGTGTATGCTGTTCAGTGCAGTGAAGAGTGCTCGGACCTCTACATTGGTGAAACCAAACAGCCTCTTCACAAACGAATGGCACAACATAGAAGAGCCACCTCGACAGGACAAGATTCAGCAGTACATCTGCATCTGAAGGAAAAAGGGCACTCTTTTGAGGATGCCAATGTTCACATTTTGGACAGGGAAAACAGATGGTTTGAAAGAGGAGTGAAAGAAGCCATCTATGTCCACTGTGAACAACCATCATTGAACAGAGGAGGTGGATTACGTCACCAACTTTCCCCCGCTTACAGTGCTGTCCTGAGCTCCCTTCCCAGACGTCTCAACCCCCATTCACACCTTTGTTCCAGTGACCTCAATAGGCCACAGGAAACAATGGAGCGGAGTCCTAAATTGGTTTCAACTGAAACCACTGATTAAATATGACCCACGCCCTCTTCACACCTGGGCACATGTGTTCACGCACATGATCAATAGAGGGTCATAACCACCTCCATGGGGCTACGCCCACAGGGGTTTAAATACCTGGGTCTCTCCACCATTTGGTTGAGAACTGAAGAAGCCTTTCGGATGAGAGGTGAAACGTCTTCAAGAAACAAAAAGAAGTCCAGTCGCCTTTTTCAAGCTCCAGAGACTACTATGACCTGGATGACTGAGAATCTACACAGACATATTCCTGAAGAAAGCCGCCTAAGAGAGTTCAGGCTGTGTTGAAGAATAAAGGTGGTCATATCATACCAAATATTGACGTTGAAGGTCATTAGAATTACACACACTCTCTTTTTGCCCCATCTATAACCTAAATACTGCATTTCCATGTATGTTTGCACATCTTAATAAATCGCTGCACATATTTCCCATTTTTTTAGTAAAAAAAATAAAGGATGGGTGGCTCAAGATTTTTACACAGTACTGTATAGTCACTTTGTAAAATTGGTAGACGCATCCACGACATTGCTAAAATTGTATTTTCAGTGCTTGACATTTTCATTTGATTTGCTAATAGTGGTTTGCAGCTGCAGGAACAGAACACAACGCAGCAACACCGACAAACTTTTCTCTGTCAGTACCAAGTCCGTTGCCTCTGGGTGTCCCTAAGAGGAACCACTTGAAAGTCTGTGCACTAGACTGTGTGAATAAACTCTGAGGACAGAAGGATTTAAGGAATTTAAAGCTGCTAACTACAAACACTGACAAATATTTCTTGCATCATAGGCTTTTGTCACAGAAACCTTTAAATTCTTTAATTAAATTCTCTAAAATCTCATATTTTTCCCTCAATGCACTATGACCTTTGCAAAAGTGAGAAATCAGTCACTGGAATACTTATAATAGGATGTCAGTACATTCTTTAACTCATTTAAGCATGACATTGTTTTAAACAAAAAAAAAAAGATCATTTTAAATAAAGTTTGAATTCACTGCAGCTAATTCATCTTTGTTTTCAGTCGACTGTTGCGTCCCTTCTTCATCCAAGCCTTTCACGCTGTCACGTCTTTCACACTACAATAAGTTATCTGAAAGGCAATACGCTTCATATGTGTTAATAGAGAATAATAAAGTTTGGTGAAGCAAAAGAAGCCAATTATCAACAGTCTGGTTAAAAGCTTAGAGGTGGTAATGCATACTAAACAGACAGCCAGCATGAGAAATAGAGCAGATATTTTGTCAGTCAGATCTGAGATATTACTGTTATATCTAGAACCACCATCCTAATACAGCTCTGTGTTAGTTAGAAGTTTTATTTCAGCTCACTTCTACCATCTATTTCCACATGTGCTCATTCCCTCCACATCAGATATCATTAAGGCCGGGTGGGGGTGGGGGGTGAAGACAGAGATGCCAGATCTGATGCAGACTATTTATATGCAGGCAGCTTGGGCTGATCCGAGTAAAAGACAGGCAACAAATTCAGGGAGAGCGGTGCACCCCTGAGACCTGACATAATATATTACTTATTGTGTATAATTCAAATAGCCATCCATCTCTAGTTAGTCATTCCGCTTGCATCAGGCCTTTCACATTCATTATCATATCAGTTAACACGATTTAATGCAAATGGCTCCACCCAGAAGCAGTGCCTACATATCAATTACTGACAGAGTGTTGTGCACGACAAGAGTTATTATGGTAACAATGCTGAGTTAAATTGCACCTGAGAGGAAGTGTGTGAATGTGAATGTCAGGAACGGATAAGACACTTCGAGGGAGCACGAGGAAGAGGAATCAAATGTTTTGTCCCCACTCTATTATTCTATAAAAGAGCCTTTTGGTACTTCATGAGTCTCCAACCAGATGCTAACTCAAGATGATCCTACACCTCAAATCAAGGTTTTTTCAACAAATGGTGATGAAATAACCTACACTCAGAACCTTCCCTGGTAACTAGATTGCCACCCACTATGTCTACAGAAAAAAAAAAAAAAAAACACAGAAATCATTAAGTCTCACAGCTGAGGATCAATGGCTGCATACAAATTGTGCTCATGCTATTTGCAGGGATATTTATCTCTGCCATTCTCTTGCCCCCAGGTATGAACCATATATGGCAGATTCAGTTCTAAATGATACATCCATCACCTAGTGAGCTAAAGTGACAGCCAATGTAAATATAGCACAGGTAGACAATTTTTCTCCTCAGGATTTAACAAACAATATGTGTTTTGAAACAATGATAGAATCATTTTCAGATGCTTTATGCTTGTGAAATTTAAAGTGCAGGGGTGCACGGTTGTACGAGTTCCTTTCTGCTGATGTGACTTGTGAAGAGTTGCAACTTCTCCCATTGGGTGCACAAACTGAGTCCTAGAGGGCACTGCATTTATTAGCAGATGGTGGTGGATTCACACTCCCACAGGGGATCACTACAACATTTTATTTCCCTTTAGAAAAGCAGTCAACCTAACAATGAAAATGAAGCAAATGCCAAAAAATAATGTTTTTCAAATGGCAAGTCAGCAATGATAAGTGCAACATTCTCGTCCCACAGCAAAATGAGTTTAATGTATGAGGAATGTATCTGTCAAGAATTTGAATAAAATAGGCTAGATCCATTTTTGGTTTTTGGTTTTGTTTTTTTCATTAAATAACTGCAGAGGTTTGATATAGGTTACATTATCTTTGCTCTAAGTACAATTTTCTGCAGAGGCATACTCTCAGTTATCCCAGCCTGCTGATAAAGTGTCTGCTGCACATGGTTAGGTACTCCCTTACCATTGTTGTCACTGATACGCTCTCCTCTGCCTTACCAATGACTTTTCCTGTTTCTTTTTCTGCACCAGTGGCCTGTTTCCATTTTGTTTGTGCCATCATTTGTTTGTTTGTTTTTTGCTGTGAATGAATATACAAACAAAAGACTGGTACAGTGGGACAAAGAATGATTTGACCCCCTGCTGAGTTTATAAGTTTGCTCATATACAAAGAAATGAACAGTCTCTAATTTTTATGGTAGTTTGATTTTAATACAGAGACAGAACACCAACCAAAAATCCAGAAAAACAAATTACATAAACATTAGAAAGTGATTTGCATGTCACTGAATGGAACAAGTATTTGATCCCCTACAACCTGGCCAGAATTCTGGCTCCCATAGACTGGCTGTGTGCCCACTGGCTGTAAATGATTGATTGATTACAATCAATCAATCAATCAGATACTCCTGATCCTGATTACAGTGGACAGTTGTGCTTTATGTGTATAAAGCACAACTGTCCACAGAATCAGTTTCTTCCATTCCAGCCTCTCCACCACCATGGGAAGACCAAAGAGCTGTCCACAGATATCAGGGACAAGATAGACCTGCACGAGGCTGGAATGGGCTACAAGGTCATCAGCAAGAAACTAAGAAGGTGACAACTGTTGGTGTGATTATTCAGAAATGGAAAAACAATAAAATGATTATCAATCGTACTCAGTCTGGAGCTCCATGTAAGATTTTACCTCATGGGGTGAAGATGATCACGAGAAAGGTGGTGGATCAGCCTAAAACTACACAGGAGGAGTTGTTCATGATCTGAAGGCAGCTGGAATCACAGTCACCCAACACCATCAGGAACAAACTACACCATAATGGATTGAAATCTTGCAGCGCCTGCAGGGCCCCCCGCTCAAGAAGGCGCATATGCAGGCCCATCTTAAGTTTGCCAGTGAACATGTATGACCCAAAGAACACCATCCCCACAGTCAAGCATGAAGGAGGAAGCATTATGTTTTGGGGCAGTTTTTCTGCTAAGGGTAGAGGATGACTTCACTGCACTGAGGGGCCAATGGACGGGACCATGTACCATAAAATGTCGGACGAGAACCTCCTTCCCTCAGCCAGAACGCTGAAGATGGGTCATGGATGGTCATGGATGTGTGTTCCAGCATGACAATGACCCAAAACATACCACTAAGCAAGGGTAAGGCAAAACTCCTGGCCCGGGGGCCGCTTCTGGCCCCGCCCCTACTTAATTGGAGGGGAAGTTGAAATGTCAAAAAAGTAACTTGTATTGTATGTTATTTTTGACATCAATTCACAGACCAGAAGCACCCCGCAGGCCAAGTTTGGGCACCCCTGCACTATGGCATCAGAGGAGTGGCACAAAAAGAAGATCATTAAGGTCATGGAGTGGCCTAGCCAGTCCCCAGATCTCAGCCCTATAGAAAATCTGTGGAGGGAGCTGAAGATTCGAGCTTAAAGGATTTAGAGAGTTTCTAAACTCTAAAGCCAAAATTCCTCCTGAGGTGTGAGCAAACTACAAGAAACATCTTACCACTGTGCTTGCCAACAAAGTACTAAGTCATGTTTTGATTGGGGATCAAATACTTATTTCACTCAATGACATGAAAATCAATTTTTAACTTTTATGTAATTATGATTTTTTTTTCCTGGATTTTTGGTTGATATTCTGTCTCTCGCTCCATTGAAATTAAAATACCATAAAAATGAGAAATTGTTCATTTCTTTGTAACTGAGCAAACTTACAAATTCAGAAGGGGATCAAATAATTATTTCCCCCACTGTATTAACACAAAACCAGACCTGAGATCCCTCTGTTGAGTTCTGTCTGTTGATGAGTTTCTAGTTTACCCGTATGTCATTACGATGATTTTATTTTTTAGTAGTAAATCAAGTGGATAAAAATAACACTGATACTTTAATTCTACAAAATTTTGAAAAAAAAAAAATGTTCAAATTAAATATAGCCAAAGTACACGCTACTTTGCCCCAAATCCTCGTCCAGGGCACCTCTCGACTGTGAGGGGAAAACCCCCACTCAGTGCAGATACAAACACCTACGAGTGTGACCTGGCCAGCAAGCCAGCGAAATGTGCCCTCTTAGTGCTCGTCTCTTCCATCTTTAGCCTGTGGTAATAACACTATGTGGACTGTGACTGACTGATGGTTTCTTGTAAACCTAGTGGAATTTTTATCAGAAGTTTAATCATTTATAAGCATGCTAGAAGAAGGTGTCAGACAGGAATTGCAACTGATGGCACTGTGTACAATATCAGCAAGAGTCGATACTCAGGCACGCAGCTTTGGGTGTGAGCACAGAAGCCCCAACCACCTGCCATTTAAAACTTCTGTTTGTGAGTAGCAGCCAATCAAAAGAAAGTTGGCTTAAAGCATGAGGAAGGGAGAGAAAATAGCTTGTTTCAGATATAGTGAGGGCCAGAATCAAGAATAGATGGTAGAATTCAACATAACAGATCCTGTTTAAGGTGCAAGAGAGATAATTAAAAAAAGGATTGATAAAAAGGTATTTAAAAAGTAAACTTTTTTGTGTTCTCAGTCACAGATATCAAAACCAAACAGGCTACAGGCACATCCACTATTACTTCAGGACCTTTCTTATTAGGCTGATTAAATGGCACAGTGCATCGTGCTTTGGCTGTAAATTAAACACTGTAGCATCATTCAATATTGATATAACTGGTGTGTACACAACCATGGCAGCCTTGTGTTCTGCAATATATAAAACTTTGCTTATTAACTGAGACATTTGTTTGTCAAAGCTTTATTTGCTGATAAGGACCCTGTTCCTAACCTTTAGCAATAGAGCTGCACACAAAATGCACCTATTTTATGGTTCACTGTGTCATACGCTCATGTTTGCGCTTATTTATGAGGCACAGTGTCATACATAATTATTCAGAGTAAGCCTAAATAAAAACAAACATGTAGCTCAACAACAAAATGCATCATGATCCAATAACAATGTCCTATACCTGACTAATTACTACACTCTTTTTATTCACTAATTACAATAGCAACAGTGATATATGTTTTGGTGTCTAGCCAAAGACTGCAAAACAGCAGGACACCAGATACTATCTTGATAAGGTTTGCAGATGTTTTGGGCAAAATGAGATCAAAAATTCAAGTAAAGATCTCCATGATTTCATTATGTAACTCTGATGCTATCAATGGTTGATAGTATCAGAGTAACAGAATACTTCCCTGTGGTCTTTGCTTTGAGCAAAATACCATTAGAGCCATCAAAACTATGGACAATTTTAAATTAATAAAATGTTATCGAAGTAACAAATCTGCATACATCTCATCTGCCAGTGTTCAAGTGCTCACAAAAGATCAGACACACTTTCCCCTCTATATTAAAACTGGTATATGGCTCATGAATTACTTACTGTGGCCATAAATGAGTATCTTTTCTTTTTCTTTACATGTACTCTCCCATTTCTAATTCATATGTATTGAGAAAGCTAAATTCAGGCCTGTGCACCAACAGAATTTTCAGAAATATTTGAAAACTGGGTATGTGTTCTGGTTTCAAACAACTTTCTAGGGCCTGTGATCTGCAGAGATTTAGAGAGCATTGGAGCAAAGTGTGAGCACAGAGGAGTACAGAAGAGCACACAGAGGTTGGGAGATATCCAGTTGCACACAGCCGTCCACACTAGGCACACATACAAAGCTAATTCCAACCTCCGGATCGCCAAAGAGAGAATGCGTGATTAGCAGAAAAGAGGAGGATATCAAAAAGAAGAAGGAAAGCTTCAAATATTTAAAGAACATGTTCAAAGACAGCGGGCAGTGGTAGAAATGTCTTTTAACTTAATTCAAGTATTCACATTTGATTCACAAAGATGCTTAACTCTGTTAATCTTTGCTTACTAAAAAAGCAGCGGAGAGCCTCAGCTGGATTAAGTGATATAAGATTCAGTTTTGCAAGTATCCTTCTGAATGCAGCTCTGTGCTCTGAGCTTACACTAAAGTTGAAAATCAATATCAACACACTAACTGGGTTTTGTGTTGTACTTACATGAAAATATTAGTTTAAACAATGTGTATTTACTTAAATCTGATTTGAACCTCAAACATACTTAATGCTGGCTGAAACCTTGAATCTCCAAAAGGTCAGTTTTGACATTGAACAAAATCTTTAAGTCGGCCATTATTAATGGCCACGCTCACATTCTCCAACCCTGTTTCCAAGAATTGTGTCTGAACTCACCCCCTGCTTACTATATAGTGGACTATTAAGTTTTATTGCGTTAGCTATTTTGCAATGCTGCCCAAATGTTTAGTGAGTATTACTACATGCTATATAGTGCCCTCAAATTACCCCTTCTGTCTTGCACAGATGGGAAAAAAGGCAGACAGAACAGAGGAAAGGGGAAAGTGCATCACAACATAAACTGAAGACATCATGTGTAATTCATGTATGTATATTATGAATATTTATGCATGACCATATTTATTTAGCAGACCAGTGTTTTGTGTGACACCAGTCATGTAGGCAATCCCAAATTTATTTTTTTTTCACTTTGCAGATATGCTCAATTTATAGTCTTATAAAACTAAAAATAACTACCTAAACATACATGGATGGATGGATGGATGGATGGATGGATGTATGGATGGATGGATGGATGGATGGATGGATGGATGGATGGATGGATGGATGGATGCCCATCAATATAACAAAGGAGTGTTTTTACAATGTATATTTGAGGAATATCAAATAGCATTTAGGCCACCAGTAATATGACTGATTATGATGAGTGAACAGTTTTTTGTCTTGTAATATAAAGCCCACTTGTCTAATTTATGTTTATGAAATGGCAATACTTGATTAATGTTTCAATACCAACCATTTTCTTCCTTAAAGAAATATTAATCTGCTATGTAGAGAACAGCACTTTTAGTTCATGGTCTGGTTTAATATCATTCAACAATTATTACTGAAAAACACTATATGGACAAAAGTACTGGGCCACCTACACTTGGCCATAGAAACCCATGCCAGGAAGCTCCTGGTGTAACGTTTTTGTGCTGATGTTAATAACAGAGGAGATTTGGAACACAGCTGAGTTGCTTTGGTTCCTAAACACTTCCACTTTGCAATTATACCCCTTACAGCTGATCGTGAAGTATGTAGGAGGGAAGAAATTTCACAAACTGATTTGTTGCAGTGGTGGCACCCTATTACATTACCACAATCAAATTCAGTGAGCTCTTTAGAACGAGCCAATCTTTCACAAATGTTTGTTAAAGTAGACTGCATGGCCATGTGCTTGATTTTATACACCTGTAGCAATGGGACTGAAAACACCTGAATTTAAAGATTAAGAGGTGTGGCCCAATACTTTTATGTATATTATATGTATATTTAAACAAGGTGAAACTTCACAAAAAAAAATGAGCTTGCTTTGAAGTTGCAAAGTATAATAATATGAGTAAAGCAGTAGTACCCTTATTATACTGCTATAATCTTCCAGATCAGGATGCCTGAACTTTTTACACACTGTGCAGCATGGTGGAGGAGTGGTTAGTAGCTATGTTCTCCCTGTGCCTGTGTGGGTGTTCCCCAGTTACTACAGCTTTCTCCCACAGTCCAAAGACATCCATATTAGGTTAATTGGGATTCTACATTGTCCATGGATATGAGGTAGATAAAGTGCTATATGAATGCATGATTAAAATGTGACTTGTAGTCTAAAGTGCTATGAGTGGTCAGTAAGACAAGAAAAGACAAATGAGAGTACATTACATTGTTAAAAGAGCAGGGGGAAAATCTCAAGCTACTCGAGTCTGTCAAATCCAGATTTATTACAGCTGTCACCCACATCACCTTTTTCACAAGCTGTATTAATATACTCTTCAAGTGGCCAGCTATTTTATCTCACCTGAGTTAAGGTGGTTCACCTAGAAAGCCTATTTGACTACAGTTCCAAGTGGGCCTCAATTATATTGTTTAAGCTGCAACCTTCCGCATACAAGCCCTCTAGCTGTCCCTCTAAAGTGACACTAATTAGACAGAAACTAGAGCCAAAGGGATGCTGCATTATCATACTGTCCTATCATCTGGGTGTCTGTGTGGGTGAGTGAAAAACAAAGAATAAAAAAAGGGGGGGTGGGCGCAGAGTATACTTCAGCTGGACTGCAGGCTTCAGTGACTGGCAAAATGTCTGCCTTTCCAAAATGTGTCTCTATCATTCACATTAATGAATCGTCTTTACCTTGTTGAGAAGGCATAAAGGGAGCTGATGCTCGCTTCCCTGAATAACAATTCAATTAATCTGTTATATTTTAAAAGCTTCTGTGTGGTTACGGGCATTTTTGAGGTGCTTTAAAACGACACTGGGCTCTCAGACATTTATATTATACATCAGTGATCAATGAATATGATGTTCTTTGCCTTGAGGTAATGAGTCTTAAGCAATTATCCCAGCGCGCCAGTACTTCCCCTTCCAAGCCGTGGAAGGTTTTCTAGCAAATACCACAGTTGATTTCACTAATTAGTTCCTCCCTCTCCGATTGAAGGTGTGTTAATTAGTGAAATCAGCTGGTGGAACGTTTGGCTGGAGTGAAACGTTGCAGCGTCTAAAACCGGAAGACTGGACATGTCTCTCTTCAAGGGAACAGCTGTCCTCTGTATCCCAAGCCAAGTGATAAATATAGCTCTGTGATGTTAAAAGGTTGCCCCCCCCCCCCTTCATGAAAAGATGCATCACCAGCCCCAAAAATAAACAACAGACTGCTTTATCTCATCTCTAATTTCATTCATCATCACACAGTTTTAGCCTTGAAGGCGAGCCTTTTCTGTAAAGCTGATAAGTCACTTCGGCTATTACGTGACTTTTTATTAAGATTTACTCAACCGTGACTTCGGGCTTCATATATTTGCTCAGCCTTTCAGGTCTGTGCCCTTTTTTTTTTTCCCCCAAAAAAATATGAATAACAGAAAAGCACTGCAACACATCAGAGAGCAACTGTTCTCTTTTCAAAGAGGAAAGGGGAGGTCTGGCTTTCCAAACAAACAAATCCATCAGCTATTGACATATGAGATATCAAAAGTGACATTAACGAGCTGCAAACACAAAATACACCCGACTCTCGCACAGGATATTGGAGTTTGAATTATCTCTGGGACGCCTTTATGTTTCACATTCAGTCACTGTTTACGTGATTTTCACTCATGGTTCGGTTAGATTCAGGCATGCAAACTACTTATTTAAGGCTAGGCACAAAAACGTTCGGCTCTGCAGAAACCATCATGACGTAGAAGAGTTTTTTACCAGCTTTAGTATGCATACAACCACATGAGAAAAGACCTAGAATGAAATTACAGTTCCTAATGCATGGTTTCTGTCTCCCCTCTCCTCTCCCAGCAGAGACAAAACAGAACACAGCAGATAACCCACCTGCCTTCAGAGCCTCTGGGCCTGCTTACAACAGGGAGTCAGTGGGGAATAATAATACTAGAACACTGGTTCACCATAACAGGCAAGATAATAAGTGCTGATCCAGCACTCTGAGCTTTGTCTATTGAAAAAAACCCAAAACACTGGCCACTCCAGAAGAACATCTGGGTTCTTCTTTCAGCCAAAACAATCCACAAGGCCAAAGTCAGCTTGACTCTAGCACACAGAGGATAATACAAAAATTCATGAAGATAACACAAACATGAATAATACATTAATAATAATCAGTAAACATGAAATTTCTCCCAGACATTATTTTGATTAACATACATTCTCTAAAGATTAAGGTTAAACAAATCTTAGCCTTTCTAGCATGGTGAGTTTACCGGCAGCATGCACTTCTTCACTCTCCTGCTACGGACTGCGTAACTTTTCTCATCATCATAATGACGGCTTGAACAAACATCCCGTCCCACCATTTTCTGGCTGAGAACAGTCTCCTGTCACCATAACTGATCAGTTATGCAGCATCGATAATGCAATTTTTGAACCTAATGGCTATCTTCATATAAAAAAAAACTACTTTCAGGTGCTGCATTATTGTCACGGGGTCGCCACAGTGGGCAGCTCCACAAATTGGCCGATCTCAAAGTCAAGTACACCTAATGCTGCACCTTGATAATGTGTCAGTGGTTCTAACCTGAATAGGTTAATCATTTGTTTGACATAAAAAAAATAAAATAAAATGAATGGAAAGCAGCACTTTCTCTTAAAATAAAACAATAGTATCTGTATGACAGCTATAGAAGCCTTCTCTCCACCTACGACATGTCAAAATACACCTGAGGGAACGGTGGAGAGGTGGAAAAGATATGATAGACTATTAAACCAGTAAGGATGGCTGCAAAGTTCTGATAACACCACTTTTCCTATGGTCGATGTATCTGCTTCATCTTTTCACACATGCAGTAGAATCACAGGCCGTTCTCAGTGATACACACCATAATGTGGTCTGTGGTGCGTGGCTGAGGCCAAACAGGGGTGAGAGGAGATAGATGAAGACCAGAATGGCTGCCCGACAGAGGAAATCAGGTTGGAACGACAGTACAGATGGATGCGCATTTAATTTTATGAATTAGCTCAGTTAAGGTCATTACACTGTGTTTGAAGCTGCAGTGCATGCCAACTGACCAGACTCTGACTCTGCAACAATGCTTAAAGCCAAGCTTCATATAAGTCTTAACCTGAGGTCCCATCGAACTATAAGGTCTATTGAAAGTGTCTCTGGGGCATTTATGTACAAGCCTTCTGTACTAGTAGCTAATAAAAATAAGCTACAGAGTCAATCAATTGACTGTAGCTTTTTGCAGTGTAGCAGAAAAGCAGAGACAGGGCTGGATTTAGACAGATTCAGGACCTTCACTGGATGCGCGCTGCTGGAAAGAAAACATTCACAAAAAAAAAAAAGATGAGAGGAGAATGAGGAATTAGCATGCAAAGCATGCTGAGAATAAAGCAGTAACATATTCAACACTTTGTTTTAGTGCTGTCAGAGTTATTTTTGCGTGACTCAGCTGAAAACTAATGTCCCAAAAACTGCACATCCAAGGGAGACTGGTCTGTGCAGCTGCTGAGGGGGCCAGTGAGGAGTGAAGATTGTATGACATATTTCATATTTTTGTATATAGGACATATCATCTGTAATAATATCAGCCCAGACATGAGAACGAGAGCAGCACGTCAGCCTCCAATACTTTGCAAAATATCTCCTGAACATTTACAAGGTTAAACTACTTTAGTTACTGTTAAACTAAAGTGTATCGAGTTGTGTCATCCATCCATCCTGTTCCACTTAGCCTTTTTAGGGTTGTGGACAATTTAGAATCACCAGTGAACCTAACCCCACTAACTGCATGTCTTTGGACTGTGGGAGGAAACTGGAGTACCCGGGGAAAACCCACGCAGACACGGTGAGAGCGTGCAGACTCCACACAGAAAGGCCCGGGCCAAGGTGGATTCAAACCCAGACCTTCTTGCTATGAGGCAAAAGTGCTAACCACTGCCCCACCGTGCTGCCCCAGTTGTGTTATTGTTTTACTTAATATTCCCATTCAAACACTCCCTGAGCTACTTTTGTGCTTACATTTAACTTATGCTGTGTCACGATAATGCTGCTGCTACTGCAGCTGGCACCTTGTTTCAGTAGATTCACACTTTGAATTAGTTAGTCTGTCATCAATGACAGTGACTCATTGGAAAAGAAGGATAGAAAATGCCCTTAATTCTCTTTGCACTTATTAATGCTGCTGCCTGCCTGCAAGCTGCAATCACAGAAAATAACACAAAATGTTGTTTTTCAATATCAGAAACAATGTTATAGCAAATTTTCTCAAAACATCATGGTATAATTTTGAGGCTATAGAAAATACACCAACTTCACTTTGATTTCATGAAGAAAGTTTGTGTAAAGCTTTGAGATAAAGACTTGAGGCTGTTGGGTTTTGCATCACATACCTTAATCTCTAACAGACTTGTCAAGGCTAACAGCAGCAGGTTTTGATAACAATGATCAGAATACAAAGATTTTGATTGGGAGACTTTTTTCTCTCTCTTACAATTGAAATGCTAAGAAATGACCTCTTAATGAAAAAAAAAATGTTTTTAGGTATGTTATTGAACCTGTTATTCAACTGAAGGATCTTATTTTTTAAATGCAGCCACTGAGGTCAATTATCTACCCTTTGTGTTGTGTTATTCCAGAAACTTCCTATTCACCAGTGGTGCATTCCTTAGTCAAAGTAACTCTTGAGTATTCAAGAATTTCAATTGCATTTTGAGAGGAGACACCAGGGTTTAAATTCAGTTTTTTCACTCTTCTTTCCTGTGCCAGTCCCTGTGCCACTTAGTGTTATGTAATGGCCAGCTCCTCATTAAACTGTTCCTACTGGTGTCCAATACTTTTCAAGTCTACTTTCCCAGCTTTACACAATTTGCTTATCCAAGGACACTTTGGCGTGTGGACCAAGGGAGCCGGCGATCAGTCAGTTCACTTCCACCAACAAGGTGAACAAGGAACGCTAGATACATCACCATTAGCTGTTTTTAACCCCATTTAATGGATTCTTTGCTTAAGGCGACCCTGATACAGTATAATGAATATTGCAGCACAACCATAACTTTTCAAGCTAATGAATCTGGCTTTCAGAGAATGAGGTACACTTGACATGCAAATACATTCTTCTTCTACAAGGTTATCATCCTTGCACGCCTGACTCGTTCATTTAAGCAAAAGCAAAAGAAGTGAAGATTATCAATATCAACCAGAAATCTCCAGTCTAATTCCAAATAAAGCAGGATGTGATTTTTAAAAAAAAGACTATTTTCATTAAGATCTTACTGCTTTCTACCTTCTTTTTTCTTTAGTTTTTTTGTAAGACTATTTTGTCTTTCATGGGAGCGGTAGTCTCTAATTTCTCCTGGGAGCCACAAGCTGCTGCTATCTCAGCTGTGTTTACTAATCTTCCCTCGACACCAATTTCTCAGCCCCGCAAAGTTAATACTGGTCCAATGTAAATAGCCTTATCTCATAAACTCTTGTTATTCCCCCCACCTCGGCTGCCCAATGTGATACATGGTTAGAAGTCAACACAAGGGGATTAAGTCGGAGAGGAGGAGAAAAAGACAAAAACTTCTTGTGCCTGTATCTGTGGGAAGATTATCCACCTTAAATAACACAGAGAAAATGTCAAGTTATACACAACGAAGGAACGCTGCTGTCAATATACAGTGACAGCAATTAGGAGAAGAACATGAATAACACACTGGTTCTAGCGCCGGGCTGAAGGATTAAGGGCTAATAAATTAGACAGAGTTTGTCTTCTGGTCCTTGGATCGATCGTGGACTGATGCTCAAAGCCATCATGTGGAGATTCCGCTACCTGCCTCACTCCACCTGTGCAGGTCTGTTCCACTGATGGCTCTGGATTGTTGTAAATGCCACGGCAGTAAGTTTTAATTAAACCCGAAGGGAAAAGTATTAATTATCTCATTGCCTGCTGTGAACTAGATGGTGGCTGTAGGCAGATTCTCACTCAAATGCTGATGATGTGGGGCTGAATGAAGAGTGATTTAGGATTAAATGTGAGATTTATCGAGCTCAGAACTGTATTTGGATAACCACCTGCAGACAAGAAGCGATTTTAATGCTTTAAATCAAAACCACAAGTACCCGGCTCCTAAATTACCCCTGCAGGATGTTTTTGACCATTTTCAAAGGCTACTTGAGTTGATAGGTTCCAAATGGACAGACTGTTCCCTGAAGCCTGCATTTATTTCTTTTTAGATGATGTATCTGATTGTATCCTATCTTGTCATCTCTCCATCTGTTCCTCTTAGCTACCCTATCTTTATGTCTACTGAATTAGCTCTCTTCTAGCAACAAATAATGCAAGTGCTTTCTTTGAAGCTTAAAGAAACTGTTCCTCCTATTGAGCGTGCAAGTCCTCCCTCCTTCTCTTGTAAAATGAACACTTAGATGTATGTCTGTGTCATGGATTTGTTGCATTCTCATTACCATATCACACACTGATTGATTGCTAAAACCCGAGGGAGGTCAATTCCTTAATCATATTGCAAGTTTCCCCCAGTAGAAGTAGTTTACCAGAGAGAGCACTGCAGCCACTGGTATTTTATGCTGAGAAGCTGAAACAGCAATCTTCTCTTTGTCAGATCCCTGTAGGTATTTGTTAATGCAGAGATGGAGGACCGCCTTATAAACTATGCATGCCATCACCCTCTGGCAACCGCCAGTGGAGAGGATGATGGCAGGGAAATGCTGGTTTCCATTAGTCCTGTGAGGCTGGTTAACATAAAATTATCCTTGGGGTTAGCAGGAAGCAGATAAAACTGGGGTGAGTGCTTCATTAAATTTGATGCATAATGGAGACAGGACATTTTTAAAGGCTGATACACCAGTCACATTGATGCAAACAAGTCTGTGCATTTCTCAGACATGAAGACAATTTTAAAAGAAGCAGAAGCCCACATCAGCTACTGCTTGGGTTTCTGCTGCTGTGACCCGTGAACTCTTGCTTGCCGTATATTTCAGTGTCGAAAGAACCCTGTCAAGTAAATAGGACAGAGGACCAGGAGCGTAGAGTACTCACCCTTCAGCAGGTCAGAGTTGGCAGAAGGTGAACTGTGCGTCCTAAACAACAGCCAGTCAAAGTCATCCTCCTCCCCTTGGGTGAAGTCACACAGATTAGGGTCTGAGTCCTCTTCAAACGTGCAGCCAGCAGCTAGAAGATGGAAATGAAATCAGTGACAGAAACAACATTTTTGTTTTACAGCACAGTTTTTAAAGGTAGATTTAGCTCAAAAATGCACAACTTCCAACTAATCAATACATTATTTTCTACCTTCATCCAAATTCCTCTTTTGGTTGATCAACAATCTAAATCCAGCAGTCTATTTACTGTTGAAGAGGACTAAGAAAACAAGAACGTAGGTATTTGTTTAAGAAGCCATAACTACAGAATGCTGAAGTCATTGTTTCAGTTTTAGTGTCATGGTAATTTTTGAGTCACGAGTTAACGTGACCTGTTTTTTTAAATCCCCCCTTTTAAAAGCTGAGCAGAAGTTAAAGTAATAATTTAGGTGTTACAAATTAGCATAATAACCGTAGCACTCATTGCAACTTGTGGCCCTCTTAGACTAATTTTTCATTCATAAAAATTACAATGATGCTTCAACGTGAATGCTAAATTCTTTGCCATGAAATTTACCGAGGTGACCAAACAGCATTTTTTTGCAAGCATTGTGACCATCAGCCACACTGCAGGCTCAACCACATGTTGTTCTCAATGTGCATTTCAGCCGCAGCAAAGCAAACTTGTTCTCATATGAATAAATTCTCTCCAACCGAACCCACAATAAACCCAAGCCATGTGAGCTATAATTACCACAGACTCACACAAAAGGAAACAAAGCCAGGCAAAAGCAATGATTGCCCCTGCATCTGAGGAGAAATACCCCCTCCCATAAAGCATTCACAAACAAGACTACACATCCTAAAGCCTATCCACAAAGGCATATACAAATAGCAATAACATTTGCAGAAAGCAGCCACTCTGGGGAATGTAGTGATTATAATAATACCTCACAACCTGCTATTCTATGTGCCAAAAAGCAAATTTTTTCAAATTATATTTAATAGCTATGGCTTTAATGGCCCTTGGGTCCAGAATAATGTGGTTCAGTTGTTGCTCTCTGCATCTGTTGCCATATTTCACATTAGTTCATCGGCCTGAGAATTACACTCTAACAGTGGGCAGTTTGAACCTGCTCAGTCATAAGACCAGAGGTTGTGTCAGTACTAATTGGAGCAGGACAGCACGAAACAGTCATGCTAATGATAGGAATAACCACAAGCAGGTTCTGAAGGTGACCCCTGTGGTATGCAACTTTATTGCTGCTCTTTTATTTATCCTCTAATCCGCCATTTTTTTTAAAATGACCTCAGTATGACAGGCTGCAGAGAAAAACAGATCCAGCCTTACTGCAGTGACAATTCATAATTCAGATTTTCACAACTTAAGTATAGCGACAGCTTCCTGTATCCAGGAATAGACTAGTGTGGCTGCTGGGATTGTTATAGTTAGTTATGGGGCAAATAATACTGTAGCATTTGAATATTTTGATCCTGATACCCAGGTTGTGATCTGCCAGTGGGGTGGGGGTGTTCCCCCTCCTGGTCTACATGTCTCTGCCTCTGCTAAATAACCTCCACCCCTGGATCAGTTTCATTCCAACTTAAAGCACTACTGTTTCACAGTGAAAATTACCATTAACTAAATAAATGAGAAACCATATTCAAAACATTACAATACTCCCAAAATAATTCTAGAAATATTCCAGCTGTGTGTCAACCACTTGTCTGATTGTTGACTTCAGACTTCCCTACAAAGGTGTGGAGCTTCTTCTTTCAGCTTGTTGAACTGCAGCTACGCACCAGGGCTGCTGTCTGCAGCGTCCTGCAGTTATGCAGGCCGTCTCTGAAGAAATTACATTCATGGTTTGTTGGCTTTTCAAGTGATGGTTCATCTGCTGGGATAGGGTGACCAGCCCAGAGCAGCCACACTCCTGAGTGAAAAGATCAAGCCTAACCTGACTGTCATTCACAGCATCATTCCCAAGTTAGAACTTGGGAATGATGCTGTTTAACAGATCGGAGTCATTTTCACATATTTATTAACTCTCAAACTCCAAAAGTCTACTGCTGAGCTCAGTAAATGGTGCCTCCAGATGTAGACCTCTGACCTCTTCTTCAACGTCAAATAAGGTCAAACTTTTATAAAATGTCTTAAAACTCTGCTTAAAATGCTACTTCCTCTGTTTGTATTGGCAACATTTAAGAAATGATGCTGGTATATGGGGGGTTCTAAATATCACATTATAGTTTGCATCCAAATATTATGTCACATTTGACCTCTGACCTCACTTTTACATTCCACATCTGCCTTTCTTTCAAGTTGACCACAAAATGTGTTACAGCTTTAAAGACAGCATTGAAAGAAAAAGAGAATGAGCTGCCTAGTTAGTTAGAAATATACATAATAAGCTCAAGTTATTCATGTCCAGTTACTTATAAATCAGTGTCTATTATCTATTACCTACATAACTTTACTCCTACATAATGCTGGCAGACATTTGCACTCTCAGAGTGCTTCTTAAATGTTTTCAATTGACAGCATTTTGTGCTGTTGAGATTTGAGCTTTTTGTCTATTAAATACTGAAGTTAAACGGCACAGCTGGGCAAATAGCACGGAAGGGGTATTTAATTTAATTGTATTATTACATTTGCCTGGATTACCTGTGCCTCAAGAGGAAAATGTGAGACTGAGAATAATGCACATATTAGTTTTATTTTTTTTTAAAATATGTTACAATATTCTTGTAAACACTGTGGTTATACGGTCTGTATTCTGAACTTGTTTACCTGAAGTTCATAATGATTCTGTAAACCTCACATTGACAGCAGTAATAAATAAACACTGCTACTCTAACAGGCTTCAGAGTATACAGGACCACTCTGGTTCCTCAATTATTTTCATGAAAAGAAATGATCTATTAATACAATTAAAAATAATCAATTCCAAGTTTCCTGGTTTAGATAAGTGAATATCCGCTTTTAAAAACTTGATTATGGCCTGTGTCCTAAAGGCACTTAGACAAACTGGAGGCCTTACTCCTCTTCTCCTTGCTATCATTTCCTGTCATGGCAGCTATCTCACAAAGGCATAAAATGTGCCAAACCACACTTGAAAACAAAGACAAAAGCATCACTAAGCATATAAAGCCACACTAGCAGCCATATACTTCCATACTGAGACAAACAGATGCTTTGACGAACATGCTAACCTGCTTAAGTGCAGTCCAGCCCACTGATTAATAGAATTATGTGTTGCTGCTTTCTTGTTTAAAAGGTTACAGCTGGTCCAATGTACTGAACAGCAGCACAAACAAACACTTAGGGTGCCCTTGCCTACAGCCAGTCTATTACAACATCACTATAGCCTCCACTGATTGTATGATAACACAGGAGCAAATCTACAGCCATGTAAGCCTGGTTCACTGGGTGACAGTCACAGCCAACCAGGAAGGGAGGGAGTGTGCACATCACCCTCTGGGTTTGATTTATTGTCCCATGCTGGGCTGTTACTGCACAGATCTGCTGCTGAGGCCAGGGGTTAATTGTCCCGCACTGGGGTCTATTTCTAATAGAACAGCCAGAGATATGGGACCTGACACATCGAAACGCTGGCACTATATTATTCCCCGCTGCTTCAGTAAATGAAGCACGCAGACTCCTCCCTACAAAAGTCTCAGAGAAGGAAGCCAGAATCTGAGGCCAGAGCTACCCGGGAATGTCATCTCCTTTAGAGCACACTGGGAGAGATCCAGCTCATCTATCATGACAAGCGGGCTCCCTTGCCTGCTCCTTCTGGAGGACCAATGGGTGTGTGGGGTGTCAGTGGCCATTTTTTACCTGAATAATTACAGCATAATTTAGTGCACTGACCAGGGCAAAGCTAGACACCGCCAAGGTTTGGTGGCTGAGGAAAAAGAGCCATTTCACAGCTTAATCCACTCTTCATTCTGTCTTTGGCTGATGTATGTATTTGGCAATATTCTTACATTAATTTGAGCATAAAAATTGCATGTTATTACTTCTTGGATAAACAATTTCTAGGAATAAGACAGATGAATAGAATAAATAAAAGCTAGATGGCAAGGTCCAGACTCAATGTTAAGCCTGTCTATTTGTCTGTTAATGGAAGTGACTGATCTACTGTCAGCCCCTTCATCTGCAGCTTGCAGAATTAGCAACAAGGCTTTTTATAAATGTTTTTCTTATAATTTTTCATGCTTCCTGTCTTAATCCTAATAATGCAAATTTTACATTTATATTTTAAAATTATATTAGTGTATTGATTCTGCCAAATCAAAGTCCTGAAATGTTTTACTTGTTTCAAATCTGACCAAGAAATACAGTACACTCACTGGCCACTTTATTAGGTACACCATTCAACTGCTTGTTAACGCAAAGATCTAATCAGCCAGTCACATTGCAGCAACTTAAAGCCTTTAGGCATGCAGATATGGTCAAGACGACCTGCTGAAGTTCAAACTGAGCATCAGAATTAATCTCTAGGGTTTATAGAGAAAGAGAAAAAATATCCAGTGAGCAGCAGCTCAGACAGACTGCTGACTTGTCCAGGGTGTACCCTGCCTCCGCTCCACTGGGATAGGCTCCAGCCCCATCCCAACCCTGAATTGGATAGCAGAAAAAAATGGATAGCTGGATGGATCCAGTCAGTGCCAGTTCTTTAGAAGATGTCAGAGATCAGAGGAGAATAGGAAGGTGATAGTCACTCAACCACTTGTTACAACAAGCGTTTACAGAAGAGCATCTCTGTATGCACAACCTTGAAGCAGATGCCCTACAGCAGCAGAAAATAAAACCAGGTGCCACTCAGTCAGCTAAGAATGGGGAACTGAGGCTACAATTCACCCTGGCTCACCAAAATTGGACAATAGAAGACTGGAAAAACACTGCCTGGTCTGATGAGTGTCCATTTCTGCTGCAACATTCAGATAGTAGGGTCAGAATTTGGCTTCCACTCTGCCTCATATCAATGGCTCAGGCTGCTGGTGGTGTAATGGTGTGGGGGATAGTTTCTTGGCACACTTTGGACTTATTAGTGCCAGCTGAGTATCATTTAAACTCCACAGCCTACCTGAGTATTGATGCTGGCTATGTTCATCCCTACCACAGTGTACCCATCCTCTGAACAACCCATGTCACAAAGCTCAAAACATCTCAAACTGGTTCCTTGAACATGACAATAAGTTCACTGTACTCAAATGACCCTCACAGTCAGCAGATCTCAATCTAATAGAACACCTTTGGGATGTAATAGCAAGATATGCCTAATAATATGTCCACTGAGTGGACATTTTCTATTTATATATGCTGTATTTTAGGCATATCATTTATTCAGAATCAAAATAGTAGAGCAAACACTAGTTTTAAGGACTGAATAACCAGTAGGAAACATGGTTGAAATGCTCAGCGGTGCTAAATCATCACTCTGTGGTTCCCTGCATACAGCACAGCTGTGAACTGAAGGGAGGGTCGGATCATTCTGGTGCTGATTTATAGACTGAAGTGAACTAGATTTGTGTCACTTTTTGGTTTTGTCTCTTTGTTTAATGCTAATCTCAGTGTTTACTGTAGTTTACACTTGATCTCCACAGAATAAACCACAGATAAATCAATACATAACCTCTCCGACTTAATAGACAACAAAACTAGCTTCAGATTTACACTGTGGAAGTGATGCGCCAGGCTCTGTCAGAAGATACATCCATCTTCTGACAGAGCCTGCCTCTGTAGCAAGTCCTCCTTGATTTCATACAGACATAAAAGAAGGTGAAAACTTGTTTACTAGACCCTCCAATTTGCCACAGCATTCGAGCTGATACGTGAAACCGTTCTCCAGTTTTATGCGAGCTGTAAATCATGTCTATGAGTCTCTCTCTGCTCATATCAGCAGTTAGTGTCACATGTAGCTCTTCATATTAGATTTGGTATCTCGCCCTCTGTTTACTTGTTTAATCCCCTGCCTTGCTATCTAATTAGAGTGTTGCTGTGCACAGTGAATATTGTCAGAATCTCTGCTTATCCCCTTTATTTGCATACGTTTTTAGGCGTAACATCGCTGGCCTAAGCTTCTTTAAGGTGCCACTGCTCTGACAAACTTTTCACTCGAATAAATCATAATCAGAAAAACAAGCAGAGGAAGAAATCAAAGTCATTCCTGAGCCCTGGACTCCGCAGTATCACTAACAGTTAAGGTGTTGTTGATATTTCAAGACCATTAAACGATCAGTGGACAGCCATCAAAGTGAAATCTTAAGAGTGTACGCCCTCTCTTTTTTAGAATATTTCAAAGAAGAAGAATGGCATACTTTTGAAACCAGAAATCCTTTGATCTGAAACACTGCGGCTAATCTTTTCGCTCCTTCGGAGATTCACTACAGAGAGTGAGCAGAATAAAAACAGCAGATTCCAACAGGGCAGTGTTTGTACAGATTGTAAATTAGCAGCACTTGTTTGAGTACCAAATTGCCATATCGACCACTCACAGAGGCAGCAAAAATCTGTATGGGAGAACACTGAAGTAAATTAGCTCAAGTGATGTAATTTGAAGGGGTATATGTCCGCATAATGAAAAATTCTGGGACTCTTGACATGAGCTCACAGGCAGCACAGAAATCCTTAACATGTTTAATCCTTTAATCCATGTCATAAGACCCCCTGACCAGGTCTAAACTGCAGAGCCCTACCTGTGGCTCAGACCTGAGAAAGACTTTAAAATATAAATGTGCTAGGAAGTGAATGAAAATTAAGACCACAATGTTAATATATAAGATATTTTCAGAAAATAATAGATTGTGTTTATGGATAAACTGCACTGATGTGCAGCATTGTCTGATACAACCAGAGATTTAAAAGGACCCACAGTAAACCTGGAACAGCAAAATATCCCAAGGTGAAATCTGAGATTTACACAGTAAATCACCATATCACCCATACCTACATGCACTATTAAATAAGTGGAAAAGTAAATGGAACAGTCATAAAGGAATACGCACATAGTGTGTCATAATGTGCTCTCTGTCCACTCTAGAAAATCTATAAAAGACTGATGTAGCTCACAAATGGATTACTGCCAGCAGAGTTCTTCATGGTAGTTTCACATGAAGCAGCACTATTTGTAAAGTGGTGTTATTTAGTCTAAATTGGACAATCAGTGATTGAGAGGATGTTTCTGCCCATAAAGGATCTTTCAGGCTGTTTTCACCTGTATTTATCCTGGCTTCAAAATAGAGAGTTATACGCTGCAGCTCTCAGTCACTTTAGACCTTTACAGCTCCCACATATCATAATTTCCCACCAAGAATCAGATGTGAATGTTTTTCCACGTAGGTCACATATAACATATAAGGTTTAGACAGTGATATCAACAAGCAGGTCCGATTGCTGGGTGTGTGTGTTCCTCCTCGAATGTGTAGATATTATTCTTGGTTAATTTACTGACATATATGAGAAGATACTTCTTGTTGTTATGGTCCAGTGCATCCATGGCTCCATCATTCAGCCAGTTAGCTTAACTTAATCTAAATACTGCAAAGAAAAAAGGGATTCTGATTCAATTTACCCTGAGATCCATACGAAAATGAAGATTCAAGAAAGAACAGCAGCACAAAGACAAGCCAGGAAAGTAAGGTGCATTGATCTTCTCATGCAATCCTCAGCAAGAAAGCCTGTTGCTGAAAACACTCATTTAACACACAACTTCATGAAATAAGACCCAACTTGGCAAAAAAAAAAAAAAAACTGCAATCACTTTTATTTTCCTTGAAATTCCAAGGATTTCAGGCTACCATTCGAAACTTGGCATTATACATGGAAGGTTTAATATCTGGTGCAAAAAAAATGAAATATAATAAAATAATCAAAGCGTTGAAGCAAAAGTAATAAATGCATACATCTGTGAAGCCGTTTGGGCGTTTTTGTCTGAGAAAATTTTAAACCAAGTGAAAACAAACCAGAATTTAAAACACTTAAGACCTAGTTGCTTGTTAATAACAAAAAAATTGGAGGGCTCAGCTCCAAAAAACATTCGCATGCTCTGCCCTGCTGGAGATTCCAGCATCTGCCCTTAATTATGTGGCAGTCTGGATAGGTAATGAACACCAGAACTTGTCGAGTCATCTGGGAAATGCAGCCTGACGAAGAGGCACGGTTTCTTGTTGTATCATCATCCACAGAAGGGAAAACAAACCGTGCTGAGAAGCTGAGCGCTCTTCCACTCCACACAGAAAGCCTCGTATGATTCTGGGGTGAGTGCACGTCTGGCTGCTGGGGATCCAGGTGGGAACGGGTGAGTAATACTGGAAGCAGTTAGGGGGAGGAGAGTGGTTGATTTGCATTGCTGTGAGTGTGGCCCTATGCATCAGCAGGGGACAGGTATATTTATTCACTACAGAGGCTCTCCTCCCTACCACTCCCGGGGCTGCCTCTGAAAACCATCTATCCCCACACCTGAATACGCAATGAAATCATCTCTCTGCCTCCCTGGGCATTAATAACTCAACCCTGGTGGCTGGATGGGGCCAGTCAGACACAGAGGGACTGGAAGCAGATTGAGAAAAAGAAAGGGTTGGAGATGGTGAACAAGTACCGCAGAGGTGCTCAGCTTCAGGGTGTACTACACTGAAAAACCAGTGTGCTGCTACGGAGCATCTGGAGGGGGTGGAGAAAATAAGAGACTTTTAGAAAATTACTAAGGTGGGAGAGGGGAGGCCTGAGCCTTAGGGTTGTAAGAAGCAAGACCCCCACTGCATTAATAATGTGCTCCTCAGATCCTCCCCTTCACTTTGAGGAAAAATATCAATATCTTACAGTGATAACACTATTGAACTGCTACCACTGACTGCCATTTCTAATTAAAAGTACACAAACAGAGATGAGGTACAAAACGAGACTGATGAGGCAGGGGGAAAAATACATGACTAATTTTACCCTGCTGCAGAAGTTAGATAGAAAAGAGAATAAAAAGAGCAAATGAAAGGGAAAATTAGGATCGCTTTAATAGGAAAAATTATATACAAGTTGTTACATTTGTAATATTTGATGGTATTACGTATCAGTATAATCGTTCAGTTAGTCAGACTTGTTGGCCTGACTTTACTAGAAGCCTTTTTTTTTTTTTTGTAAAACATTACACTGCCTGTATAATCAGATCAGTTTTGAGGGAAATGTGACATTTTACAAAAACATTTCTAATCACTGTGTATTCTGTTCATGCTCTTGCTTTCCCCGTATTGTTCCGTTTCAGGCAGCCAATCACATGCATACGGTTGGGTCTATAATTTGTTGGACAATGATACATGTTTTTGTAATTTTGCCTCTGTACACCACCACAGTGGATTTCAAACCAAACAATCAAAGTGTGATTGAAGGGCAGACTTTCAGCTTTAAATGACGGGGTTTAACCAAAAAAAAAAAAAAAAAATTGCATTAACTGTTTAGGAATTACATTTTCATACACAGCCCCTCATTTTCAGAGGCTCAAAATTAACTGACATGGTTTTAAATATAAGGATTGTTTTTAATACACGTAGGAAAATCTTTTGCAGTCAATCACTGCCTGAAGTCTAGAATTCACGGACGTCACAAAATGTTGTGTTTCTTTTGCTTTACTGCAGCCACTTTCAGTTGCTGCTTATTTGTGGGTCTCTCTGCTTTCAGTGTTGTCTTCAATGATTTCAGAGTTCATCCGGCTACTTCTATCAGCAGTCACATCATCAATAAACACTAGCGACCCGGTTCCACTGACAGCCATACATGCCCATACTCTAACATTGCCTCCATCAGATTTGACAGATAATGTGGTTTGCTTCGGATCATGAGTTGTTTCTAATCTCCTCCTCCGTACTTTTCTCTTCCCATCATTCTGGTACGAGTTCATCTTGGTTTCATCTGTGCAAAGATTTTTTTTCCTGAACTGTGCAGGCTCTTTTAGATGTTTTTAGCAAGGGAACAGGCCTCACCTGGCCATAAAAATGCTTGTTGAACCCCTTGAGTTAAAGCTGAAAGTCTGCACTTGATCTTGATCTTGAAAACTATTGAACTTTTTTCTTATAAGATGTCAAATAATTTAAAATAAAATATTTAATTTGTGAAGACTGACATATTAGCTTTAATGTGATGGGGACAATAAACACATGATACAGAGAAGAGATTGCTTTTGTGTACATTTAAGACTTGTAATGAGGATAAAATACTATGGGATAGGTAAAGTTAAAGACTCACATGATCCTACAGTATAAAGAAAACACACACACACACACAACCTCTACTCCTTGTCTACTCTGGTAACTTCCATACTTTCACAAAATTCAAATGAAGTAAAGTTACACAAGCAGAGAACATTTTCCCTTTTCATCTTGTGAGCATGAACAATGACAAAAAGGCTTCCTACAGCTGTATTCACACCGAACCCAAAGATACCAGTCAGCTGCAATTCATCTTGAAATTAATTTTGCCTTCACTCTGAAAGACTGCTACAATATTTCATCCTCGATGGTAGGTTGATGATAAAGGTATCCCAGATGTCAGTGGAATAAGAATCAAAAATATTAATCTTCTGATATCAGCCTTTTCTGTGCTGTTCTGAGGGCAGCACAAAGAAGAAAAAAAACAAGGGCACAGAGACAAAAGCAGCCTGAGCTTGCTGTCTTTTTTCTCCTTTTTAGTGAAAACATGAAAACACTGATTATTCCACTTTCTAACGTCAGGGGCAGAAAAAACATTTCTGTTCACACTGATGAAACGGCGTTTGTTCTATTAACCTATAATCTATTCTCATCAATATCAATGCATATTCATCTCCACTTTGCATTTCTCATCACCTCCACTGAAGGAAAAATGGGGAGCATACACTCACTGGCCACTACATTAGGTACTCCTGTTCAACTGCATGTTAATGCAAATTAATCGCATTAAAGCAACTCAATGCATTTAGGCATGCAGGCATGGTCCAGATGACCTTCTAAAGTTTAAACTGAGCATTAGAATGGAGGGAAAGGTGATTTCAAGTGACTTTGAATGTGGCATGTGACCTACTGGGATTTTCTACACAACCATCCCTAGTTTACAGAGAATGGCCCGTTAAGAGAGAAAATATCCTGCCATTTTCTTGAAGAAAATGTGTTGTTGATGCCAGAGGTCAGGTAAGAATGGCCAAACTGCTTCAGGCTGATAGGAAGGCATCAGCAAGTCAAATAACCACTTGCTACAACCAGAGATGCAGAAGAGCATCTCTGATTGCACAACCTTCAAACAGATGGGTTACAGCAGGTGACAGGAAAAAGTAGGTTACAATTTGCAAATCCTCACCAAAACTGGACATTAGAAGATTGGAAAAACATTGCCTGGTCTGAAGAGTTTCCATTTCTGCTGCAACATTCAGATGGTAGGGTCAGAATTTGGCATAAACAACATCCTGCCTTGTATAAACAGCTCAGGCTGCTGGTGGAATAATGATCTGCAGGATATTTTCCTGGAACACTTTGAGCACCTTAGTACCAATTCACCATCGTTTAAACACCAAAGCTTACCTGAGTATTGTTGCTGACTATGTCCATCCCTTCATGACCACAGTGTACCCATCCTCTGATGGCTGCTTCCAGAAGTATAATGCATGATGTCACAAAGCTCGGATCATCTCAAACTGGTTTCTTGAACATGACAATGACTCGCTGTACTGGACCCCTACTCACTGTGTTCACTGTACTCAAATGCCAGTCACCAGATCTCAGTCCACTAGAACACCAAGATTCACATCATTAATGTCCAGCTGACAAATCTGCAGCAGCTCAGTGATGCTATCATGTCAATATGGACCAAAATCTCTGAGGAATGTTTCTAACATTGAATCCATGAAGAATTAAGGCAATTGTGAAGGCAAAAGGAGATACAACCCGGTACTAGCAAGGTGTGCCTAATAAAATGTCCAGCAAGTGTACATTTTCTATTTATACATGCTGTATTTTACTCATATCATTTATTCAGAATCAAAATAGTAGAACAAATGTCAGTTGTGAGACACTAGTTTTAAGGAATAACCAGTAGTAAACATGGTTGAAATGCTCAGCGGTGCTAAATCATCACTCTGTGGTTCCCTGCATACAGCACAGCTGTGAACTGAAGGGAGGGTCGGATCTGATTTATAGACTGAAGTGAACTAGATTTGTGTCACTTTTGGTTTTGTCTCTTTGTTTAACACTGATCTCAGCATTTTCTGTAGTGTTTACTGCAGCAATTAAGACAGATCTCAAAGCAAAATGGGGTCCAACCCATTACAGGCAAGGTGTACCTATTAAAGCGGCTGGTGAGCGTATGTGTTTTGTGACAGCAAAGCAAAATCTAAAGCCCAATAAAATAAATCAATTTAATTAGCAGGCTCACTCTTCAACATCTGCTTTGCTTTAGAGAGACAGAGAAATTGGGGTGGGGTGGGAGTCTTATAAAGGAACTAATCCTGTAAGTTCAAAGCAGGGGAACAATAACTCCACAGTGTGTCTGCTGACGCAGTGAAGAGGGCCACAACAAAGTGAAGGACCAGAGGACATGTGTCTCCTCCAGCCAGTGAAGGACCAAGAAAAAACTGCAGCAGGGGACTCTTATAAATTTAGAGGACATGTAAAAGGGATTTTAACCACTAAGCCAAATACTGCTTGTTTTGATAAAGTCCAACAGAGAACCACCTTTTTATCCACTGCTGTCTGTCAGTTCTTGCTTAAATCATCGTGTTTGCAATTCCTGGTTGGTTTTCTTTTTGGTTTAAGGCAAGATCTGAAAGAACTGGTTACATAAAATTGATCAACAGCGGAGGGCTCAGTTCTGACTGACATTTTTCACCATGTTCTGACATCTGACAGCTGTGACTGATCAAGAAAATACACAGCAAATTAATCAATAAGAACAATACTAGACTTATGGTAGCACCAAAACATGTTGTTTGAAGATGTGAAAGGGTTTTCTTTTTTTGCCATTTTATGAAAATTTATGGCCACTGGGTTAATTTATTAATCAAAACGCAATCATTATAGTAATGAAGTTTTGTTGGGAAGCATGCATAAATGGCTTTTTTCCCCTCTAATTACCTTCCTGGCCTTTTTAATTTATGGTTAATGAAAACAGCTCATGGATTTCTTTTTTTTAAAGATGTCAGGGTTATTTTGAGATGCATATGAGTCCATGCCATCACTGTCAAATGTTCCAAAATTGCATTTTAAATCTGTAAAGTAACACAATGACACCGATGAATATTGGAGCTTCATGTAGCTTAATCCGATACATTTCCTGTGAAAACACACAGTGTCATACAACAGTTTTAGCACTCATAAAGAGGAGATGAATATTATACTATGACATACCTCACTTGTAAAAATAATTGATCCCTTTAATTTAGATAGTAATGCCTCATGACCTAATCATAATGATTCATAATCCATCTTAGCATCATGAATCACAATATTATTGCATTCTCTCCACTATGGAGTCGTTCAAATGTGCTTAAGAGGTGATTACGATGTGTCAAACAAATAAAAATACACACATTTGTTTTTAATACATTACTTACAAACATATAGTATGTGCAGTCTTTAGGTAAGTAGTAGAATATGTGCCTAACTAAAGGATTAAAATATGCAGGCTTGAATATTTCCACCTGTTAACGCTTCCATAGCTGCTGTTGCAACAGCTGAGTGGTTGAAGTAAATATATGATTCACTGCCTGGCTGAGCAGCTAGAGTTAGAAAACAGCTTCCTGGTTCACAGACGGGTTATTTGAGTGGTTTCTATGAAACTGCCTACAGTGCATCACGTGTAGCAAAGGATAACCAGTGGTTCGTTTAAAGGTCATGAGCACAGTGTCTGAATTTAACATTGACACTTATTTGGGGTAAACAAACTCCCACACCAGCAGGAACTACAGACACTTACTTCCCACTTCAGCTGACCTCCACCAATTGCATGCAACCCCTGACCAGCTGAGCTGAGTCCATTTGACTGCATGTCCTCTTCAAACTGCCTGTAGCGTCCCAACTCACCAGGGTGGGGGTGGGGGTGGGGGGGTACTGGTGTCTATCAACTCTGCTAAACTACATACCCCGTAGCAGCTTCATCGCTCTGCTGCCTGTCAATTCCACTTACACAAAGGCAGCCAATTGCTGTCTGCACAACCTGCAGCCTTTCAATTCCACTAACCCACATATAGGATCGCATGCAGGGAGGAGAGCAGGAGAGCAGCGTTTCAGTTCACTCAGCCTTTCTTTGTGTGTCTGTTTCTAATTCGCCATCCATTGTTTTTGTCTGTAGCACATTTAGAATAAAACATGTCTTTTGTTTTTACACTTGACATCAATGAGGAGGAGACAAAGGACGGATAATTTTACCCTTCTTACAGGGCGAAACAACGTTCTGCCAAAGATGTTAGAAACGGTCTAGTGTTTTCTAAAGGCCAAGATTTTCCCTGCCTATGAATCCTTTACTAAATAATCAGGAAAACAAACTAAGTCATATGATTTAAAATGTTATTTTGAAACAAGAGGAGGAAAGAAAGGAGAGGTGAACATTGTGAACTCTCGAAGAGTCTACATGAAACAACTCAAAAAGATTGTGATATCACTGATCTTTTTTTCCTGTATAGTATGTACTTTTAAGTCTTGCTTTTTTGGGGGGGGGGGGGGGGGGGGGCTGTGGCAAATCTGAAGTTTGTATATGCTCTAAAGGCCACGACTTATTGACAGAGACAGAAAATATTCCTGAAGCAAAAGAGTTCAGTGTCAGGTTTAATTCGTGATCCGGAAGCAGTTTTCTGAGTTTAACAGAAACACACAGATGCACGTGGCTGATTCAAACTATCGGTTTGATTAAAGATCCATCCATCCGTCCGTCCATCCATCCATCCATCCATCCATCCATTTTCTTCCACTTATCCAATTCAAGGTCATGGGGTTGCAAGAGCCTATCCCAGCTGTCATGGGGCGAGTGGCAGGGTACACCCTGGACAGTTCAACAGTCTGTTGCAAGGCTAACACACAGAGATAACCATTCACACCTACAGCCAATTTAGAATCACCAGTTAACCTTAAGCACACGTCTTTGGACTGTAGGAGGAAGCCGGAGTATCCGGGGAGAACCCACGCAGACACGGGGAGAACATGCAAACAGAAAGGTGTCGGCCGACTCGTTCATTTAAGCTCAGGATCTTCTGGAGGCAACAGTGCTAACCACCGCACCACCGTGCCTTGGCTAAGGCATATTTGAATTATTTAATGACTTGCTTGCAGTGTAGAATTGTGTCAACACTCATTTCTCATTTGGTTCTCTTTTTTCCACGATTGGGGGGTAAAAAAACTAAATATCAAGAGACTAATACTCATCAGCTTTTTGCTTAGGGTTTAATTGCATTTGATTTACCTCTCACTGCAGGACACTAGATTGTTCTAAATGAGACAACCTCAAATTAGTGAGAAACAAAATAAAGAGAATTTTAAGGCAGAAAAATGCATTCAACTCAGCACGCAGATGTGCAGCCTAACGTGACCTGTTTTAAACCGCAGCTAAGCTTATGTAATGATAACTGACAGAGCAACCGCCAGTGTGAATCTATCATATTTAATAAAAGAAAGAAATCTGCCTGACAGCAAAACCCAAAGTGTTGACTGTAATTAGACTGCACAACATTCTTAGTTTGTTATAGGCTGAATACTATTTTAAGATATCTGATGACTGACTCCACAGCTATGCAGACGAGGAGCCTCGTCCCATTTCTGCCTGGCATTTTAACGGATTAGAAGCGAAGAAGGATAGTGCCACCTGTGCTACAGGAGCACTGAGGGGGAGCCAAGAGATATTTAAATCTGCTTAAAAAAGAAGTTAAGTATTTGTGCAGGGACAGGGTCGTGAGCGAGCTGCGCAGCTGATTTGCAGAAAAGGGTTGCGCTGAAACGAGTCCTTAGACAGGTGTTCTGCAAGGGTCCCCAGAAATGATATGAGAGGAAAAAGTCAGTGGCAGGTGGAGGAAAATACTGACAAAAACACAGATGTGAATATGAATAATAAATCCTCCCTATTTTATCTTATGTTTAAATTTTTTAAAAAGTAGCATCTACAGCCTGTACACTGCTATCTACTAACGATTTCACAGTGCAGTGCATCTTACAGCTGTAAAATCATTGTGGGAGTCTATACCTGCAGTGATGATGCAAAATAAAGACGGGCCAAAAGCGTGCAACATCTTACTGCTCACTGCAGAGCCAGCTACTAGCAAATGAGAATATGGGGGGATTGATTTTGGGCACAGCTCACAATTCCTAGAAAGAAAAGAAAATGGGAGAAAAAAGAAAAGTAGAAAAGAAAGAAATTGAAAAGCAAATGAAACATCTGCCCCTGTGTGAAGTGAAAGTGAGGGTCTCTTCTTCAGTTCCTGTAAAAAACAGACAACCTGCTTTTCCAGATGGCTCCGTGCACTCAGATAATCGTCCTATGGGGGATCTTGTGAACAACATTGCCAATCAGAATGACAACAGTGTCAACATGCACAGCACTGACGACAAATGGAAAACTGAATAAGAAATGCTTGGGGGGGGAAGCAAAAAGTCAAGCTCAACTAAAGAGGCACGCTTTTCACCTTTTAACTGCTTCTTCCTCTCCTCCCCAGCATCCACCTGCTCTGCCGCCCCTTTCTGGGCTACCACCCAGCTAGCCGTCAATGCCCACCTGATCGTCTCCCCGTATCCGGGCAGCTCTTATGAGCACATGGTCTTTTGGCCTGCTGTGGACCAGTTTCCTGATGCAGCTGCCACCTGCCCATTCGTGTGGTGTTTTGCATCAATCTCAGTGTGGCTGAAGCCAAGTGGCCAGTCTGGTGTTCGCTCATATATGCATGAGGAGTCTGCATGAGTGCCTCTGTAAGCATTCGTTTATATACGCTGCTGATGCTGCTGTGTGGAAACGAGGCGAACCGGCCGCCAGTCAAACAAAGATGGACATGTAGAGAAATGGGAATAGACATCGAGCAATCACACATGAGGATGTGCTTTCACACTCAATCCAGGCAGAGATGGTCAAAGAGATACCAAATAAACCTAATTCCTGACTTTCCCAGCTGTCGTGGCACATAAATCCTGCCCTCTGTTAATTCTCAGCAGCATTCAATAGTGTAGAGTTTCAAGTCATTGCTTATATACGTAGATTGTAACTGTTTATGGTGAAGTATTTGTCAACTACCCCCATCAGCTTTCACTCCTGCTCAATACTGTTCACAACTGAAAGCTCCAGACTAAAACCCATGGTTTTGTTTGTTCAGCTGGTCCTTAGAGATGACATGACAAGTGAAAATGTAGAGCTAACTTCTTCATTGGCCACCTAGCAGCACATGCTCCACATCATCAAGATACATAATGAGAGGAACAGCAGCCTCAAATTAAATCCTGGGATGCTTTTATTTCACACTGTGTGGGGGTTTTATTTTTTTATTGTTTGATAGATTTTTTAAAACTCAACAAATAAGCACGTGTGAGCGTTCCTGTGGGTCTCTCGGGGACTAATCAGTGAGACTTTGACAGATCGTCTGCTCTTGACATCATCCAATGGGGGAAAGGGAGCAGAGGTTCGGCGTGCTAAGAGTTACTGCATCTGGCTGTGTTAGCAATGAGATGAGGACTGTGACCGAGACCGTGTTTCAGCCATGTTAGGCCAAGTGTAGATGGCAGGAACAAAGGGCCTTGTTTAAAGTGATTAGCCATGCTTCAGTCACTGCACTTCGAAGGCAGACTCAAAGTGTGAAAAATACCCTTTTGAGCAGCTACGTTTCCATTCTGTCCCGCTGGTTTGGAGTCCAATACATCACATATTACTGAAAACCCACTAATTCACACCTGGACCTGCACAGGCAATAATAATAGCAGCACTGAAAATATGCATCAAAGTGTAACTGCAACTTTTTTTTTTTTTTTTTTTAGTAAAATGCTGCAAATAAAAACTACGCATGCATGCTACAGAGAGAGCTAGAGACAGGAAGAAGAAAGATCAGAGGTAATAGCACTGCCTACTGGAGCCCAGCCAGCCAGCAGGGGACAGTGTTTGAGGTGAGAAGCCTGTGGGGAACAGAGAGAGGGAAGGCTGCCAAGACTCGCTGTTAGAAAGCTAATTAAACTATTGGCCCATTGTGAGGGAGGTGAGAGTTGAAGAATGGGCTCACGCTCACCCCAAGCAGCAGCTCTGTAGCTTGAGAGGAGCCGCACTCTCAGAGGGAAATTTTCCAGAGAGTTACACAAAAAGGCAGACGTGAGCCTTTGGATGACGCCTCTCTGTCGCTCTGCTGATCGTCTCTCCTTTCTCTGTTCGTGCACTTTCAGACTCAGCCTTCACTGAGAAAAAGCAATTCCAGGAATCCTTCTGCAGGTTCAATCACTGCCCTGTGAGAGCAGTGATGAGTTCCTCATGTGTTCAGATATTAAAAGGGAAAACACAATGCGCCGCCACACAATAAATTCTGCACAAAATTGACGGCCGGGCTTACAGCGCACTGACAAGCAGCAGTGCTATGTGTAGCAGGCATCTGTGGCTTTACGCTCTTGTTTATTGGACTATGAAAGTGGGGGTTGTCTAACTCTGGCTCTGAATGACGGCAGCAGTCGTCTTTCTTTGAAGCCGTGACACAAGAGGCTGGAGACTAAATGATTTGATGACATGGCTACTTCCAATATTTACTTTACTAAACGCTGTTTAAATACATGTGTAAATGGGAAAAGTGCTTGCAAATGTTCAGCAGCAGAATAAGTGTTAATGGAAGCGTCCACAGGTAGGTGCCCAATACATTTGTCAGACCTTTCTGAACAACATCAAGCTCAACATAAAAGCACTCTAAGCGCACACGGATGGCTCCCTTTAGTCCCTGCAAATCATTCGTCCCCTTGCTGTCCAATTCACACATAAATGCTGTAATTCTGCTGCTGAAGAGATCCAAGAAAAAAATTCAAAGAAATCTGCAGTATGAGGACGTTCTCCCGGCATATGTGCCAGACTTGGTGGTGGAAGATGGTGAGAGTGGGCTTTGTTTGTTATATATGGCTGCTTGCCAAAAAAAGTAAGAGCTGCGCTCACGTATGTGGGCTCTGACTGCCCATCCAAACATTTTTCTTCTGTAACTAAGTGCTACAGCGAAGTGCTTTACCTTTGTGTATGCCTCGCAAATGAAACTCAAAGGAAGGAGACAAAACTACCCATCAATATTTACTGTTTCTGTTTCATATATGTCATGTGGGAAACCATGCACAGTAGCTACGTATATGGAAAACTTATACTTAAACTTAAACTTATAAGTAGTAAATGTTTAGATTTGATTCCCTTTTTTAGTTTTTTTTGTTCTCTAAAGCTAGTCCTGCATTAAAATTTAGAAAATCAACTAAATATCAACTTTGACAGTTAAACATGAACCTGTAATCATGACATCATACATGATTACATGAGCTCCATGATAATATATTGTTATCAATGCAGCACCAAACATATCTGAGATTTTCCTCGCCGCTGGAAAACCCTCTTATCATCTGTGCTAATGTTCGAGGTTACACTCAAAGCCACCGCAGGAGCCTGCAGAGCCCTCAGATATGCCCGCATCCTGCTGTATCTCAGTTGCGATTCTGCACCAGTTGGTCAGCCTGGCCGATGGAAGACCCACAGGCTATCTCCTCCTCACACATTCAGCCACAGTTGAGGGGCCCACGCAAAGGGAACTGGAGGTTTGCAGAGGCTCGGGCTAACTGAGAAATCAGAGACGAGACCGGGAGGGATACAGCTGTAGAGCAATTTCACTTCTACGCTGAGATAAGACTGGATGTTTTATCACTGCTGGATTCACATCATTTGTAACTGAAGTTTCCACTTAACATGCAATGATAAAGCACCAGCTTAAGCCACGCATGTGAGATACATCTTTACTTACCAATTTATCTGTACGGATCTATTTTTCATTTTACTGCTTAAATTCATCTAAGATGACCCAGTTCTCTAAGTACTCAGAATTCTCTTTTGAGTGTCGACAGCCAGAGACATCAAACACAAAATGAAATGGCCATCAAATATGTAGCATCAGCCAAATCACTGAAACATGACTGACTGGTGTGCTATTTGTCCTCCAAAGCCAATAATTTCAAATGACACTTGTTTTACATCATCTCTTCTTCTTTCTTTCTTTTTTTTTTTGCACCACATCCTAAAGAACAAAATGTACAACTTCATATTTGAAGACAACTGCTGAGCAAAGATGCCGTTTTGTTCCTAAAATGTATATACTGAATAAGCACTCCCTTTGCAACACCTTGCCTTGAGCGAGGAATCATTTTCCACAGGACAGAAGTGCACCTCAAATAGATTTTTATGGCAGCACCCTGTGAAAGGTTTTAGCTGCTTTCAAAGACCAATGCGATTTAGTAAAAGGTCACAAAATAATCCAATCCTTTCATGAGGTGTCTACTTCAGATCCCCCCCCCCCCCCTTTTTTTTTAAAAGTGCTGCACTTTTGTGTAATAACATCTTCCATGAAGGTGCAATCTTGTCTTTAGAAAGGTCTTGAAAGGGGAATTAAATTGTTGAGAGTACGGAAACATTACCACACTGTAACTCTCAAGTGTCTAATAGTTTAATTTGCCTTCAAGTATAGTCATTCAATTTGTGCGCTATGCTGCACAGTTATAATCTATACTTTCAGCAACAAGTATTTTTCAAGCTTAACAAGACACTGACAGCATCCAGGGAGCCATTTTAATTCCAGTCTTCACGTTGGGACTTTTATAGCCTCATTACTCAGCCAAAGTAAAATAAGTTAAGGGTCTTAATCAGGGATCAAGCAGTTTGAGACCTCTCACTGGGAAGATTAAAGGTGAAAATACCCAGGGACACCTGGCATTAGACTGGAGTGGGGGGTTGAGCGGATTTTTATAAGGCTCCTTTTCTCTAATATCCTGCTTCCATCATCCGATTGTCTTCCATACTGGTGGAGAGTCCCTGCTGGTGCACTTCACATTTCCTCAGCAGCAGTCTGTCAAGCTTATTGCCAGGAAAGTGCTCAGAAAGACGCATTCATCTCCTATTTATAAAATCTAATTATGTTGAAATCGGACTGGCTATTGTTTCGTTTGGCAAGTTCTATAAAACGCGGGGGGCCATGAAACGTGGAACCCAGAAATCGCACGGTTATTGTGTTGTTTAGGACGTGTTCTCACAAGTCCTCTGTGACCTATTGTCTCAAAATGACAGAATTCTGAAAAAGCATCAACTGTAAAGAAAAAAAAGAGAAATATTTTCATGGCCTAATTATCACAGTCAGAAAGAAGAACCCATAGATGAGGGCTGGCTCAATAGCTGAAGGTTTATAAGAGCCTTACAGTGTCCCGCTAAAGGATACCACTAAAAATACATTCACTGCTCCCGTCATGAAAGCAAAAGCTCTTCTTTTCAGAATCTCTCTAACAAGCTTTTTTGTTTTTTTGTTTGTTTGTTTGTTTTTTGGGGTTTTTTTTGGGGGGGGGGGGGGGCTGCTCAGATTGGTGAAAACAAGCACCAACCGGATGGCATCAAGAACTGAGTGAGCATCCACTTTATTACCACTGCACACAGAAGGATGCAGAGTGATAGGTTCCCATTGTGATGTCTAGGGACTGAGATGTTTTCATAATGATGCCCTCTGACAACATAATTATGCACTGTATCTGACTTCGCACGGCTCGCCAAACCACATCAGCTACAGCTGAGGGTCCAGTAACACAGCAACAGCAGCAGCAGCGGCGGCGGCAGCAATGGTGGTGGTGGAGCCGAGGGAAGCAGCGGAGGGGACGAGGGGGTGAAGGAGGTTTGAAGCTCAGACCCTGAAGCTAAGCAAATGCAATGCAAAGACAGAAGATTGGAGAGCAGACACAGAGGGGGCTGAAAAGGGATGTCAAAGGAGCGGCAGTGGTCTTTCACTTTGCATCAACGTCAGATTAAGGGCACTGGCAAGAGGAGCAGGAGGCTGAGACACCGAGGGGCAAGGGTGGCAAAGGAGTAGGAAGCAAGAAAAGAAAGTGTTAATCCAGAAGCTAGTGCTGCCGTGGAACACAACTGGAAAGTCACTTTAAGGACTAGAAACACGATGGACGATGATGAAGCGAAAGCTGCTCTCACAAAAGGGGAATTACAGGCCTGTACTGTAAACCAACAGAGATATTACTGCACGTTTCAGGGGCAAACATTCTTTAAAGCTTAAGTCGCAACACTTGCTGGAAACTCACACACATTTAAAAAATAAGAGCGGAGGCACGATCATGCTCTGCAGTTTCCTAGCTCACGTTAACATTCTCATCTACACTGTGTTTCACAAAGTAAACTAACAAAGGTTTGGTTAATTCATCATTCAGGCCTACTTCCTCCCCTTGTAACTGCGGCACTGTGAGAATGACAAAACAAGCAGAGTCTAAATGAAAGCCTAGCTGGGCTATGTAATAACATCTACACAAATCACTTGCACTATTTCACATTTTTCCAGCATTCAGCACAAGAAATTTCAAGATGAATGCATCAACACCACAAAAGCAACAATGGGAAGATGTCTGACCAATCAAATGGCAGCTTAATACCGCACAGACAGCAACTTCCAGTATTATCCCTGTCCACAAATGTGTTTTATCATGTTCTTTTGTGCTTCGTTTTATAAAAAAAAAAAAGGGTGCTAGAGACTTATTTCACTAAGGCTATTACATGAAATGTTCTTCCTCAATATTGCAGAGGTTATATCCAATACAGAAGTGTGATAACATAGAAGATGAGAGACTGTCTTCTCTATAATCATGTGCCTCCCGCTGTACAAAACAATGCGTCTGCGGTTGTGTTCCTCTGAGTTCTTTTCATCACGTTGTCTTCGAGAAAATGGACACAGACAAAATCAAACAGGCCACACAACACCAAATAAAACATCCAATGTGAGTCTCAAACACATATACATTTACTTTTTTATCACTCCCAGATGAGACAGCGAAGTTTCACCAAGGTGCGAATTATCCCTTTTAATTCTCAGAGGTCATTGCTGTAGAAGTCCAGGTGACCCGTGAGTCCTGCCGCAGCCAATGGGGGATGCTAGGTAAAGCGGGTGGAGGCTCAAAAGTGGCTCCTTAAATCTCCACCTTCATTAATCACACTTTGCATGCCGGCGGCCCAGAGAGCAGTGTGACAGTGACAGCACTGAGAATGATTAATACTTAATGCAGCGTTTAAGAGAATGATTTATGCCATCTGTTAGTGGATGACATGCTGCAGAAGTTGGCTTCAGCACTAACACACACTTGTCAGCAAGGATTAGGAGAATGATACATAACTTAATCTCAGGAGCAGCAGGTCACCTCCAAAATTAGGCAGATTCTGGACCATGAACACAAGGAGGAGAGGTGGGTGTTAGGGGAGGATTTACAGGGTTGGATGTGCGTAACCCCAGCAACAAATTAATTGGAGCTGATCAGGAATGCTCCGCCATAATCAGGCACCATGTTCATTCAGTATTAACCCCTAACATGCAACGACCTGTTAGTTGCTCATTTGAATCTCTAACCATACAGCCATCTATTTCCTGCTAATTATCTAGTTGGTGAGGAAAGCATTTGGGGTACAGCTGTCTGTGGCTGTGTTGTCAGCCCTGTTCTGGGAGATTCTGAGGCACTTACAGACCAAATGGAGGGCATAATCCTTGAAAAAAAAAAAGACTCATCTTGTGACACCTCTCCATGAGATGGGGCACTGGCTCTGCTCCAAGCTTTAGACATTTGTATTTATGATCTAAAGTTGGGTTTTTATGAATAGTTCACCAGCATTTTTCACATAATGGAAGTACTGTTGCTATGCATAAGGGTACAAAATTAGGCCATTTTAAGCCTTAATTATTTTCCCCTTAGTAACTGTGCTTATCCATTTAGTTTATTACACAAAGAAAAAGTTGGCAATACTGTTAACAATGTGGTGCTGAAAAGGAGAAAATTTAATGAGCGTGACTACTTTCTGTAATTCTGTAATTAGTTGATTTCACCATCAAAAAAAGCTTCTGGATTAAGAGAAACTTACAGGAGAAAACACAAGAACCAAAGATTGAGCAGTTACAGTTTTCGTGTGGTAGCCTTCTCATCCCAAACACGCTCATATACAGAGTGTGCAATACTTTATCAAAACTAAAAACCATGGGGGAAAGAGCCAGAAGCCCTAACCTCAAGCTACTGCACTGTTACAAGCATCTTCTGATCTCAAGACTACATTGCAAATGAGCAGCCTTATCGCTCTCTCATTCTCTTCCTCCCCATTCCCCCTGTAATATTTACATATTCAAACAAACTGTCAAACTCCCAAAGCAAACAATTTGTTATCCACCAGAGTTTGCATGGTTAAAAATATTCCACATCTAATATGCATAAAAGTATCAGTCCTTTGTCAGAGATTACCGCCTTTTCTTGCTGTCCTCTCTCCTTTTTGTTCCTCGCAGAGCTATCAGATGACAAGGTGAATGCAAGGATAATGAGTTTGGTCACCGCTTTTTTTTTTTTTTTTTTGGCCTGGAAGGTTACACTCTTGTTTCATGTTTGAGGTTCCCGCCGAGAGGCAATCTACCAAAAAAAAAAAAAATCAGTCCTTCAGCAGCAGCACCCCCCCCCCATCTGTACTTCACCCAATAAAACAGCCTGTCCAAAACTTCACTTCACATTACTGTTAACACTGCCCTTTCATAATAAAAATCAGCCACTGATTCAAAAAAAAAGGAATAAAATCAACATTGTGATCAAACACAGCCCACCAAACTGCATTCGAATGGGGTGAAAGGGTGTCTTATTATTACTATTCTTAAACAGCAAGTGTTTTATTCTGTAGGGAGCACAGAAGGGATGTTTGTCAGTCACGGGCAAGTACCGTCTTGCCTGCCAGCAACGTCCAAGAGCATGGGAACAAAATGCAAAGTTGGAAAGGCTTGATGAGCTGATAAGGTTTCCCAAAACAATCCAACATGTCGCAAAAAAGACGCCACACAAGATCCCCTTTCAAACACAGTTACCATTCAGAGCTGCTGGTTTGTGCAATACGTAAACAAATTAGTAATTCTTTCTTCTTCTTTTTTTAAAGTAGAGATGCGAGTTAAGGTGTTTAATAAGCCAAAAACACAGCATGCGATGTGTTGGAACTGCATGCTCTATCCAATTAATTTAGAGTCATGAAACTGCCACCCTCTGCACCTAAGCCAGAAAGTGGAGCTGTCGGAATTTAAAAATATTCCAACTATTTATAAACGGAAAAGAATTATTTTCCCTTGACCTATTTAACTTTGCTTTTGGTTGAACCTTTGCTCTTTGCCGGTGCAAGTGCCGCATGTCTGTCTACAAATAGAAGAGAACATGAAAAAATATAACAAGGCACTTATGGCAGCGAGCGAGAAGACTTTTATGAAAGGATATCACACCATAGGAATCCGCAGCAAGATTTGCTTTAAACAAGCAGCAATATGTCAGACAATACTAACCTCACATAGCTCATTTCTCAAATCACAAGCAATACTGATGTCTCATTAGTGCCCAAACGCACTGTAAAGTTTGTGCCGGCTGAAGCAGCAGCAGATACAGCTGGAAAGCAGCTATTCGCCTGGTGTGACTTTCTGCGTGAACTCCAGTGATGTGAGTGCTGTAAAAAGACAGAGCAGAGCAGTCTAAGGGAAGCTCATACACACTCATGATTGATTGATTGTTACACAGTGGTAAATCAAAGAGTGGGGTGCCTTTTCAATCACAGGCGAAGTCTTTGAACATAAATAACAGCTACCATCTTGCCTTTGGCAGTTTCATCTCACTATAAACACAGGCACTTGGCAGTCATCATGCACAGTGAAAAGTCTCTTTGAGAGGGAGACAGAATTCTTCACAAATGTAAATTTATGTACACCCATTTGACACTTTCCACTCGTGATTGGTTTGTATTTTGCCTCCTTCTCCATCCTACCCATTATAGGAGATGATTAGTAATTTTTCCAGACCCAGTCAGGCAACGAAACAGACTACTGGGTGGAACAGGTCTCAAAACTAGAACCCTGACTGCCACAGATAGACGGCAGGTAATCCTCGCCTCGTGTTGGCAACAAAGAGCTGCTGCGGAAATTCACCTGAGACCCAAGTCTAGCTTAGTCTGCAGGGGAACAGTAATAAAAACTCTGCTAAGAAGGCGCTTTCTTCTCAGACAATTAGTACTGAAGCACTTGTCTGTGCTTTTTTTTTTTTTTTTTTTTTTTTTTGTCTGAAAATTTCAGAAGAGTTATCAAAATTATTGAGCCCCGGAGAAATTACTGAGCAACGTAACAGCAATTGAGTCGTACTTGGATTTTCAAGAAAAGAAATGTTGCATTTAGAGCATTATTTTTCAAGTTGATCTCTGCATTCAGCTCATTTCTGGGTTTTACTTTGAATGTGAGGCACTTATGCAGACCGTCTTAAAAGAAAAATTGCACCACTGACAATTTGGCTGCTAATGGACCCATCAGTTCTGAATTCACGGCCAAAAAAATACTTCCGCAGAGTTCCAATAACTCTTGATGGTTCTTTTTGACAATGCTTTTCAGGGTTTTGCCAGTCCTCTATGATGTGAAGAGAAAATGAGTCAAGTGCAACCCCCTTTTTGGCAGGGCTGCATCTCTCGAAATCCAGAGAGTAGCACAGAAAAAATATAAATAGATAAAGCATAATAAACAAACTTACAGCTCAGCGATGTGCATGTACAAGCTGATCTAGCTTTCATAAAGGGCTTTGCCACTTTGCCCATCAAGTGTCTGAGAGAGTAAAGAACCTCAGACTTGACTACCAACTGGAGTCAAAGACAGATACCATGACGATCCATCTGTGGGAGTGATTTAACACAAGTACCAACTTATTGCTAATCGCAACTAAACTACACAAAAATAATTAATGAGCCACAGTTGTGTGAATTTTTTGCATACTAAATCAACCCATTACCACGTCAAAAGAGGTCCAGATACTTTCTGAACGATTAAATCTTTTTATGCATCAGCATTTGCATATGCAGTATTTTCTTGCTTCCCATAAAATGGATTCACACTGAGTCAGTTATCACTTCATTGCCTCAAACTGGGTCATCATGTCTCCAGGCACAATTACAGCCAAAACCTCAGCAAGACAAATTCGCTGTCAGTCTCCACGCTACTTTTATGTATGTGGCACAGAGACTGACAGAGCTGTCAGCGGGACAGTCGAGATAAAAAAAAAAAAAAACCACGGAGAGGATTAAGCTGTGGATCATGCAGCAGCCCTCGCAGGTCGATAGGAGACAAATGCGTCTAATAAGCCAATGATGAACTCTGAGGGTCCCTCTTCTGGGGCCCTGATTCTAACAAATGTAGTATTGACTTCACAGACAGTCATAGAAAGACACTACATATCAGACAAGGACAAAGAGTGTTGAGAGATGAGACAGGCGCCACAGCGGGTTAAAGTATGGATCATACAATTCAGTTAACACCACCCACCTAATGACAAGCAGGGCATAACTGACATACAACGGCATAACAGCCTGATGGACAATTCAACACACTATTAGGGCATGGTTTGCAAATTTGTTTGACAGAAATATACACCGGTGTTTTTCAAAATGCAGAATCAATTGTCATCACAGACTATTTGAGCCGCACTCTTATCCGATTTCATTTTCTGAATAAACAATGTAACAGCCAATAAAATATATTCAGCAGGGCTACAACTACACTATTTTCAACACTGTGGTTCCTAAACTCTAAGGTACAGTCTTCAAATGTCTTGTTTTGTCCAAGCAAAGGTTTAAAGGTAAAATAGATTTAATTTAGTGTAGCATAAAATGCAATAAACTGTAACACTTGAAGAGCTGGAACCACTAAACAGTATTTTTATACAAATTAATACAAAAAAGATGGGACACTGTATTAAATGTGAACAAAAGCAGAATGCAATCATTTGCATATCCTCCATAAATTATTAGATTACAGTGATTTAATGGTAGTGCTAGTAGTTAACGTAAACTTAAATAAATAAGAAATAATGAAGACAAAATGAGGAAATTACTTCCAGATAGATTATTAATATGTTGGCTGGAATAGAAGTGTATCCTGTATATGCCTCCTAGAGGGTTATCACGAACCACCAGCAATAAGTCAGGAACACATTAAAGCCATTTCATCTGCAGTTATTCATCAAAGTGATTCAGTAATGTTAACTACTGCTATGCAGCTCCGTGTCGTGCATTATACATATGACTTATGGAGCTCTGAGGCCAAATTACAGTCACATGACACAGAGTCCGGTGAGTCAGACTATACCAGGCCCGAGTCTGCTTCACCTGCGTGTACGTGTGTCTATGTGCACACAATGCTGAGATGGTCTAATCAAAAGAGCTTTTTCATTCATCTTAGTTATTGATTTCTTACACAAAAATGTTTCCTGCTGCTTTATAGTTCAACATCATTGCTTTAAATTTGCAATGAAGTCTAAATAAATTTTAAAAAATAAGTGTGCAGAGACTGGATAATCAGATTTTTTTTTTTTTTTTACTGCCTGGTAAACACTCTCAGCTTTGCATTTAGTCAAGTTCATTGAAATTCTGTGGTTTTGGTTAAAAATAGACTGGCACAATACAAGGTCCATTACACTTATACACACAAAAAACAAAAGCTATCTCGGGTAAGCTCAACTTTCTGATAAAGATACTAATCAAGCTTTTTGATATACTTACCGGGCCCTTCATTAGATACAGCCTGCCAGCCTGTTCCACCACAACCCAAAGGTGCTCTATTTGACTGAGATCTGGTGACTGTGGAGGCCATTGGAGTTCAGTGACCGCACCGTCATGTTTAAGAAACCAGTCTGAGATGATTTGAGCTTTGTGATATGGCGCATTATCCTGCTGGAAGCAGCCATCACAAGATGAGTGCGCTGTAGTCATAAAGCGACAGACATGGTCAGCAATGTTTTTCCAATATTCTGTTGTCCAATTTTGCTGAGCCCATGTGAATTGTAGCCTCAGTTTCTGTTCTTACCTGACAGGAGTTGCACCCAGTGAGGTCTTCTGCTGCTGTAGCCCATCCGCTTCAAGGTTCAACACACTGTGTAATCAGAGATGCTCTTCTGCATACCTTGGTTGTAACAAGCAGTTATTTGACTTGCTGTTGCCTTCCTATCAGCTCGCAGCAGTCTGGCCATTCTCCTCTGACCTCTGACATCAATAAGGTATTTTCAGAGAACTGCCGAAATCTGGAGATGGTTGTGTGGGAAAATCCCAGACTACTGTCTTGCACCAACAACCATGCCATATTCAAAGTCATGCCTAAATGCACTGAGCTGCTGCCACGAGATTGGCTAATGATATATTTGCAATAACAAGCATTTGAACAGGTGTAACTAATAAAGTGAAATAAAGATTACTTGAGAGCAGAAGAAAGCTCCAGTTGCAAACAGACAAAATAAGACCAGTATTCACTTTCTTCTGCTGTTTGCTCTCTATTAGTATCAGCGTCTAAGCAAAAACATAAAAAACATATTTACAGCCTAGAAGAAAAAAGTGGGTTTGGTCTCTCTACCTATTGTGACTGTAATCTACATTTTTTATGCAAAACAAAAAAAACTGAGGACAGAAGTGGCCATATTTAAACACCTGATCGGAGCAGGCGACACCTAAACCCCAACTGGAAAGGCAGTAGGGTCAGACTAGGGTGTGTGAGTGTGTGTGTGTGTGTGTGTGTGTGTGTGTGTGTGTGTGTGTGTGTGTGTGTGTGTGTGTGTGTGTGTGTGTGTGTGTGTGTGTGTGTGTGTGAGTGTGTGTGAGTATATACAGTACATTCACTACGCTATTCATTATTTCAGTTTATCTGTATGAGCGTGTCTCTTCATTACATTTATACACACATACACACACGTGCATTTCCTGCATATTTGTGTTTATCTTTCTGTGTTTGCATACAGTACATATAGTCGCTCCTGCGTTGTGTGGGTCAGCAGTAGTGAAGTGGAGTGTAAGATAAATGTCCTGTTTGGTGCTGACGGAGCAGGTCCTGGAAAGCTATACGGTCCCGGGGGGGAGAGAGGCTAATCATGGCAGTTTCTCTGGAGCCCTTGTGCCAGTGAATGACAAACAACTGTAAGCGCCACTCAACAGAAAAGTACACACAAGCATACACGCTCCCGACACTGATTTAATCTCTGTCCCAAATGTTGATGATCAAGTTGAGTCACTTTAAATTTGTCCATAAAGCCCTTTAACAAACAGGTTTATCGCAGGGCAGCTGCAAAGAGAGCAGAACAAACTGATGAAAGAATAAAAATGGTCTTGATGCAGTCAAGACTCATCCTTGTAGTTGGTAATAAATTGACACAAGGATTCAAACGCATCTGAGTGGCTCTGAGGAAAAGGTAATGAGTGTTTTCAGCTTTTCATTACCTGGAATTTAATTACTTACAACCACCAGAGTAATGAATGTGTATGGGAGCTTCATTTAGCCCACTGTGACGCATTTTGAGTGTTTTCCATGCTTATCCTCTTGACAATATTTGCATTTGTGATCAGAGCTGATACTGTGTGTAGACACAGTTCTGTTTAACAAAACATTAATTATGTAAACTCAACAAAAGCAAAGCCAGTTCCCCTGGCCTCTGTTTTCTGCTGTTTCTACCATTCTCTCATCCACTTAGTCTGCATCCATCCCTCCATCCTGCAAATGACAAACACACATATTCTCACACACACACACACACACACACACACACACACACACACACACACACACACACACACACACACACACATACACAGTGCAGTGAACCAAAACGCATCTGACTACACAGACCGTCAATCTCACACTGCTGTGTGGCCTTTCTGAGGAACAACTCCAGCTCTGTCCAGTCTTGCTGCTGCTGCTGCTGCTGCTGCTGCTGCTGATTGGAGGTTTCATTCAGGACTGCATGAAATTCCACATAACACAGGCAGGAAAAATATGAGGAGAGGGTGAGAAAGGGGTACACAGAGAGGGGTAAAAGCAGAAGGAGGGGCAGCAGGAGAAGTAAAAAGAGAGGGAGCAAGGTTAAGAGATAAAAAGGAGAAGGCAAGAAGGGGAGAAAAAAAAGCTGCAGAAAGGAAAGAGAGAGAAATCTGAGATACACTTGTGCCCACCAAGCACTTCTTTTTCAGCTCCAGCAGCACTAAACGCATGCATATGAAAAGCACCGGTCATGGCAATAGCAGCACGACTCCCAAAAACTCATCTGAAAGCGTGGCGCCGCTATGCTGAGAAAAATAAAACATTTTCAACTTCCCGTGCTCCGTGCCGTGGGCGCTAAAGACATGCAAAGTTCTCAACACTGCCAAGAACATGCCATAGCACATCTGAGAAATAATGTGAAAAAAAAGAAGGCGGCTAAATAAACAGAGGCCCCCCCTGTGAACGCGTAGCCTCAGGTTGTGTGGGGGGGTGGAATGGTGTCAAACGAATGGATCAGGTCGATCGAGACATGAATGGAGGATGGCGTGAAGAAAAAGTATGGCAAACAGAGCCACAGCTTGACGAGTCATAATAGCATTACCGCCTCTTCTAACCCCCCCTATGCTCAAGGTAAGAATGACTTCTCCTGAGCACGCTGGAGTGAGAAGAGAGTTAAAGGAAGCTATGAGACTGAGTGAAGAAAGCACAGTGCAGCTGTGAAACCTCTGGCAGATACTAAAGGAACACTCCACGATATCTTCATACTAATCCTGCTCCTCTGGGCGCAAACCGAAGACACCGCACTGTCAGAGCACAAATGAGGTGTGCGACACCACCACAAAGATAACAGCTTTCTTTACAATTCAATGTGTGTGAAAGACAGAAAAGACAAAAGGAGACTGTGATATGTATAGCATGCATGTATGCTTTTGTATATGTGTGCAGTAGTAGTAGTAATATGAAAGTTAAACAAGAGAAGAGAAGACAAAATGATCAGATATAATTTCTGCTTTCGGCTGATCAGGTGAAATAAAAGCAGAGCCTCAACTAATGATGAATGACAAGCGTTGATGCTTTTCACCAAGTTTTAGAGAATGTTTATTGGTTCTGTCTGCGTCTTGTGTCACATGTTTTGTCTGTGTGTAAAAAGTGACAGGTGTTTCCAACTAGTTTTGACTATTAGTATCATAATAAATTAAACCTGTTAGTTTTGTATTTTCTTTAGTGTATATTCAAAGAATTACTTAGTAAATCATCAGGAGGAACAGAGTGCATATAACCATATACATATAGACTGTAAATGAAAGATGGCCATAGCCACTGTGACATCACTCTCTGCTTTATGAGGTCCCATTTTATATCCTTGAATTGAACATTTGATGGACTGTTGCCATCTTTTTTGTTCTTGGTAAACATTGCACACTCATATGGAGAACGCACGTAATCACATCCTGTTTTGACCCTCTCTGCCCCAAACGGTCCCCTTAACAGCTCACTGTCTGTGTATAAAAAAAGAATTTACAAATATTTGAATAATATCAACACTGAGGTATAAATCAGGAATAAAAAAACAGACATATCACGACAGTAACACTGAGGCATTAATGAAACTTTCTTTGAAATGGACCTAACATCGTCAGACGCAGAGGGAAAGTGAGATATTTTTTCAGATACTCGAGCCTAACATTAGCTTATAGCCAACTGTTATTGTAGCCAGCCCACTGACAGCTGTCTAGAGATATGAGGGCTGAATGTCTGATTGGCTGACAATAAGTAATTGTCACAATATCTGGAATAAATCAACTTGTTTATGCATGTTTACTTAGGTTAGAGCCCCATCAGTTCATGTGGATGAGGTTGAGATGAGGGAGGAGGGGTGAAGGAGACAGATGAAGAAGAGGAGGAGAAAAAGATGATGAAAAATAAATGTACAACTCTTAAATGGTCATGTACAGTTTGAAAGAGTTATCGATGATCTTTAAAATGATTTTATAATTGACACTTTTCAGTAGTTTTTAGCTAAATGCAGGTTTTTTTCAGAATTTGGGGGGAATCTTGAAAATTTGAATATAGTTCTGGTATATGGAGGGTTAACATCTATTCTACTCTTCGTAGGGAAATAATTTCCAAAAGAATTTATATTGTATTCTTTAAGACTTGAACTAGCAATTGGGCCCATAAACTCATAAAGAGCATTAAGTGTTTACTGTGATGATAGATCGAGTGAGCATTAGGGTCATTTTCAAATAGGCTTCCATACAATCTGACTTCTTTTTGCAACCAGAGGAGTCGCCCCCTGCTGGCAATGAGAAATAATGCAGGTTTAAGGCATTTCTGTATGAGCTTCACTATTCAGACCTGAAATACCATAAACAGTCACATCATCACATTTTTTCATCTCAGGAGATTTGATTTATAATTATTTCTATCAAGCCCTTCCCATGAGAACGCATTTCTAGAAAATATGACCGAAGCAGTCGATTCCATCATTCTAACATCAGTAAAACACTTTTGGCCACTAAACAGTTTTCTTTTCCTACAAAAGAATCTCTTCTCTCTTCTCTCATAGTGTACAATATATCCCTGTGTTACCCAACCCTAGTATCATATATCTCTATCTCAGAGTCCAGTAACCTACAAGCCAAAAGGCCATATGTCCAATCTGCTGTAAAAACCCTCTGTGCCCCTGCCCTGCTCTGCTAATACGACCCTATTTGCAGGCAGCAGAAAAAGCCATTCTCGATCATGTGACCATTCCTAGCTCAGGTTTCCAGTTGGAAAGCATGGATGTGGATGATTTTATCAAAGGCCAAGGAAAGAGGGCAGTTTGTCTCCACATATACAGCTAATTCCACTCCCTGAAAAGGTGGCAAAGCAAACAGGGCCAGCACAGGAAGCTCTCCACCCTATATACTGCTAAAGGGCAAAACAATGCGAGTACAGTGGCTGCTGAGATAATAACATAACATAGTGTGTTATGAGCTTTCATGTTGCTAAAACCACTAATGATGTACCTGACTGACTGTCTTTGTCTGGGTTTGCCGGTGCCTGGCGGCTCTCCTGTAGAACTGTGCCACACACAGCGTCGCAATAATGGAGACGACTGGAGGAATTCGAAAGCTGTAATTTTCCTGAAATTATAATCTGCACTTGTAAACATATATGTGTCCACGTCCTCGTTTACCCTGCAGGATCTGCTGTAGCCGAGCGGTGACAGCGGAAAGAAAAATCTGCATCAAAACACTCCTCGCCAGAACAACTTCATTTTCATGGGCGCTGTGTTTTGTGCCTTTAAAGCCAGAGGTTGCAGTCAGCTCAGTTTTCCCCATTTCCTGAAAACATTTTATCAAAGCGGCAGCTCGGCAAGAATCCCACAGATTCTGGCCTGTCAGCTTGAGACTGACAACAACAGGGCGGCTGTCTGCAGGACATGTGAGATCTGTCCCCCCGTTCCCTCCTCTCATCTCCATGTGTCTGCATTTTTACAGCTCTACCTGCCCCCCGTACGCCCACCCTTCACCTTGACCAGGATACATGACTGGGGAGCCAACAAGCCTGAGCATGTGTAAGTGAAGGTGTGTGTGTGCTTTCTCAAGCATTTGTAGGTCAGACAAAAAAATAGCCTCACTGGGAGTCTGACAGAGGGCTTACTTTTTAGTCTGGACCAGCACAAAAGCCTTGCTTATAAATGTTACATTACAGCGGTGTGTGCAAGAAGAATAGAGAATTTGTACCATATATACACACACTCACAAAAAATGTAAAAAAAAAAAATCAACAGGTGACATAAAGCTATTGCAATGCATCACAGGAAAAGAGGCAAGACAATTCATGAAAGTGGCCGTCACTGCAGCTCCCTCGAGACATTTAAAGTGTTTAATCTGAAGCACATGGCTTCATGTGAATGGCTTAGACAGTTGTAATCTAACATGCCAGAAGGAACAAAAATCCTCTGCTATCTAGCCAGTCACATCTGATGGAAAATGGAAGGAACTGGGCCACAAAAGTGGCCATAAAGCTATGTCAAGTGATTGGAACTGCTTCCTGTGAATGACACAAACCTATCTTGCTGGGTGCTGGGGTGGCTCAGAGGTTGCGCAGGCAACCATATACATATACCGTGTGGCAGTGTGGGCAGCGCAGGTTCGAGTCCCGGCCCGTCACCATTTCCCACGTCTCCCCCTGTATCTCTTCTCCCGATTTCCTGTCTCTCTCCACTGCATCTATCAAACAAAGCCATGAAAGGCCCAAAAAAAAAAAAACTACCTTGCTAACTCTGTTCCCTAAAGTATGCCTTAGGAGCATGCTGACATACAGCGCTGTGAAAAGTATTTGCCCACTTCCTGATTTCTTAGTTTTTGCATATTTGTCACACAAATGTTTCAGATCATCACTAGACAAAAATAACCTGAGTAAATACAAAATGCAGTTTCTAAATGTAATCAAGCAACTGGCAATGAGTCAAATAACTGTGGAGGAATTTGGACCCACTCGTCTTTGCAGAATTGCTTTAATTCAGCTATATTGGAGGGTTTTTGAGCATAAACATGTAGACACTATTATATAAGCTTTGTACATATTGTATCTCATACTCTTTTTTTTATCGCTGCTTAAGCACTTCTGGTTAAATGCAATCTGCATTTCATTGCTTTGTACTTGTGACATTTGCAGTGACAACAAATTGAATCAAATCAAATCAAATGAACGACCTGTTTAAGGTCATGCCAAAGCACCTCAATCTGATTTAAGTCCAGACTTTGACTAGGCCACTTCAAAACCTTCATTCTGTTTTATTCAGCCTTTCACAGCCATTTTGGATCATTGCCCTGCTGTGTGTGCCCGAATTTCAGGGCACAAACTGATAGCCAGATGTTCTCCTTTAGAATTTTTTGGTAGAAAGCAGAAATTCATGGTTCCATCAATTGCAGCAGGTCGTCCAGGTCCTGAAGCAGCAAAGCAGCCCCAGACCATCACACCACCACCACGTTTGACTGTTGGTGTGCTGCTCTTTTTATGAAATGCTGTGTTCGTTTTACACCAGATGTAACGAGACTTAAACCTTCCAAAAAGTTAAACTTTTGTCTCGTCGGTCCACAAAATATTTTCCAAAAGTCTTGGGGATCTGACCTTAACTGAGGCAAGTGAGACCTGCAGTTCTTTAGATGTTGTTCTGGATTCTTTTGTGACCGCCTGGATGAGTCTTGGAGTAATGCTGGTAGGCAGGTCACTCTTGGAAAGGTTCACCATTGTTCCAAGTTTTCTCCATTTGTTCACTGGAGCCCCGAAGCCTCAGAAATGGCCTTGTAGCAGTTTTCAGAATGATAGATGTCACTGACTCTGTTTCTCAGCTGTTCTTGAGTTTCTTTAGATTGTGGCATGATGTCATTTTTTAACACTGTACATGTAAACCAACACCAGCCTCACCAACTAATGTGATTTAGTGAATACAAGAGGTGCTGTGGATCAATTCAGGTTAAAAGAGGTTAATGTTTGCCCTCAAATCAAATCAAAGGGCAAGCACGTGACTATGCATGACCGCAAATGTTTGGACACATTAGCTGTATAAGATATGTTTTTAAAGCCAACACAAAAAAAGCAAGAATTTCAGATAACAAGTGTCTGAAGTCTGAAAATACACACACAGGCGTGCATTACCTCAGGTCTCACCTCAGCTAAATTATAGAAAGGAGCTTTTTAGACAGGTACCTGTTCATTACCTGGGGATGATTCACTTTTTTTAAATTACAGAGCAACCATATGACCCAGGTGTATTAACTGCCCCTCCTTCTCTCCCTCCTTTCGTTGCACCTACAGATGCAAGCTCACACACAGAGATGCATATGCAGCTAATCTTATTAAAAAAAAGAAAATAAAGAAGCGTGCACAGATTTTAGTTCTAGGTGTGACAGTTGTACTCTGCACCACTGTCGCCTTCAAGACTTGGTTAGTATAATCAAGTTAATCTGCATAGCGGGAACTGGCTAATGAAGTTACCTTCTCCCATCACCCCAGGATGGGAAATTATGTCTCTGTCGGGGGTCTTTTAACCTCGACATGCGCGCATGTTTCTCCCAACAGCCTCCGGAAACACACACCTTCACACACCCGCTTAATGAGTGCCTGGGGAGACAGGCACACACACACACACACACACACACACACACACACACACACACACACACACACACACACACACACACACAGGTCTGCTTTGAGCTCACGTTCACTCTGCCTAGAATACTGAACCCTTCCCAGAAACACTGAGCGTACTGTGGATCCCTGAGAAGCCCTAAGGCTGAGAGGACAAGGGCAAAGATGGAGAGGAAACACAGAGCCTTGTGAGAAATGCAGAGGGAATGATGAGAGAAAAGAGAGAAATCAAGAACAGAAAAGCACCTTGGCACAGGAAAAGATGTGACTGATCCTCGGATATGTCATCTAGAAAGCTCAGTGAAATCTAGTTTTACTTCATGTTCACTTTGTAACAAGCATCACAAGTTTGGCGATTATTTGAGACTCATGACAGTCTTACAGAAATTTTCACATCATGTAACCATAGCCATATGGAAAGCAATCAAGGCAATATCAATTTATCAGTTTTATCTGCATTAAAAGTCTTTTTTTATGACCAAGGCATCCCTTAAAAAAAAAGGAAGCACACTGAATCACAGTGACTAAACCTGGCTGGAGCAAAACAGCAGCAGACAGCAGCTGTGAGGAAGCAGATGTTTTACATGTATGTATTCCAGTAATTCAGACTCACCATTTTTAGCAGCTGGTTCACAATAGCCTCCCAGAAAAACAAACAGATGCCAGCTATGAGCACTGAGTGCTGAACTATGCTCACAAAAATGAGCTTAAACATAGATCTGTATAGGCCTTTGGACAGTATGTGTTAAATTTAGCCTTTTAATTCAGATTTACTGAGGAGAAAGTTTGACTATATTTTTGAAGAATATCTAGCATGGCGCCCCTAGTTGACCAGGTTGTTGAGCATGTGGGGTTTTGTCTTTCTATTTCTTCACAACTTACAAAAATCAAACTAGTTCAACATAATAACTGGCCAAATAATTATAACTGGTTCAATAAGAATGTGTAAATATTAGGGATGATTGATTGTTTGGTCAATACACTCTCTATTCGACTAAACTCATTCGTCTTACAGCCACCAGTGTTATTTTCATAAAATAAAGCACTACATCAATAGCCTCTGATCCTTTTTTGATTATTATTTTTGGCAGCAGTAGAAACAGAGTCCCTGTGAAAAAAAAAACCCCTATGTTTTCACAACTAAGAACTAGAGTCCATGTTGTGTGAGCTTAGCTAATGTTTACATTTTCTGAACTTCTACTCAAGACTCGACTCCAGACTAATTGGTCCCATGTCAAAGAAGTGCTCGGCGGGATTGCACTTAGTTGAAACAAATGATCAAAAAGGCAAGTTTAAACTTTACAGCACTTTGCATATCAAAGCTCAACTACAACAAGACATATCCTCAGGAACGGGAAGCTAATTTGTCTGTGTAAGGATTATCTGCCAAAATTCATGTTTAACTCTTTAGGTTTTGATTGTGAGCATAACAGACATGGAATATTTCAATTTCTTTGGTCTAATAGAGAGCCTGACCTATGTAGGATTTTTAAGACTGATACCGATATTTGGCCATTTAAAAATCTGACGCTCCCAATATATCGGCCGATATTTTTTTCTTCAGACACACAAAACATGAACAGATTTATTTACTCACTTACGCTCTGTCAGACCCCGCTCGGATTAGCTGGTTTGTGTGTTTGTGACGCTTCAAACTCGAGTTGCCAAGAGAAAAGTTTCAGAATGCCAACATTCATAACACGATTAAAAGGTATTTCTCTCATCTCTTCACTTTTTTAAATTTTCATTTATCGGCTATTATAAATGCTGATATTTACAGATGGCAAATAGCTAACATCAGCCAGCCGCTGATAAATCAGCATAACAATAGGTTTATAATGGCACCCTCATCCAGTTACCAGCTCCAGCATCTGTCCATAACTGCACCTACAATTAGGCCAAGCCTGATGTACAGTACAGTCAATAGTAATAATTCCTCTCTAATATTACAAGGTTAAAATGATTTAAAATGCTGCAATTATTAGTATTTTATGTCTGTTTATGATTCATTTAAGCAAAAGCTTAAGTAGAGTGCACTCCACACACCGTGGCAGATTTTGTTAACTTTGCTACCTCGCATGACCAGTTGAAGATTAGGTAAAATTTCAGTCCACCAAGATTTTCTTTGGTTTTCTACCCTAGAAAAATATTTACCTAACCATCATGAAGCCATTATCTACAGTTCCTACATCCTTCATTTACTAGAAACTATTACAGCTGTCTTTAGACTTTTTCTGTGCAGCTGTTATGTAAGAACACACAATACTGTCCAAAATTATGAAAAAAAAACTCTTTATGTTTTCAATAAAACTTTCGATCTCTCTTAGCCTTTCACCCACACTTCTCATTTTATGAAGTTCTAACAGAACATATCAACCAGACATTTTATTGCAACTTGAAAAAAAATTTCTTTCCTATCTGTGGAAAAAAGCCAGACGAACAGACCAATCTCAAATCCTTCAACAGAGGCTTGTGGCGCCACAGGGACTCACTGGACTGGGATAAATCCTCAGTTCCATGGCCTCAGCACTGAATGAGCCCGTTCCCCCAGGGGTACATGTGCCCAACCAAGCCAGCAGACAACCAGTGAAGTGAGAAACCTGCCTCTAGAGGTAAAACCTAGTTAATTCATCTGCTATAATGAAAGTTCACCATTGCATCTACCAAAGCTGCTCCCAAATCCAAATCTAAAGTTGTCTCCTGCTTTTATCAACACATACAGCTCACAGAATCAGACATTTGCTCTTTACTCTGGCTCAGGAAGAGGAATTAAGAAGTCAAGTTGCTTGGGAGGAGTTTTCCTCCTTTGCTTATAAAGCCATGTTAGCCAGACAAACACATTCCTGTCTCCTTCTTGTTCTGGCAGCACTATCTCAGACGTGACTAAGTTAGGCCTCCATGCTGTGCAGTCCCTCTGATGGGATTAGCTCTTAAAGACTGTGGAAAACAATTCCCTGCTCCCTCTCAATAAGGTCAAAACAAAGCGTTGTTGTGTCATGTCATGCACTGATAATTCTGCCAGCTATGCACCTGCAGCAATGTTTTCTAATGCGCAAGCAGCTGATACCAGCAAAGTTCATTGTAAATAAAGAGTAATGCGATAAATTAGGTGGTTCATTTGATGTAACCTTTCTGTGTTTGAATAAATCTTCCCTCTGCATTGTTATTATTCACACTGGCCTGCTTCCACATCCTTTCTAAAGGGCAACAAATGGCTTCACTTATGGAGGTGGTGTAGAGGCTACAGGCATTGGGTTACCTCTACACAATAAAAACTGGACTAACAACAAAGTGGCTGTCATACTACTCTTTGTTTCACATGCCAAATGCAGGCTATCCATTTCAGCAGCCACATCTCATAAAGTAGAGGAGGGCCAGGACCCAGCGGTATCAGACTTTTAGTCCTGCCTTACAGCTTGTTTGCACAGTTAATGAGAACATTAATTACATTCCACAAAAATATCTCAAAAACAGCAAAGTGTGTCTGCATGTGTGTGCGTGCACCCACAAGAGAGACAAACAGTGATGCACATTTCATTTTAGAGGTGCTGGTGTTAGGCAAATACATCGGAACATTGCTTAAATACCTCGGGGAGGTGTACAGCAAAACATTACCATTTTCTAATTAGGTTGAGACAAATTCTATAAAGTTTGAATGGGCAACGAAACAAGATAAAGCAGGAAGGTGGAGTGCTGCACACTGTGGGTAAACAAAGCAATCGCCAATAAAGCCTATTAGCACAGGGCAAAGGGATCTCAGCATCAACAGGGTTCCTTTGTCAGTTGTCTCATTGTCACATGATACCAGTGCTAAGCAGAGTAATACCCATATTAACCACTATTCTCCTAATGCTTTTTCTCCTGTCTGCTGTGATCAGCCTGCTTCTAGCCATAATCCTGAACTAAGCTGATTCTTAATTACCCTGGCTGTCCGAACAGACAAAGGCCAGGCCCGACCTGCTCTGAGGTCTCTAACAGTCTGTGTACTCCAGCTACTCCATAAGCACAGAATGGCTACAAGGCCTGTTTCTATAGCAAAGCCTGGCTTTTTGATCTTTGCAGTGCAATGCATTTATCATCACAACACTGTGTCCTAAGAACGGTATGCTAATTTTTTCATTAGCATTTTCACTCTGTGGAAGAATAAAGCAAACAAAAGCTCCATAATAATCCAGAAGGCTGTGATTTATGGAAGTTCAAAATGGCCAAAGGAGTGCAGCAAATATTTACATATAATCAGGTGGGAACAATCACCACTCTGGCTCTGCCATACAAACAGCCACACACAGAAGGGCCAAGCAATAATTACAATCTTCTGTTTGTGGTTTTGAATTAAGCTCTTTGTTAACGACACCCCGTGGGCTCACTGGGCATTCTTGCATATTTTTTGGCTTTTGTGTTAATGTGAGACACGCAAATGGTGCTCTGCCTTTGGCTGCGGTAGGTCCAGACTATTCTGAAAATACCATGAAAGCATTCCATCCATCCAGGTCCTTTTCTAGAAGTCTGCCAGTCAGATCAAAATGCCCAAACCAATAGAGAAGCATTGAATTCTGGATCCACATGCCATGCACAGGCCCCGTGAGCAACTCACATCACAATGACAGTGTCAGCACTGAAAAGCTCTCTTTTTCTGCCATTATCAGAATCATCCATTGAAAGTATTTAAAAAAAATTTTTAAATGCAAATACTATATAGGCTATATAAACTACATGCTAAACCATACACTTTATTTAATGGCTTTCATAACTTACCTCTATACGGCACCCTCTATTCTAAAATGCCCCCCCCCCTTCCCCATGTGTGTGTGTGTGTGGGGGGGGGGGGGCACTATCATAAAAACAACACAGGAAGTAACTCTCTTGTACAGCCTGACAGACAAGCAATTCTCCAGATATCAAGTGTGCCGAATGACACTGAAAACTCTGGTCATGCCATTACCCACTTCAGCCCCTCTTCTCATTGGGCAATCACCTTTCCACTGCCAGCCTCATGTCAGCTGGCAGACAAGTCAGGCAGCAAGCACAGGTACAAACAAAAGGTCTTTCAAACTGCTTGACGAGCTATGTCTCTGGAACATCAGGCAGCTAAGACATCACTTGCCTGGGAGGACCCTGGAAAGCCCTCTGTGGAGGTCCTTAGAGCCCTGAGGGTAGGTTTGTCAGGGCTAGCCCACTTAGATTTCATGTAAGAAGATGGCCATTTTTTTCTGGATCTGTATAAAAGAACTTTAACATCAAAGCCATGTGCAAGTATTAGTACCTGTTTCTGAGCAACACTATAAAAGCACCATGATCTGAGGATAAAGGGCACATATTTTCTTAGTCAGGAGCTCTCTCTCTTCATTAGTGTCCTTGCAGAAGTGACTCAGATGCTGTGTTAATGCACTGGGTAGTAAATACAGATCGTGTTTTTGCCTTTGGGCAATTATATCATTTCATCAAAAAAAATAGATACTGTTTTCTATGAATTGGCCACTATTGAATGGTTTGAATATGCATTCTGCAGACCAGGCTAAACAGAATATGTAAAGAGAGGCAAACCGTGAGCTACCTGCTCCTGAAATGTCTTACAATCATAGAAGTGTATCAGGTAAGGTGCAAAATTTTTTTAGATATATTCTTTTTTCTTTTTCTTTTTTTTTTGAAAAAGGGTACTCAAAATCCCTGGGGCAGCGGCTGAAAAAGCGGCATGTCAAAGTGAGAAGTATTGTGATGGGAGGTCATGTAGGATCGAAAGGAGAGTTTCAAGAGGAAGAAGACAATAGGCTGACTGTGACAAGCTGTGTTTGAGAAATCAATAGGCTCTGCTTCTGCACTGTCTCACTTCAACACCTAAGTCAGAACAAAGCTTTCGAGGCTGGCCGAGATCCCAAACTCTCTTTACTAACATCACTTGACAAAAGCTTTTCAACCCATCGAGCGGTTAGAAGCCAACATATCTGTTAGCATATCACAGCACGTTGCCATATTCTGCAGACTCACTGTTTTTATTTACATTCAGAACTGGAACTGGTACCCACCCAAAGCACCTGCTGTCCAGCGGAGAAAGAGGACTGCATGAATTCTGCAATAGTAAGAAAAATTACAAATCTGGAGGAGTAGTGTGCAACTTTCCTTAGATGGGCCCATGATGAAACTGCAGGCAACAGCCACATTAGTGATAAAACCATCCAACTCCAGTTTGGGCCTGCTTTCACTTCAACTAAGATTTCTAAGACTTACTTAATTTAAACTCCTTGAAAAACCCCTTACACTTTTTCTCACTCCCACCTTATCACATGTCGAGGCTTGGTCAGGACCCCCTGGTGTCACAGGTCAATGCACTGGGTACTGTTACTCATTTTTCTGTGTGCAGGGTTAATGTTATAAAAGAGGAAGATTTTAAACCCAAACAACTCTTTTTTTTCCCACACCCTAACCCAGCAGTTTTAGTGCTCAAAACTTAACCAAGCAGAACAAAAATGGAATTAAAAAGCATGTGAAAAAAAACCCGAGTTGAAAAATAAAACAGAACAAGGTAAAAAAAAAAAAAAGAAAAAGTGTCCCAAGCAGAAAATGAATCTTTATCTACTGGAAGAAAGTGCCATAACCCACATCTCCACCAGCGGCGTTTTATCAGAGCAAGCAAGGTATCACTGCTTGCCCAGTGAAATCTGAAAACAGCCATCAATTTAAACTATAGTGAAACAATCTCTCTCCTTGCATTTCAAACAGCATTCTGTCCCATAAGCGTCTTTCATTGCCTGTTTGCATCCATTAATTAAATTGACATCTTGTGGCTGAAGTTGGCCACTGTCTCTAGACACAGGTTTAACTCTGCTTGCTTCCAATTCCACTGAAATCTACAGCGTTTGTCATTTGTCATGGTTAAGTTCGTGTCCCGCTAACAAAGGCTTTTGCCTGCCAAGGCGAGAGGTCAGCAACTTTTTCTGGTTGCTTGTGCATGTGCACTGTGAATAAATCTCTGGTCTTTGACGGCAGAGTGATGGGAGACTAGCTTCCTATACAAGCTTCCACTGGCTTTGCTTTCATTAAACAGGTGCAGGCTCCACCAGCATTTCATATTAGCATCTATGAGAAATCACTTGATTGACAGAATGTACTACATTTAACTAGCTAAGACACCACTTTCATTCACTTTTAATGAACTCATTAATAGCCATTTTTTTAGAGATGCGTGGACTTTACAGGACAGCCACACTACAAATATTTTGCCACCTAATATTGCTGCGGCACTAAATGAGATCTTGTTTGTATCTCACAGATGGCAGCAACTTTGAAAAAAATGGCAGTATTTTGGTTAGTAAACATCATCATATGTTAATTGTACTTTAAATCAAGTACTGCAAACCCGTTAGATGCAATCAACAGGTTTAAAAATCACTCCACTGAATGATTTCCTGCCAGCTGGCACCTGTGCTACCACAGCTGCCACGACCTACCCATAACCCACTGGCAATGGCAGCTGTCACAGCTGAGTGTCACCTCGTGCCATGAGGCTGTGCTGCAGGGACAAATTTCTCCAATTTAATGGGAAACATGTAATGTAAGTCTGAAGCTATAACTGAGCAGACATTGCCTTTTTAAAAGATCTCTGTTTTAGCTATAGATTTCGTGCAGGGTAAGCCTTGCATGCTGTGCTCTTTTAAATCAGCACAGTAGACATTATCCATGCTCTGTTACACTTTAATGCTCTTCAATTTCCACTGTCCTAATAAAGTTTATATGAAAGATTGTCAGTCTAATAAGTGCGGGATACATCAGGGTGATAAGTGTTCAGGTTCATCCCTGGGTCTCTGTGAGGATATTTCCTTGCTGAAAGGGACTGGTCAAAACAGAAATACCACCTCCCTGTTTCCCCTTGAGAGCAGGCCTCATGACACAAAAGCAACTAAATCCTGCATCTATTACAGGGAGAAAAATGTCCTGAAGAGAGTGTTTTGACTTTTAGAGGAGTGTCAGGGTTTTACATTTCGCTGAGCGTTTCATATGCAGAGGACTTAAAAAAAAAAAAAAAAAAAAAGAAGCTGAACAATAGGTCGACTCCACGATCCTGGCCTCATTCTGAACTTTGACTCCTGCAGCATTTGTTACACGCTGCATACACCAAATCAGAGGGCCTGAAGATTCTGGCAGAAAATTTTGTTGACACGGAGAAAGGTAAAGAATTGAAACACAGCCAGCAGGCTAATTTTAAACTGCTCAGGAGGCTTGCTTTTCTCTGGGCAGGGGTTTAAGAAGCAGGACTTGCAGCATCAGTCTTGCAGACCCAGTTTCTGCAGTTGGGAAGGTGCTGCCTTGGGGAGGAAAACACAGGGGCTGAAACGGCTGCAACTCAGAGCTAAATACACATATGTGTGCATGTACTCGAGCTATTCACTTTTCTTATTCAGGCTATAAACTCTAACCAATCTGTGTTCAGTGATAATAGTCCATGTCCATTCCTCATGTGAAACATGTGCTTTTAGGTGATAATGAGCATGTTAGCTCTTTCATTTAAGACCACATATTTTGTAGCTTAATTTTATGATACAGTTTGTAGCTCTCATATAAAAACAAGGTTCACTCTTTCCTGTTTGAGAGGATTTCTACTTTTACCTGCACTACTGCTAATACTGCTAACATTAACATACTGCCGCAAACCAAACTCTTTGTAGGCATTTACGTCATGCGAGTCCTCACTGGCCGCCCAGCTAATTCCCCACTCCTACATCAAACTTGCAGGCTACTGGCACTTTGCCACTTTGATCAAATTTAAGTAAAATGGACTTCCCAGAGTTTGAAAGATCAATACCACATTAATAACACCTGGCAGAGGGAGCAAAGAAACCCGCACTCTGGCTGTAGAGTGGAAACGAAGAGACAGGCCAAGGCAGGCAACTGACTGTAAATCTCTCAACTCTTGGCATCTCTTCCAGGGTGTTGGAAGGTGTCACAGGACCCCTGAAGATCTCACTGTGGCAGCAGCTCAAGCCCATGCTAGCATCAGTGTCATGGCAAGTTGAGTCACTCAGCACCACAGGACCTTCCTGCATATCAAGACTCCAGCGTGTGATTTCGCGGTCTTACGAACAGAGGCGGAGGTGATGAACCCATGCACACACATAAAAATGACAAAGCACCGCACGTACATTTACAATTTTCATCAATATGCTAAAACATTCATAGCGTAAGTCACAGAGCGCAGCTTTCAAATAAAAATTTTTAAAAAACTGAGTAGTCTATGCATCTATGCAAAGAACTGGCATATATTTAAATTACATTTGAAGAGCCTCACCAATCACAGCACAGAAATGCACTGTGTTATAAGAAGCCAAACCTGCGGTCAAACATGCAACAAGGTTGAAACGTCTTGTGCAATGTAAACAAAAAGAATGCAAAAATTTGCTAATCATTTAAACCCCATATTTAAATGCACGCAGTGCATGGCACATGGCTATCAACTATACATTTTCAATTTGATGCCAGCAAGGTTTTTCAAAAAAGTCTGGACAGGGGCATGTTTACTGCCATGTTGCATCACCTCTTCTTTGAACAACACTCTGCAAGCAAGAAAGAAAAAATGTTCCCCTGTTCTTGCTTGAATTTAGCTGCTCAACAGTTCATGGCCTCGTTTTCACATGTTTGTTATAGAATATGAATATGAGCTGGTGAGCTGTTGCCATGCTAATTTCTCTAGTGTCTCATTGGTTTATGTTTCATGGTCATTTATTCTTTTCTAAAGGAGAAAATCTGTTTTTTTGATTTCCCACTTGTTTCTGTGTACTCCTGTGGCCTCATTCCTGGCCCCTTAATAATACACTTACAATAAGAGACCTCGGCAGGATAATAAGTGTCACGTATAATTATCTCCAATCTGCCAGGTTTCCTTCCCAGTGGTTCCTTTCAGCACTTTATGCTGGCCAGCGAGACTAGATACAAGGCAATGAGGGCACAGAGAGGAAGGCCATGTTAAATGGCAGAGGCCACACACACTCACACACAGACAAACACAGCGGAAGCAAACCTGCCTTTGGGCTTTGCCCTCATCTCAAAGACAACGACCTGCTCTTTCTCTGCCTCAAAAACCTGACTCCCAACCAGTGCTTGACCTTTCTGAAGAGCAAACAATCCTCTGCCTGAGTAGGCCACAACTCACAGAGCTCTTCAACAGACAAAAAAAAAAAAAAGTTGGGACTGATTTAGAAACAGAACATTAGCGTGTGTTAGTTAAAAAGAGAACAGGAAAAAAAAATGCTTAGCAGGATTAATTAAGCACAACAATCACAAGATGTGTGTGAGCTGCAGTTTGGAATTAAGAAAACAAATCTTTGCACACTCAGCACAGCACCAAGACAGAGGAGATGAATAGGAAGGACATGAGAAATTAGACCAGATGAAGGCAGAATAGGCCCCAGACCGGACACATGCCTGATGAGGCGTACCATTCATGGCACTTGGCGTGAAGCAGGGCTCCTTGAGGACACGCAGTAGATGGATATGTTTCATCTTCCAGTCTTGTGAGATGAGTAAGCCGATCGAGGTCTGGCTCTCCTCCACGTAGCCCCACATTACAATAGATGAGAAACAGAAGAGACAGGCTGGAGAGCAGAGGGCTTCTCTCATAAGCACCCTGTTTAATCACACACGCACACATGAGCTGAAGGCAGAATGGCCAGCACGCACGAGCTCTGCAAAAGTCCTGCTGTGGCCTCCACTGAAAACAAACCACCCTGACAATCTATCTGAATGAATCTCTCTGTCGTTCTCATACTCTCCCTCTCTGAAATTCTTTCCCCACTGTCTTCCCCCTGCAATCCCTTTCCTCATACTTGCAAAGTTTTCCATCTGCTCTCTGAATTACTGCCCCTGATCCCACAAAGATGGAAATCAACCAGTCATTTCAGGAGTCTGATTTAGGCCCAATCCTTACTGCCCCTTGTATTCCATCTGCAGATGGTGGCCTGGCTCCTGCAGGGAACACTTCCACTTGGTGGATTTACTGCAACTCTGTGGTGCAAGGCAACATTTTCTACATGATGGGTATTTTTTCTTTCTCCAGCAATAATTCACAAATGCATCAGAGGCTCTTTTTTTCTCCACCCCATTCAGTTAGAAGCTTATTACAGTGAGCACGTCTAATGGACTCTCAAGAACCAATATGTAACAGCTACAAATAGGCGCCGGGAGATGAATAATGCTACAATAATAACCTCTTGCAATAAAGAAAGCATTCAAATCGGCACAGCAAAAATATTTAAATAGTTTGGGGGCACTTCTTTTGAAATAATATGAAAAATATAACCACTGAATAATTTTAGCCATATGTTGCATATGTGTGTGTCTATATCCTGTTTTATTGTTATCTTTGTTGCATGTGTCAGACTCAGTATATCTGGTAGAGGTGTGCGTTATCTTCTTGATTAACTATAATGTTCCAGCTTTAAACGGTAAGTTATTCAGTTTACTTTGATATATGATAAAGAAAAAATAAAAGCATTATATTAATGGTGTTTTTTTCCTTTTCTTAAAATTATGTAAATGGTTACCAGATTATCATTGCAGCCCCATTCCCTCTATGTTTCTGTGTGCAGGTGTTTCTATATTACACATCCCAGGATCAGTGCTGTTGTTTATGCAGCGTAAACCCGAGGCCCTGAGGTGTTATTCATCCCATGCCATGCTTAAACTAGACAGTCTGGGCTCTGCAGCCCTTTTCATCTTGATCTAAGTGTTATCTTATTCAGGGAAATGAGCAAAAAGGATATTCTGCCTTAACTTTAGATCAAACTGGGAAATGAGTCATGAGACACGGGATAATTACACCACTCAGCTGACAACATTCAGTGCTAATAGAGGAGACAGATGGTAAGTGAACATTCATTCTATTCCCTTAAGAGACAACATGGGAGTGAAAGTGGCAGTTTGAGCTTTACAGTATGAAAACACATACACACACACATAAAGCTATACAGCTGGAAACTGGACTTTCTCGGTTGAGAAGCTCTTTGAGCAAATATGGTGGAAATGTCATATTTTATTTCTTTTTTAATCAACCATACTGCAGTGAGTCCAGAGCAGCAGAGACAATACTGATTTCACTTCCCACGAACTGACAGCCTGCATTGACCGCAGCATAAGAAAGAGTTATGGATTAAAAAATATGGATCAGATGGGGCGAAAAGGGCGAGAAATGAAAAGAGAAGCGAGCCCTAATTGTTATTAAGCATTCGCAGTCGAGATGTGGTCCTCGTCCCAATCACAGCAACAGAGCCACTCTAAAGGTTGTGGGAGTCAAAGCTGCATTTATGCATGCTCCCTAACTTTGCCTCCTACAGGATTTAGGTAGGTGGGGAGGCATGAAGGGTGTCAAGTGGTGGTGGCGGTGGTGGGGGGGTAGTCACGTAGAAAAGAAGCCACAAAAATGGCAACTAAACTGTTAACTACTAGCACCTACAGGAAGGTAAAATACATCGAGGCTTGCAACACTCGAGTTAACAAACTTAAAAATAAGACAGCATGTATATTTTTGTTGACAGACTCCCTCACACAGTGTTGCGTAGTGAAGCATTGCTGTTCCATTCAGCTCTTTTAATTACCTGTGTGTGATTTAATCCTTCATATGTCTCAGCCCATTCCTCTTAATGATGTGCTCCATTCAGCTCTTGACAAAACATATCATGCTTGGTTTGTTTGGTATGGTGTGTGTGTGTGTGTGTGTGTGTGGGGTGGGGGGGTGGGGGGTGTCGGAGCTTGTGTTGCTGCTTCTTTCACTTATACAGAGCATCAGAGGGTTCTTCCCTCTCTCATGACACAGTAAGCAGTGCAGGAAAGAAATATAAATACTGATGAAAAATAATAATCAAGCCAATTTCCTTCCGCAGGTGACAGGGACTGTAGTGCAACTGTTAGCGATGTTGTTGCCTTATTAGGCAGTTTAATGCACACTGCATATGCATGTGTGTGTAGAAATTCAGACAGGCCCGAGTCACTTCAGACACTGGCAAAAATAAATCCAGCATACCTGAATTTACACCTGAATTCGAATGAATGTTTAGTTCATCTAAAAATATATTTATGCTCATCACTTTTCGCTCTTTTTCCACCTTTCTAATGTGGCAGATTTCTTTTCTAAAGATGTATTTATTTATACCAAATGCAATCTCAAGAATAAACTCGAGGAAAAAGTCAGACATTGCATCATTTTCATCCCTTTTATCTAAAAAAAAACCCATGTTATAATCCAGCTTGTTTACTCACAATAGCGAGCACAATAGAAAGCAGACTCTAACATGTTTTGTTTTTTTTTTAAGTCTCACCTTTGAAACTAAGAGCTGCTTTGTGAGCTTTCTGCCGCCAGACTGCCAAAAAAAAAAAAAAAAAAATATATATATATATATATATATATATATATATATATATATATATATATATATATATATATATATATCACCACCTTAGGAAAAAAAAAAATCTGTCTGCTTTGAGAATGACGCTAATCTAATCCAACAGTGCAAGCGTGAATTAATCAATAATCATAGCAGTGTCATTATAAATGCAAACTTTTAAAGAGTCCCCGAGTCTTCTGTGCAACCCGACGCCAGCATGGAGAGGCTCCAGGTTTTTGGTCTCTGGATGTCGTCGCAGACTGGGTTCAGGCTGTGGGGATGTGGGAGAGACTCGTGCACACATGATTAAATTGCCGAAATGTTCTGCGTGGATCTCTCCTTTATCTCTCTCTCTCTTGTTAGTTTTTTGTTTTAAGGAGGGGAAATGTCGCTCTGAATGAACTGATGTCTAACTTTGGATCACAAACACCTTTGAGCCTACCTGGCGCCTTTAAATGTGCTCTGCGATAACAGAAAGCAGAAGCAGCGCAGCGCAAAAAAAAACAAAAAAAAACGGCTGTGCTGTTTGGGGAAATGGGAGCAGCTTTCCCCGGAGCACTCCATAACGCAGTCATCCTAATAACCGACCTTTTTACCTGTGCTGTGAAAACTTGAAGCTTTAGTTTCTAAAAGTTATTAAGGAATCTGCTCTTAGCCTCTGCTGGGAGGACAGTGTCCCACACTAAGTCATGGAAAGGGGCAGAAAGCCGCAGATAAATGCAGCACCGTGTTAGGGAACAGGAGCACAAAGTTGGCATCTTCACCAGACTCGCTCTAATTTTGCTTTTAGTGGAGTTTCATCCGCATGTTAAAACTTCCCAGCTGCGTCTAGGAGATCGAGATGAATATGTGCCTTACCTGTTGGCCCTTCGATGCCATCGGCGTAGATCTGAACAGTCAAAATTAAGAGAAAGGCGCAGGTGTTCATCGTGTAGATGTTTTAGTCCACTTTAAATGTGCAGAAGAAATCATTTCATTTACTTGGTGCGATCCGGCAGCGCAAGCAGAGCGGAGCCCATCTAGTCCCCCAATTCTGACTGAGTGGAGTTTCGGAGACACTGAAGGAGACAGGGCAGTGCTAGTTCTGCAAACTGACGTCAGGGTAAACATTTCAGGGGAGAGATTTCTTTCTCAAGCCCACTTTCAGTCCCAGCCTCCACTTCTCCCTCCGCGGATTGAGAGTATGAGCCGGGCGCCTCCAAGTGGCCAAATCTACCAATGGCACTGTGGTGCTCAAACGTCGGCCAAGCAAAACCACCAGACTGTGAGTGTGTGGGCCTGTGCATGTATGTTTGTGAAGACCTTTTAGTTGGTAATCCACTTTTTATGGCCACTGTGGACACTTTTGCCTGACCCCACTGCCTCAGAGTAATATCTGTATGTGTAAAACTAGAGTTTAAGACTTAGAAAAATGTTAATCACGCAGCTGTGAAGGGTCCAGGCAATAGAAACGGTTCAGATGATGAGATACCTTTCATCTATTTAATGTTAATGAGAGGTTCCTTAATCTTCACTACCCAGCGGCTCCAAACACAGGTACAGGAGTTTGATAACAATGCCTACAGGCTGAGAAATAGCCTACTCATTAATCCAGCTAAGGGGCCATTGAGTTGAGATTTAAAAGTAAACACTTTAATTTAACTGCTGCTTAAATATACAGTGTTTTAAAATCATATTGGCAACCTGAGAACTAATGACTCCAGTAATACAAAACCTACCCTGAAAAATATATATATATATATTTTGTCATGTTAGCTGCTGTTTTACAGCTGAGGTAAGTCATATATTCACACAAGACAGACAGGTAAGCATGCCTTCACGCCTACCCGTGACAGGTGCAAAGCATATTTCTCCATAAATTAGATGGTCTGTCATGTTGTGTGCATTGAATTTGCATTTAATGAGACTAGATTTTCTCTCCAACCCCAGCTGGCTGTGTTTGTTGGAGTCCACCTGATACAGCGGATGGCAGAAATCACTCTCGGATGTCACACAAAGTCAAATGTGAAATGCAGATCGAATGACTACAGAGAAAGTGGTAAAAAACCCACAATTACTTTGATACATACAAATATATACCCGGTTGTCCCGCGTGTCATGGTCTTGTAATGGCGTGTGAAAACACGAGTTATGTATTTGAATATGTATTACTGGATAGTGTTCACATCCAGCAAAGTGTATGCTGGTATTTGATCACAGCTTTACATGGGTTTTGATATCCACCATTCAACCTAAAAGTCTTGCACAAGCGATGATGTGTCAGCCGCTCTTGTTCAGGTTAAAAGCTGACACGTTTAGCTGCTGCTCCAGGACTCCCCAATTTGATCAAGATGCCATTAGGCAGGCTAATCATCATTCATTTTGCTGTTATGTGTGAGCATTAAGGCCATGGATTAAATTAAAGGTGGCCAAATAGATGCATCTACGTCCAACACGAGAGCACATTGCAGACTTTAATGCTATTAGCCCCGAATGACAGATGAATGATACAACACTCAGCCAATTACTTAATTTAACCAAAGGAGCACAATGTATGTCAGGTTAATGCCTGCAATTACACCTGCGTGATGCACAGCAGACCTTTTCCTGGTATTCAAGGCACCCAGCAGCAATTTATATAAACAAAGCCAGAATTTTGGTCCTGCATGATAGTTTAATTTGTGTTAAACTTAATAGGTTGTTGCAAAAATACTGTTCAAATAATGCAACAGCAGGACAGGTGTCAGCTGAGTTGCTGAGAGCCGCACTACGATGAAAGTCATTTTATCAGCCGCCACTCATATTGCTTCACAAACAACTACATCTGCACAGGCAGTGTTGTGCATGAATTGATAATAACATATCATCATAGTTCTGAGAGAAGCTGTCAAAGGCAAATCATCACCGTCTATCACACGGCCTTGGCATGCAGCACGGCGCTCGAAAAGCAAACAAACAGCGAATCACACAGGGAAACAAACATGAGAAGGCTACTACACCTCTGTCTGTGGCTTCAAACTCTGAAGATCGGTCAGATGAAGCCGTGATATCACAAAGCACAATTTCCACTGGCTGTCAAAAAGAAGCAGTGATTGTTATGTGACTGGAAGTCCAACATGGTGATAAGAGAAACCCACAGCAGCAGTTTCTCCTCCCCTGGAGGCTGATGAGCTGTTGAAATACACATTCATTTCTCTTATGTGAAGGTCAATGAGGTAAACAGGTGTTCACGTAAGACGTTGGAACAATCTGATTGTAAGAAATAAAGAGATGAATGAAGCTGCTGAGATTAAAACCAACAGGAAACTTTGAATTAAAAAAAAAAAAGACCTCTTGGCTTAATTTATTGGCTTCCTGCCTGTACTGTCAGTAAGTTAACTACCAACGATTTCCAATTTTCATCAACACCCCGACTTAAAAAGAATCAGTAAATTGAGTTGTGTGAAGTTAGCTCTTGAACACAAACTCACGCACTGCTTCTGTTAAAAATTCAAACAATAAGGTTTTTATTCAAAATATATTCATTATTATTCAAGGTCATTTTGGACCTCTATGTGTATATGATATTGTTTCCCTTTATAATTTTAACTTGCAAGGGGATAGTCAGTCATGTGCAAGATTGTGCATTTGTTAGTTTTTGTTAGTACACAGTGTCCTGTGTAAGGCAAAAGCACAGCAACAGTAGAGGTATTAGAAATTAGGAGCAATGCATTCTTCAGGCCGTATGTGTCTGGTGCATAGATGTGAGGTGATTCTAGCCATTATTAGGTCAATAATGGCCTAAACACAAGCCTGAGTGAGAAACATAAATGATATAAATGATATAAAATTCAAAAGACAGCTCACAAAATATGTTTTTTTTTTTGCTTTTTTTTTTTTTTTTTTTTTTTTACAAATATCAAAAAAAATCTATTGAAATTTGTGACAAAGTGTTCAGCTAATTTACAAAGTGGGTGAGGGGCAGAGGGTGTCACAGAAGACGGCAGACTGCTAAGCAAGAGGACGGGAAACACTGATACTGAGTTCTGTCACAACTACCCAGGTGATAACGCTATACAAACAGACGAGCATGCTTTCATTATCACCCGGAGTGTAAATTATTTTCTCGATTAACTGCTGGTGTCATATAAAAATCTCATAGAGTGACATCCCATAGAGTGACATCTTCATATTGCACAATGGGGTATATTATGACACGTCCATTATGACTCAAACAGTGATTTCTAAAAGAACATTTACTTTGGGGCAATCAGTCACTTAATCAACTAGTCATTTTAGTCCTACTGCATTTGATGTAGTAAAATCTAACGTTTTCATTTAAAAACATTTAAAAGCATCAGTGCAAGAAGACACAATTTCATTAACCACTGTCTATACTGCATAAGATCACAATAGAAAAAGTAGAGTTTGACAAAGTCATATTATTTTTAATTGTTTCCACGCTCTCTGTCTTCTTTTACTTCCCGGCACATTCCCTCAATTAGTCCCACAGAATCCCTCTGGGGTCGTCTGGCTCACTTACTTTTATGTTTCTTTGATGCCTTTCTCCCCATAATCATCTTTTCAATGTCACGCAAGCCTTCTGTCGCCTCGTTCCCCTCACTTCTAACACGAGAGTCTCCCCAAAACTTTACACTCCTTTGTCCAGGTTCTTTGTGGATCCCTGAGGTGTCCTTTCTCTTGTTGCCCTCCTGTCCGGGCCGGTGAAACTTCTCCTGGTTGTCTGCCTCACTGATCTCTTGCTCCCCCTCCAGCGTGCCACTTTTGACATCCCTGTCTGTCCTGCTAGATCCAGCATGGTGACGCTGGCCGGTGAAGGCAGAGAAATGAGCAAAGAGCTGAGGGTTTATTGCGAGATGAGTGCAAGATGCAGCACATAAACCTGTGACAGAATGAGGTTGGATCACCGTGGCTGTTTTGACAGAGGACAGCAAGTTCTGGAAATGGCTGCTTGTCTGGCTTTTACGCTGAGTTCGAAGGTGTTTTAAGGACGAGGCTTTGCGAGATATCCTTTTATCACAACTCTGCTTCCTCTCGTCCTCCGAGAGCTCATCAAACTCTACACGAGAAGAAAATATTGGTTAATTCACTTCACTGGGGTATCACTGCGTGTGCCGTGTGATGCTTTTAACTGCTTTCTCACCATAAATACTGTTCTGGGTTTTTTTCTTTTCAGTCTGGCTGTGCCTCAGGTCCATGGCTTGTTTCACTGAGTCCAAAAGCCCAAACATCTCACACAAGGAATTAAGCAGCATGACATCTAACAAAAGAATCAACAGTCAGCTGCAAGGCTTGAATGATTTGTCCAGAATAAAGTCAGCTCTTTTCCAAAATCAATGTCAATGAATTTTCAGAGATTCAGTTGGCGGGACCGTTATTGAAAATCTTTTTGAAACCTGAGTTTCAAAAACAGTTGAGTCAAAATGTTTTGACTCAACTGACGTTTTATTGACATCAACACAAAATCTGTTCACAGACCACTGGTTAGACAGGTCCCACTGCGGGCACGTACCTGTCTCCTGCAGGTTGCCATTCTCACTGTGAAGCTCCACCCTCTTACAAGTGCTGAACAATTCAGTCTGGAGATTGGATAGGACCTCCCCCATCATCCCACAGTCTGCCACACCCTTCCACAGACTCAACACTCCGTCTACAAAAGATCAGTTATGTAGGACATTACAATGGTATCTCGAGAGCTCCGTGCAAATGTGTGTTTGTCCTTTCTTTTTATTACTTTGTTTAAAAGTATAAATTGCTATGTGTGCTGTGGTGACAGGTAGCGAGGAAAAAAAGGGTTGGAGGTGAAATTTGGAGAGAGTCATAGCTTTGAAAGAGGAATGAAATAAAGCAGAAAAAGAATATGTCAAGGTTGGAAAAACACTGGGAACAAATATATATAGAGATAAAGGAAATGGGAGTGATGCAGCAATTGGAGAGAGGATGTCAAATGTGTGACAGAGGGAATGACAAAAGAGTATAAAAATGGGTCAGAAAAGAGGTGCTCTAAGAGGAGAGAAAGGAGGGAAAGGCAAATTTGAGAGTGAATGAAGAATTGCTTGAAATGTGTGCAAAACTGTGCAAAAAACAAGCTGAGTGTATAAGAGTGGTAAAATGTCAAAGATACTTGATAGAAAATGCATGCAAATTCATGTTTGCTTAAAATCTGTTGAGATAAAATGTCTAGTGAAGATATTCCAAAGAGCATTTACAGCCCTCTGAAGTTAAATTCATTTATTCCTCCATGTTGTGAATGTACATTACAGAGAAGCAGCACATTTTCTTCAGCAGCGGATGGAGGAGTAGAGGTATAAGCCAAGAATTGGCTATATGTTTTAAGCCCTATGACAAGCAGCACTCCATGTGCTCTGACACATTTCAATTTGCCTTTCACAAAACTACTCCAGGCTATTTTACTTTGAACCCAGCCTGATAGCCAATGCTCCACTGGAGCCAATGCCAACACCAATTTTTAGGGAGTAAAAAAATTCAGATATCAATATCAAACCTTATTTCTGTTAAAGCAATTTGTAAATTACCACACAACATTTTATTTTGTAAAATAGGCACAAAGAGCTCTTTGCAGAAGTCTTGAGCCACCCCATGTTTCTTTGAAAGCCAGACTTTCTGAAGGATTTCTTTGGACATTGGCTGCTTGTTGACTCACTTTAGTGCAGTCTCTGTATCTGACCATTTTCAGAGGAATGTATTTTGGTTTGTTAAGCCACTTAATAACCTACGGATCATTCAAGCATAAAAAAGACACCTAACTCAAAGGATGAACCAGTGTTGTGTCTACACAGTTTAACAAAGAACCTATTTTAAATTGTGTCTTTAGGCACGTTGTTACTAGCAGCCTGTGTTGTTCCCATTTCTTCAGTTAAATCAATGAAAGATGTCAGAGATAGCACAGTTTGACAGGCATAAAATAATATTTTCACACCAAAGTGATTCTCCAAAAAACAGCTTTTTGAGAATCACTTTGTCCTTAAAAAGCAGTGTCCTTAAAAATTTAAGGACAAAAGAAAAAGTGGTAGGCTTAAGAAACTATATCCAGCTGAAGAACAGTATCCAAAAGTCACGATCTTAAGAAATAGAAAAAAAAAAATCCAACAAAGACCTGACACAGGATCTGGACCTTCAGTTGATCCATCTACTGTTCACTGAAGCCTCATCAGAAATGTTCTCAGTGGAAGGGTAGATGTCAAGAAGCTATTTTTAATGAAGTTGAAACAGGGAGAAAAGGCTGATATATGCCACATTACACAAGAACTGGACTGAATAGCAGGACCAACAGTCTAATGGAGTGATGAATCTAAATTTAAAATTTTTGGTTCAAATCATCATCAATATGTAAGGAGGAGCTCAGGAGAGAGGTACAACAGTGAGTGTCTGCAGCCATCTGTAAAACACTGTGGAGGCTCTGTCATAGTTTGGGGCTGCATATCAGCCAGTGGTGTTGGAGAGCTATTCAAAATTGATGGAATTAAAAACACAGTTTATACCATCAGCCTCTGATTGGCAACAACTTCATTTTTCAGTGTGACAGTGATCCCAAACATACTGCCAATGCAGTAAAAGCATACCTGGACAGAAAAAACACACCATGAAACACCATCAGTCATAGTGTTGCCTCCCCAGGGCCTGGACCTCAACATTGTTGAAGCAATGTGGGATCATCTTCACAGAGAACAGAACAAAAGGAAGCCAACATCCAAAGAAGAGCTTTGAATGTCCTTCAATAAGCCTGGAGAACTATTCTTGTAGACTACTTAAAGAAATGACAAGAAAGCAGCCTAAGAGAGTTCAGGCTGTGCTAAAGTATAAAGGTGGTCCCGCCTAATATTAATATTCAAGCTTATTAAAATTGCACAAACGCTGTTTTTGTCTTGCATACTGTATTTACATTTATGTCTGCATGGTTCTATAAGTCGCTGCACCTATTTCCCATTTCATCCATCCATCCATTTTTTTCCATTTATCCTTTTTTTTTCAGCTGTGAGGCAACAGTGCTAACCACTACACCACCATGCTGCCCCTATTTCCCATTTTCTTAGCAAAATATAAAGAAATGAGCGGTGGCTTGAAACTTTTGCATCGTACTGTACACGCCAATTTTCGTGTATGTCTGTGCTAGTTTTATCTGCTGTAGTCCACTTGGAACCGTACCAAATAAGGTCACTTTAAAACACTCTCAAATCAAAGTTTTGGTTAGAATAGCTTTTAGAAATGTCAGGTGGGACATGACTCTCTACCTGTGGTCAGCAACTTTGTAAGGACGGTCTGCAGGAATGGCAGAACTGCAGATCCAATGGTTCACTGGTTTGGTGTATCGGGGGGGGGTCAAACAATTGCTGCTGCAAGAGGTTTGACACAAGGGACTGACAGACTGGAGGATGACTCATTTAAACCCTTCACAGCAGGTTTCAGGGCTCACAAACATACAACCTCTTGAGGACTGAAGGTCAGTGGGCTGAAGTTGTGCCTCCAATGATAACGTTGAAACTTTTAATCTCACTTAATGCCAGGAGTAAATGAAACCTTCAGGATTCCAAAGTGTATATGACATTTTTTAACATATAACTTGATTTGGCAACTTTTAATTTGGCAGTTGAACACGTGACTTGGGCATGCCCCATGTGCCGTGCACAAAACTTCAGTAAACCGCTGAATGACTTCTAAACAGAGCATATATCCAAGTGGTGTCTCTCTAAACAGCCACATTGGAGCAGTGGAGGTGAGCAGTTTACTGCTGTGTAGGAAGGATATTGTGAAAGCAGATGCCATCTGCTTTCCCGGTTCCACAACAGTGACTGATTGTGCACAGACTTTGCCACTGAACAGTTAATTGTCTGTATAACATACTGAAAAAGGTGAAGTAAAAAGGGGGGCTTGGGATGTAGCTGCCTTATACAGTTTATCAATCAACTCAACAACACCCCAGGGTTTATCTGCGTTCTTATAATTACCAGGTATGTCAGCCATCTTTCTATTGGTAGCATGTCCGTTGGCTGTTATAGGGTTTACAAGCCGCCGTGGACCGTTGCTCCACTCTGCTGCTGCACTAATCTTATCCTGCAAACTCTCCTCCACCTCTGCTGCTTTATGTACATCTTCTGAAATGGGAACAAAACAGGAATTTCCAGTGAAAAAAATACAATTCTCCCACTGCTCTCTAGATTTGATTTTCTTCTGTGCGGTGGTGAGGGCAACATTAAAAGCAAACTTTTAATCGCTGATGTTTTAATGTCGAGCTTAAAAAAATGTTGTGTTTCATTACTGCAAATGAAAGACATTCAAGTGGCTTCCAAAGTGTTTAGGCTGTGTTTTCTGAGTGACATTGCAGCAGCCCAAACATATGTGGGAGGAAAAAAAAAAACCAGCAAACTGAATGCCAACTGAAATCTACCTGTCACAGGAGACACCTGCCCTCCAACAGGGTCAAGAGCCAGACACGACAGGCTCGGCTGCACCGAGTTCCCAGGAGGAAGCCGCGTTCTGTTGATCAGCACATCAAATTTAGTGCTGTGGCAGGTGTTGCTGCACAGGGTGTCATGCTGGTAGAAATCTATCTGGCCGGAGTCCATCATTTTCCTACGGGGAGAGGCAGGTTAAAGGAACAATGCAAAGTATCCAAGAAAATATTTATGCGACTCAGCTACGGAAGGATGTTAGGACTGAATTTGCTGAACATTCCAGATAGCCTCCCGGTGGTGTGCCTGACACAGAGCGCCTTGATCTGGCCTCTGGAGGAATAAAGATGAAAGGAACAGACAGGGCCTACTGAGTTTTGTACACCGTCTCACAGTGACACCAACAACAAGTGCAAACATGACAGAGGTGAGAAGTGTTTCTCGGCAGCTTGCATGCATGCTATTTGACCCTGCTATCATGATAATGCCACTTACGGTCTACCTCTGGAATGCAGCAGCAAAACCCTACAGACTCCACACGGTTGCAAATTATATGATTGAGAAGCTTGCTGTTCACTGCTGTAAACTGAGGTGTTTTACAGTCTGAGTGCAAGACAAAAGCAGACAAAAATGCTTCTTTAATGTTTAATGAGTCTACCTGAGCATTACTCCTCCCAGCCTGATGGCCCTTTTCCAGTCCTTTAGAGTGGCTTTCCCTGCCAGATGCACGAACTGCTTAGGACTGATGAGCTGGTCGTTGAACTGTAAAAAAGAGGACAACACAATTTATGTTTATGAGAAACTAATAAGACATAAGGGACCAAATGTCTTGGTGTAGAATGGTTTCAAAAAGTTTATTATGCAGTATTAATAAGCTAATAATTAAATGATCACACTAAACATTAACTTACTTTGACACATCTGACATTGATTCCCGGGCACACAAACTTCTTAAATAGCAGCACCGCCCTGCTGTCCCCACAAGTGATGGGGTAGCCATACTCAATCTCATCTCCATCTCTTTCACTGTCATCTAAACATTACAGAACAAAAACATCGCCATGACTGGATGTAGCAACATTATAATGTGCATTCAAAACAAATCAGAATCACCCCAGGAGGTTTATCAATACTCTCCATTCATATCTGGTGAAACACAGTGAAGCTTGAGAGACGTATTATTGCATTTAAAGAATCAGTAACATTGAATAAGATGATGTTTTATATGTTGATCTTTGTGTGGGAAAGGTTCAATTCAGCAATTAGGTTTTTTTTGTTTTTTTTTTTACCTGTCATGTCTGGCAGTTTTCGCAATCGGAATGATAATCCGAAGGCATTATTGTACCAAACATATTTGCTTTTACAAGACGTGCTCTATAATTATTTTCTATAGGCTATTCTTGTTAATTGTATTTATTTATTCTTGCCAGATCTGACAGGTAGGGAAAGAAGAAGAGAGAGATGGAAAGCAAAAAGGAAAAAAGAAAAAGGGAAAAAAAGAAAAAAAAAAGGGGGGGGGGGGGGATTAAAAGCTACACATACACACACCTTCACATATATATATATGCATATACACACACACATACAGTCTTGCTGTAGTTTGTAGTAATGTATATGCGTTCCTCTGTCATGAAATGTACTCAATAATGAGGGCAAGAAGCTGCAACCACCCTCCCACGGGATCCAGAGGCAGGCAGAGAAAGACCCAGGGGACCCGGGTCATCCACGGCCCACCAGGAGCACAGAAGACCTGAGACCACACATCCCAACGGCAACTGCGCGCACGCCCCCACGGTCAATGGGCAAGAGCCCAGAGAGTCGCCCGACACCCAACAGAACCCCCCCCCCCCCCCCCACCGACGCCAAAGAGGCCCGAGCCACCCCCAGGCCACAGCCGCCAAGGGAGCGGGCCATAAGCCACGCCAAGACATCCGGCCATGCACCCCAGGACCTGCAGGCACCCACATCCCAGGGGCGGCAGTGACAATCCGTGGGGAGCAGCGGGGAGCGGTAGGCAGGGATGACTCCTGCCCTCCGCGACCGTGTCCCACAGGGGCAAAGGCTCAACAAGCCACACACCCAGGACCAGCTATCCACACGCACGCACATGTCATATATTCATACACACACATACATGCCAGTCACACACCCATGCTCACATACACGGACCATACATGGACATTCAGTGTGGGCAAGCAGGCACCAGCACCGAGCCAGTGGCGCCCCAGAGAAGCAGCCAACCCAGCCCCGAACTGCTAGCCAGTCCCTACCCCCGGCAGGGTGCATGAAACCTGGGTGTGGGAAGATCCGCCCACCCCCTCCTCCCACTCAAAATGGTTGGGGTGATATGTTAGGTGTATGTGGGTGCATGTATTGGGAGAAATGTGTATGACTGTGTGAAAGCTACAGTGCTATTAAAATTGGGGGGACAGATGTAACATGCGCACTGGACAACAGCGCCCATCCACACCATCCCCCCAAGGCCCTCAATGTCTAAGATGTAGATAAAATTGAGGAGCAGGCAGCAACGAACAAATAAGTGGAGCCACTTCAGCAACTCCACCCACTAGCCACGGTGTGATACACCTGCCCCCCAAGGCCCTATGTGTACTATGATGTGTTGTGAGCTGTACAGTGTAATTAGAAAAAAAAAGGAAAAAAAAAAAAAGGGGGTGGGGTGGGACATCATGCAATGCAGTGAGCAGAGTCAGACCCTACGTGTGTGTTGTGTTGTTGATTGAGTAGGAGGAGGGGAAGGGCCAGGATACCTCAAAACGGTAGCCACAGTCCTCCAGTCCGGGACCCATCAGACACCTGGGCCCCCTGGCCCGCCCCCAGCCACCCACCAGGCCCCAGAAGAGACGAGACTACAGCCAATCACCCCCACCAAATGATGGAACTGATCAGCGGGGACCAGAGATAATCAAATTTGTCCAATTGGTTTTTTGAGTTTGCAGACATTCTCGCTAGACCAATGTGATCAAAAAGTAAATTTTTATAGTGAGTAATACATAAATTCAGCAATTAGTTGAATTGCCACTCACCACGGTGCGTCTCTATGGCCAAGACAGTAGTGCCAGTCTCAGCAATGTCATCATTTACCCTGCAGAGGGTGACAGATTCACAGATAAAAAATAATTATTAATGTATGTGAGCCTTAGATATTGCTTAAAATGTGAATAAGCTAACTACATGTATACCAAGTGTGACCAGATGTCCTTCTTTAAGTGAGGCTGCACAGCATTTTTATTCCTTGTCCCCCTGTCCCACATTTTGACTGGTTCTACAGGACATGCACTTTTCTAAATTCTGCCTTTAACCCAGTGCATGTGAAGAGAAGGCTTTTTATTTATGTATAGCCAAATGAAGGTTAGCCTGTCTAATGCTGCGCCCATCGCTGAAAGTTACAAGTTTCCAAAAAGATCACAAGCTTTGCAGATTTTGCTGAATGTGATGGAACAATAATTATGAAGCACTGTATACTGAGAAATAGAGGGGAGGGGGGGGGGTGTCTTCTTTTTTTGTTTATTTTTTGCTAGAATTATTTTTTTTATTTTTGCACAGGACAAAATATGGTGTGAAGTAACATAGTATGCGTGTGTCAAAATTGCTAAAATTGTTAGATATGGCTCAATGGAGTATGGATATGGAGTATATAAAGACAACTTAGCAAGAAAGAAGGTTGCATCAAATATAATATAATGACCTCTCAGTATTGTTAATGTGTCCCTCTTTGTCCCACATAAACACTGTGTTTGTCCCACATTTACTTTGTTGGGATCTGGTCACCATATGTGTAGCTGTTTTAAACAATTACTACACACACTGCTTGATTTTGTGCTCTTTGAATTAAGTCTGCATTCAATTTGCTTAACACAAAGACTGCACTATGCTCTACTACATACAAATGCAAAACATCTCTGTGGCCCTTATATTAATAAGAGCCACATTACCCATGCAGGATGGGCTGCAGGTGCAGGATGACTTGAGACTTCTGGTCACTGCCACTGTACTCCCCCTCCTCATCCCTGACAGTCAAGAGCTCCTCTGAAGACACGGAGACCTCAGCACCCGCCATCACCCCTCTCTCCTCAGAGCTGCAAACACAAAAGGGCAGGCATGTCAACGTTCCCATGAGACACGAGCACGCATTTGAGCACTTTAATGCACATGCAAATCAGGGAGTCCTACACGCCCACCCCTAACAGCCTTTTCTTGCATGCAACTGTCATAGAAATGAGTTCATACAAGGCTTAAAATGACATAATCCTCATATTGCCAGGCCTTGTTTACTACACTGCTGCTGAGAATACACAAGAACATCCTTGATACTGGGACAAATGCTTACAGCTTTAACTAAAGCACTGCTTATGAGGGCTGAATTTAAAAAAAAAAAATTTAACAAGAGAGTATGATCAGTGGATACAAATGTCCTATTCATCTATTTAATGTAGTCAGTTAAAGGAATAATCTCAAATTAGATCAGTCAACAAAATCGTTTCACATAGGTCACTAGTTTTGGCACAAAGATCATACAATTAAAAAAGAAACCCTGTTGAACAAATACAATTTGTTGGAGAATTGTTACCAACTGAAATAAAGCAAACTCCAGCTTATATCAGTGTGCAAGGACCGATGCCATGTATATGTATGCTCAAATTATGACTATAAAATAACTTCAGAATATTCTTTAAATTTAGCAAATATAACGCACATATTCACATTATGGAGTGGTCAAATGTGAATAGGGAAATGGGGAAAAAGCTACCAATTAATAATAAACTGCCTTTGCAATCATTCTAGTCTGGCTCTCTCTATAGTATGACTTCAGTCCAACGCAAATAGGCGATGACAACAGATCCGTATCGAAAGCACAGAGATACATGGAGGAGAAATTCATTTACAAACTGTCTGGGTTATTCCACGGCAGAGACACAAAGCTGGCAGGCCTGTCATGCAGTGAAGAGCAGATAACAATGCAGTATTAAGTAGCCTTAATACAGTGTGGATCACCAACTCATACAGCACGAACAGTTGCGTGCTTTCCTCACACTCCTGCACCCACTCAAACTGACGTCTGCTCGGTGCGGAGGCACGCACATCCCGACGGGGCGCGCGCTCCCGTTCCATAAAAGGTGCACAAAACAAAACAAAAACACCGGGTCCACACCAAAACTCCCAAACACCCTACCTGCTATTGTGTGTAGATATTGTCGTAGTTTTACTCACCGTTTTACAGCAGGGGATAATTCATCCTCCGGTTGTCAGAGAGGTACAAGAGCATGCGCCGTGCTGCTTCGTTGGACTTCCTGCGGGGAAGGCAGCATTTGCCTGAGAAGCATCTGTCCCGCTGTCACGAGAAGCGTTTGGCTCGCACGCGATGTGTAAATCGGTCAGATTGCTCTTATGTGGTTTGGATTGAGCGCCTCCACGGCTGTGCAGAGCCTGAAAGGTTTCCAGCCTCAGAACAAGTTTCCAATCCAGTGCAAATCCGCAGAAATTATTAGAATAATATTGATTATTGTTATTATAAATAAATCCATCGTGATAGGCTTTTGGCTCACCGGGCTGGGTTTTGTTTCTAAGTGTGGCTTTATGTTTTTAGATCGCTATGCTTAACCCGCATCCTACCCACATACTGCATTTAACATACGTGGACAGGACCAAAGGTAACACTTTTTTTCAGTAGATCTTCCAGCTGAGCTTAGGACAGTCACATCAGCAGGCGGTGTTTTCCTCACTCCTAGGAGGGTCACTGCCGCTCAGATTGGGGCTTGTGGCATGACCAGGGCATGCCCCAGCTGGCCCAGATACAGTAGATCCGGCCACGTCTCCAATGTTCTGATAACTTCCAATCTGGGAAGATCCCAATCCAGATGATGGCATATGAGCCTTTCTTCTTTAAAATGACTGACAGATTGCTTCTTAGATCCCCTGGATACTGTGTGTTACTTTGATTTAGGACTCATGGCAGACACTAAGTGAATAAATAGTTCACTTTGTTCTGAATTGGGTGCCATTTATTTTTTTAAAACAGACCGACAAAGTCATAAAAAATGGAATAATAGAAAAAGACACCTGCGAGATATGACACACACACACACACACACACACAAATATATATATATATATATATATATATATATATATATATATATATATATATATATATATATATATATATATATATATATATATATATATATATATATATATATATATATATATATAAAATCCTTGAGAAGGGGTTAATAACAGGCGTTATTAGCCTGTTGTTATATTTTTGTCGTTGCTTTAATTTACCAGAAGATGTCAGTCTTAGCACTTTGAGGAAAAAAATTCAGACGAGTCAATAAGGTGAACACATTAAGGCATTGCTGAATGCTGTCTTTATGTTTGCTATTACACTGCACCTTCGGCCTTTTTACGCTTCTACAAATAAAGATCCAGATTCCGTTTTTTGCATCGTTTCTAACGAGTACAAACGACGAGTATTGCTGCCACCGGTTGGTCTCAGGTCAGGCCATACCTACAAATCAGGACAGCCCTATTTGGGAATGGAATCCGGGACACTAACTTGACTGACACTCCAGGAGAACCAATAGGAAACGGAGTTCACCACTCGTGACCAATAGTAAATATCCAGTACTTTGTGCTCCAAGTTTTTATTAAAGTGAGACCCTCGAGTCAGCGAGGCATGCACCTTACTCTTTTCTCGCAGAGTCCGTGGAAATCATGCTCGCAAAGTGCGTTAACATCGAGCATGCTGTGAACTCTCTTATTGCCGGTTTCTGGATCACTTTGAGCGTCTGTTCCGTGTGCGTCCGCGGCCAGGAGGGTAAGAAAACGCCTTTTATGTTGACGCTTTGATAAGATAAGGATTGTGACGTGGGAGACAGATTTTCACGCATCTTGCTGGCCTGCTGCTCACGGGCAGCGAGAACTGAGCTGTGTTGTTTTGAAATGTTTTCTGCTTTATTTTATTTAATGACGTGGTTTTGTAAAGGATTGGTGAGGTGCGAGGAGCACCCAGAGGAGCAGCCTTCTTAAAAACACATTCTCTGTTGTATTTAAGGTATTTGTTATCATAAAACCCTGCTAACTGCTACTGTTTAATGTGTTCTTATAGGAAACTATCACTGAACGGCCACCATGCCTTGGCCTTGTCCTGGCAGTTTTGACATAGTTTTATGTTCAGTTCATCTTTATGGGGGTGAGCCAGAATTAAAATGTATAAATCTGTGTTTAGGCCACTGGAGGAAAACTGTATTTATGTGCAAAGGTCGCCCATATGAAGTCACATTCCTTACATACTCTTTTTTTTTTTTTTTTACTTGTCCATGTTTACCTAGTGATCCCAGCAAACCTTTCCCACTGTTTTTTTTTTCTTCTTTTTTTTCCCTTTCAACACAGCAGTAAAGCCTGTTATGAATCACAGTGACCCTGTATACACAGACAAACAAACTATTGCCCTGCAGACTATGACTCCACCAGTCAGCCATACCACAAATCTTGAGTGTTGTTTTTGTCTCTGGAGCTTTGATTTCCTCACATCGGAAGATGATTAAGCCCTGGATACATCATGCTATACCCCAGCTCTGGTGAGGCCCACGTTTGGGAGAAACATTTCAAGCCTCAGTGATTGAATAAGACAATGTAGTGATAGGTAGCACAGGTGAGCATCCTGCCTGCTAGTGTGGACCTGTAAGGGCCTGCCAGCAAAGCATGAAGTGGAAAACTATATTGCTGGCGTGTTTCTTATTGACTGTCTGCTATCCTGCCACCCAGGATTTCTGTGTTTTAGCTTCTGAATTTTCTAAATGGGTCATTCCAAGCTGAACACGTACCCATCAGACAATAAGTGAAAGATCTCACCAAGCAGGGGACAATTACTGGTCACCCAGACTTTTCCCAGCATTACTCCCCCTGTAATGCTGGGAAAGGTCTCCTGTGGCCTCCCTCCGGAAGGTGACAGATCCATGCTCTGCTGCTCACAGTTACAGTATGTGGCTGTGGTATTTCCAGGGAATCCTTTGGGGACTTGAAGAGGGACAATAGCAGTCAAAGGTTTATGGTAGTTTTTTGGTTTGAGTGCTGTTGGGAAACAGGGGAACAGCTGATCTGATGCAGGAGGAGACATGGGGTGAGTGGAAGGTTATCCTGTGATTTCCAGTCAACAAATACCCAGGAGCCTTTTAAGGAAAGCAAGGACAGCGCTGATGTTTAGGCTCAGACTGACCCTAGTGCCTTCGTCAGGTTTTGACCATTCTGGGAACGCGTCACTTCGGGGAGGGTGGGTAGTGTCTGAGCTTGTCGCCCCCGCAGCACCAATCTCTGTGTGACTCCTGCAGGAATTTTTGAATCATTAATTATTTTTTTGTGACCAATAGGAATGTTAGACTGTCTAAATATTTGTGTTTTCTGTTCCTATTCAAGTGTTAGTCATGGCAGGACGTACTATATCAGCATTGTACAATTTATTTTTTAAAGTTACTCTTTCTTACATTCCATTGCTTTTCTCTGAAAAACCATCTCTTGGTTTGTAGTAAAAATAAAAAAATTAAAAATCAGAGACAGTATTTGATCTTAGAAAATTATCTCTTCCACTGTATCCAGTGTGCAGATCATAGGTTTTGCCATTGAGCGCTTCCCTCACTGGCATTTCTAATAGTTATGATGAAACGAGGATAAGCATGCCCTGAGCTGCCGTACGTGTTCAAATTAGATTTATTACTCATCTGTCTTGAAATAGTGTATTACCAAAGCCTTTAATATTCTTTGAATTTAATTAACAGATTCAATGACACAGCTGTCTGGGGTTATGTAATTCTGGCTTTCCTTAAAGACTGTAATTCCACGCTTCTCCCATCTGTGTGAGAAATAAATAATTCTTGCCTGTCAGCAGCTACAGTGCAGCTGAAAATATTAATCAACCAGTCGATGACTGAATTTGTGAAGATGACCAAAATGCTGAGAAAAGTGAGGAGGAAAAACTTTAGTAATGCAGCAGCTGCAGCCCGTCAGATATTAATGATTGATGGTTTTGTTAGTCTGCTGATGATTTACTCAGTTAACAAAACAAGCAACAGGGATGGGATAACTAAATGATTAACTGAGAAGACATTGTGCTGGTTTTATTTTTAACCGTAATAGTCATTAGTTGCCAACCTTATTTGGTTTAGAAGTGAGCTATTAGGTAACAGAAAACTGAAAGAAAAGGAAATCAAGTTTCCTTGAATAAAGTGTGTGTTAGAAGTTAATATCTATTTTACCATGTGAACTGTGCCCTTTTTTTTTTCTGTCTTGGCCTTCTTTATAGTGTTTGTTTTATGTCAGGTAATGGCTGTGGACATTCAGTGCTGGCAGCAGAGTCGGGCACCGTAGCCTCTCAGAACTATCCGGGCACCTACCCCAGTAACACCTGGTGTAAGTGGAGGCTTCGTGTGCCACAGGGGCGCGCGCTGCGACTGCTCTTTGGAGACTTTGACGTTGAGAGCAGTCCGGGCTGCATCAATGGCTCTATGGTGATTACAGACAGAAATGGAGAAAGCAACCTAGGTGAGCACACCTCTTGATTATATTATAATGTTTTTTGGGAGAAAAAAACATTTCACCCTATTTTTTGAGATCTTGGGGATCCCTGTGAACATATCAAACAACAAATGTGTCCCTCCTACCTCCCCTCTCCAGAAGTTGGTTCATTGCCTCCGGGCAACAGTGTGCTGTTTTATATGAACAAACATCAAGTTAATTTTCTTATAAGCAAAATGTAATCTAACAACCAAATAACTGTGTGTTTGTGCTCATTCATGCATGGGTATATGCTCCTGTGTATAAGAGGTGGGTATCACATTTGTGTCATTTGATTTTTGGAGTACCATTGCATCCGGGTACCTTACATCTTCATAAAGCTCCCAACAGACACACACACGCTCACACATGATTTACATACACACACCATTGCTTACCCATTCCCATCAGTTGCACTATGTTGCCAAAAGTATTCACTCAGCCATCCAAATCATTGAATACAGGTGTTCCAATCACTTCCATGGTCACAGGTGTATAATCCAAGCACCCAGGCATGCAGACTGCTTCTACAAACGTTGGTGAAAGAATGGATCGCTCTCAGGAGCTCAGTGAATTCCAGTGTGGTACCGTGATAGGATGCCACCTGTGTAACAAGTCCAGTTGTGAAATTTCCTCACTACTAAATATTCCACAGTCAGCTGTTTGTGGTATTATAACAAAGTGGAAGTGATTGGGAACGACAGCAACTCAGCCGTGAAGTAGTAAGTCACATAAAATCACAGAGTGGGTCAGTGAGGCGCATAGTAAACAGAGGTCACCAACTTTCTGCAGTCAATCTCTACAGACCTCCAAACTTCATGTGGCCTTCAAATTAGCTCAAGAACAGTGTGCAGAGAGCTTCATGAAACGGGTTTCTATGGCTGAACAGCTGCATCCAAGCCTTACATCACCAAGCACAATGCGAAGCATCAGATGCAGCGGTGTAAAGCACACCACTGCTGGACTGTAGAGCAGTGGAGATTTGTTCTCTGGAGTGATGAATCACGCTCCTCCGTCTGGCAATCTGATGGACCACTCTGGGTTTAGCGGTTGCCAGGAGAACGGTACTTCTCTGACTGCATTGTGCCAAGTGTAAAGTTTGGTGGAGGGGGGGATTATGGTGTGGGGTTGTTTTTCAGGGCTTGGCCCCTTAGTTCCAGTGAAAGGAACTCTTAATGCTTCAGCATACCAAGATATTTTGGACAAGGTGATGCTCCCAACTTTGTGGGAACAATCTGGAACAGTTTGACTGCGCAGCAGTGCACAAAGCAGGTCCATAAAGACGTGGATGAGGGAGTTTGGTGTGGAAAAACTTGACTGGCCTGCACAGAGTCCTGACCTCAACCTGATAGAACACCTTTGGGATGAGTTAGAGCAGAGACTATGAGCCAGGCTTTTTCATCCAACATCAGTGTCTGACCTCATAAATGCACCTCTGGAAGAATGGCCAAAAATTCCCATAAATACACTCCTAAACCTTGTGGAAAGCTGTTGTAGTATTAAACCCTATGGATTACGAATGGGATTTCACTCATGTTCATACACGTGTGTAGGCAGACAAGTGAATAGTTTTGATAGTATAGTCAATGTATGACCCTTAATGGACCCCCGGCCTCCTAACTGTTCCTCAGACCTGATTCTTACTCACTCTTGCTCTCATCACGTTCACTATCCTTACTGAGGGAATGACGCTTAACTGTCCGATCACATTCTTTCCTCCCATAAAAGGTTCTTGTACCCATTTCCCATAAGTTGGTACAAGTTCACATTAGTGCATTGTGTGCATACTTATATATCCCCACAACTCATTGCTCTCAAAACATTACCACAGAGGTTCTCCCTGTGAACCCAAACCCTCCTCCAACACACCTAATTCAAATGATCAGCTGGGAATTAAACGCTGCAGCTGCCTGATAAGAAGCTAATCAAGTTTTCTGGAGCAGTAAAACTAAAAAACTAAAAGGAGCAGCTCAGTGATCAGAGTTTAGAAGCACTGCTTTAACATTATTGCAGTAAGAAAACTGGTCTAATTGCATAATGTTGCTCTGAGTCAACCAAAAAAAATGCTGTTTGAGTAAATAAATAAAATAAAAATTTGTTTTTAAACAGCCAAATATACTTCTTCAAATATTCACCTATATGCAGTTTTTTTTTAATATAGCTATTTAAATTTAAATATGTATAAAAGGATATTAGTTTGAGCAGTAGCTGGCATTATGGCATTATCCATGTGGATTTGGTTCCTGGAAGGGTTAATCCACCCCGCAAGTCAAAGGTCAAACTCTCTTCTACTCCTCATTTTACTGAACAGTGATGTGTCTTCTTTCATAAAATAAAAAGATAAATACAAATGTGGTTTGTTGCCTGAGGTCAACACCACACTATAGAGGTCATTTCAGATGTGTGATGTGAACCTTCGTGTGTCTCCATTAATCTTCATCGACTTACCCGCTGACGGAGATTTCATATTTTGTGTCATTTACTGACTTCCAGCCTGGATTGTTTAACGCACACAGGGCATGCCATTCTGTTGATGCACTGGCAGAAAAGCCAAACCATATTTCTCAATAGACGTGTAGGTTTTGTAACCAGCCATATCCTGTCCTGAGGGCATAAAAGTTGGAGAACACTCCAAAATAAGGGTTGAGAAATTCAAGAGAGATAAATATTCCTCTAGGCTGACTATTGTATATATCATCAGGCTTCACAGAGCCTGGCTTTTGTTTCATATATAGATACTGGCTCATCTTATTAATATACAGTGGTAACACTAGTGGTATAAGACTAACTTAGACTGTAGACATACTCTGTATTATTTTGGACTGAAAATGGATGTATTCCTAAATCACAGAAGTTGTGCACCGGTGTGTCTGATGATAGATGTATTTATGTTTTTGTGCTTTAGAAATGTAGTTTGTGGGTATGCTGTTCACAGGTCCTCTGTGCGGGAAGCTTGATGCAGCCTGGAGGAATGTGACATTTAATAGCAATGAAGTAACAATAACATTCAAGTCAGGCCCACATCGTTCTGGACGAGGGTTTCTGCTTTCTTATGCCACGGACCAGCATCCAGGTACGCCTGTAATTTATGCACTCTGACTTATGTCATGCTGGGTAACTGTTTATGTTGTAAGTGTATGACTGCAGTGTATTACAACATTTGTGATTACATTTTTTTTTATTCCTATTGTGTTTATTTTTTTTTTTATTGTTTATTTGTGTCATAGGAAATTTGATGTAACACAAACCAATGCCACATAACAGCACAGCATTTATAGCCTGAGGTAATTTGCAGTGCCATGGATGGGCCTTTGTAATGCTTAAAAATCAATCACACATACACAAGAGGTAGTAAAAAATACAAGCTATATAATACATACATACACTGAAAACAGTGAACTTAAAGGGGAAAACAAAGCTGTTACAGCTGTGACATTGTGGTTATTTGATTGATTTGTAGGTGTGTGCGCGTGCATGAGAGAGAGAGAGAGCGAGTTTTCATGTTTACACTGGTATAATCTTAACACTAGCTGTTCTGTGAATATTTATCCTGGAGTATGTACCCTCGTGCGTTGATGTGCATGCGAGTGTATGAGTCACTGCTTATTGGCATTCATCCTCCATCGCCTCCATCTTCACTCTGGCGTGTTTGCTCAGAAAGCAGGAGTTCGACTCCTTCTCTCAGGCTGAATGGAATGAGGCCTCAAGCTTCAGTCTGTCACTTGGACCGACTCGATCTCTCCTCCCCTCCTCTTCACTGCAAGCCCGCTGCCATCCTGTGTTTGTCACCATAAGGCTGCTCAACCCAGGGGCTGCTTGTTTTTGCCCCAGCAAATTGTAACATGTATACACCCAGTATGTTTATTCGTGGATTAAACCACAAATGTTTTTTATTCTTTATAGTTTAAATTCAGTCACTAAATGATACACAATTTTCAATTTTCCTTGTGTATGTTTTTTTTTTTTTTTTTTTAATAAGCATGCAGACTTTTATAAACATGCATACTCTGAACAGCCTATACTTAGACAAAGTTTTAATTTTCCTGGATGAGGCCTTGTGCGCTGTGCAGTATGTATCATAGTTTCCTGTTTTTACTGAGTTGTTTATGAGATCCAGCAGTGTCTGGAGCCAAGTCTGTATTCAGACATACAAACCACTGTCTGTTGCCTGTGATCACACATGGACCATCGCTGTGCTCACAGTAACAAAGGCGTTAGTCACATCAACAGTGATGACCACTCATACCCGAATATAGCACAGTCGTAGCATCCCAGACTGTCTCGCACAGAGCCTGTTGTCTGTTTGTGTGGTTGAATGAATGCCGAGGTGGTATTATGTAACCCCCAGATGCATGGTTCACACACCATACTGTTAATCCACCTATGCACACTTTTAAATTTTTAAACACATTAATTTTGAGAAGTGTTGATTGAAATATCTGTTTTTGGTTGTTTGTTTTTCAGATCTCATTTCTTGTTTACAACGAGGATCTCATTCTGACTCACAGCATTTAAGGTAAGCCGTGGACCTCCGCATCTCCCATTCCGATCCAGTAGAGCTGCAGATGTTGCTCACGTCTTTCTGCTCCTTCTCAGCTTGTATTGCCCTGCGGGATGCAAGAATGTCACAGGGGATGTTTGGGGGAACTCTGAGCAAGGTTACAGAGATGTAAGCACAGTAAATTTCTTTTTGCCAAGCTGTACTGTACTGTACTTATTATTAAATTCATATCTGGAAATGCTCTATATTTTTTTTTCTGCCACAGACCTCAGTCCTGTGCAAGTCTGCAATCCATGCAGGAGCTACATCTGATAGTCTGGGAGGTCGTATCACTGTGAATCGTGGGAGAAGTCTTACACTATACGAATCAACCTTTGCCAATGGGATCCTTTCTAAAATGTATGTATATTTTCAAAATTTCAGAATGAGAGATTATGAAAATGTCTGGGAGCTTCTAGTTAGCTCCAACATCATTTGGTAAAACAGATTTATCTTGATTATCAATATTTTTCTCTTCTTTTGACAGGGGTTCGCTTTCTGAAAACAAGCTGCTTTTCATCCACGGTACGAGCCTGACTTTACATTTACAACCCAGATTCCAAAAATGTTGGGACACTGTTTAAAATGTAATTAAAACAAAATGAATTGGAAATCTCAAAGAGCCACATTTTATTCACAACAGAACACATATTAAATGTTTAAATTAAGAAAATGTACCATTTTAAGAAAAACATGAATTCATTTTGAATTTGATGGCAGTAACAAGTCTCAAAGTTGGGACAGGTCCATGTTTACCACTGTGTAACATCCCCTCTTCTTTTAGTCAGTAAACATCTGGGAACTGAGGAGACCAGCTGCTGGGTCTGATATAGGATTTCCAAATGTTTTCAGTTGGTGAAAGGTCTGAACTGCAGGCAGGCCAGTTCAGCACGCAGACTCTTCTACTATGAGGGCATGCTCTTTTAATAGCTGCACTATGCAGTTTAGCATTCTCTTGCTGAAATATGCAAGGCCTTGCAAGAAAAAGCCATTTTCTGGATGGAGCATATGTTTTTCTAAAAAAAATTTAGATTTGTCTGACCACAGAACAGTTTTTCACTTTGTCTCAGTCCCAGAGAAGATGGACGTGTTTCTGCATGTCTGTAAGTTCTCAGTCACCCAGGTCACAGTAGTCTTGAGAGCTTGAAAAATAAGGCAACTGGTCTTATTTAGGTTTATGGAGAGCTTTCCCCTCTCATTTAAGAGGCTTCTTCAGTTCTAAAAGGAAAAACAAATGGTGAAGAGTCCCAGGTATTAAACCTGTAATGGAGGTGGTCCCTTAGGGTCGTGGTTCAGGAGAGTCAGAACTCAGGAGAATTTTCTCCAAGCATAACATCCCAGTGCACTTCAGACCTGGCAGCACCCTCAGATAAAAACTGGTTCATCCCAAGGACAAAACACCCAAACACAAGCCAAACAAGTTTATATGGTGCAATAAGGAGTGCTCAGAGACCTCTACATTAGAGAAACCAAACAGCCACTCCACAAATGCATGGCGCAACATAGAAGAGCCACCTCGACAGGCTCAGCTGTAGTTTTGCACTTAAAGGACAAAGGACACTCTTTCACATTTTGGACTGTTTTTCTAGATCATGGTCACATGCTCTATCTTCTATGCATGATGGAGCTCTGACCTGCATTTGTGGATGGCACAGTGAGCTGTGTTCACACAGTGATTTCTTGAAGTGTTCCTGAGCCCATGCAGTGATTTCCATGAGATATTCAGTCTTCACAATTTTTGAGGAACATTATTCTGACAGTATTCCAGAATAATTGTTCCACAACACACATCTTTTTGCAGATTGTGAACCTCATCCACCTTTGCTTCTGAGACACTGTGCTTCTCTAAGATGCTCTTTTTATGCCCAATCATGTTACTGACCTGTTGCCAGTTAATCTAATTATTTGCAAAAATGTTCCTCTGGCTGTTTCTTTTTAGTACCACTTATTTTTCCAGCCTTTTGCACCCCCCAGTCCCAACTTTTTTGAGATCTTTTTCTGTCATCAAACTCAAAATGAGCTAATATTTTTCATGGAGCTAAAATGTCTTACTTGAAACATTTGACATGGATGAGTATGGCTTATTGAGATTTGCAAATCATTGCATTCTGTTTTTATTTACATTTTAAAGAGTGTCCCAACTCTTTTGAAATTGGAGTTGCATAACTTAAAATATGGACATTATATTCAGTCTTCATGGTGTCTGAGAAAAGTGTTTAGAGAGCCATCGGCACAGCTGAGTGATGTTCTGAACAAAGGTAGGAAAAAGGACACGACCTCTGAAGTGTAAACACAGGTGGTGGAGCAAATGGCAGACAAAGACCTTGGATGAGACTCTCTGAGCATCCAGGATGTTATGCAGACTGGGTGGGGTGTGGGGCGGTGGGGTGGGGTGGGCTTCCAGTTTTAAAGAACAGGAAGCCGAGACCGATTGGCTTGGAGTAGGTGGGCAGGAATCAGAGCGTTGATGACAGAACTGAGGATGAGTTTGACAGCGTGGGAAAGCAGAAGTGAAGAAAAGAAGAGAACAACAGGAATCACCCAAATGCCATACCAGGCATGCAAATACACATCTTCCTCATTGAAGTTGCTTCATTACTATCTGCAACAGCCAGTTAACCAATTTTCTTCAACACATAGTAATTTAGATTTCTGCTGTTTTTTGTTTTTCAAGAACATACTGTGGTGGTTTTTCTTGCTTTCAAGACAACATAGTGTCCATTACTTTCTTGGTTTATGCAGCACAAATCACAGAAAACATGAATCTGCAAACAATGATTGGCAGTTGTACACATCTTATATTGACAATTTGTAGTCAACTGGCTTATGTTGCTTTGACACTCAAATTCTAATTCATCCTTTTGTTAACGTGTTCAATTAATTGTGAAGGAAGACACCTGAAACACTTTAATTTAAAAAAGATATTTAATATATTAAAGAATCAGAAGATATCACACATGCGCATGGGGACTCAGAGGAAGCGACAGGCCTGTGTGTGCTCTGTCTCGCTCACTTATACTGCCACTATCTACATGTAAACAGAGTCTGGGTGGGGTGAGTGGGCCTTGGTCATTCAGTCTTGTCCAAGCTGGTTTTTCATGACCCAGATTCCCCTCATCAGCGATAAAGCCATAAAGCACATCTTCTCCCCTGAAGATCAATCTTGTCCAGATTAATAACAGAACATGGTGACGTTGGTGATGTTTTAATTGTACGTACTGTGGCCGAACCTCCGAGATAAGATGCACTGAGACTGAGAAGTTAGTCTGGCACTTTCTAATGCTTAATGTGTCTATTTATTTATTAAATTGTCTGCTGTTTGCCTCAGCCACTGTTTATTAATTAATTTCCTGGAGTTTACTTTTAAACATTTGTCCTTTTATTTATTGAGTAAAAAATGATCCCTAACACTTTGATTTGTGTATTTGTTTTCCTTTGGTCCCTGAACAGATTGTAACAGCTTCCTGGCTGTTTCTGGTTTAAACGCCTCGTCTTTTGCTGATAAAAACAGTGGAGAGCACACGGTGTTCAGAAACAATGATTTCAGCCGTAACTTCCTGCTCTGGGCAGCAGACAGTAGTGATCGGAGCCCGTGGGTGGAGGTGGAGCTGAGTGATAGAAGCACTATCACAGGTAAAAATAAAAAAATGAATAGGTGTTTGTGTGTTTAAATAATATAATTTTATGAACCATTTTAAAGAAACAGGTGATCTGTATTTTTGTTATTGTTAACAAACGCATGAAAACTACTTTTGCCAAATTGTGGAAGATTTCTGTATTAAGTGGAAACCCTCTCATTTATCTGAAAAAAATCTAATATGTTGTTCTGTCTTTCATCAGGAATAGTAACAACAGGATCAGATGAGCACTACATACAATCCTACATTCTTTTCTTTAGCAAGGACAGAAAGAACTGGAAGCTTTACAAAGATGCTCTAAGCAAAGAAAGAAAGGTAGGTGTTCCACCGAACTCTTTAACAACCCCAACTTCCTGAACTTATAAAGCAACAGACTTGTAGATGCCAACTCACTTTGGTCTTTATGGCTCTTAGGTGTTTCAGGCCTACACCGATGGCCACCTCAGGGTGCTCAATAGCTTGTTTCCTACTGTGGTGGCTCGATTTGTCCGGCTTCAGCCACTGAGCTGGCGTGGGAGAGCTTCAGCTCATGTCCAGGTTCTGGGCTGCACTGTCACACCGAGGTCCCCCCGTCCACCCGGAGGTGGTAGGCAATAGCTCATAAGCTCCCAGTTTAATCAGAATTAACTTAATCTGTTTACATCATTTGATTTGCAGTTAAGTTTCCTCGATGTCTTGATAATCTTGAGAAAAGTTTTTCTGTCTTGATAATTCTCTAACAGAATCTCCATCCATCAAAATTAACATAGGTCCACGACTCCTGAGCCCCTCTCCCACCCCCAGTGAAAGCACGGTGTTAGTGGAAACAACTCAGAGTATGTACTTGTGCCACCATCTAATTAACCTGTGTGAAATGTTTACGAGCAGATTAGAGGAACACCAGTAAAAACAATATATCCTTTAAACTGATAGCTGGCACTTTGTACTTTGCAATAAAAGCATTCCTTCCTCACACTGTTTACTCAGACACTTCAACACTCTTGCAGGCTCCAGTCAGCCAGTAATAGTAGCAGTGGGAGTGGCCCTCGGACTGATAATATGTGGCAGTTGTTTGTTGGCTGGATTCTGGTTGAAGCGAAGGTACTGCACACGTTTAACTCTCCAATGTGTGCACACTGTATCTAAAATGAATTTTCAGTACATGGATTGCTGTCACTAAATAGCCACAGACATTATTTTATTCACCTTCTGTGTTGTTTTTCATTTGAAAATGAGAGTAAAGGTTATCGATTAATTAGCTAATCATGCTTCATGTTCATCTTCTTCCCCGTGTAGAAAAAAAGATTCACAAATGAAGTACTCCTACTCTGTACCTACAAGTAAGTCTAGCACTCTATATTTTATGGTACTTTATTTAATTCTCAGTCTTTTTAAAAATATGACTATGACTTTGCATCTTTTTGTGTCAAGTAGGTTGTCAGAGTTTCAAGGAGAAGAGTTTTCCCTGCTCACAGTCGGAGCTCATCTCGTACCCTCCGGTGCGAAATGTCCATGATGCACTGCCAAGCCCCCCTCTTAATGGTAAGAATTATGAATTGAATAAAAGGGCACTGCTGCTGCTTTGTTTTTCCTGCAAGTGCCATCAGCTGCTGCCCTTTTTTGTACTTTATTTGTCAAGTTAAGTTTTCCACTCTCCATCTTTCCCGCTCTAATAGTCTCTGGCTTCAGTGGTCAGTTTGAGCAGCTCACGCCAAGCCTGACAGGCAAACAATTCTCTCCACGGGCTGTCCATTCTTTCTCCTGGCTCAGCCCATCACCCAGTCGCAGTATAAACATTCCTTTCTTTGGCCCACAGAGGCTCGCTCAAAGAGACCCTTTAATTGGAGCTCGATACAGGGCACTCAGCCTACTCCCCCCTCCTACCAGTCCCATCTCTGCCTCCCTTCACCCCTTCCCTCAGCGAGGGGGCCCTTCTCTGAGAGGTCCAGTGATAAACAGGACAGAGGGTCAATGCTAAGACAATCAAAGCCCTCTGTAAAGCCTGTCTAATTAAAATAGCTCTGGGTCTTAGGCTCCCTGTGTGCTCTTGAAGGTCTAGGCCTCCCACACCACAGCCTCTTCTGCAAGGACAAAGAGTAGACTAGATGGATCTAAGTGCTAGACCGTCAGCCCCCATCCCTCCGATTAGACCAGACGTTGTTGGTGGCCGGGCAGCTCATGCAGGGGTTCTACGTTGTTCTGGGACAGCTATTTAGTGGAAAAGAAGCATTTCCCAGAAATTTCCCAGTTTAAGATGCAAATAAGAAGTTGAGTTTTTCCTGTTTCTTAAAGTAAGCTGTTAAATCTTTTTTTTTTTTAAATACCTTTTGTTTTTGTTTTGTTTGTTTTTTTTATGTCAGATTCTTTGCTGACTATTGACTGTATATGGATATTTTGTGTAAACAGAACAACTCCTGCAGTAAATATACAGAAATTATAAACATACGGTGACATCACAAATAAAATTATATAAAAATAGTCAAGACGCCCCACTGCTAACGTCAGAACCCTATTACCTTGTTAGGCCTTAAATAACTGATTAGGACATGAGACACAGGACAAGAATTTTCTTCAGGAATCATCAAAAGATGAAATTTTCCTGTGCTGATGAATTAACTGATGATGTCCTAACAGCCTCGGGCTCCTCTAAGCGACTGTCTGAGGATTTAAAAAAATATATCGAAGCTTCCATATTTCAACTGTTGTTAACAACTGACAGTTAAGGGGAACTGTTAAAGGAAAGACAAGGTCTGGGAGACCCGCAGCTTTTAGGAGCTACAGGACTGCTGCACCTTTTTCCACTCTGTTACATATTTGTGCACCAGCACTACAGTCATCAGAAGAAAACTACCTCACCAAATTCATGATGGGAAGAATCATTTTTAAGCCAGAGTCATTCTGGATGCTGTGGACAGATGAAGTTAAAGCTGAACTGGAGTCATTTTTGGAGAGAAAAAAGGAGCAGCTGCTGATGACAAGGACACCAAACTGCTCTGTGGTTGTGTGGCATGAATGAAGGGGAAAAATAGAGTTTTATTAAATTTCGGTTTTTGTTGTTATGCATGGAGTGTAGAAACAAAGTTAAACAGGCTGGTTTCTGAAGCAGACCTTAACTGTCTTTAGAACGGCCCTCATAATACATTAACTCGAGCGTTATTTGAAAGTCTGCATGTGTAAGACAGCCCTTAAAATATTTCACAGCTTAGTCCATGAAAATGTGAAGTTTTTCATTTTAAATATCTTTCAGCTGTAAGGGAATGTGATGTGCCCGGGCCATTCAGACTAATCCAGTTCAACTGCCCGGTCCAATTTATGAGGTGACACAGAGTGAATGAATCTGTTTACATTCAAAACCCACCACAACGATGCCATTTTATAAGAGTGCTTTGTTTACAGGGTTATATATAAATGAAGTGTAACAAGTTATATATAAATTATAAATAAAATACTCTAAAGTTAAAAAGAGATCACTACAAGGCTGATCTTTTTACAGCTGAGAGAAGTTGGGAGAAAGAAGAAAAAAACAGGGGAATTCACGAGCTTATTAGATCACAGGTAGGTTAGTTGAGCAGAGACTGGTGACTGGAAAACAGCTGTGCTGTCTCACAGTCTACCACCACCTCTAAAATGCTGTAATTAAAGTTGCGTATTGTGTTCATCTGTGAAGCCAAAAGACGGCTCGCTGCTTTCCTGTATTTAATCCACAGCTGCTTTTACTTCCTCTGTACAATGAAGAATTCTTCGATAATGTTTGGTTAATTTAATTCCATGATTGAGCTTCTGTCTGTGCCTGTTTAGTTGTTTTGCCTTTCTTATCTGTATCCTTTTTATATATTGTTTCTATCCTGTTATGTAATTTTAAACCCTCATCACTATAAATGAGGACTAATCCTCAGTCATTTTTCAAGTCTACAAATTATAACAGGCATAGTAAAAGTGTACACCATATCATATTTATGGTTTTCAGTGTATATTTTACCTGATACATATAGTCTGAGTTTTGCTGTATTTCAGGTGAACAGAAAGTCTTGTGACTTTTCCTTACATTTTTTTTTCCCTTCAATCTTACCAGACTATGCTGAGCCAGCTCTTACACCTATTGGACAGAAGGTTGGCTCAACATTTAAGCCTTCCTCAGAAGAGTGCTATACTACCCCCTTCACCTGCAGCCATTACGATACTCCTGGCAGCCTGCCAGAGTATGCAGAGCCACTTCCTCCAGAGCCTGAATATGCCACCCCGTTCTCAGAACAGCCCTCTGAGTCCAACCTCATTCACAGCAGTGCACACGGACCTCCTGCTCCAGCACCGACATCCAGCCAGTATGACTGCCCTTCACACAGAGTGCTCTTCAATGGATACTGCACTCCTGCTCTACATGCCAATAGCCCGAGACCAGTCAGCGTCGTCTATGCAGAGCCCAAGTCCTGTGACTCTTTACTACAGAAACACACGTATGAAGATCCTTTGTGAGCACAGCAAGCTTAGACTGAGAAAAAGGCTCTTTGGAGTTAAAATGTGTGTTGGGACCAGGGCAACACTTTGAGCAATCTCAAGTTGAACAGTAAGCTGGACAGTGCTGTCCAGAGTGCACTAACTTGACCTCTCTGTGAGTGATGTACCCAAAGAAGTCAACTTTGGACCACTATGCATATGGGGGTACAGTTACTCAGACTAAACAGTGAGCGCCACATAGATGCAGATATTTCCATCATGGAAGAATGGGATAGTATTTTTTTTTTCTTTCATATTGCACAAACAAATACAGGTTCAGTTGTGTCTCAGAGATACTGTTTGAAATGTTTAATCACATAACTGCACTTTCCAGAAACACATACAGAAATGTATGTTTAGAAAATTAAAGCAAAAAAGTGGACTGAATATGTTACAACGCATTGCATTCACAATGTATCATTTAAAACAGTCACATTTATAAAGCACTATAAAATGTAACCTTTAACAATGAGTACTGTTATATTACATATAACCACTAGGTGGCTCCCACGAGCTTCAGACATCAAAAAATGATGGCCTGCGTAATTATATATGTGCTCCAATAATTATCACTCAGTAACATACATATAGCTAAAAAGAAATGTTTGGATTTTAGTATAACTGAGAGGCACAAAAGACAAGATGACATGATGAGGAAGGACTATCCTTTACCTGGATGAATGCCCCAGTGATTCAGCCAGTTTTCCTTGAGTAAGAAATGCACTGTCTAGTTAAGCAAGGCTCCAGAGGAAGAGTATGCACTCCCCTGCTCGAGGATAAGAGTTATCATAAAACCATAACATTAAAAAAAAGGGAAAAAAAAAAAATAAACAGTTCCAGTATGTGGCCTTTGTGGTGTTTGTTAGGCTTTAGGTGCTGAATAGCACCTTTCCCAGTGAGAATCACTTACAGAATTAGGTGAAAATAACAAATTACTTATATTTGTATACTTGTATTCATTTTTTTTTTACTTTATATTCTATCCCATGCAAATTTCACTGGGTTCTTTATTTTTGTATAGAAGAAATACAGGTTTAAAAAGGATTAAGTTACTAAATAACTTAATTAAACCTACAGCATTGCTGTTGTTAACTACAGATCCATGTTTAACATATAAAATTGTACTTGTTCCTATTGCAAGGCATTTTGTATAAGGGTCAGGTGGCAGTCTTCAATTCCATAATAAAATGTTGTTAAAAGTACCTTAAATTACATTTATGCAACATGCTTTCTGTTGTAATAATACAACATGGGGAGTTCACCCTTTCCACTGCTGAATAAGGCACAATTGAACACATGTATTAGCAGCCAGTTGGTTTGGTGTGTGCAATTCGCACAAGTGTTTTTTAAAAATGGATGGACATGTAACACTGACAAATCTGCACACACAAGATACCTCACGCACACATCAGGACTGAAGAGCTGAACTCTTTAGAGCGATGAACTTTAGTCATGTTTATAAACAGAAAAGCTTTGTCCTGTTGTAATGACAGGCAGCACTGAGTTTTGGTACAGAATAGGGTGAAATATCTTATGGTGTTGTGAAATGTCAGAAAAATACTTTGAAAGGAGTGCAATATTAGTGGATTTCCAATTTGAGAAGAATTGTGCTTAAATAAAGAACATATTCCACATAATTATAAAGTTTAGATCTACCAGCAGCATTAATTCACTCTCCTTCACTGTCGTCATTTGAGCTGAACTCTTTCCTCTGCCCCTCCTCCTCTCTTCCCTCATGGGAATAGTGCACCACAGACTGGTGTCTGTTCCTGGATGGGGCATCTTTAAAACGCAGGCCGCAGTCTTCACATGCATACGGAAGCCCCTCTCTGTGACTGCCCACATTTGCTGCTTCTGGCTGAGACCTGCACTCGTTTCCACCAGTTGGCGTGGAGGCGGGAGGAGCAGCAATCAAAGCTGAAGAATCTCGAGAACTCGGACCAGCGTGTGATTCGTTACCTGGACTGTGAGGTGCATCTAACCCAGCGCTGGTTGGGGGCAAAGTCCTGGGGCGCCCAGGCTGGCAAGCACGAGCTGCGGGTCCCCGGTACACACTCCTGGTCTCCCCCGTGAGTTCAGGAGCCAGCCCATGGACTGTGCGGTAGTGGAAACGAATCCCAGAGCGGTTGGAAAAGCCTTTGCCACAGATGCTGCAGATAAAGGGCCTCTCTCCTGTGTGGATGCGAGTGTGGATCTTTAGAGCTCCTGACTGGGTGAAGCACTTGCCACACTGGGTACAGCGGTATGGCTTCTCTCCTGTGTGAGTCCTCTGGTGGGCACGGACCCCTGCCAGATGGGGGAAACCCCTTCCACAGAAGCCACATGAATATGGTCTTTCACCTGTGTGAATCCGCCTGTGGATCTTCAGCGCTCCAGACTGGCTAAAACTCTTCCCACAGTCGGCGCAGGAGTAGGGCCGTGCACCAGTGTGCACGTTGAGGTGTATGCGGAGGTTGCTGTGTGAGTTGAAGGCCCTACCGCACTCTGTGCAAATGAACCCGGATGGTTTATGGGCATGCTCAGAGCGCTGGTGCTGCAGCAGCTGGGAGGGTCTAGAAAAAGAGGCAGAGCAGTGCATACAGGGATGTAATGCTGACAGTAAGGTTGTAGAAGTCCTACCCCTCTCCTCCTGCTGCTGTGTTTGTCTGTGATGGTGGTGGCAGACCTGACTGCAGGCATGAAAGGAGTGTGGGCAGGACAAGCAAGGAAAAGGACCAGAGAGCCGCGGAGAATTCGCGTGGGCCAGCTGGGGACAGGGTAAACAGGATGTTAGAGGGCAGTGGTGGTGGTGAAAGTGATGATGAGCATGTGTGTGAGAAAAGGGAGAGTCTGTGCCGTCCTGGCGGCCCAGTGTACAGGAACACGTTTGCAGGCCATGGTGACAACACAAGTGGGGAAACATGGAGAGATGGGACAAGGACGGTCTTGCAGGAGGTGAGTCAGAGTTTTGGTCCTGGCTCTGAGTGCCTCTGTCTACATCCTCGCTCTGAGGTCGGCTGGTCTGTAGCTCAGATATGGTGCTGCTGCTGGGTAAGGTGGAGTCTGGTAAGCACATGCTCAGACTCACTGGAATAGCAATACTAAGATCTTTTGGTTGGCATACTGTCTCTGAGTGTGGCGGCAAGGACAGAGACTGTCTGGGTACTAAGGTCTCAAATGAAGGAGGCGAACTGGAGTAAGGGCAGCCAGGGCAGGTGCAGGCATGATGGACATCTAAAGCTGGAACAAAAAAATACATTACATCAGTTAGACATATTAATATTTATTTATTTATTTTTGCAAGAAAATGGGTGAAATCTTTTATTTACTGAGCTCCTACCTTCTCTCCGGTCTCTGGTCCTCTGTGATGACCCTGCCCCTGTCTTTTCCTGGGCAGGTCTAAGTGGCTCAAGTGATGTAGCTTTAAACCCAAGAGCAGCATCAGCAGCACCATTCCCGCCGCTGCTTCCTCCAACACCAGCAGCTACGCCCCACGCTGCGTTAAGCACATCTGGCGGGTTTTTTGAGGGGATTCCAGATGTGATAAGGTCACCGAGGAACTGATGCATCTCCATCCAGGAGCACTGACCATGCTGCAAAAGGTACATAAAGCGTGAGTGCAGAGGCTGCATGAGCTGTGTGAACAGAGTCTCCACAAAGTCCAATTAGCTGATTCGTGTGACCTAAACCGTAACTACTACCTGCTCTCAAAACAGGCTGAAAACGTGACGTTTTAGCTAAAGCAAACAACAGACTCGCTTACTTACAATATCGCTACACTTGTCTTTGTCCATGAATTCAAAATAACTCAGCCGCTGGCGCCACAAAACCACAGCACCGATTTTAATATTCAACTTTAGACACCGAGGTTGAAAAAGATAAAACAGCAAATCCAGGAAAATCTGTAAATGCACACTTTACATCTTAACACCGCGGATGACGACCATCCATGTAGCCCACTTAAAACATCCCGTCACCAGATATTGTAGTTCCGGGATTTTATTTTAATCACGTGACGGGAGTTGTAGTTTTTTTTTTTCCCCCCAGAAAAGAGAAGAACGTCATTTTTATATTTAAATAATAACCACCGAAAAGTTTTATTCAGTTTTTATTTATAGTGTTCTGATGAATTGCATCTACCAGTGTGGTATTTGACATAATTACAATTAGGCTGCAGGGTATTTTTTAAATTTATTTTTAGATGTGTAAAAATTCTGCAACTGTCCTGCAACTTTTTATGATAATACAGAAGAAAAAAAGATTAACATCTTGATAAAAGCCCACTGTGTCAAAACAAGTTTGGCATTGTTTTAAACTGTGAAGTTGTTACCTAAAAAAAAAAAAAAGAAAAAGTGATCTACATGTATTTATTTTTTTCTGTTACACCTCTTCCAACTGCTATATATGCAAATCTAATCAATTCTGAATCAATCACATGGCAGCAACTCGATGCATCTACGCATGTAGATGTGGTTGAGATGACCTGAGCATCAGACTGGGAAAGAAATGTGATTAAACCTTTCTACTACCACAGGGGTGACCCCTGTGGTAGTAGAAAGTAGTAGAAATGTCTTTATGGACCTTGCTTTGTGCACTGTTGTGTAGTCAAGTTATGCTGGAGCATTAAGAGTTCCTTTCACTGGAATTTAGAAGCCGAGCCCAACTCCTGAAAAACAACCCCACGCCGTAATCCCCCCTCCACCAAACTTTACACTTGGCACAATGCAGTCAATTACCATTCTCCTGGCAATCGCCAAACCCAGACTTGTCCATTGGATTGCCAGACAGAGAAGCATGATACACCACTCCAGAGAACAAATCTCCACTGCTCTACAGTCCAGCAGCTGTGTGCTTTACACCACAGCATCCAACGCTTTGCATTGTGTTTGGTGATGTAAGGCTGAGATGCACCTGCTCAGCCATGGAAGCCCATTCCATGAAGCTCTCACTGTTCTTGAGCTAATCTGAAGGCCACATGAAGTTTGCAGGTCTGTAGAGATTGACTCTGCAGAAAGTTGGTGACCTCTGTGCACTCTGCTCCTCAGCATCCACTGACCTGCTCTGTGATTTTATGTGGCTGAGTTGTTCTCATTCACAATCTCTTCCGCTTTGTTATAATACCCCAAACAGCTGACTGTGGAATATTTACTAGTGAGGAAATTTCACAACTAGACTTGTTGCAAAGGTGACATCCTATCACGGTACCACACTGGAATTCACTGAGCTCCTGAGAGCGATCCATTCTTTCACAAATGTTTGTAGAAGCAGTCTGCATGCCTAGGTGCTTGATTTTATACACCTGTGACCATGGAAGTGACTGGAACACCAGAATTCAATAACTTGGATGGGTCTGTGAATACTTTTGGCAACATAGTGTCCATGGTGCAGGTCAATACTTTAAATATTAGGTCATTTTTAAAATGTGAGGCAAAGTTTTTGCAACATAAACAAAAGATGATACTGTAGACAAGTAAATAATACCGGTGTCGACAAGTTATTGAATAATCTTGGATCCAAACAAGCCTTTATTAGCCTTTAAAAAAAAACATCAAAATATACCTGCAGAACATGTAGATTCAGAAAACATTAATCACAAGGTGACATCTGTTCATACTAATCAGTACCATCTATAAGAAAGCATCAAATATTTAACATAACACTAAAGGGCAAGTGTCTATACAAAACAAGTTTTCAGAAAACCCCATTTCCCTCAAATTTATACACATTTTTAAAAAAGGAATCAAGTTTCCCAACACAAGAACTAGGCAGAAAAATGTAATGCTAATAGAAATTCTGCACAATACTGCATAGGATTCATCATCTTCATTTTGCTCCAGCAAGTGGCCGATTTTACAGCCTTACTGCCAAATGCAAATAAGGAAAAAAAAAAATGCCTTATCAAACAAAAGCCTGGAATGTTTTATTTAAATTACAGATTCAAGAAAACAACTTCTCATTGTGACACCTTTTGGACATGGTTCACTGTCCATTAATGCAACAGCATGGGAACATGTCAGCTTCAGGTCTGTATGAGCACCCCGGCCACTGTTCTGTAGAAGCAGCGATGGTTATCTTAGTAGACTGGAGGAGGTAACACTTAAATATTACTTTAAACAACGCACAAGTCTGAATGCTTGCAGTCACACTTGTCTATCTTCAGTCTGTCGCACACAGAGGCTCTCAGTCATTGTGTATTTCTGAATGAAGCGGCTGTGAAGACAGTTAATGATAAAGTGACCTATTTCTGAATGACAGGATACCTTAATTGTAAAGAGGACACATTCTTATTCCTTGACTTTCTACTAGAGTAGCTTTGCATAATTCAGAGTTCAAAAAAATCCATATTTATCCCTTACTAGCTTCAGTTGATCCCCAAAGTAAAGTTAATTTGCCTTTTATGACTGCTGTGCCCTGGACAATTGCAAAAGTGGATCTGGGCACAGCTCAGCTGTGATGATAATGTAGTGCGACTGCTACTGATGCCCAAGGACTGAACTTCAGCTTTCTCAGTGGCATTAAGAGGATTCTCCAATTAAGCTACAACATGTATGAAATTGTGAACCTGCAAGAATGCTTTTCAAGGGTGTTTGCGCGGGACAGAGAGGGGAACTGAGGTGCTCAGACAAAGTAATGCATATTTGTGTCTGTTGTTTGTTGTTAAGGGCAGCACAAGTGCAGGCGAGTAGGGACAACCATGCTCAGGCAACCGTGCCTACACCCTCAGTGACATCATACTTTGTATACTCCTGTTTAATATGAGCATTCACCACTGTAACGTTAATGATAGAAATGAAGGAACCGCATAACAAGTCCCCTTTAATAGACTGATGAAGGCAGCAGTATCATGTGTTATGTCTGAAAAGAACTTCTGAAACAAAAAGCAGTCACAGCAGACACTAACAGTCTATCCTAGTGACAAAAGTAGGAACAGTGATAGGAAAATGCTGCTTTGTCATAAAACCGTATGATGGCCAATATACAAATTACAAAGTAATGTATACAATTCCAACAGTATATTGAATGTTTCCTTTACAGAGTAGGGAATGTGACCATAAAGTGAAATCTTTTCTCTCTTTTTCTGACCTCATTGTATTTCATTATTTCTCCTTATTAGCAAACGCAGTGCTTGAAATGTCAGCTTCAATCTTAATCACTTTCTCTGGCTTGCAGTCTGTCAGTTGGTTGGATCCGGATGACCACAATTCACAATCACCTACAGCCTGTCCTGAGATTTCAGATTCTTCTGGCTCACTTTTAACAGGAAGGTATGTCACTGCAGACTTCTTAGACAAATCCAGGGGTGCTTCAGGATCCTGTTTAATCCCAGTTAACAGATCCAGCCGGGCATTTAGTGTGGCTCCAAGAGCAGCACTGACTGCGAGCGGTCCCTCAGGCAGAGCTTGCATGGGTACTGTCTGAGGGATTGCAGATGGGAGTGGAAGCCCATTGGCTTGCGTTGGACAAACGGGAACAAACAAGACCAGATTCATACCAGAAGGTGGCTGTTTGTCAAGAGTTAACTTCCACAACCCATCTGATGGACCAGAGCCAGCAGACCCACCCTTTGTCACATGACCTGGACTACTGCGATCTTCGACTGGTGCAACAGGGTTGTTTAAAACAACAGGAGGCATACTGACCGCCTTTGCTGTGTTTGATGAATCTGGTGTAGCTCTGAGTTTTTTTGCCTCAGGTACAGAGCTCTTCAAGGACTGCCGTTTCTTGGCGGCATTCTAGAAGGGGAAAGATGACAAAAGCATCTAAGTCAATCAATCAGCTATACAAAAGTATGACTTTATATGTGGAAAGCGTTCTTGGAAACAGGTTTATGAGCATATCTGTAGGTACATCACACCTAAACAAAATCTCAAGTACACATGGATTGCTATAAACAGAGCTGCCTCATGTTGCACATATTTACTCAGGTATGTAAACACTTCATCCTGGTTCCTGATCATTATGTGTTGGCACAAAAATAAGATGTTGAAATAGGAGCGTTACACCTTTAAAAAAAAAAAAAAAAAACAACATTCTCTACAAGTTTTCACATCTGGAAATTGTAATTTCCCAGAACTCTTAAAATCCACTTCCAAAGAAGAGTGGCCGCTCTCAACCACCAACAGCAGCTGTAGTAGGCTACATGCACATTAAATTTTAAAATGTTGTTTCACTGAAGTGGTTTTGTGTCAAACCGAAATCTGGAAGGTAGAAAATCTTAACATGCTTCACAAAAGAGGCAGCAGCAGTGCAAAAACATCTCTGCAGTTTCCCCACACTCACCGCAGACTGAGGTATTTGCCCACACATCTTAAGGTGGCTGTCGTAGTTCTGCTGGTGGGGAAAGCCAAGTCCGCAGCTCTGACAAAGGCAGGGCGACTGGCCAGCATGGCCGCCCATGTGGGACATCAATAGCAAGGCCGACCGGAACCCCTTCCCGCATTCGGCACATTTCAGCACCCTCTGGTGAGCCCCGGCATGTTTCTTCAGCTCTTCAGGAGAGTCAAACTTCTCTCCACACTCCAAACATCTGATCTCATCTGTTTTCTGACTTGGTTCCTGATTGCCCCAGCAGCCTGTGTCCTTTTTGTGCTGTTGGAAGTCCTCCTGACTAAGAAACTCCCGCAGACACGCCACACAGTGAATGCGTTCGGGTTCACATTTGTGTTGGCGGTACAGCTTAGCCAATCGGAAGTGGCAGCGGCACCGTATGCACGTGTAAGGCAGCAAACCAAGATGGGAGAAGCTGTGCTTTAGGAGAGCATTCTTCTTGGTAAAGACCTTTGTACAGTCTGTGCATTTAAAACTGCGGTGGCACTTCTTCCTCCGGTGGCGCGCAAGAGATTTTGATGATGAGAAATTGCGGCCACACACTTCGCAAACAACATTCAGCATACACTTATGTAACTGCACGTGATACTCACAAGCCTTTAGGGACGTAAACACACGCTTACACAGGTCACACTCATAGAACTCATCCTCCAAGTGAGTTTTTGACAGGTGATCATTGAGATCCTCCTGCGATGCAAAGCCCATCAAACAGACCCGACACTGGAGACGATCCACTTTGGTCTGTGCGTGTGTGCGCAGGTGGACACGATAGTTATATATCTGACAGAAGCGCTTCCCACACTCTGCACAACAGTATGGGCGTGCTCCTGTGTGCAGGTTCATATGGTCCTGGAGCTTGAACTTGGAGGGCAGATGTTGGTCACACACACTGCACCGGTAGTCACCTGACTGACTCGACTCTAGGGGGAAAAAAGAAGGAATTGTGCTAATTATTAAGAGTCATCTGCAGTTATTTTTTTCCTCATTCAGTGAGAGAAATTTTTCCCTGTCACCTGTGGACAGATATCAGTTGCGACAACTGCCATTTTGTCCCATTTCAGCCCCAGCATTTAGGCATGCAGTCACTCCCTGTCATCCACTGAGCTCATTCCTGCCAGCTCCTCTGTAATCTCAAACTCTTACGTTAGTAAACTGTGTCAAGAACATCACGTGTCAAGCAGAAATTCAAAATCGTCTGCTTTCTTTTTCAAGTTAAGCTCCAGGTTTCCCACAGTGTCCTCATTCTATCTGGTTACAGTTCACCTGGAGAGGGGCACACATTCTCAAACACTCTGATAAAGTCAGTCCCCATCAGAGAATAGCTTACTGGGTTTTTTGTTTGTTTGTTTGTTTGCAGTTTTGTAGCAAATCTTGACTGTTCTATCCCTGGATGCATAAAACTTGGTTAAAAATGCCTTGTTGCTTTTGCACCTTTGCTAGCAAAGCTTCAAATGTCTGTTCCCACTCTGCATCAGTCAAGTTCTTGTATTTCTCTGCATGTTTAGTCTTGTAATGGTGATTCAAACTGTATTACTTAAACATAGCAATCTGCTCTCCGCAAACTAAGCACACTGCTTTACCCCTGACTTCAGAAAATATATACTTAGAAGTCCATGGGATGCTTATCAGTGTTTGGTGACTGAAATGGGACAAACTGCACGATGTAAATTTATTTACATTTGACCTCATGCTAGCTAGTCAGGGACAATCTGCAGGCCATATAAGGCCCAGGTCTGCACTAGACCCTTATTCAGGTTGGTGAGTGTTGCAGGTTTAAAAAGCATTCTTCTTTAAACTAAGATTAAAAATGGACTAAAAAAGTTCAGAAATGTAGCAAAATTTCTTATCACACGTACTCAAGCCAGTGTAACAAAGTCTATTTGTTTAGGAAACATTTAGGATTGTAGTGCCAAGGTTCATGTGAATGAGCAAACAGTTCACCAAGAGCAACACACAGCTTTCATCACACATTTGTCACTTCTGAATAAAAATTAAGCCCAAAAAATAAAGGGAAACAAGCTTTAAGGCTTTGTTAGTGGTTATTTTATTGTTGTTCTCATGAGATTTGTTAATCCTGAGCAAAACTATCACATGCTTAGACAAAGCCAGTATGCAAAGCAGGCCACTTTATTTGGCATGTAGTTTTGTGAATATTAAAGTGTAGCAGGGACAACTACCTGCCAATTACAGGCAAGTCTGAACAAGTTGTGTTGAACTTAACACCTAGACATGGGTGCATATGTGAAATCAACTTATGATCATTCAGTCTTACCACTGCTTAGCCCCTCCTCATCCTCTTCCTCGTCAAACTCTTCCTCCTCATACACCTCTGACACTTCACTGTCATCCGAGTCATCCTCCTGCACCTCCACTGATTCGCCCTGTGCGATGCCTTCATCAGGTCTCTGCCCTCCTCCTCCTTCCTGTTCAGTGATCATAAGGGGAATGTCTGTGGTTTCTTGTAAAGCAGAGGGATCGCTCATTGCTCTCGGCACTGAAAGTTCAGCTAGTGCTATCTCACTGACTCCTCGTTTATCTTGTAGTGTATTTGTGGGATTACAGTTTAACATATCAGTCTGTTTAGAGGGCCCAGAAGACATTGTGGTTTCTTGGGTGTCTGAGGTATGTCTTGCTGCACTTACAACTTTTCCACCCCTGAGCAGCCGTCTTGGTTTATGTTTGGTCGAAAGTGAAGCGGGAGAGTGACTGGGTGAGATGGAGTCATCAGATGATGCGGAGCGACACGGTGTTTGTCTGACCAAAGCCTCCTGCGGCTGCAGGATGTCCGGAAATCCCAACTCTGTCAGCTGGATATCAATGGTGTATTCAATGGACATGACTGGCGGCTGGTGAGACATGAAACACAGAGGGGGGTACATGCTCAGCTAGCATTTAAAGTCTTAACGTTTCCCATAGTTAGTGCAGGGGTCCTAATAAACTTAACAGCAAACACTATCACAGATATGTTTCACCTGTCTGTCGAGAGACTGTAACAATCCCCCAGGCTCTTTTTTCTTTTGAATATTTCAATTAAATCCGTTTATGACACACCTTAAAGAACTGTTGATCACCTCGCTCACCTGGCAGGAGGAACAGATGAAGCCAAGCCTTTCTCTCGATGCTAGCGTTAAAAAGAAAAACTCCCTAAACACATCAGACGTCTATTTAGCACAACAAAAACAAACAAACAAAAAAACATTAGTCAGCATGGCATGAAATTCGACTCATAACCCAATTAGCCAGCTACAAACTCACCTCACCCGAAGATGAACATCGAGGTAATAAGGACAAAAAGGAAAACAATGAAGCGCAAGGAAGAGAATTTCATAAGGACACTCGAGCGCACATGGTGGCCCGGAGTGGTATTACATGTCCTTAGGCGTGCATGCAGGGAAATACTTCAGGAAATAGACTATGTTGCCAAAAGTATTCACTCACCCATCCAAATCATTGAATTCAGGTGTTCCAATCACTGCCATGGCCACAGGTGTATAAAATCAAGCACCTAGGCATGCAGACTGCTTCTACAAGCATTTGTAAAAGAATGGGTCGCTCTCAGGAGCTCAGTGAATTCCAGCGTGGTGCCATGATAATCCTATCCTATCCTATCACCTGTGCAACAAGTCCACTTGTGAAATTTCCTCGCTACTAAATATTCCACAGTCAGCTGTTAGTGGTATTATAGTAAAGCAAAAGCAACTGGAAACAACAGCAACTCAGCCATGAAGTGGTAGGCCACATAAGATCACAGAATAGGGTCAGTGAATGCTGATGAGGATAGTGTGCAGAAGTCACCAGCTTTCTGCAGAGTCAATCTCTACAGACCTGAAAACTTCATGTGGCATTCAGATTAGTTCAAGAACAGTGTGTAGAGCTTCATGGAATGGGTTTCCATGGCCAAGCAGCTGCATCTAAGCCTTACATCTCCAAGCACAATGCAAAGCATCAAATACAATGGTGTAAAGCACGCAGCTTCTATAGCAGTGGAGATGTGTTGTCTGGAGTGATGAATCACACTTCTCCATCTGGCAATCCAATGGACAAGTGTGGGTTTGGTGGTTGCCAGGAGAACAATAATTGACTGCACTGTGCCAAGTCTGAAGTTTGGTGAAGGGGGGATTATGATGCGAGGTTGCCTTTCAGGAGTTGGGCTCGGCCCCTTAGTTCCAGTGAAAGGAACTCTTAATGCTTAAGCATAACAAGAAATTTTGGACAATTTTGCGCTCCCAACTTTGTGGGAAGAGTTTGGGGATGACCCTTTCCTCTTCCAACAACTGCGCACCAGTGCACAAAGCAGGTCCATAAAGACATGGATGAGCAAGTTAGGTGTCTAAGAACTTGATTGGCCTGCACAGAGTCCTGACCTCAACCCGACAAAACACCTTTGGGATGAATTAGAGTGGAGACTGTGAGCCAGGCCTTCTCATCCAGCATCAGTGTCTGACCTCACAAATGCACCTCTGGAAGAATGGTCAAGACACGTACTATAATGCAAGTATTAGTCAACTTTTGTATCTTATCAAATGCATTGTATTCTCTGAGTTTTTCATATGTAGGTTATAATGGAAAGTTATGGCAGAAAATGGTCAATGATAAATGGACCAGTACTTATATAGCACCTTTCTACTCAGTTGAACACTCACAGTGCATTCTACTAAAAGTCCCATTCAGCCAGTCATACACAACACTTTTATCTAGCCTAATGCATTTCTAACACACACACACACACACACACACACACACACACACAGATGCAATTGGAGCAACTTGGAGTTCAGTATCTTGCCCAAGGATGCTTTGGCAAGAGGAGCTCCTAGAGGAGCCAGGGATCAAACCACCGACCCTCCGATTAGTAAGCAGCCCATTCTACCACTTGTACGCAAGCACAACTTAAAAATGCTGTAGCTGAGAAAATGTGCTTCCACCACTGCATCACATACAGCAGGAGCTCAAGCCAGCTACTGTCATTAGGTATAAAATTAATCAAATGTGACAATTATACAAAGAATACTTTAAAAAATAACTCTGGCATTATGAATACACATTTAATCAATATCTGAATTTGGGTTATCAAGATTAGACAGTTAAAAATCTCCATTCCAGCACATATAAGGAAATAAATTCACACTGTGTGACACATTTTTCTAAATATACTCATTGGCCACTTTGTTGGCTACACCTCACAGGGACTACGGTGGGCCTCCTTTTGCCTTCAGAACTTCATGGCACAGATTCCTGAGAGATTTTGGTCCATATCGACATGATAGCTGCTGCAGATTTGTCTGTTACATCCCTGATGCTCTATTAAATTGATCTGGTGACTGTGGAGGCCATTTGAGTACAGCACATTCACAATCATGTTCAAGAAACCAGTTTGAGATGATTTGAGCTTCGTGATATGATCCATAATGGGCTTGAGAGGAGTAGCACCCAGTGTGGTCATCTGCTGCTATAGTCCATCTGCTTCAAGGTTCAAGGTGTGGTGCATTCAGAGACGGTCTTCTCCATACCTTGGTAGTAATTATTTAAGTTACTGTTACTTTCCTATCAGCTTGAAGCAGTCTGGCCATGCTCCTTTGACATTAACAAGTCATTTTCCCCAAGAGAACTGACACTCATTGGATATTTTCCCTTCTAATCATTCACTGCAAACCCTAGATGGTTGTGTAGATTTGTGAAAGTCAGCCCAGCCTGTCAGGTATCACCAACCATGCCCAATTCATAGTGATTTAAATCACCTATCTTCCCCATTCTGATGCTCAGTTTGAATTCCAGCAGGTCATCTTTAAATGTCTTCATGCCTAACTGCAGAGTTGCTGCCTTATTTAGGTATTTACAGGCAGTTGAAGCTTCACAGTGTACCTATTAAAGTGACCAGTGTATTAACTACATTAGAAAAAACTACACAAGAATGTCCCAGCCCATGTATGAGAGCATGTCCAATATTTGTTTTAATGGTTCAGCTGTCAATAAAAATCCAGCACTTAACCTTAGTTCTCTTCCAGCCTTTTTTTGATGCTTGGAAAGACGACTTAGCATTACACAATTAATACATTAATTTAAAAACCTCACCTAGTGTTTGTCACATTTTCAAAAATACAAACTATATTATCAACGCACATAGTCAAAATCCTCATTTTTGTTGTGCCCATAAATTCCAAATGAGAACAGAGACAAAAAGCCCAATCATTTCTTCAGCAGCCTCCCTTAGGATAGCATGTTTTATTTCATGTCCAGACACATTGCAGTGGGGAGAGAACAATCCAATCAGTGAGTGACACAAGATATACACAGTTCATTACTGACTCTAGGGCATTCAAGAGTCATGAGTCCCATTTAAGAAATGTCTAAGACATTAAACATTATTTTAAAAGGAGCACTGTGTAGGATTCATTGGCATCTAGTGGTGAGGTTGCAGATTGCAACAAACTCAATAGCAATTTATTTTCCAAACATTGTACAACTACCAGTGACCGGGAGGCAGGAAAGGCCCTCTTTGTAGCTAAAGCCTGGTTTGTTCATAGAAAAATGGCAACTACATGACACACCTACTTTGCATTTTACAGAGAAGGAATGTATTTAGGTTTACAGAGTTTTGCTGTCTGTAAAACTACACGGACCTTTCTCAGAAGAAGATCCTCTCCCTCTGTAGATATAAGATGTAGATATTAACAACATGGTTACTAGTTCCAGTTGAGTATATATAATTATGAATATTGTTCTCAATTTCTGCCAAGAGACCACCCTAAATCCTGCACAATGGTCCTTTAGTGAGTGAAAAGAAATATGGGAGTACAATTTAGCATGACAAATCAAGATTATAGTGGATCATTTCTACCCACATGCCAACCACTCCACATTGAACTGGGAGCACTTAGCCAAAATAAACTTTCAGCAGAGCTTAATCGTGTTATTTTAAAATTCTTCCTCAATGAGACTTAATTTATAAAGTAACAATCAAAATATTAAGTGTAAAAATGCACAAAATGAACCCGAAGCTGTACATGACAACTCCTCTTGAAAAACTGTCTAATCAAACACAATATTGCTACCAGGCATCTAATTTACCTCAACATATGTACTTGCCCAAAATTTATTGGGGATGAAAAAAAAAAAAAAAAAAAGAGGAAAAACATATATTTTTTTTTTTTTTTTTACAACAAAGTGACTTAAACAACTCAAGACACAAAGTAATAAATTCACACGCATTTCAAACGTAAAAATCATTTAAAAAGTTAATCCAAACAGTTTCTGTTTTTACAAACTATATTATGACAAATGGTGTAATAGATGGATTTTACATCTGGTTAATTAATTTAGGAGAGGTGTCTGTTTGACCAAAATTTCAACAGCTCATAATCAAAAATCAACATTATTTCCAAAACTTGCTAAAACTTCATTCTCAAAAACCAACATCACCTGCAGTACAAGATCTCCAAAGTTTAAAAAAAGAAAAAAAAAAAAAAAGAGAGAGGGAGTGGGAGAAGAGGAGTGGGGCAATTCATGAATAAAATCTGCAAAGTCTTCATGTCTCAATTATCTTTTTGCACTTGTGTTTTCAGGCTTTTCCTCTGGGTGGCTTTTCTGGTGAGCTTTTAACGTGCGCTCTCGGCCGAAGCTCTTCCCACAGGTTGGACAGGCAAGGCGGCCCACGGCGTGTGCCCGGGACATGTGGGCATCCAGCTGCTCTGGACGGGCAAAGCTCTCTTCACATTCTTCACAGGGGTGGGCTTTCCGTGGGGCGTGTTTCTCCTTTTTGTGAGCACGGAGCTGGATCAACCCGGGGAATTTGAGGTCGCACTCGGGGCAGGGGTGTTGACGGGGTGGAGTCGTTTCTGCTTTAGGTTTCTTCTCCTTTGCTGAAGCCTGACTGTCATCCTCTGGACTTTTTTTATCTTCCGCTTCTGACTTTGCTGCCGCCTTCGATGGACGGCCACGCTTTGTTCCACCTGGTTTCCCTTTTTCTTCTGCTGGGGCTGCTGCCGAGTCTGATGTGCTGCTGGGCTTTACGGTCTCCACAGGAACGTCTGCTTCCTCCTTCTTTTTCCGCTTTCCCTTTTTCTCTGCACCTGCCGGGTCTTCAGCCTTGGCAGGCCGTCCGCGTTTCTTGACAGATGAAGCGCTGCCGTTGCATTGCTGACCTTCGGGGTATTTCTCCTGGTGCGCTATCAGCTCTGATTCAACTTCAAATCCCTGACCACACTTCTTACAGCGATGGGTTTTTGTAGCATCCTCTGGTTGTTCTGTCGTCTCGACATCTGGGCGCGGATGCTGCATCAGGCGATGCGCACGCAGCAGTCCGGCACTACGGAAGGTTTCATTGCAATCTTTACATACCATCTGTTTCTCCGGACACACCTGTCTTCTATGGGATGTGAGCTACACAGGAGAAGAGTAAAAGGGTACACATAAACACTAAGTACAAACTGTACTGTGTTCAATGTGTAAAGTGAGAAACAGTTTAATTCAGCTCTACTCTGTAATACAGCGGGGAAATGATACTTACTTCAGAGAATGTTTTAAAGCTCTCCTTGCAGTGAACACATTTGAAGGGCTTGTCATCCTTGCTGTGTGTTGGCTGGTGCTGCGTCAGTTCCTCAGATGACAGAAATGTGCGGTCGCAAACGTAGCACGTGAACAGTGTGTTTCCCTGAGAAGAGATTTTAAAAAAGACAAACATTAAAAAAACTTAAGTTTACTAGTAGGGGCATGGGTTGTGTGTAGGGTCTTTTAGAGAAAAATGAGCTTCTAAACACTCATGACAGGTGATAAATAGGTCATTGGTGGAACATTTGCTACACTTAGTAAAGCAATAGGACATTGTGTGTCCAATATTATGCCTGGTGCACAATGCCACACATACAGGCTGCATTTAAAGGATGATTTGGCAATTTAAAAAAGCAATTCATGTTGAGACCCATGTTCATATAGTGAGCATGAGCCTTAATTTTGACAATATTTTCTTACTCTTCAACTAGATAATTAGTTTTTCACCCATTTAATCCACTGTAACAGGAACATTGCTAATTATTAGATTAACTTTATTCACCAAAGGAGTAGTTTGGTTTGGGTCTTGGACAGCTAAAATCACGGCAAATCAGCATTTTAAATCATGATTGCAAAATTAGAAAAGGGGTTTAAAAAAATATTACATGTCTCCATCAAGCGCTGAACTCTGGTGAACAGATTAAGAGACAAAGTATGGCATAAAGGTCATAATTTTAGTCAAAAATGCAACATGCTGTGATCCTCACCTGCTGAAGCTGCTGCTTGTACTCCTCCCGGTGGCTCTTCTTCATGTGCCTTTCCTTGGCTTTTGCACTGCAGAATGTGATGAAGCACTGGAAACACTGCAGATTTTCATGCTGGTCTGAAACCAAAACAGAATTTAAAGTTTGTGTGCTGTTTCCATTCAGGAAGCTAATTTAAAAGGTGTGATCACTGCACCACTTACACGATTGAACACTGGGCGTCGGAGGACCGTTCAGAGTGATGGGTTTGTACGGCTCCTTCGGCTTTTCGGGGGGGACTTCAGGAGGTGGATCCGGCAAGCCCCGTCCCATCACAATCTCCTCTATGTTCAAAATCTCTGAGTCCATACTTCGATACTGGCTGCTCTTCCTGGTATCAATACAAAAACAATAGAAAGTGTAATTATCACGTGGAACTAATGCCAATTTGATAAACAGCGGGAAACAAAACAGCTACAACAGCAAAGATTTAATCCTTTTTAATTAATTACATTATATTCAACAGATGACTTTATAGAAAATAATCGTCCTAGTAATCACGTTAGTTTAAATAACACCAAAACAGTGTTTGTTTGTTTTTTATAAGTCACGGTGTATAAAACCCAAAGGCCGTCAAACTGTAAGTCCGCGGGAATCACTCAAGTTTTAGCCACTATTAGCTAACGTTACGGTGATCTTAAGGCCGCTAGCGAAGCTAACTCGCTTCACGCAACCCTAAAAGCACCCGAAATATGCTTACCTAACAAAAAAAGCCTTGATATATGTGGCTGGTAAATTGAAGCCGCTCGAATAACAGGTAACTACATAGGCTGAATGTTTACGTTAATGTTAACAACAAAGTACCGTGCTAGGTTAGCGGGCTAACGTTAGCTAGCTCACTACTAGATCGCTGGTTGGCGCTAACAACACCGACTGCCTGCCGGAGAGGCTCACAGAGTTTCCGTGGCTCTTTTTCACACACTAACTTTGAACTCGTCCCTTGGCATTTATATGCATCCACCGTGAATCAATACGAGGCAGGCTAACACCTAAATGAATAGTGAGTAATTGCTATAAAGAAGCCAGAGTATCCATTACCTCGAACCGCTCTTTTGAGGGTAGTTTGACTGAGAGAGTTGACCCCAGAGAAGTGCAACCGATAGATCGGACACTTCCTGCTGTGTACATAGACACTCATACGTAGACGCCACATTGAGCGGGCTGGGCCGTTGCCGTGATGCGTCAGCGCGTAAGCCATATTGGATGTGGCAGATCTGCGCTGTAATCTAATGCAAGTAAGTGGACTGAACTTCATGAATCACCTTGTTGAAATTAATGTCTCATTCACACATGCACTAATATATTGGGAAACTAAAAGGCACCAAAAATAACGTATGTAATTTTCTCTGATAATTATGTTATACTCCACATATGTTTAGGGTGCACATCAAACCAGCGTAATTTCTATCTTTTATGAGTGTTTACAGCTAAAAATGTTTGTAATGCTGTTACTGTGATGATAAATGTCTGCCTTAACCAGATCCTGACATGTAGTTATTATATCTGCAGGTTTTCTGAATTAAAAAAGGCATTTTAATATTCAGTGATTATCAATTTAAGTATTATTAGTGGCAATCTTTAAAATCAAAACAAGACACTGCAATACACACTGATCATTTACTTTTATCAATGAAACTGTATACTAAAATTATAGATCCATGTTTTATTGCATACAGTAAAATTGTATGGTTGAAAAGGTAAAACAGAAAAAGGGCTATTGTAAAGTGCTTTATAAATTCAATGTATTATTATTACTACCCAAAAACAAGGGGGACAAGCAGCACAAATGCAAAAATAAAGTGACAAGCAGACAGTGGGCAAACAGAAAGTTCTGGCAGATGAATCAATCTTTATTTGTATGGCACCAAATCACAAGTCACAAATCACAAGAGGGCGATCAAGGACACTTTGACAGCTTGCCCTGATGCTGACTGGCAAATAAAACACTGATCTGATCACTTTTTCTGTGCCCTCATCAGCCCTTCTTTGTTTTTTATTGTCAAATGTTGCAGGTACAGCATCGTCACCAAACTACCACGGCACACACAGCTTTTTCAAAGCCTGGCAAACAACAAACCCTGAGATGTAAATGAGCGTTCTCCACAAGGCTACCAAAGTGGGCTGGTGGGTAGCTACGGTCACGCACAGCTGCAGGAATGTTGACAAAAGGGACGGAGGCTCTTCAGTTTCTTCTGCAGCTGCAGAAAGGGACACGATCTCATCCTCTGCTGCCACATTACTCGATATGCTTGAAACACACTGCACCTCACCATTAGACAGCAGAAGATTGTTGCGAACTGACCTGCTGAAGGGTTGTTATTCTAGACCCCTAAAACACACACACCAAACAGGTACCAGAAATGTTTTATTGTTAGTGCTGTGAAAGGGGGTCACTTCAGCTATTGAATGCATAGGGTGATATACATTTACCTCACACAAATAGGAAAAAACTGAAGATGAATACATTTAATGTATTTGTGTAATTGGATTTCCTTTGTGTAGATGTAGGACCTGTCTAAAAATCAGAGTGGAAAACAAGCTGACTGGACAACATTTATTTATTTATTGTTTCTCATCATTTATTGATGTAATGTTAATGCAAGGTGTAGCTATGCATGTCTGTTTCACCCTGTTCAGTCATATTGGGGAAAAAAAATATACACAGCTTTCACAGAAACAAAGATTTCAAATTACACGAAGAACACCTCTGCAGTGAATGTGGGAGATTAATATGGAGAGACTCTCCGATAGATGCAGGCTTTCGTGTGGGTTTAGAGTGACAGCAAACTCCCTCTGGTCTTTGGCGTATTCATGACTCTGTTTTGACAGGAGGGAAATCTGAAAAAATCTGAAAATTTAATTAACAAAGACGGTTAAAGTGTTATACACTTAGGTGTAAATATTCATTTTACCTGAGTATAAATCGAGCCTCTCTTTCAGCTCTTCATTTATCAGCTGCTTACCCCTGAGATCCTTCAGAAGACACCCCACACACACACACACACACACACACACACACACACACACACACACACACACACACACACACACACACACACACACACACACACACACACCAGTCTTTCTCTGTTCTTCACATTCCTCTTCTCTCTTTCCAGACTCCCCACCCTCTCCATAATGGCCAAATGCGATTAAAAATTAATTGTTTAGTCTTACCTGTTAAATGTAATCTCATGTGATCCAACTGTAAAACGGTTTGAACAGCTCCACACAGAACCAGAGTGAAGCACCTGTTTGCCACATCCAATATGGCGGCAGCGTTAACGTACGATTCAGCGCTCAACGCGGCGTCTGCGTATGTGTGGTAGCCGTTGGTACAGCTAAGATGGCTGCCTGGGAGTCATCGGTGTTGTTATTGATTAATATTTGGATAAAACATCCAAATTATCAAAGAAAAGTAAGCCCAGTTTATCGAACGCACATACAGAACACAACTGTTATCAGATCGCTTACGTGAAGAAATGCAACCCTTCCATTTAAGAACAAACCCCATTAACAGTGTTACTGTTACAGTGTTACTGTTACAGTGTTACTGTTCTGACTGTTGCGTGTTACTCTACTGAGATAACTCATTAAAGCAGCCGCAGCACCCAGACGGACAGGTCTTTGAACAAATCTTTTCTATTTAGTCCGATTCTGTGCGTCATCTTTGTCACGTGACCCCAAACTACTTGTAATTATTCAGCGTGCTAGCGTGTTTTTAATCACACACTGAACACACACACAGACGGAGGTTTGTACAAATGTTTGTCCACAAAATCCACTTTTTCCATTTTGACGTGTGTTTGTAACTTGAATTGACTTTCTACCACCAGTTTGTACATTATTCTGTAACACCTTAAGTATTTCTTAGCTCTATCGCCTCTATGTGCTGGTACAGTACTGTGCAGAAGTCTTGAGCCACCCCTCATTTCTTTGTATTTTGCTTCCAAGCAGTCAGACTTGTCATTTTTGGAAAGTGGTCCTGAGCAATAGTTCTCCCACCTTTCTGAAGGTCTTTCAAAGTTTCTCTTTGGACATTCGCTGCTTTTTCACTCATTTCCATTCAAGTCCTTGTACCTGACCATTTTCAGAGGGATGTTTCTTTTTGTCTGCTTAACACTTACCTGTGAATCATTCAAGCATGGAAAACTCAAGGATGAACCAGTGTTGTGTCTGCACATAGACAACTTAGCAAAGAGTCAACTTTAAATTGTATCCTTAGGTACTTTGTTACTAGTAGCCTGTCACAAAAACACAATTTGTTCCCATTTTTTTATTCTATAAAAAGTGCCAGAGAACAAAGTCTGAAAGCCATCATATAGTATTTTTGCACCAAAGAGGTAATTCCCAAACAAGGTTATTATAGTTAACGAAAACTCAAAAAAAACCAAACTAACTAAAACTAGATGAGGAAACATTTTAATTAACTACATTAAAAGTAAAAACTAGACTTGAAAACTAACTGAAATGATTTTGTGAACTTGGAAAACTACATGAAAAGGAAATATCCTTAGTTTTAGTATTTGTTAGTTTGTTAGAATTTGTTCGCACAGCATGCCTGATGATGCTTTGTTGGATGCCTACAAGACTGTGAATCAATTTTTTTCAAAGGTTTTCTTTTTTATTGTAATTCCTTTCATAATTTTCCTAAATCTTGCCCTATGTACAATAATAATTAAAAAGACAAAAAATACAACTAAACATTGTCAAACCCCCAAACTAAACTGAAAAGAGCAAACCCACTCTGGAAAATAAGTGAAAATATGCTGAATTAAGAACATAAAGTCAAAACGAAATAAAAATAAGTAATTTGAAAAATTATGCAACTATAATAATTCTGTTCCCAAAGAGCTATTAAACAAAAACTTTGTATATCAGCATCGTGTGCAGTCTATCCTCAAATGGAGTAGAAAAGAAGAACTGGCAGGACTGAAAAACCACAGCAGATGAACAGTATCTGAAAGTCCTCAAGAAGTAGGAAACATCCAGCAAAGGCCTGACACGGGACCTGAGTGATGCATCTGGCAAGGGAGAAAAGGCTGAGGGATGTCAAATTACAGAAGAACTGGACTGAAAATCAGTGGCAACAGGTACATGAACCGAAGAGGCCTTTCTGATGAGATGTGAAACATCATCAAAAAAAACTTGAAGAAGTCCAGTCACCCTTTTTCAAGCTCCAGAAACAACCATGACCATAACCATGACACTGAGAACCTACACAGACAGTGGCAACAGGCCTTATGGAGTGATGAATCCAAATAGTAAAATTTGCCTTCAGAGTATGATCAGATATTGATCCACCACGCAATACCATCTGGAAAGCATCTGTTTGGCAACAACTTAATTTTTCAGCACGACAATGATCCCGAACACCCTGCCAATCCAGTAAAATCCTACCTGGGTAGAAAAACACACAATGGAACACTATCACTTATGTATTGGACTCCCCAGAGAACGGACATCAACATTATTGAAGCAGGGTGGGATCATCTTGACAGAAGACAGAACAAAAGGTATTCAACATCCAAAGAAGAGCTTTGAATGTCCTTCAAGAAGCCTGGAGAACTATTCCTGAAGACTGAAAGAAATGACAAGAAAGCTGCCTCAGAGAGTTCAGGCTGTACTGAAGAATAAAGGTGGTCATAACAAATGTTGACTTTCAGCTCGTTAGAATTGTACAAACTCCGTTTTTCCTTATATCCATGTATGTTTGCACATTTCAATAAATCACTGCACCCGTTTCCAATTTTCCTATTCACTCACGTATCCAAGTTATTGAATATATGTGTTCCAATCATGGTCACAGGTGTATAAAACAAAGCACCTAGGCATGCAGACTGCTTCTACAAACATTTGTGAAAGAATGGGTCGCTCACAGGGGCTCAGTGAATTCCAGTGTGGTACCATGATAGGATGCCACCTGTGCAACAATATTTCTTAATTTACAGGTATTTCAGTTTTAACTTTTGTAAAATATTAAAACATAATATTCTGCAGTTTAATTTTTCATGACCTTTTAAAAATTTTGCATTGGTCCAGTGCTGTGTCCTACCCAGTCGTTTCAGTGCAGAAGAGTTTTAATATTTTTGTCACATTGCTTTTTAACATTAAGACAGTTCAAACTGTGAAAATATATATTTGGAACCAGTCCTAAAAAAAAAAAAAAAGGTTTTATTTTTTCCCATTTGTCTTTTATTGTTTTCTACAACTCAAATAAATAGTACTTCAATTCACAGAGCCAAAAAATAAGCTCACTATGGAATGTAAACTAGATTAGGTAAAAATAAATAGGGGGAAAAGTATCATGGTAGCCTCAATGATAAAAACATCTTTAACACTTCTTTTGCAGCAGAGTGTATGCCTGTGAATCTTTTTACATTTCTTTCTGAAGGCAAAATTTTTTTTAACAACTGCTTAATGACATATTAAGATTGATCACAAAGCATTTTTTTAAACTGCATCACAATAGCCCTAAAAAAGAATGACAGTGAAAGGCATCATGGAAAAGTTTTAGGGACAGAGATACTGAGTATACCTACACCAAAATCATAATTACAATCAGAAAGCAAAATCAAGAATATACGGTGAAGTCTGTAGTCTGCACTACTCTTTTTCCAAACTTCCCTGATTATGGAAATTCAAAAAGCAGTTGTGGTTACGTGAGATACAAAGAAAGACACAGCACTTAAGGCATAACACTCGTGATGTCCTCTGGCAGTCCCCAAAACGACACCTGCCCCCTTCGCCCTCTCCAAGTTGTTCCGGCCAGTGACCTGAACCATCGTACCGTGTGGCTGCATCTGGCAGAGGACTCTCCTCCACTAGGATGGGACTTCGAGTTTCATTTGTTGTGTGAGCCTCCTCTGCAGGTGGTTGGGGAGGAACTGAGTCTTGAGTTTCGGAGCTACTGGAGAAGATCAAAGCTTTGGACACTTCCAATCTGAAGGCCATGAGAGTCAAAGGTGCTGTGGCTGCTCTGAAATCCTGTCGATATAGGAGCCAGGAGTTCACCAAAGCCAGATCCGTGAGATGCCAAAGCACCGCTTGGGGCCAGCAGCTAGGTGCAGAGGCAGTGAGGGGAATAGAATAAAGATTTTTCAAATCTCTATTGAGACGGGCCGACATCTGGGCTTTCTCAAAGTTTTCAATGAGAGAGGCTGCACTCTTCTGGCCATTTCCTGCAGTAGAAAGTATGAAGCCACAGTGTGATCTGCGTAGCATCAGTTTCCCATCTGAGCTCACAAACTCATCCCCAATCTGTCCTCGAGCTCCTCCTACTCTTCCTGCTCCATGAACACCAGCACCTAAAAGGCGTTCTAGCATAACAGGAGTGGAGAGTTCCTGTTTGCAAAGGAATACCATGCTACCTTTGGGGACCATTTTTTCTACAGCATCTTCTTTGTCTGAGAGATCAACCTTAAAATCGACATGTAAGAGTAAACCACCAAATCCAATTAATGCAGTGCTGTAGAGAGACGGCTTGGCATTGTGCACCTTTCCAGTGAGAGGAATTGGATATTGGTCAACTGCATAATCACCCTCTCGTCTTAACGACAGGCACCCTGCTTTGAAACGGCACAATAATGGCTGAACTTTCCACAGGGGGTCGGTCTGTTTTTGTGAACTGTTTGAGCCATTTGCCTTGTCACCAGATTGGTCACTATCACAAGTTCCTTCATGGGCATTTGTGTTTGCTGGATACTTTGTGGAAGTCAGCTTCAACATGCGAGACAGCTCAAGGAAACGGGACAGTGGCATGGCTTCAGCGATCAAGGGCACCTTAGTCAAGTCTTCCCAATAGAGCTTCACACTGGGAAACTAAAAAAATAACAACAGAAAAAAAATAATAAAATGAACTTTTACATCTAACCAAGAGTGAGGTAATCATTCAAGAAATTAAACAGGTGGAAATACAAACCTTCAAAGTTCCCATTGCAATGTGGATCCCAACAAAGCGTGCCACCTCCCTAGCTGTGACAGCATTAGGCATGTTGGATAGTTTATTTGTACAGTTGGCAATTTCTACCCAGGTATCCCAACCAAAATACTTAGAGAAGTAATCAATGGGCTCTCTGGTTCTGTTGTCATCTCTTGGCGTGTTAGGCTGGATCACTGACATTGGCAAACTGGGTGGGGGAGGATGGGGGAAAAAACATCAAGAGCAAAGGAGTGACCACCACATGCAAGAGCAAATCTTACATGTACAAATCTACAGAATGCTGTGTTCACCCTAAACTGTCGTACTTGTGACTATTTTAAGTAACAGCAATATTAGAAAGAATGGCATTTAGATGTATTTCTATGTATGTTAGTTTTCTGTGAATGCTTGCAGACTCAAAAAAGCCTTACTGTACCTTTGTGATGTGTGAGCTGGCTGTTGTGGGCTGACGGTTGAGTTCTTGTAGAAATAGGCCATTACTTCTGTTTCTGAGTCAAGCTGAGGATCAGACAATTCAAAACCAGCCGTGTCCTCTTCATCAGAACTCTGGAGGAGAAAGTCACGGAGATCTGACGGATGCTGCCACTCAGAGTCTGACACAGCTGAAAGATCAATTATTATATGAAGATGGTTATCTTAAGTTTTAGCAACATCATCAATAAAGAGCTTAAGAAAGTCACTCAAATATAAATACTTATAATTCCAAAACAGGAAACAAACCTCGTCGATCTTCAAAGTCACTGATGACCCCAGGATCTGACAAAATACCTTTGACCCTTGTTTCCTGATATTCTGGTGCAGAATGGCTCCCTTCATCTGTTTTAACAGACTCAGCATTAATGTCTTTCTAAAGTCTTTGGAAAAGCCTAAATATAAAAATGGAAAAGCAAGGCAATTCCATTTATATAGCATTTAAAAACACAATTTGACCCAATTTCTAGTCCCTGTAAATGGACATTACAAATATACAAATATGAACACAAAACATAAACTTACACATAAACATAAATTCATAAAAAAAAGTAAAACTAACAACAGAAAAATACAACAAGGTGGACTTAAAAGTAAGTGGAAGGTGGAGGTTGAGAGAGAGTGGACATGAGGGAAACTAGATAATTACTCACGCATATCACAATCTGCTGTTTGGCTTTCTGTCTCATTTGCATTATTGGACCCCTCTGGATTTCTGCTGCTCTCAGCTGATCCTACTAGGACCTCCTTTTCCTCCTCCTTTACTGGATAGAAGATGCACTGGTTGGTGTTGAACTCTGGCAAGATGCGACAGTCTGTTGTCCTCTCCCCAATCTCCACTGCTAAAATACAAATTCAACATGACACAATATCTTTCTAGGAGTTGTTCTGATTGGCACCACTCGTATGCCGGGGCTTTAAGTACACAGGTAGTATCAAGAGGTGATCAGCCTAGTTTAGCTTGAGTGGAAGCAGAGGTGAAAACAGCCATAGTGAGTCTATCCAATAATCAGAAATCCTGTTACTTCCAAAGAAGAAGAAATCAAGAGATACTGTACCAGTTGGAATGCGGACTGCAAAAATCAATTCCAAATTACATATTAGTTGAGGAACCTTAATACTTACATGGAATGACTGTATTTTCACTAAGTGGCTCCACATTCCACTGGATGTGTCTGCTGCCAGGTGTGGCCGGAGCATCATTCAGCATGAAGCCACTTTCCTCTTTCACCAGAACAGTCCTTATGTCACGATGACTCTGCCTGCTTTGACTAGTGGATACAGTCAGCGGAGGATTTGAGCTATTCTCTTCAACTTTGATCTCCTCATTCCCAAGAACCTGTACATCATTTTCGGTGATGCAGCCCACATGCTATAATGAAAGCAATTTCTTAAGTATGTAATGTTGAATTCTGTGGCCTCATGTAATCTACTGGTACAGTAAGCATCTCACCTGTTCTTGATTGTCTCTTGCCATCAAATCCTTTTCAGCAGCCGCTCTCTGTCTGGAGGTAAGGAACTTCTCGAGTATGAGGCCTGGAGACTGGTCCGTCTCCTTATCTTGTTCTGCTCCTCCATGCAGCCCTCTTTCGTTCATTACTTCTCCAACACTAGTCGTTACTGACTCCAGCTCAAAGACAACTTGGTATTCAGGAGATTCTTCTAACACCAAGGGAATGGAAGGCAACAGTGCAGTGGGAGCAGTTGCTTTGTTGACCTCAAATTCAGGACTCGACTCTGGCTGTGAGGTCTTTTTGCTGATCTCACAGTCAATCATTTCTGAATCTGAGGTGATGAGAAGTTTTTCATAAACTACCTGACAATAATCCTGCTGTTTCTCTGAGCCTTTGGGAGGCTCTCCAGCTGAAACTCTCTTTGATGGTATATTCCTTTTCAGACGCCCTGTTCCTCTTCTCCTACCTCTCGCAGCATTCCTCATAACAGCTCCCTTCCCTTCACCCTTTTGCTTCTGAACTAGCATTTCTTCTTCCTCTTCTTTTATCTCCACTTGATGAGTGGAACATGACACAGTTTGTGAAATCAGACCTTTTTCAGTTGTGTCAGGACTGACTTGGTTAGGTCCTTTGTCAGTGCTTCGACCTTCAGAATTGCAGCTTGCATTAGATTCATTTTGAGGAACAGTGTCATCATGAGAAGCTGGATCATCTTTTTCATTCTGATCCCCAACAGTGACTAAATCTACCTCTAGAAGGAAATCTTCCTTAATATCTTCATCTGTTGTACCCTGGACTTCACATTTGGAGATGAGATTTCTTGGGGTACCTTCTTCTAGCCTCTCATCATCTGATGGTGAAGGCTTTCCAGTCTCAGAAGTCTTTGTCTGAGTAGAGGTACTTAAACAGGATTCAGGTGTGAAATCTGGAAGAGCCTTGCAATGTTTTATTTGATCAGATGGTGAGTGAATTATTGGAGATTTATGAGATGGATTATCATCTTCTGTTTTGCTTCCACTCTTATCTTCATATAGATTCACTTCAACATCTGGAGGAGGAATGGGTAAAGACGGGGACGGAATCAAAGCTGGAAACGAGACACTTCGTTCCCTTTCTTCTAATGCATTCTCCCCCATCTCTGGCTCAGTGTCCCAGTCTATAGCAGCATTCATCACCCCAACAACTTTTTCATTCTCTTTGGAAAGCTGGTAAAGGTCTAAAGTAGAGACACCTTCAAAAATATTCCCATTGGTGTACGTGAGACTGGGACTTTCTATGATATGCACAGTTGCCTTGTGCTTCTGAAGGGATGAGACTTCACTAAATCGCTCTCCACAGTCCTTACACTCTAAGGCACGCTTGGAATGAGAAGTTATCACTCCTTCAGTCTCTACTTTTGAGGAAGCTTTGCGTTTCCTTGTGGTCTTTGGCTTGGTGGGCAGAGGCTCAGGTGGTTGCTGGGAAAGCTGGAGCGAGGACATCAATGAAAGTGCTTTCTGGTTCTTCTTCGGTCTTCCTCCTTTTTTCTTACCTTCTGCTGTGATATTACCTGTGGACTCGCTTGTTGGATGCTCGAGATTATTGTTAGTCTGATGTGATATTGTCTGGGACTCATAAGGTGAAGCCTCAGAGGCTTGGCTCGATGCCTTAGAAGGGTCTAGCTTGTAAACTTTCAGCTGGGGCTGTTTATGACCTTTTAGTAGAAGCAGCGAGTCTTGCTTTATATTTGAGCCAGATGCGTCCGCCTTTTTGACTTTTCTCCCTTTTGCCATGTCTTTCTTTACCTTCCCATCCTTTGCATTTTTGGGCTGATCTTTCTGCATTATTTTTGCCTGTTTTTTCTTTGTAAGCATAGATGATGCTACAGTTTTGTGCTTACTTATATGCGGAACAACCCCCTGGACCTTGGCCACTTTGTTCTGCTTTTTCATCTTATTTTTTTTTGTATCCTCTTTGATTTGATCTACCTGTGGGACCTGGACCAATAAGGGTGATTTTATTTCAGCAGTAGGTAATACACTTTCCACTGTCTTTTCCTTTTTTCCTTTCCTTCCCTTCTTCTGTGATGGTACTTTTTTCTCTGTGACTTTTTTTGGTGGCGTTTTACTTCTTGTTGCTTCTTCCTCCATTGGCTGACGCTGCTGTGAAGGCTTCTTCTGTTTCTTGTTTTTCTTCTCTTTGCTTTGTGGACCAAATTTAACAACAAGGTGAGTTTTTTTTGTCCTTTGGCGCTTGGCAGGTTTGGCATCAATTTCAAAGTCATCTTGGTAAATGGATCCAACAAGGTCTTGCATATAGCCTTGAAAAATAAAAGCCCTGGCTGGCTTTCTTTTCCGTACTTTCACCAGCTCTTGGGCTGACATTACGTTAATGGGTAATTCAGAGATCTTTGCCACCTTCTTAGACTGTAATTGTGACAGAACCTCTTCTTTAGCAGGTGGGTTCTCTGATTCAGACAGGCTGTTCTTGCTTTCTACCAGCAATTTCTCAGGTGGTTCTTCTTCTGCGTTCTTTTGTGTCCCTTCTTGTGTGCCTGGATCTATCACAGCATGCAATTGATCTGAACCTACAGTCTGCATTTGTGAATCAAATACTTTGTTGGAATCAATTTTCGATTCACTTGCAGCTTGGGTGAGTGTGTCTGGTTGAACTACTGGGCAAGAAGAAAGGTCCTGTTCCTCTGGTTGTAAAGATGTTCGCTCCAACTCAACAGTAGGCATAAGTGGTGGAACTGACAGGCTGGCTTCTTGCTCATCTAGTACAGTCTGCTCTGCAGCCTTATCGGGAGTCTCTAGTTCTGTGGTTGGCACCAGAGAGGATGAAGGGATTTCGATTTGTGGCACAGTTTGGGATTGTTCTAGCTCCTCAGTTGGTATCAATGCAGGAGTAAGTTCTAATATGACAAGATTTTGTTTAAGATCATCTACCTCATTTTGACAAACCATTTGCTCCAGAGGATTAGAAGGAAGTGCACCCACCTCTGGTTGCTGAAGGATCTGATGCATCGCCTCTGCCTCAGTTCTCTCTGTTTGTTCAGCTGGAATGAGTGTTAGCTCTGTATTTATACCCACAGCTATATGAGAACTTAGTTCTGAGAAAGAGGGATTTTCCAGCTGTCCATCTGGAGTAATAGGTTCCAGTATAATTGTTTGCTCCATTGGGTCATATGGGTTGTTTGGAGGGTCAGATTCACCTGTCTTAGAGTCTGTCTGTTTCAGTCCTATATAATCTATCTGTGGTGGACTGAGATGCACATTCACCGGCTGTACCACTTGTGGTATTTGCTGCACCTCCAGTGGTGGGGCATGAGGTGGGACCTGCCCCAATATGACAACTTGGTTCACTTTCTGCACATTGCCCAAAGACTCAATAAGTTTGCGAATCTGCTCTGTGTCAATATTGGCATCAACTTTTTGCAGAGGTCCATTAGGTTCCACCTGTAGTAGTGCTGGCTGGCAGATGGATATTGGAGTTATAATGGGGGTACTCTGTTTCACTTGCTGTCCTTCTGGAAGAGCATTACTGGCCGCAGCCAACACATTGTGCTTAGTTTTCATGTGATGCAGACGTGTCCTGGAACTCTTGAAAGTGGCCTTGCATACAGAACAAGAATATTTTGTTGCAGTGGCACCTAAAGATAATAAAAGAAGAAATTGTATGGTGATGCATTTAATTATTTCAAGTCAAGACATTTCCAGGGAACAATATTTTATCACGATAAGCTATTTGTACCATGGTTTTTATCTTACCGTCATTTTTCCTCGGTTGTGCTTTAGCTGTGGTGTCTCCCCCATCTCCTTCAGCTCCCTCTGGAAAGTGTAATACCAAATGTCTCTGCAGAGCTTTGGACATGGTGAACCTCTTTCCACACTCCTTGCAAATATAAGGCCTCTCTCCAGTGTGTGTGCGCCGGTGATACTTCAGCAATGTCAGCGTTTTGCAAGGTTTGCCACAGTCAGTGCAGGCATAACCATCCTGGCCAAAATGAATTTTTTTATGAACTGTCAGCTCTGATGACTTTTTGAAGGCCTGACTGCAGATCGGACACTTGAAAGGTTTCTTCTCTGTGTGGGCTTTCTGGTGGACCATGAGCTCTGTGGAGTTTGTGAAATGCCGATCACAAACATAACAGGCAAACAGGGCGTTCCTCAGTATGCACTGTTCATATTCTGCTGGGTGGCTTAACTTGAGGTGACGCTCTTTGCTCTTGTGATCACTGAAGATTATATGGCACTCCATGCACTGCAGGGAAAGCTGAGACGCTACAGGGAATCAGAGCAAAAGAGGGTTAAAGTTTACAACATGCATCTATATTCTTAGACTGAAATTCATACAAAACATATTACATGCTCATAAAAACATGTGCCTCTGGGACTGTAGGTGAAATTGGGTGGAGGTTACAACAACATAAGAAACAGCAAAGTTTATATATCAACTAAGGGTGAAGGGGAAAAAAATTGATAAAGCACAGTACTACGATATTTCACGTGGCAACATTGAATCGATCCAGGGACACCAAATATCAGTATTTTATCATTTATTTAACTACTACTACAAACAAGAGGTCTCAAGTAATGCATCAACATCCTGATAACATTAGCTGAGCAAACTTACACTACATCACCTGAACCGAAAAACCATCCAACACTGGACATGCTTGACTTGACCAAGATAACTCCTAATTCAGAGCAAGCTAATGGCTCAGTGACACCAACCTCCTTGCAACTACAAAAATAAATAAATAAATAAAAAATAAAAATTGGTGGCTGCCGGTGATTGTATTGAATTTTTTCACATTCTGCGACCGACTGCAACGTGTGGTGACTAAATGGTTGCCCAGAAATTTTGATCACAAGGCAATTGCACAGGTCACCTCAGAGTGATTGTCAAAGATTTGCAAATAATTGCTGTCTAATTTATAAATGTAGACACACATATATGTGATTTTTGAGGATTTATCATAGTTAATTGCTGCATTATCAGAATCAGAGTGCATGTAATTGCCAACTCGACCCCATTCAACTACAGACTGGTATCAGACTGATAGTGTGGCTATTAGCACTTGCAAGTGGTCGTCCAATAGCCAGGGGATACCCCCTGGTCATCCGATCCTTTGATACTGCCGGGCTGTGAATTTTTTGTAACTAGAACTCTGGTGTTGGTATGCGTAACAATCTTATTTTATAGCAAAATAAATAAATAAATTAGGGGTGCCACTTTAACGCGTTAATTTCGATTAATTAATTACGGGGAAATTAACGCGTTAAAAATTTTAACGCATTTTAATCGCACTTTGCACCGTGGAACGTTTCTCAGTGCACGAGTTCCCGGCGTACAGATTATATCGACGCACAATGTCCAAATTAGGGGCCGCATCCTGCGAAGGACCCGGCCCACGTCTTTCGCAGCCCACGAACACCACAAAGGCCGGAAGTGAGCAGCTAGCCTTCATATCAGCTGCCGTCACCTCTGCGTAGCTCATGTCGCCTAGCAACCGTGAGTGTGAAGCACAGCTGTGTGAAAGCAGCTGTTAAACGGAGAACGAACTTTTTCTCCTTTTTGTGGTTTAATTTTAAGTCTTTAATTCAAAATAAGCTGTTAAAACAAGCATAACACATTTCAACATCAAGGAATACAGCTGAGAGAATGATTAATTTCCAACTATAACAAGTGAGACATTAATGTTGAATAAAACTATCCAGTTATGATGCTTAACTTTAATTTCAGGAGTTTGCTTATCACAGGAGCACTTCCACCCTTCATTGGTCTGTGTAGTAGACTGGTGGGAAAATAAACAAAATTTTGAAGTTTAAGCTTATGTATATTGATTCATTCATCAACTAAACTTAAATTAATATTTCTCATGTCAAATATTGAAATGCGATTAAAATGCGATTAATTTCGATTAATTAATTACAAAGCTTGTAATTAATTCGATTAATTTTTTTAATCGAGTCCCACCCCTAAAATAAATCTTAAGTGAGATAATTTTATCTTATTGGATTGACAAATTTCAACTTTGAGGACATAATTTCCAGTTGAAAAAAAGGTGATAAATTGCAATACATGTTACTGAAATATTCAGTATATCATGAAATGTTAAAAAAATCCCAATAATTTTGTCTCGTGAGTACTGTGTCATGAATACTGTGGCGATTCCCACCTCGAATATCCACCCAATCAAAATAATGGTCTAGCTTTGAGTTTTGTCTGCTACTGAGCAGTAGACTACATTCACTGTACAGATTTAACCAAACTTCATAAAATATGAGCTTAATTAAACAAAAAAAAAAATTAAAGTTTACCATCTCATAAAAGTACTCAAAAAACACAGTAGTGCACAGTTCATTACTGAAGATATTTTTGCAGTAGAATGTGGTGTGTCCTCTAATCCTAAATTTGAAATAATAATCAACAATCATGCAGGTCTGTCAAACCTTAATGGCATATAGCATAAAAAATGCACGTAACAAATAAAATACTCACATGTGAGAGGCATGACCAGTGGTTTGGACATATCCATCTTCAGGGGATCTATCATGGCCTTCTTGGAAGGAACATATTTCCTGCCGTCACTTCCAGCTTTCTCCTGCTTTTTCACCTTTTGCCCATCACATCCAGGATTCGTGTTTGTTTCAGGTACAGCTGATTTTGCTGCTGCATCCATGTCCATCCCCACCTTTGAGGATGTTTCTGCTGTTTGTAGCCTCATTTCACTTTCCTCTGGTGTGATCACCTTCTTAGCATCGGCAGGAGCAGCTGCCTCGCTGTCCTCTTGTGCATCTGGCTCAGTCTGTGCTGGCTGAGCCTCAGTGTCCCGTGGTGGCTCTACGGTGGCTGTGGTCACAGGGTCTGACCCACTCCGAGTCTGGTTTGTAGTCTGCATGGCTCTCTGCTTCTTGGATTTTCAAATGTTCTTGTTCAGATGTTTCTGCAAAATCAATTAACACATATGACTGACAATTACACAGGTAAAACTATGTCTTCTATGACGTGCAAATAACAATCGCGCTATTTCATTTAGCTATTTTGTAAGACTGTTGCTTTATACATTTTTAAAAGGAGTGAAAAGCATCTTTTGTTATCCACAAGGCGACAGCTGGAAGACGAGAGAATTACTGAGCTTCTAACATTTGCATTACAAACAGACAAACAAAAAGGACAGGGAGATCAGCCCCTGCAATCTGTTGTAGTAAAATATAAATAAATAAATATCGATTTCAAGACATGTGAAAGCATTAGAAGAACACATTCTTAAATACCGTTGGTTTCCTTGAGCAATACCTCCCTAATAACCACACAAAGATAATGGTAGCCTAGTTAGCCTAATTCACTGATTTGCGGTAAAAAAAAATAAATAAAAAAAAATCAGGGTGCAAATAGTGGTACTTCCGCTCTGCTAAAGCGCCAAATATAATTTCTTAATTTAAGGCCACCCATTTACACAGACGCTCATTTACGCAGACACCGTATCTGTCAGCAGAAGGATATAGATTCAGTGTTACCTAGACTCCCTCGTCCGCCCAAACACCTCCGCGTCGTTTCTCACAAAGCCAACACGGAGGAGATGCAGACATCGTGACGTCACGTCTGACAAAGGGCGCGGAAGAATGATGGGAAATGTGGTTTTCCTCATCCAGTACCGGGTGGCACTGTTGACCAGTGCATTTCTGGAGCCTATCCCAGCTGACGCAGGGCGAGAGGCAGGGTACACCCTGTACAGGTCGCCAGCCTGTCGCAGGGAGACAGACAACACAGAGAGACAGACAACCATTCAAACCTACGGGCAATTTAGAATGACCAATTAACCTAACCCCAGTAACTGCATGTCTCTGGATTGTGGGAGGAAACCAGAGTACCCGGAGAAAACCCACGCAGACACGTGTAGAACATGCAAACTCCACACAGAGAGAGAGGGGCCCGGGCCGAGGTGGAATCAAACCCAGGCCTCCCAGATGGTATTCTAACTGTGAGACAGCAGTGCTAACCAATGTGCCAAATATAATTGTTTTTCTAAGATGAGCTCTATAAATTCTCTATAGGCTCCTCTTGTTGATGTTTTTTAATTAATTTATTTATTGTTTACACAAGTGCACGTGTAATATGGCATTGACAGAGCTGACAGGTAGGAAAAAGAGCAAGAAAAAAGGAAAAGGGAGAGAAAAAAGGAGAAAAGATAAGGGGACAGAGCACAGGAACATACAATGGTTCACCAGCTGCTGCACCTGTTAAAAAAACCTCAGAGAGAAAAAATATGAAAAAACACAGATGCACAGTGGTGTTGTGGTGTGTGTGTGTGTAGCCGATGGAAAAGTTCTGGAAATCCTCAACAGCTCACCTCAGTATCAGTTATCGGACAGAAGTGAGCTTCGCTGACTCGACTGGTATCAGACACTTTTCACAGCGTTCTACAGCCTCCTCCAGAGTAAATAGTTGTTGACTCTCTACACGTGGCATGAGGTAAACAGCCTGCACTCACTACATAAACCCTGGGCAGAGTGTTTGAGGGGACTCTGGGGGTTAAAACCTAAAATACTGCCAAATAATTAATTGACACATATCCGTTTTTTATTCCCAATTTATTGTTAAGTGTTGATATGAATATGAATATGTTAAAATACAGTGTGTGCAAAAATGTTTTTATACATAAACAGTAGTAGGAACAGAGAGGCCAACCACAGCTCTTATGGGGAACCGCATCATCTGGGGCCGCTATGGGGTACAGAGAGTTAAGTCAGTTTTGTTACGGTCCCAAAATCAGCTTCAAACAACCTAAAAAAAGAGAGAGAGAAAAAAAACACACCCTAGAGACTGATTATTTTAATCTGCAATTTTCATTTTTTAATACATAATGAAAATCATTTCCAAGGACCCTCAAAGTGCAGGTGCATTGTTTATAAATCTTAAATCAGCTTCTTTTAGTCATCAGTCACTCATCTCAGTAACATTTGCATATGCACGCACATTTAATAAACTGCTGTGTTGCAGAATTGTAATTTCGTTGGGGGGAGTCTGTAGTAGATACAAACCCATTAGCAAAATGATTTACAGATCTCATAAACCCATACCTGATTCACAATAGAACATGGAAAACAAATAAAATGTTTAAATTGAGAAACTGGACCATTTTAAGGAAAATAAAATTGCTTTTTTGAATTTGATTGCAGCAGTTCTCAAAAAAGTTGGGACAGGGCCATGTTTATCACTGTGTACCCCCTGTTCTTGTAACAATGGTCCACAAACATCTTGAGAACTGAGGAGACCAGCTGCTGGAGAGGAATGCTGATGGAGGATTCTAGCTGTTCAGCAGTCCTGGGTCTACTTTATCATAATTTTTTTGTTTTTCCTGATGCTGAAAGGTCTGGACTGCAAGCAGGCCAGTTCAGCACTTGGGCTCTGTTGCTATTAAGCCATGTCGTTATAATAGATGCAGTATGCAGTTTAGCATTGTCTCGCTGAAATATGCAAAGCTTTCCCTGAAAAAGACATAATCTGGATGGGAGTAGTTGCTCTAAAGCCCATATATACATTTTACCTTTCTAGATGTGTAAGCTGCGACGGTCATAGGCACTAATGCACCCCGTGCCATCAAAGATGAAGGCTTTTGAACTGAGCACTGGTTATAAGCTGGATGCTTCCCCTCCTCTTTAGTCCAGAGGATGTGGGATCCAATGTTTTAGAAAAAGAATTTCAATTTGCCTGACCACAGATCAGTTTTCCACTTTGCCTCAGTTCAAATGAGCTGTGGCCCAGAGAAGACAGCAGTTTTTCAGAATCATGTGCACATATGGCTTCTTCTTTGCATGATAGAGCTTTAAACTGCATTTGTGGATGGCATGAGGAACTGTGTTCACAGACAGTGATTTCTAAAAGTGTTCTTGAGTCCATGCAGTGATTTCCATGGCAGAATCATGTCTGTTCTTAATGCAGTGAAGGCCTGAGGATCAGAGGTATCTAGTATTGATTTTCAGTCTTGTTCCTTGCACACAAAAATTTATCAAATATTTAAAGTTAAAACTGTTTAAACATTCAATACATTTTCCGTGTTCTATTGTGAATAAAATACAGGTTTATGAGATTTGAAAATCAAATAGCTGCATTATGTTTTTATATATTTTACAAAGCTTCATAATTTTTTGGGGGATTGGTCTGTATCTACGGTGTTACAGGTGTCTATTGTATTTATAAGCAGACTAACTATAACACTGCAATTAGAAACAGCAACAAAGCAGATGAAGTTGTGCACTTGTGCTTTATTTATAATTCATACAATCACATGAAAGTCTCTTGAGTGCAATTAGCTCTCATTGTTTAAATAAGTGAACCATTACATTAAACACGTTACACTTTTCAAACTGCTGATTGCTGCTGACAGGCCAACAATCTTTCCCAGAGTAAGTGTATTAATGAGAAATAAAATCAATGGAAATCCAACAGTCTGCTTCTCAGTCATTGATAAATACAGTTGTAAACACAGGCATCATTTTCTTTTCTTTGTTGGAATTTTATATGTTATTATTATGCTATTGAACAAAAATGTAATTTAACAATATCTGGATGGACTACCTGATTAGGTATAGCCCATCTTAAGCAACCAGTGGCACGTAATGCAAGTTTATGGCATTGAAAAGGTTACTAATCACTAGAAAAAAAAAAGTTTTTCCATGATCTTAGCACATCAGAATACAGATGCCCTTATGAAGCAATAAATTTGGTTAGTTGTGTGTCTGGAGCATCACATCTGGGTCTGATTATTGGCCTAAAATGTCAAAAACAAAAACAGACTTCAGATACTTTTTCAGAGTATTTACGTTCTATACAAGAGAATGACTTTTTATAGGTGAAAACTCAAACATGTTGCAAAATGTCTGCACACCTCTGGATGCTGTAAGATTGAAGCATTCTCTAATGTGTACGCATATGAAAATGTAGCAATTTTGCCCACATACCTGATACAGGTCGGACGGACAGAAACACTGTAATTTAATAAATATACCAGCAGTAAGCGAGACAGTGCACAGGAGTTAATTTTTTTTAATGTGGGGAATTGACAAAAAAAAAAACCACAGATTTCCTACAGCAGTTTGTGATACTCCTTTCACAGGTCAGCACAAACTGGCTCTGGAGAGAAAATGAAGTGACAGGCTCTGGTGCAAGAGGACATGAAGATCAGTGTGTCTAGTTTCAGAGAGATGCCTCATATGTCCTTAACTGGCACCTTCATAAAATCCTACCAGTAAAACTTCAGTCTCAGCATTATCAGTGGAAACATTCTCTGGGATGTTGGTTTTCTAGGGTAGGGGGAAAAAAAGGAGCATTTCTGACACTTACCAATAAAAGGAAAACATTAAAGGAACACAGAATGGACAGAGGAAGACGCAGCTTTCTCTGCTAATACAGCATCCACAGTCCCCTGCTTATAAAGACAAACACTAATAGAATTTTTGGTAAACTTTGATTTAGTTTTACAAGTAAAATGAGGCGGTTTTCCATTTTCTCAGTTTTGTCCTGTTTAATTCATTTGCTTTAAAGTGTTTATTCTCACAGCACATTGAGGCTATTCCTATTATAGATGGGTCTCCTTAGTGTCGATATTTGGTCAGTATACTGTAATGCATGATTTTCATTTTTACAAATCAAAGAAAAATTGCTGACATTATATATGGAAAGTAAAAAAAATGCTAAAGTTTATTGACAATTTGTAGCACCTTCAGAATGTCCTCAGAAAAGAGTCAGACAGAAGCCGGTATGAGAAAAGAAATGCTTCTGTGAGGCCTCATCCCTCTGTGTTATCCCATAGTATAGGCAACTCCCCAGTTGCATGTTTTATATAATGCGAGTGCAGCTTTGCCACTTCATCAAAGCCCATATCACATTCAAAGCACTCCCATTCCCAATACTTATGGTCCATTATTTCCTGTGACTCAGCCTCATCCAGCTGCCCTCTCGTTTGTGACTGTACGTCTTCTGATTTTAAGTCAGACATATCAGCTGAGTTAGGTTTCCCCAAAAGCTTGAAGTGATACACAGGCTCTCCACAGACTGACTCATCAGATCGGTCACAATCCCCAAACTTCTCACACGTACTTTGTACTCTAGCACTTTCCTCCATTTCTGGTGTTTCTTCTGTCTCTGTATTGAGATCTGGCTCTTCTTTAACCCAAGGGAGAAGAGTCCTCTTTCTAATCCGACCCCCCAGATTCTCAGCGGTAGTGTGATGCCGTTTTTGATGTGAAATTAACTTTCTGGGAGAGGCGAAGCTCTGCTTTGCTTCACTGTGGCTGCTGAAGTGACTCGTGAGCTGTGCAGATGTGTGGAAGCCCCTGTGCCTCCAATCGTGAATTTGCAGGTGTTCATCGAGTGAAGCTTCATCTCTGAAGCCCCGGGCGCAGCTTAAACACCAAAATGGATTCTGCTTATGCAGCTCAGTGTGAGCCATCCACAACCCTGTAGAACCAAAGTCTTTGTTACATGTATCGCATCTGCGGGGGGTTGCATTTAATGATCTGCGTGACCTGTGAACTTTCAGGTGACCAATTAGCCGTGTTCGTCTGATGAATAACATCCCACAATCTGGACACTCGTAGTTGCGCAAATTCTGGTTGCTTGCACTCTGACTTGTTGCTGCTGCAGAGGACTTGTTTTCATGCAGTCGTTGGTGTTTTTTGAAAGAAACCATGTATGTGTAAATCTTTCCACAGACCAAGCAAGCATAGGCCTTTCGAACTGCATTCTTCACTGAGGTTGTGGAAGCGCCAACACTTTGGATCAAGTTGCAGCTCATTGTTTGGGCTGAATCGCTCGAGTCACACTCAGCTGCATCACCAATCATGTCTTCATCTCTGTTTTCTCCAGTGTCTACTCTCCCAGAGACAAGTTCAGCTGTAGTCTGGTCTTCAATCTGAGCTTCCTCCTCTTCCAGGGCATGCTGGTGCAGGTGAGTCTTGTAGTTTTCCCACTGTGTGAAATTCAGTCCACACTCATTACATTCAACAATGTGTTCCTTGTCTACAAAAGGGCAGAAGAAGAAATTTAATAAGTGCAGGAAATCCTGTCATGGATTAAATATTTAGTTTAAGTTGTGAAGATATAGCAGGAACATATTCAGAATTTTGTCACTTTTTTCTAATTATTTGAAAAGATGTCACAAAAATTCAAAATAAAAAGTTCAGCAAATGAATTTTGAGTTAACCATCCTGATACAGTAGAGGTGTAAAGAGCCAATATCACAGTCAAACCACTGTTTTCTTTCTATGCATGTTTGCATTTTGTGACTCACTCTCATCCAGCTCTCCTCTCGTTTGTGATTGCACATCGTCTGATTTGGACTTGTCAGATGGATCTGCAGAGATGGGACAGTTTGGAAACCTTTGAGTGATACACAGGCTCTCTACACTCCGACTCCACAGAGGTGTCACGGTCCACAGACTTTGCATCCTCACCTGAGCTTCCACTGTCACTTTTCTCCACATTTTCTTCCTCTCTGAGTTGGTCTTTCGTGTCTCTATTTATTTTATTTGCTTTAGAGGACGTCCTCCTGTGGAGCTGTTGGTGTTTTTTGTATGAAACCAGGTATTTATAATTCTTTCCGCAGGTCAAGCAACTATAAGTTTTTCTAAGTGTATTTTTCATGGAGGCTGCATCACCACCTATGCCTTCATTTCTGTTTTCTGCAGGATCTGCTCTCCCAGAGACTAGCCCTGCCGTCCTGTGCTCTCCCATCTGAGCTTCTTCCTCTTCCAGGGCACGCTGGTGCAGGCAAGTCTTGTAGAGTTCCTGCTGTGGGAACTTCAGTCCATGGTCCTCACATTCAGCCCTGTGTTGTCTGTCTACAAAGAGGAAAAGAAGAAATTTTACTACACAGGAAATCTCATCGGTCTGTGGATTAAAGGTTTAGTGTAAGAATATAGAATAAACCTATTGTGATTTTGTTTTGGACAAATTATTATAGCGTATTTTAGCAATCATCTGAAAGACTGTCTAAAATGCAGGAGGACAGCTCATTACTGAAAAAGTTACCATCTGACGTAAAGTGACCAAATGATGTTTAATCACAGAAGATGGAAAACATTGCTCACTTCAAAATAATGGAAAAAAAAAATCTCCTGCTATAAAAGAAAATACTGGTTGGACTCCAGGGATGGAGGTAGGTGTGTTTTTATATGCTTTTCTAGCATTGTTATTTGAGTACATTTTCAAGTTCCATTATCTAGAAAACTACCTGAGCTAGGTAAATATCTGGTACTATGGCTCTATGAATACGGACTCTCAAGAAAGAGTGTAGCTCAAATTAACACAGAATGATGAACACTTTAAGTTCCTAAAATTTTGGATGTCCAGTCTTTGCCTGTAGAAACCACAGTTTGGCAGGTAGATGGAATTATTTTATTTCCTGCTTCTGACATAAAAGGGACTTCATATTCTTTAAAATAGTCAAAATCAGGTGAATGGTTTCAGTGCAATGTGATGTTCCCCAGTTATGCCACCACGTGCCAAATCCAAATTGACTTCTTTAGAAAAAGCAAATTTCTTTTATATCCAAAATTTACAAGTGTTCTCTTTCATTTTCCCAACAAGAATTTTTGAAATATTTATTTGCAGCATCCAAAGACTGTTTCAGAAGCAGAGCAAGATGCTTGAACTCAATCGCCCAGCAAGAAGACTTCTCTGCCCACGGAGAGAGGATGTGCTGAGTGCCACTACAACACAAAAACACAAAGATAGAAGTTCCTGATTCTATGCATATCTGTACACAGATATATATCAAATGAGAATGACATAAAAATACAGAGACTTACATGAAGGAATTCAACTGACATTTAATGATTCTCGAATACTGAAAACACATTTAAGTAGCACTTCTTTTATTAATTTTGATGACAAGCAATTCAGGTGACAAAACTTGTGCATTCACTTACTTTTGGGTTTGTATTCTGATTTTTTTTTTTTCTCAAATGAATTAAATGATGTAAGTAGCAGTTACAGTTTCTCTGAACGTCATATTAGCTAAATGATTCAGCATCACTGATGAGATGATTAAGAATTCTCTCTGTGTAATAATTTAATATGTATATGAAAAACTGTAAATAAAATATCAGTCCCCTACCTACAAAACTCTGGTTTCTACAGGCCTCCAGATCTGCTGTCAGAGATCAGAAATCCAAATATTTTTGGGCTTCAAACATTAAATTGTATGTGACCTCGAGCTACATCCACGAGTCCACATTATTCCTAAAGATTTGAAGGACCGAACTCAAGTCATTTTATAGACTAAGGAATTTTGAAATGAATGAAAGATGAAGGCTCTCTACACAGAGCTGTTACAGTCTGCAGACTTTGCATCCTCACCTGAGTATCCACCGTTACTTTTCTCCACATTTTCTTCATTTCTTGACCGCCCTTTCATGTCTCTATTTATTTTATTCGCTTTAGAGGACGTCCTCCAGTGGAGCCGTTGGTGTTTTTTGAATGAAACCAGGTATTTATAATTCTTTCCACATGTCAAGCAATTATAAGAATTTTTAAATGTATTTTCCACATCTTCACATTTGTTTTCTTCATCATGCGCTCTCCCAGAGACTAGTTCTGCTGTGCTGTGCTCTCCCATCTGAGCTTCCTCCTCTTCCAGGGCGTGCTGGTGCAGATGAGTCTTGTAGTGTTCCTGTTGTGTGAACTTCAGTCCACAGTCCTCACATTCAGCACTGTATTTTTCATCTGCAAAGAGGAAAAGAAGAAATAATTAAGTACTATATAGGTTATTATGGCAGCCTGGGTATTACATCGAAAGTAAAAAGGAAATCCATTTTTATTTTGACAATTTGATGATTCAGCAGATATTAGAAAGTAACCATGTATCAGTGCATGCAATAACAAAATAAAACTTATGGCTGTACGCTGGTTAAATGGGAGAGGGGGGAAAATACCAAAATAATAAAAACATCTTTTAACCTTGCTGATTGCACTGGTTTACAAAAACATTTTTGTTTGTTCCTGGGAACTACACACCAGCTCTTTATCTAGGGTTATTTTTATTTTATTTTATTTTAAGGAAATCAGATTTAAACTCACAAGTCAGATTTTTGAAATACAGACATTTTGACACTTTTGAATATCAATATATCAATGCAATTTTAACTGTTTCTCACCAAAACTGTTTTAATGTGTTTATTCTGAAAACAAACCAGAAGACAATACCAAAGATGCATTACAGCATATTTTTTTCTATTTAAAATAAAACAAGGTCAGCGTGCTCAAAAATGTTTAAGGTACTTGCTTTTACACTCTGACTGCACATCCGTCTCTCTGTGCAGCAGCCAACAATAGTCACCCATCACGCTTGGATTAGATTTTTCCTGATAATGCTTTTCCGTCACTGTTATATCTTGATGAAATCTTTGCCCGCTCATAGTCGCTGACATCAACCAGATTAAGCGGTGGTGGTGGGGAGCCTAGAGGAGAATGTAAAAAGTGCATCTTCACTGACATTCATTAGCTGATCTGCTTTCGGCAGGTTATCCACAAGCTCAGCATAATTATCTGCTCTGTGATTGCCAAGAAAATTCTGGACTACTTGCACAAACTCTTCCCATGCTGCTGATTCAAGTTGACTTCAGTTTTCCTTTTGAACTTAAGCATCAATTCACAGGATTTCAGTACCAACAGAAACACCTTTCTTCATTTCGGCTTCACTGTTCTCGAGACCAAACTTATTTCCTTAAATGCTTGAAACGCATCACCGTTTCTGTCCAGTCATCCTAGGTGTCCAATATTGGACCGTGTGTGCTAGATGAAAACAGTTTTCAGATTTGGTGAAATTTGTTAAAGTCCAGGCAAAAGAAACGTAGTAGCAAAGTGTTTGTGGGCCAGTGTTACTGCAGTCAGAGATCCAGCTTATTTTTTTACCCACACTCTGACATTCTGTACTTAAGTACTGTAGAAGTACTTGTGTTAAAAACTGCTCTGGTAAAAGTTGAAGTACTGGTTCAACTTCTTTACTCAAGTAAAAGAAGTACAGGCTCTGAAATGTACTCAAAGTAAGAAGGTAAAAGAAGTTCTTTGGAGGACATTTCTACCAACTACCAAAGCTAACTGAACCTCATTATAAATACTGTAATGATATAAAATATTACATGAGAATAGAAATTTTATTCCAATCTAAACTGTAATCCTAATAAATGTATTCAGCTTGAATCTGTTATGTAGGACAAACTGTGAAAGGGAACTTAAACAGCTCTATTCTCTGTGTGATTCATAGTAGAGGGTGACTGTGCCTCCACCTAAACACCAACATGAGGATACTCAGGGGTTACAGTGGGATTCAGAAGGTGGAGGAACCCTAAGATCTGCTGTAGTGGTTCTGCATGGGGAGAAGAATCACAACTTTGTATTGTGAGCTGCAGTAAATGATGTTGGTGTGCAGGCTGTGATCAGCTGACCTGCTGCTCTCTTCTTCCTCTTTCTTACATCTTTCTCCATCTGAGTGAAGTTATCGCTCATTCTTTGCACTCCCTGGAAACACAACAGCTGTTCTTTTAGCTAGCAGACAGACTGTGTGACAAACTGCAGACACTTTTTGTGCTGATATTTGTTGAGCATTTAAAAATGTTGCATTTAAAATGACCTGCTGCATGTTACTGCCTTCATGCTCGCTCCTCTTCTGTAGTGCTAGCTAAAAGCAGAAGTACCGCGAGCACAACTTACAGACATCGGCCCTCGGTCCGGCCCCCGTAACCCCTGATTATAGCACTATAAGCAATACATATATTATACGGTTTTGCCTCTTTAATGTCCTTGGATGTGATAAGCCCCATGGATATGCCAGTACGATTGTCTCTTATATGTTATTATTCCTCCGTTTAGGCTCAGATCATTTTTATGTTTGACGGCGCACTGACCGGAAATTTAAACGCATTAAACCTAAAGTAACAAGCTTGTTTTGAAAATATAAGAAGTAGAAAGTACAGATACTTGTGTAAATGTAGGTAGTAAAAGTAAAAAATAGTCAGAAAAATAAACGCTCAAGTACAAATACCTGAAAAATCTACTTAAGTACAGTAACGAAGTATTTGGTCTTCGTTACTTCCCACCTCTGGACTCTGCAAACATTTCTTTAAATAAGAGGAAATTGTCCTTCAGCCATAAACCTGCATCACTGCAGATATTTTTACATATAATAATAAGTAAACAGATGTTACTAATAACATTAATCAAAGTTCTCTCGTTAAGTGCAGAGCCTTAACTATGTGATTAGTAACAGCTGTGTTTACCTATTAGTACACACCATAATGGTCAACAGATCTATACTGAAATATATTTATTACAACAGGACGCATTTATCATCAGTCTATTCATTTTTGCATTAAAAAGTGATGATTTCAAGTTGACGCCTCACATTTTTTCAACCCACATTCGAAAATGTCAAAACACTTAATTTCAGAATCAGGATGATAAGACATTTTCTGAGATCTTAACACCTGATTTTGTCCATTTGGCATGTTTGACTTCCTGTCACCCATCTCGAAAAAAATAAAGAAGCTTAAAAATTGGATAAAGCAAATTAGAAAACAAAAAGGTCTTTTAAAAATACAATCTGCAACTTCATTTTAACCCCACTTCGAGCTTACTCGGTGATGAGAAGAAGCCCAGTGCTACTTTTTTGAAAAATAAGTCATTTGGGGAGTGTATTTGCTGAAATTTGGGTTTTGCCCTCTGTGCCCCCCCCCCCCCCCCCCCCCCCCCCCCCCCCCAAAAAAAAATCATTATACAACAGAGTTAGTTATGCAACTAACACCCAGACTGTTGCCTCCATTATCATTCAGACTGACTGTGGTGAGACTGAATTCATCACACAACCATTAATCATGGCCAAAACAAGTCTGTTTATTTTCAACTTCTTTTTCTAGGAAAAACAAACAAATAAATATAGCAAAGAAACTTTGCCTACTTACAACTATACTACAAGAACATAAATGCTACTTTAAGTAATGAATAGTATTTAACACCATAGAAATAACACTGTAAAGAATCAACAGAGGAGCTTATAAACCAATTAATGCGTAATGCATTGTACAAAGCATACAATGACTTGAATGTAGTATTGTTTTTATGGAAGTAACTGATGTCAAGCAGAAACTTTGTATTTCCATCAGTTTACATTAAGAGTACATGTTGCTGAATTTCAGGTGTCTTTAACTTTCTGTAAATATGCAAAACAATCCATTCTTCAGCAAAACTTCAGTCATTAAACAGAACAGCAGCAAAATAAGCACGCACATGTTTTGCAAGTAGTGTGTCAACGGTACTTTTCTTTTCTCTGGGAAAATTCTGACAGGTAAATTTATCCAAAAACTAAAGACAGTGGTCCCCAAAGAGATTTAACCAGGTCCAATTTACATTCATGACAAAGCATACAAAACAGTCAAAAAACAAATAAACAAAAAAACAGACCAAAAAACAAAATCTGTGGCTCAAAACAGCGCAAATTAGGAAAGGGGAAGAAAAAAAAAAAAAAAAAAAAAAAGTCACTTTCACATTTGCACCTACACTAATCAGCCAGATCATTAAAACCCACTGCCTTGGCCTTCAACATCATTTTGATTTGTGGTGCAGGTCAAAGTAAGACTAACATCGATTTAACATAATGGAATGATTTCACCTGCCAGTGGTTTTAATGTTATGGTTTCTCAGCGTATACCATTCCAGTGTTAGTTGTTTAAGTATAAAGAATCTCAAATAATACACAAAGAACTATTTAGCCAAAGCAAAAGGTGCAACAAAGAATTTCCTAACAAACATTTTTGGATGTTAAAAAACAAAACAAAACAAAAAAAACACCTACATCTATGTACAGAGTCATTTTTTTCAGCTCTTCTCAAGTTTCTTTGCCTTATTTCACTCTATGGGCATGCTCAATATAATGCTGGTGCAAATCAGTTTCTTGACAAAAAGTAGTTCCACATTCAAGGCAAGTAAGGCCATTGGTATCTCCTGAATAGACAGCAGGAGTGTCGCTTTGTCTTTTATAATCGCCGATACATTCCTGGTGATGATCGATAAGGTCTTGGATTTCACGGAAGGTCCTGGGGCAAACAGAGCAATGGTACGAGTCACTGCTGTTGCACTGCTCCGTTTTGTGTTTCTGTAATGCAGTTGGTGAAAGAAAGGCTTTGCCACAGTGTTGGCACTTATGGCTACTTTGTGACTGGCTGGCTGAGTTAAATGTAGGCCGAGTCACTTCAGAATTAGGGAAAGAGTTTCCTCTGTTGTCAGCAGTGGAGAGGTTAGGTTTTAGAGGCTTTGAGGTCATAGCAGCACTGAGCCTATAGCGCACCTCATTCGGGAGACGGCAGCGGATTTCATCGTGCCAAGCAAGATGCTGATGCAGCTGATTCTCAGTCCAAAAGCCTTGGCAGCATAGAGCACAGCAGTAAGGCCGGCTCTTTGCTTTTGTCTTATGGGCTCCTAATTGGGCCTCTGTTTGGAAAGCTTTCCCACACTTATCACACTTGAAGAAGCATTTCACTGTGCTCTCCAACACACAGCTGACTTGTGGAGGAACTTCAGCTGCAGCTTTAGGAGTTTGAATATCCAGTTTTGACTCCTGCTTCACATCCAGGCAAACTCTCTTAAGGTCAAGGGCACCATCCCTGGAGTCATGACATGATTTCACAGGAGGAGAATCCAAAGCAATTTTCATCCTCTCTCTGTCAATGGGGCTACTTTTTAAGATCACTGTGCGTTTTTCCACTGCTGATGAATCTTCCATTTTGCTGACCTCACTATTTGAAGAAATTGGGTCCTTTTTTCTACTCAGAGCAGCCTTACACTTGCCTTTGGTGCTCTTTGCGTGGGCCTGCCATTTGTGGGCACGCAGTCCTCTTGCTTTAGAAAAGCTCATAGAGCAGAGGGGACACTGGTGAGCCTTTGGCTTCAGTGTCAGTGGTATGGGCTTACCCTCATTGCAGTTTATATCAACTTGATCTGGAGCGTGGTCAAATGGCTCATTTCCATGATGGTCTGCAGTCTCTAAAATGTTACTGTTTTGACAGTGGGCTGCTAGAAGTGAGCCCTGCACAAATGTCTTGCCCAGTGTGCCGCTGCTCTCAGCACTTTCGTTTAAATCTGGCTCGGCTTTGCTTTGACACTGGGGATTAAACATCTGGTGGCGCTGGAGAACACGGTGGTTAAAAAATTGTTTGCCACATTCTTTGCACTGAAACATCCCATCTTCAGTCTTGTGGCTACAAGATTTCAAATCATCATCTTTTAGCAAGGACCGTGAAGATTTCTTTTCTTTGTGCCAGCGTTTGTGGGAGCCCAGGGCAGAATTGGACCTGAATCGCCTCCCACATTCTGCACAGTGAAATAGTCCTTTACTTTGCTCCTCTTGTTTAGGTTTTTTTAACATTGCAGAAATAGCCAATTTTGATTTTGCTAAAGATCTGTAGCCCTCAGCATGGATTCTTTTATGAAAATTTAAAGCCCCGACCACTGGAAAGCTTCGGTCACATTTTTTGCATTTGTATTTCATGCTGGATTCATTACTTGGATTTTCCATGTCTCCTTCACCGGTGTCATTTTCCATCGTTAGCGCCAAGCTGTCCTTTTCACTCTTTACTTTCGTATGAGACTTTGACTGGTCAGAGCTCTCCTGTGCACTAGCATCCATGCTGCCCTTACACAATCTTAGCACATCATCATTTTCTGAGGGTTCTCTCTTGGCAACTACTTGATTGTCTCTTTTAATGCACAGTTTCTGATGAGCCCTTAGAGAGACCTTGCTGTTGAAATGTGCAAGGCACGTAGCGCACTGCAGATCCTCAAGCGTGACAGTAGACCAAGATAATGATGGAGAGTGCCCACTCTCATAACCGTGGCTTTTCATATGAAACTGTAATGCTTTGGCCCGTGAAAACAGCTTCCCACAATCAGGACAGCTGTAGGTGTTTTTTTTCAGCTGCTCAACTTGATGCTGAAAAGACTTAATGGGTGGTGGGAGTAACTGGTCACTATGCACCACCTGGTGTCTGAGGAGGCTGGAAAAAAGGCGGAAAGACCTGTTGCAGAGCTCGCATTTGTGATTTCCATTTTCGTGTTTTCGCATGTGCAATGTCATGATGCCTCTGTGCCGAAACTTTCTGCCACACACCGGACATGCAACTTTCATGCTGGAGCGTTGGTGTCCATTAACGGAAGATCCCGGGATGCCTTTTCTCAGCCTCAAATCTGCGCACTCTGTCGGATTTTGCTTGTGGTGGGAGAAAGCCCCTAAAGACCAAAAACCCTTTCCACACTGCTCGCAATGATAGATCTTTGGGCCTAGTAGGGTTTTCTTTGGATTGTATTCTTTTTTACTGATATTTTCCTTTTTTTGTGCCGAGCAGATTTTCATATGGTTAAACAGGCTAGCTGCATGCAAATAAGACATTGTGCAATCTGGGCACTGGAACTGTTTTCTCTTGGGATGATGCAACTGATGAGAGACCAAGGCCGACAACCGAGAGAAAACTTTTCCACATTCACTGCAGGTCAAATTTTTCTTCTCTAATCCCTCTTCCTGATGCAGTGTGTCGCTGCTTGGCTTCTGATCAATGTGAGTTTGTATATGATGGCAGTGTGCTTCAAAGCTACTAGCTTCATGGCCACAAGTGTCACATGCGTAAACTGCCACTGACTGACCTTGTGTCTGTTGTCTTCTCTTATGAACACCATGCCACATTCTGTGAACACGCAGTGATGAGGGACTAGAAAACCAGCGGTAACACTCTGGGCAATCAAATCTGTCCACTGCCGATTTATTCTCAGCTTCCCTCGCTATCAGTGCAACTGGCTCGTCAGCTTGCTCAAAATCAATCTGTACAATTTTCAAGTCCATTTCTGGTTTGGAAACAATATCTCCGTCATCTCTTCCTTCCTGATCTGATTCACACACTAGCTCCAGATCGGGATTTAGGTCTTGGGCTGGCTCGTCCTCAGACTCACTTGCACTAATCACTTGTACATTAAAGTCCCCGGGTTCATAACTCTCCATGTCATCATCACTATCATCTATATACAACACTTCAGTCATACTGGTAGGAGGCAAACTCTCCAGCTGCCCTTTTCCCTCTGTTGAAGCTTCCAAGTCAATCTCCCTTCTTCCAATTTCTGCCATTTGGTCTTGAGGTAGAGAGGAACACATCTGGGCCTCTTTCTCAGTTTCTCTAAAAACATCTGTATGATGAAGCTGATGAGAATGAAGTGCTGACGCCCTAGAAAACTTTAGTCCACAGTCTTTACATTCAAATGCCTTCTTCTGTAGCTGGCACAGCTGATGGTGAAAGGACTTTGCTGGGGTCTCATCACTGTGTGCAGTGCGCTGATGCCTGTAGTAGAACGTGAGAGTCATAAACACTTTTCCACATTCCTCACATGGGAACCTTTTTGCAGAATCATCGGCGTGATTGGCATGCCACCGCTGATGGTTAAAGAGAGCAATATGGCCACTGAAAGCCTTTTTACACTCACTGCAGTAAAACTCATTGCCGGTCTTCTTTGGTTTTTGTTTCATTTCTTCAGGAGAGCACTGGCTGTTGCGGCTAAATCTTTGATGTGTTTTAAGGCGCAACAGGGCAGAAAAAGCTTTCCCACATGAGCATGTAAAAAGTTTTTCAGAGTAACCCTCTGTCTGACTTTCACCGGGCTTTGCTTCTACTACTGACTCTGCAGCTGAAACTGCATCTCCTGAATTCCTGCTTCTTGACTTTATCAACTTTTCCTCGTGACAACGACGATGGGCATCAAGTGCCGAAGCACGAGAATAATTGCGCCCACAAGACTCACACTGAAACGACTTCTTTTTCAAATGCTGAAGGTCATGAAAAACTGATTTGGAGGGTTGTCTGTGTGAGCGCTGATGGTTGAGAAAGTGTCCAATCACACCATAAGATTTCCCACAGTCCTGACACTCATAGGTGTGTTGCTTTGCAATGCCAGCATTAATCTGAATACCAGACTCCTTCTGAGAGATCTGGTCATGGTTCTTCTCCATATGCAAGTGGTATTCACTCAGATCAATAAACGAGACTGAACATAAAGAACAAAAATGAGGTGTTTCATTGTCCTTTTCTGCATCATGTAGCTCATCCAAATAAATTTTCTCTTGTGGGTGCTGATGGCGATGCTCCGAGAAGGTTGCTTCCTCTCTGAAGGCTTCTCCACAATCCTGACAGCAGAAAACCCCAACCCCTAGAAATAGAAAGGGGAAAAGAGGAGGTCAAAGCCACTCCTGTTTTCAGAGAAGGAAGGAAAGGAAAATAAAAATAAACAAAAACACACACAAAAAAAAAACAAAAAAAAAAAAAAAAAAAAAAAAAAACACAGGTGCAAACATCTTTATTTTAAACATAATTTGAGCTTACAGTATGATCACAGCAGCAGAATTTTCAAATAAAACCATAAATAAGGGAATGGAGAAAAATGACATTTTTCATTAAAAAAAAAAAAAAAAGTGTTATTGAAGTGTAATTACACTGCTCAGGCCAAATGACCTTGAAGATGAATTACTTATTTTATACAGTTACTACGATTAGGGCAGGGCGATATGGACCAAAAGGAATATCTCAATATTTTTTAGCTGAATGGCTTTATACCTTTGTCTTCCCAAAAGGTATCAACAAAAAGACACTTCTGAGTCAAAGCTGCATGTCCCAAATGGCACAAAGGCACTTTTATTAACTTTCAGCTGTAGATGTACATGAGAATTTGCTCAAAAATAACCTATTGGCATATTTAAATAATAATGCTCCTCAAATAAATTAATGCTTTTTCCTCTATAACAAAAGACTCACAGCTGTGCTATTAAAATGTAAACAGCAATGATACAGAGCAAAAATAGCAAAAGGCTGACTTATTCTGCAGTAAAGTAGACTTCACCAAAGTGCTTCCTCCTGTGTGTACTCCTGTACATCTAGTACTCTGTGCAAATAACAAAAACAGACTGAATCAACAAAATTCCATCCTTCAGTTAACAGGATTTTAGCCATTTCAGTAAATCCATAGACATGAGCTGACGTATTACAGCAATGGGCTCAACCGCTCAATGCAGCGTCTCACGAACACACAAAAAAGACCCACTTCCGCTATTAAGGTCACGTGACTTGCAGTACAAACCAACTTCTGCTATGGAGTTGCAGTATGGCGGCACCCTCTTGCCTGCAGCCAGGTACTCTTGGGGGTCCGGGCGATGCAAAAATGTACAAACGGACGCAGTACGAAGGCTGTATGTACACAAAACACGGCAACAGCGGAGGATTTCTGGTTTCCAAAACTCTCAAAAAGTCGCCAACGTCACCGGAAAAAGTCGATAAATTTGTCGCTAGTCACTCTTTGGAAAAAAAAAAAAAAAAGTCAAAAAAAGCTGCTAAATCTAACAACAAAGTTGGCAGCACTGCCATGCTGTCGCTTCCTGCATGATTTACGGGTGAAGTGGTGAGGGAGAGAGGCGGGGCAGTGTGAAGTTGTGCAGAAACAAGCTGGGAGAAAAGAAAGGTGAACTGGTGGATCTACAAGTATGATTTTAACGCGACAGACTGTATCAATATAAACGATTTTGTCTCATCTTATATCGTATATGAAAATATATTGATATTACTTAAAAACTCAATATATCGCCCAGCCCTAACTACGGTAGTTGAATTTTTTAATAGGCAAATGTTACCAAAGGTCCACACCTACACACTGACGCTGTTTACAAAAACCCCCCTCACTTTTGCAGTTAGCATTTAGCTGCATGCATCAGCTCCCATTTAAAAGTTTACAGAATTGATAAAAAGGAAAGATCTTGTTTTTCATCAAGTTTTATTACTGAATCCAAACTGATTAAATTTTAACCTGTATTTCTGAAACTGAGAGCAATGAACTACTCTTGTTGCTCTACATGGTAAAATGTTCCTGTGTGTTTAAAAAAAAAAAAGAAAAAAGTCCTCACTGAAAGCTTTCCTTATCTGAAGGAATAAAGAACCTGCACATCTACAAAGACTGAAACTGAAAGAAGCAAATACACTGAAGATATTCTGCTTCTGTGTCACATATGCATGTAAAAATATACTAAATGGGATAAAAACAGCCAAGACAGACTGTTAGAATGGTATGGTTTGTTGCATAAATATAAAAAATTCCCTATTGTGTAAAAAAAAAAAAAAACAATGCTTCAGTTTTCACATAACCACGCTGAGGAAAACAAAACTTCCTCCCACTAATTGTTAAAATGTCTGTGTACTGACAAAACAACAATCAGAAACCTTTAATTTATAACATTTTACTTCTATATAAATGAAGATTAACATAACATCACTGTAACCAATCGCAAAGTTTTGAGTGATGCCGGCCTGTGACCAGTTATACCAAGTTTAGAAGTGTTTTATTTTGATTATTTCTAGTTTTATTTTTAGCATTATCATTGCAATAATAGTAGATGTATTTTTAGGTGCAAGACTTAAGTTCCGAATTGTATTAAAATACAAACAACACTTTAAAAACACACAATTGTCCCACTGCATTCAATATTGTTACAGCCACTGTTTTATTTTAATTTTAAATAATATTAATAACCTTAGTTATCAGTATTAACATGACCCTTAAAAAGGATCTTTAATAATCAAACAATTGCTGGCTATGGCGTTTATTTGAATCCATCTCAACTCAAAGTCAGGTGTTAGATGAGGAAGGTAATTTTGTAGTGCCCTGATGAAGTTTGCTCTTTAATATCAATATATTTTGGGTTTGTTTCCATCAGTCGGTCAGTCGCTAACATAGACAGAAATACTGCTGTTCTCTGTGGCTTATCAACCTGATACTATGAATAACTATGTATAGCTGGTGCCAGACTGTTAATTCAAATCAAAGAAAAACCATGGGAACGCTAATTATGTTATGTTGAAATCGGAGGAAAACTGTAGAGGCCACAGATTAGACCCATTTCCATTTTATGGCCTGGACACACATTACACATTATTACACCAACAGCGTGTTTTCAGCTCTACAATAGGTTTACTTCTAGCGATGCATGATCAAGTGCATCGCTAGAAGTAAACCTATTGTAGAGCTGAAAACACGCTGTTGTCCCAATGTAGTCCTAATGGCCATTGATGATTCAATAGCCATTAGGACTACATTATTTAAAAAAAAAGTCACATAATTTTTGATCTATATTCATATGGCGAGTATCAAGTTTGTCCAGAGCTGGCGCTGTTTATTCAACACACCACCCTGACCATCCACGAACGGCTTTAGTTCGAACTGGCAACTATGTACTTGTTGTTGGTGTTACACATTTACCATAAAAACGCACCTCTCTGTCTCACTGCAAGTCAAATATTTACACGTTCCTGTTATAATGGAGTTAGCGCATGACGAACACACACACGAAAACACTGGTGCTGTGCTAACGGCACAAACAGTGCAAACGCTGAAGCCACGGCACCGTTAATGAAGTACTTACTGTCTGCGGCGTCTTCACTCGACGGCCCGGGGTTGTTTCCAGGTGTCCCGTCGTCAGTGCGGGGTTTGTTTTTAGCTCCGTCCTCTACGATCGCCGCGGAAGCAGCTCCCTCCATCTTGGCGTGGCTGTTCGGTGGCGGTCGTCAGCTAAACAGCGCCACCGTTTTTTTTTCCAAAGAGTTTTTATTTTTACCACTCGGTCAGCTCCACGGGAGTTAAAGCAATGCGTATTATAAGTCTAACTCGTTAACACATAACAGAGGAGCGTCTTTAATTTTAATAACGAGGGTGGTGTAAGCGCGAGCTGTGATAAGCGCACCTGCGCAGTTCTTCTGCTCCGCCTTCCCTCATCGGAAGTCTTCTTCTTCTTCTTCTCTTTTTTTTCTTCCACACGACGCCGTCAGTGTGCAGTGACGCCGGTGGTAGTCGTGAGAAACAAATGCCCTCAAAGGGCAGAAGATTGGGAACAGGCTGAATCAGGCTAAATCCACGTATGTACTGCCGTTGACTGGAACTAGTTACGTTTAAACCTTTAAAAAAAAAAAAAAAAGCTCAAAGAATCGTATTTTTATATTAAATGATAAAGTGCACAGGGTCTCTGGAGTTTGTAAAAAGGCGACTGGACTTAAGTTTCTTGAAGAACTGAAGAAGCCTTTCAGGTGAAACATCTTCAAGAAACTTAAAGAAATCCATTCCATGACCTGGATGACTGAGAACCTACACAGGCAACAGTACACAGGGTTAAATGTGAGTTCAGTGACCAACACTACACACTGATGCAGGAGAAATATTTTCTGGTGACACCTGGGTGTTTTGACTCAAGTAACATTTTCAGTACATAATTAATGCTTCATTGCGCCTGTGTTCTCTTTCACAAACCGAATAAGTTAATGAGAACTGCTGAGAAAGTCATCAGTCACACATCTTCAGGACATCTGTGGGTCATTCCATCTCAAATCATCGAGGGTCTTCTGCTCCACCATCTCCAATTTGTCTTTTTTAGGGTCCAAAGTTTGGACATACATAATGATTGCTCTGCTGTGAAATTTGGGACAGATAAAAAAAAAATTTTAAAAAATGTGCATATTGTTGAAATATGAAAAAAGTCTTACAAAGTCCTATATTTGAGCACACACTAACAACAACAAAAAAAAACCCTTCAAACTTGCAAAAGACAATTAGTGACAATTTCTAGATGGTATATAGTATATAAAAAAGAAAAAATAGTACAGTATATGAAAAAGAAAACAGAAAGTGCTTCATAGCTCTAAATGCCTATCTAACAGGTGTGCTCATCAGCAGGGTGAACACAAGCTCAATATCCAAAAGGGAGAGTGCTTCAGCAACTCCCTTTTGTGATACTGAGCTGGGATGTGGCTGTGTTTCACATTAATGTAAAATAAAACATTTAGAATACTTTTGAACACAAAATTCTTAGTCACAAAAATGAGGAAAATGCTATTTTCACTCAACTGTCATGCTAGATTGAAAAAATATGACAAGCTGTACCACAAAAACAAAAATATCAGTAGGTAGTCTGATCCGAATAGAACAAAATCATGGAGTTTCCAGATGGTACCCTAATTATAACTAGGAAAATTATTTTGTTAAACGTGTATATTTTTCATTTTCTAGACCCACTTGTAAGCAAACCTGATAATTCAGGTTAAGTTTAAAATGTACTCAGAGGTATTAAAAACGCAACACGTGCCGACTAGTAGAAGTTTTTCAAACATAAAAATAAATATAACAAAACAATTAAGAGTTATGAAAAAAGGATGTTTAACTCATTTCACGTGAGCAGTCTTGCAAAGCCAAGTTGCCATGTCCACGTACCCCAGTTGGTAGTGTGTGTGTGTGTGTGTGTGTGTGCAAATACGGAACTTTGCAGGACTGCTTACATTTTTTTTTTAATATTTTAAACAGCCAATACACTTTTTTGATATATCTGTCCCAAATGACAGATCCTGGACTGATTTTATGGAAAAAAAGACCAGAGAAAATTTTAGGCTTTTCTCTTTAATAGTTTTTGAGACATTCACATTCAAATTCAAACATTGCTTTGGATTTCAAAGTGCAAAAAGAAAAAAAAAAAAAGGCCTGAATGTGGATAGATTTGCTGCTTTAAAAATATATATAGAAAAGTATTTGATTTATAAAGCTAAAATTCCACAGCAATCATTATATGTCCAAATTTTCAACCATAAAATTTTTATGTAAATTGGAGATGGTCAAGCAGAAAATGATCTAAAAATTTGATGACTTGAGATCAAATGGCCCTCATACTGAGCACAGTAAGTGCAAAACAATCTGCATCATAAAGAACTCAACTCATCCCTCTTATGGTGTGTTCACACTCATACAGTCTGCGAGATACAGAAATATCAGATCAAAGACCACTCAACTGCTAAATAGTTTTTCCCCCGACAGCAATCGGACTGCAAACCAGAGTCTGTGAATGGCTCATAAGAAACTATGAAAGTACCTTTAGCTTGAAATAATATTGGTAACTATTTATTTCATCTCAATGTGCATTTTTCATCTATTTATCAGGTGTTATCGGTTTATTAGCGCATGTTATCTTTGACTGCTCTGCTGACTGATAGTTGTGTGAAACAATTTCATTTTTATGTGAAGCATAAAAACATCAAATGAAGGAATCAGAATTTTCTTAAGATAACAAATTTAGAAAAACATACAATTCAGAATTTGCTCAATTTCCACAACAGGCCATTATCATGCCTTTTCTTACTGCCTCAGTCCTCCAAAGATCAACCAGTCTTATTGAATAAAACATTTCATACAGGAATATGTTTCATAGCTTTGTTTTCATGTTTTATCTGCTAAATATTCTTAAATAAGTTAATGTACTTATGGTTTTCAATTATATTTATTGAAAAATGAGTTAACCCAATCCATCATTAACTTAAAAGCTTCTGCAGCAGTAAATCTTGCTACTCTGGGTCTCTAAATCATGAAAAACATCATAGTGTAGTGATTACACGCGGAAAATCAAAGCTTATAACGCAAAACATATTTTCCTGTGGTCATAAATAAACCCACAAAGCTTTCCATTATCCAATGGCCAAATTCCTGGGGAAAAAAAAAAAAGACTCGAACAGCATGTGTTCATAAATCACCCCACTCAGACAGGTGAAGGTTAACGAGTTCCCTATAGTAAGGATGTCCAGGTGTTAATGCTGATTTAGGCTACCTGTGAAGTACTGCACCACACAAGTTTATAATCAAAGGCAGGTTTTTATTTTAATCCAATATGTAGACATCATGGGAAAATCTTCCATGCTAAAACAGTGGATAGAGGTAGAAGGGCACATTTTTGAATTGGTGAATATTGAAATGCACAGGAAGTTGTTTTGTTTTTACTCTTTTTTTTTTGGCTTTTTAAAATTTTATTTTTACAAATGAACCATATGTTTTATTTTGTACAGCAGTAATGAATATTTTCAGTCATTTAGCGGGACACCAGAGCTAATCAAATGCCCATTTTCATAACGGAAGGAGATGCGATTATGTACTCGGCTAAATCTACTGTTACGGAATGAAATCATTCATTATTCACAAAAAAAAACAAACAAACAAAAAACAAACAAACAAACAAAAATACATTTAAGCACTAAAAAGTGTAATTTGTTTTTACAAATATGGGTACATTCCAATCTGAAATAGTTATTCTGGTAAGAGACACACAGTGGACCAATTGGCGCAAAGCATTTTATATAATCATAATTATATGCCTGTCTTGCCATTGTAAAAAATGTTAATGACAAAACATTACATAAATCTAACACTTCTTATAAAATGTACTATTTGTCAACAGTTAGTAATTGTATAAAGGTGACGAATCCCCAATGGCCACCCAAGAGTTTACAGCATTTACAGAAAACTCCTAATGTGAAATCACAATTACATGTTAGAGATACTTAAGCTTTTTACTCGACAGGTATTTGGACCGGGCCAGTAGCCCTGTGAATACAAGTGCTTTCTAAGAGGCTTATTACTGTATGGGTACAGTTTTTTTTCTCCTTGTTATGCTCTGACAAATCTAATCTGTGAGCCCAACAATCCCCCTCACTTCTCCAAAAGCAAAAACTCACATTACTTTATAGTATCTTTGAAAGAGTCGCTCTGCATTTTGGGAGTGAGGTCACATTGTTGAGTCTACCTTAATAAGCACAAACTAGGCCTAGAATACCAAAGACAGCAGACATGCAGACTGTACTCATAAAAAGGCACACAGTATACTGTACATGAAGAAACACAGTACAAATGATTCAGGACATATGACCAGAACTAGAAAAGTACTAATATTATCTAAATCTAAAGGTCATTGGCAATAAATGAAATGTAGACCTTACAGCAGAACCTCATTAATCTAGAAGTATTTGGATAAGCATTTAAAAGGACAGCGAAACAATGCAAATGGCATGTGTACACACCCTTCATCTCAAAAATCACACCCTGACTGTGCAATCTAATCTGGGGCTTAAAGACTTCAAATGTGCAACAAGTGTACAGACTAAACCACGTTTCACTTTCATCTCTTTGTGTCTAATGCTCATCCATGTCTGATAAATGAGGTTCTACTAAATAATAAAATTATAAAAACATAACTAAGTCTTGTTGCTAGAGTAAGAAATGTCAAATCTCTCCCTGTGCATGTTGCAAGTAATGCATTTGTAGATCCAGCTCCCGAGGAAGAGAGCACCCGCATATCATGCACTGGAGAAGCCGTTCAGGGGCAAAAGGCAAACGAGATCCAAGTTTGTGAGGTTCTGTCCGTGGGGCAAGTTGAGGTAGGGGCAGGGTCTGTGGCATGTGTGGCCTCTCGCTCATGACTGCCTGTGGTGTGAAAAAAATATTTGGGTGTGGAGGTCTTGGAAGTGTACCAACTGCGACAGAGTGAAGAGGGTGAGGGCCAGGCAAAGCAAGAGGAGGGAGCGGAGCAAGTGGAGGAGGTGAGAAAAAAGGAGAAGGCTGATTTATGATTATTTGAGTGCCTGTTACCATTGGTTGTTGCTGCAGCTCCTGTCCATTCCCTGGTTTGAGTTGCCCAGAGAGCAGGGTTTGGGGACCCACGGGATTGTTTTGGAAGCCCCATACTGGTGTTCCCATTCCCTGTCCAAAACGATGAGGCTCATACTGAATGGAGATGGGAACCTTTTGTGTCGCTGTCTGTACATTGGCCCAGCCAGATGACACCTGCTTTTGCTGCAGCTGAAAATCTTGATTATTTACTAACTTCTCAGTGGAGTTTATAGTCTTTGGAATTCCTGGTGGTGTTTGTATATCCCATAAGGTGCTACTGGCCCCATGAGAGACAGGACTTGAAATTGGCATAGCACTGCTTTGGTCTATTTGAGCTGAGGTGGATGCACCTGCTAAGCCCGAAGCCCATGACTTTTGCGGCTCACAGCCATTCCATGGCTTCTCTGGCTGGCTAACAGTCGAAGGTATTACTTGAGGATTACTCAAGTCCCACACTCTGTCCTCCTTCTTAGGAGGTGTGGATGGCTCCTTTTGTGAGGACACAGGGGTAACTGGCCATCTTGGCAGCTGAAGCTCCTGCCCAAGTTTATTTGGAGAGCCCTGTGAATTTACTAGTGGAGTAGGCCTGACACTCCACAAAGCTGCCCCATCCATGTAGGAAGAGGGCACAGAAAATTCATGTTGCACAGAACTTGTGGAAGCTAGCACTGTACATGTGGGAGTGCTGCTCCAGGAAACAGGCTTGTGCTGCCTGTGCTGCACCATCTCGCTAACTACTGACGGGCTGGATTTTTTTGGCATGGATGCCAGGTGAGAGCTGGCAACAGAAGATAGGCTGTCTTTTGTGTGTGATGAGTCTAAGCTCTGAACCGAGCCTGACTGAGTTATCAGAGGAATATCTGCCCAGGATGAACTTGTCCGATGGTGCTGCTGTAGCCCTGACTGTGCTGGGCTGTCAAACTGTGTCTGCTGGGGACCTCCATGTTGGAGCTGCGATGATGGAACAGGCATTACCTCCCCACCATCAACCTTCCACTGCACTGGTTGAGGGTGTAGCTCAGCCAGCCACGGTTCCTTCTGTGACCTGCTTTGTAAATCCATGCGAGATGCGAGCATGGAAGACTGCGGCTGTACTGCCCTCCTGTGCAGCTCAGCATCTCTCACTGCAGAAACTGGATAAGGAAGTTGCTGAGGAGTAGTCATCCCTGAGCCTCCTAAAGGTCTAGAAAAGCCCCACACCAGCCTCCCTCCTCTCCTCCCCCTGCCCCTCATCCTAGAGGTTACTGGGAAAGAATTGTACTGGCTGAAACTTTGCCGCTTGCGAGCGTGGATCTTCTGGTGTACCAGCAGACTGCTAAACCATGAAAAGGTTTTGTGACACTCGTCACAGCGATGAGGTCTCTCTCCTGTGTGCGTGTTCATGTGATCGCGGAGCAGATAAGCTAACCCAAAGCTTTTGTCACACTGATCGCACTTATGAGGTTTGTCACCGTTATGCGATAACATGTGGTGCTGCAGCTGGATCTCATCACTGTAGCCTTTGCGGCAGCTGGTGCAGCGGAACGGTTTTTCCTGATGCAGCTTTTGATGTGTTCTCATGTTCTGCAGGAATGCAAAGTCCTTCCCACAGTCTGGACATTTGTATGGCTTCTTGCCTGTATGAATAATGAGATGCTGCTGTAGGTAGCTACTGAATCTAAAGCCCTTGCCACACACTTTACACTGGTAAGGCTTATCCTTGGAATGTATGCGCATATGCAGCTCCAACACTGAGCGATGACGGAAAGTTTTTCCACACTCTGAACACTTGTATGACTTAATACTTATGCCTTCACTTTTCCACTTAACCTGCACATTATCACTAGTTAATGGAGTGAATTGTTTTTTATTTGGAGTTGCCAATCTTTCTAAATACTGTGAAACAGACTTGTGGACACTTAAAAGATGCACATTTAAACTGGATTCGTCCCGATAAACAGACGGACAATGTGGGCAGGTGTGTCCCTTATCCCAGTACTTGTTTACCTCCTTTGGGGGTCGGGGTGATCTCTCCAGCTTTTCATACTCGGCTTCATGAATAAGCATATGTGCTCTCAGGTTAGCCGGTGCACAGTATGTCTGGGGACAAAGAGGGCAATTGAATGTGCGTTTTGGTTCCTCACTCTGGTGTGTGTTCTCTTTTCCTGGCCCTTTAACTGCCTCCTGTTCAGGCGCAGGGGCCTGTTTGCTGGGCTGCACACTAATGGAGTTGGTTTCACGCAGTCTATGCTGGCGGCAGTGTGCCTTCATGTTCTGGGCAAAAGCAAATTTTTTCCCACAGTCAGGGCAGCGGAAGGGCTTTTGGCCTGTGTGCAGATACTGATGTTGATGAAGGAGGCTGCTATACTTGAAAGTCTTACCGCAGATGTTGCACAGGTGAGAGCGACTGTTGTCAGTGTGTTTGCGACGGTGGTCTTCCATGACAGAATAGTGTTTGAAAACCATGCCACATTCTGGGCATTCGTAGGGCTTGAGGGCGGTGTGACACCTCTGGTGGAAGCGCAGGGCTGTAGTGTTTGGGAAAGTTTGACTGCACTCTTGGCACGTAAAAGTGCTCTCCTGGGAATGGGTCATCATGTGCTTAGTGACAGACACCTTAAACTGGAAGTCTTGGCGGCACAGGGGGCAGTGGTAAGGCTTTTCTACTGTATTGCTGCAATTGTGGTCCCTCAGCTGACTGACTGTGGAGAATATCCTCTCACATTCTGCACACTGAAAAATGCCCTCCTCCAATCCTTGCATCTCCTTTTTCGGAGTAACGAGCTGCTGCTCCTCGTTCTCTCTGTGTTCATTTCTGTGTTTGATGAGGCTGCTGCGGTGCTGAAAGGTAAGGCCGCATTCTTTACAGGTGAGAGGCGTGAGCTCGTCCTCGTGCGCGTGAAAGTGGCGGTGGAGGTTGAACGTCTCACGGCGGGTGAACCTCTTCCCGCACTCCTTGCACACCAGGCGGCACTTTTTCTGCTTAGCAGTCGAATCAGCATCCCCAGCTCGGTCTGCCTCCTCATCATCCTCAACCAAATCCTCTGTGCCGTCCACCTCACCCAAAAAATCCTGATTGGGTGGTTTCCTTGCACTCTTCTCCTCCACATGTGCCTCTTCTGCATTTGTGGCAATGTCACCATCAACACACTTGTCCTGCCGCACCTCTTCGGCACTCTCACTAATACTATTGAGGTCTGCAAGACAGAAAAAGCACAGCACAGTAATAACTTAGAAAACAAAAACACTCTGACAAAACTGCGTGCAGCCACCGCAACATATACATCCTAAGCGTCGTTAACAATCAGCGGTGCAGGGCTGAGGATGGAGCCCGCTGTGGTCACTGATGTCAGCAGAACTCACAGTGCAGAACAGAACCAGCAGTGAGAGCTGCATCTCAGGTTAGCCCGGAGGCTAAAGCTAACAGTAAAATACATCAACAATGTTAGCATACCACACTTATCATTTTCCTCCGCGTGTGTTTTCGTCCCTTCACCGTCGTCTTCAGCCTCAGACCAGTCAAATGGACGCTGGTCACTGCCAGTGGCCTCGGCCATCTTTTCAGCCGCTCGCAGGTCCTCCGGTAAAATGCATGTCGTTTTGTCGGCTCCAGCACCGGACTCGACACTAACCTCCGAATGGCTGGCAACACTACCGCCGCCGTCGCTGCCAACATCGGCTCTCTGCTCATCGTTGGGGCTACCCCCGGTTTTATTACACGTATTTTCATCTTTTAGGGGTGCACCGCACCCCGACTCCACCGCCACGGTTTTCTCCCCACATGTTTCCACCTCCTCCTCGGGTATTTTCTGCCGTTTGGGAGACTTCGCTGGGTCTGCGGCGGCCATGTTTCACCCATGCACCCCCTTGTCCAGACCTGAGCACACAAGGATCATGCTAGTCAGGAATCAAATATCCGGTTGAAACTTTCAAAATAAAGCTGTAATTACGCTTAACCAGATGCAGTTTATCATTTCAGTAAATATATTTTGAAACCTTAAATCCTACGTTTCCCCTTTACTACTGTTTTGGATTTGTTTTTATACACACTTAACAGTTTCTTGACAACTGCATCAATGGAGTGTAACTTTTCAACAGTAACCCTAATGTTATATTATTTTTTTATATGCTGTGAGAAATCCACAAGTGATTGTCAGGGTTTATTTGCAGTCCATGTCTGTCTTTTATTATGTTTAGTTACATTTCATCAGAACAGTAGCTATCTACAAAATATAGCTTGTGCAAAACTACTTAAGTGATGGCAATACTCTGTTTATTTGCAACTATTTACAAATACATCCATGTTACTGCATGCAAGATTATCATAAATAGCCCCTACATACTTATGTATGCTTTTAAATTCAAGCATAAACGTGAATTTAAACCTGAAACATTTTTTGATGTTTTTGTCTGGGTTTCTTCTTTATTTTTAATATCTCCAAAAACTCTCAGTTCTTCGGAATACAACATTTTTGTCTCAAAATGCACTGAACAGAACACAGTCTAGCTTTATTGTCCAACCAAAGTTGGAAAAGTATGTATCATGAAACTGTTAAAAAGCACAAGCATACATTAGTAGGTAATTACAATGGCTGTATAACTACAATATATGGTAATAACAGCAGGTTACAGGTACTTTATGACAACATGGTTAGTGTATCAGGAGATCTGAGTCAGTACTGAACTAGTAAAAGCATCATTGAGCTTTACAGCTCTGCTGCAAAACATGTACAGAGACATGCATATTAAACATCACCGCCTACAGTATGTCACTTTCTGCATCTTGAAAGTCCATGAGTGAAGTTTTCACTCAACAGAGTCACTGTTTTTAGAGTCTTTTAGAATAAGAGTTATGTACACATCTCTGAAAAACCAATCTGTTAAGGCCACCCTTTGATCTCAAATGTCTAATTTTCTGATCTGCTTCATTTCCATCTGACTACAAACCTAAGTGCAAGATGGATCCAGAGTAGGGCATAGCACTCCAAATGACTATTTTTACTGAAATACTGTCAGTAGAAAAAGCGCAACATTTTTTGTCACATTTTGAAACATCAAATATGAATGATATGCAGTTGATAGTCTTTGAATACATTCTCCTCAGCGCCTTCTCCTGCGCCTGTGGTCAACAGCTCTTCCTCGCCGTGGTCGCTGCATACTTCCATTTGTGTCTGTAAGTGGATTGGAGGAAAAAGTGCACTCATGTATGTCTGGGGATGATGGTGCAGGTACCACAGTTACAGATGACTGGTTCTTTGAGTTCTGGCTGACCTGTGGTTGCTGCTGTATTTGTGTTTGATGCTGTTGTGACTGTTGTAGCTGTGACTGCTGTGGTGTTTCAATTCGCTGTTGCTGCTGCTGTTGTTGTGGTTCTATGTGCTGCAGCTGCTGCTGAACTGGCTGTGGCTGTAAGTGCTGTTGAGGTGTTTGTGATTGGTGTGCTTGTTGTACACGATGTTGTTGTGACTGTGGTTGCTGCTGGGCTTCAAGCACTCCTAAGAGCCGCTGCAAGAGGACATTGTTTTGTTGCAGACTGACTGCTAATGCCTCTTGTGAAGCAACAAGTGTTCTCATGTCCTGTCTGAAACCTTCACCAAATTCCCGCAGACTCTTTTCTACCCGATTTCCAAGCTGAATTGCAGCTTCCCCCAATCCTCGTAGCTCATCTTCAAGCCAGGAGCTGCGAGGAGGTGCTTCAAGAGGACCCTGCTGTGCTCCAAGGGATGGCTGAGGACTGCTGGGCTGAGGGCTACCATTGAGGAAAGGAGCACTGTAGAGGGGAGAAGGTGGCAGCCATCGTTCTGATGGAGGGGGTGGTCCTATTCCCAGACCAAGGCCTAATCCCAGTTTGTCCTCCATACTGTTCTCTACTGGTTCACACTCAGGTTCTCCCATGTCTCTGTCACGCTCAGGATTGTCCTCATCTTTCTCCAAACAATCTCTCTCTGATCCTTCAACTCCTACACCTGCAAAAAAAAAAAAAGTGGACAAAACCATTGTGGATATTAGTTGAATCTATAGAATCTAAAAAGAAAAGCAGTTCTCTGACAACTTAATTTACCTGTATCAGAGTCAGGAAAGCATGGAAAACTGGGCTTTGGTCTGGTGCTTTGCTTCTGCCTGGCTTGTTGAAGCCTGGGGCTTGGCTGAGACGGACGCCCAAGCAATGAAGTCCCTCTGCTGGATGGAAGGTAACAGCTGCGGTGGCGGGCATCCGCCAGCCTGCCTCCATTGCGCCTCTTTAAGTCATCCCAGCGCTTCTTCACCTCTCGAAGGGTTCGTGGTACTCTGGAAACAGCATTAACTCGCTCCAGGATCCCCGCCCAGATGCGCTCTCTCTCACGCCTCCGGAGCCTTCCTGCCGGACCAAAGAGTTCTCCTTCACACCGAGTAACTTCAGACACCAGCACTTCAAGCTCTGCTCCACTGAAGCGACTCTTTCTCTTTCCTGCGCCGCCAGCAGCCAGTGCAGCTGACATAGCTCGGTCTGTCAAGAGAAAGTTGAAGCGAGAAGGGGAAAGAAAAAACATGAAGTGAGGATAAATATGTAGTGTGAAAAACACTGCTTTAACAGTCTTATTTTAGCAGTGCTAAACCACAACATATGCAAGTACAGCAACTCTTGGCAAGCCTGAGAGCCATGTGACCTCAATTCTTCTTGAATCATTATACTGTAGCTACACATTTTCTTTACAATAAGAAATGGTATTTTGCACAATTTTATTACTTTTGTTCACTAAACTGAAAATTATTTTATGAGGATTTCCATTAGAAGCAACACTAGGAGGAATGCCAGGAGCAACATTTAAAAACATGCTTACTTTGTTCAATAGACAAAAGGTCATCAGAGGACATGCCAGGTGCCATGATGTTCGGATGCACCACTACCACGTTGAAAGGGAGTCCTCCAGGTAATCCGCTGCTCTGGTCGCAGCTGCCCTCTGAGTCCTCATCCTCCCGGGGGAAGCCATTCTCTGAGGCTCCCCCCCCAAAGGGTCCCTCCGGAGACTCCACTTTGATGTGCATGGGAGGTGATTGCTCGTACAGCAGCCCCCCCTCCTCGTAGTACTCAGTCATGGATCAGACCTGATTTACAGCAGAACTGACTGGCAGGCCAATTCTGATACTGACAGCTTCTGCTCCATTAACAAAAGTTCAAAGCAGAGTTGAACTGACTGCTGATCAAAACACAACTCTTCTGTGTACACATATTTATGAACCCTCTTTGGGTGCAGCTGCCACACAAAGGTGGCACACAAAGGTGGGGGGATTTTCTTAGAAAATACAAAATTAAAGTAGTCTTAAAACTGTTTTATAGCACAATTATGGAAAACTGGTCAAAGCATTGATGGAGAGAGAGAGAGAGAGAGATAAAATGATAGTGTCTGACTGACTGCTAGCTCCACTCTCTAAAATCTATCATTTCCATGATTGCTGATATATGTTAATGGAGAGCTAAGTGCACTGTGTAAAACACCAGAAGGAGGTTGCGGGCTGTATCTGAGCGTCCAACTGTTTGACACTGATATGAAACATCAGGACAGAGGATCGCCCCCAGACCTGAAAACATCAAAACGCTGCTCACAACTATATCCAAAACAAGAACAGCTACGTTTGCGTTCCCCTGTAATCTCTACTGCTGTGCTATGTCGCATCGATGCGCATTTTTTCTGCACCACATCCGCAATGGTTGCGCATTCCGCATACATTAGGTGCTGGTATTGGGATAGAGCTAGTTGTTAAGCTAGCGGTCTACCACAGCTTTCAGGTGATGCGGCAGCTCTGTGTGAGCCGCCGACAACAAACGAGCCGACGTGATTTGAAAGCCGACGCTGTTGTGTTTCTTACCTCATGATAACGGCACATGGGAAGCAAACGCAAACCAAAACACAATCGGTGCAGCTGTTAGCTCAGCAGCCGACAAACAGACCGAAGACAGTCGCTTGCTGTTGACGTCATCGAAGGTGCACGCTCAGGACCAATCAGGTGACGATCTATCAATTCATCTGTTTAATGACAATGGGCAACAAGTGCTGAACGCTGTGCTGTCACACGTCATTTAGATGTTTTGCAGCCTTTTTTTTTTTTTTTTTCTTTTTTTTTTTTTTTACAAGTCTTTTCTTTTGTTTTCAGTTTATTGGCGTTTATGATAATTCTCAAAGAAAACCAAATTTAAGGAGTGTGAACAGTTATAAGTTAACCTCTGTTAGTGTCATTGTCCTTTCTGTTAGCGTTTAATATGATGTCAGCCCACCCTTTGCAGTTATAATAGCTTTAGGTCTTCTCGTAAGGCTTTTCACAAGGTTTAGAAGTGTGTTTATGGGAATTTTTGACCATTCTTCCAGAAGCGCATTTATGAGGTCAGACACTGATGTTGGATGAGAAGGCCTGGCTCACAGTCTCTGCTCTAATTCATTCCAAAGGTGTTCTATCAGGTTCCACACCAAACGTACTCATGTCTTTATGCTTTGTGCACTGGTGCATAGTCATGCTTGAACAGAAAGGGGCCATCCGCAAACTTAGCTCACTGGAACTAAGCCAAACTCCTGAAAAACTACCCCACACCATAATTCTCCCTCCATCAAACTTTAAACTTGACACAATGCAGTCAGACAACTACCGTTCTCCTGGCAACTGCCAAACCCAGATTTGTAGATCAGAAGCATGAAATGTCACTCCAGCAAACACTCTCCACTGCACTCAGTGATGTAAGGCTTGGATGCAGCTGGTCAGCCATTTAAATTCATTCCACGAAGTTCTCTACACACTGTTCTTGAGCTAATCTGAAGGCCACATATAGTTTGGAGGTCTGTAGTGACTGACTCTGCAGAAAGTTGGCGACCTCTGTGCATTATGCGCCTCAGCATCCGCCAACCCCCCTCTGTGATTTTACGTGGTCTACCACTTCATGGCTGAGTTGTTCTCATTCCCAAGCGCTTCCACTTTGTTATAATACTACTAACAGCTGATTGTGGAATATTTAGTAGAGAGGAAATTTCATGACTGGACTTGTTGCACAGGTGGCATCCTATCACAGTACCACACTGGAAGTCACTGAGCTCCTGAGGGGGACCCATTCTTTCACAAATGTTTGTAAAAGCAGTCTGCATGCCCAGGTGCTTGGTCTTATACATCTGTGGCCATGGAAGTGATTGGAACACCTGAATTCAATAATTTGGATAGCTGAGTCAATACTTTAGGCAAAGTAGTGTAGTCAAGTCAGCCAATCCTATGTCAGCAACTCAGTGCATTTAGTTTTGTAGAAATGGTCAAGATGACCTGTTGAAGTTCTCTTGGGGAAAATGCCTTTTGAGGTCAGAGGTCAGAGGAGGATGGCCAGACAACAGTAACTCAAATGACCACTTGTTACAACCAAGGTATGCACATGTTGAAAGCTCAAAAGCCCAAAATGGTTTCCTGAACATGACAGTTCACTGTACTCAAATGGCCTCCACAGTTACCAGATCTCAATACAACACAGAACCTTTGGGATGTGGTTAAACAGGAGAGTCACATCATGGATGTGCAGCCAACAAATCTGCAGCAACTGTGTGATGTTATCATGTCAATATGAACCAAGTGTTTCCAGCACTTCCATGCCCTAGAGAATTAAGGCAGTCCTGAAGACAAAAGACTGGTCCAACTCAACATATGTGTATAACAAAGTGGGCAGTGAAGGTATGTTTAATTTACAGCCTTCATTAATACTTTGAGTAGTTTAAAAAAAAAATTGTTAAAGGAAACTTAACATGAAGAGAATAAAGTCTTAATAGACTGACTTTAAATGCAGTAGTTCTTTCCTATGACAGTGGTTCCCAAATGTTGCATCATTTTGCACAAAGGGGAGTTCAGCTGTGCTTTAGGATTTTTTTTTTTTTTATCAGCCAAACATTATTATTCAAACCACACAAATAGTAATGAATGATATTTCAAGTTACTATACAAAACACATCAAATGGGCTGATTGGTAGTGAGGATAATGTTGGTGAGGAAGTAAAGGAGATTTCTTGTAAAAGAACAAACAAACAACAACAACAAAAAAAATGCATAAAGAGAATTAAAAAAATTGTTGGGAGAAATTATGACGAAAACCACCTGACTTCACTGGACTGTGGTTGTCAAACGCCTTCACCCTGAACATGTAATTTTTTTTTTGGGAGGAGTTCACAAATGCAAACATGCCAAACAAACTAAAGCGGCACCTGAAAACCAAATATCTCTTCTAAGAGAAACTTTGCCTGCTGTAAAACCACTGGCTCTAAATCAAAGAATTCAAGAATGTTTGTTGGACTGTATGAAAGTGTCCAATGACGGGAAGAGGTTATGTGTTAGTGAAACTTACAACCCCCCCCAAAAAAAAACCAAAAAAAAAAACTGTCACACCAAAAACTGTCAAACGACGCATACAGGAGTGCTTTGAAATTTTGGCTTCTTTGATGTGCCTTGGCTTAAAAAGGTTTAAAAACCAGGATAAATAACTATAAACTTACAGAAATTAAGCCAAATGAAATAAGTTATGGTAAATATTTCTCATATAATTAGCACATAGAGTGTTCACAAAAACCTTCAGGGAAGGGATTTTAAAATTACTCATACAAGATAAAAGAGTAAATCCTTGCAATAAATTCATCAGCTGTTTATGTCTAAAGTTACTGAAACTATTCCATTAGAACTCATTATAAACCATCTGGGGTCTTTTTTTTAAAAATTAAATATTGGACATAAAGGTTTAGTAAGTGAAAAGCTTATTGAGGCTCGTGTGCATGTGTGTAGGTGTACGTCAGCTTAAAGCAAGGATTCATGGAATTCCAGGTGCTTGCAATCTTTGAACATCCTGCTGTTTCCCAGGTGGGATAATATTTAATAAATGTGCAAGGTACGTGGAAAAATCCGTGGGAGAATGAATTAGATAAAGAGCTGTGGAGTTAGGGTGTTCATCTGTATATAAAGCTGCCACATACGCCTCTACTGTGTGTAGTTTCAGCAGGTACAGACACAAACATGAAGTACTTCATTCTCCTTGCGCTGTTTGCTGCAGCATGTAAGTTTTTGCACAGAATTTCTGTATTTGATTTTAATAGAGAGCTTAAGACTGAAAGATACTCTTTTTGTATTGCAGATGCTGCTCCCATTGAGGATGACAAGATTGTCGGAGGCTACGAGTGCACTAAGAACTCTGTGGCCTACCAGGTTTCTCTGAATGTTGGGTACCACTTCTGTGGAGGCTCCCTGATCTCCAGCACCTGGGTCGTGTCTGCTGCTCACTGCTACAAGTCGTAAGTACAGAGAGCAGAATCAAATTAATCTAATGAATGAATGTGTGCGGGCCTGTCAGCCTCTATTAAAGGGGATACAAACTGCAGTGTGTCCAGCAAATAGTCGCTTTACTTGAATACGTCCCTCTTCTGGTTCTCTTTGCAGAAGCATCCAGGTGCGTCTTGGTGAGCACAACATTGCTGTCTCCGAGGGAACCGAGCAGTTCATCAGCTCTTCCAAGGTCATCCGTCACCAAAGCTACAACAGCTACAACCTGGATAATGACATCATGCTGATCAAGTTGAGCAAGCCCGCCACCCTGAACAGCTACGTCAAAACTGTGTCCCTGCCCTCCAGCTGTGCCAGTGCTGGCACCCGCTGTCTGATCTCCGGATGGGGCAACACCAGCAGCACTGGAAGTCAGTCAAAGCCTGCAGTCACATGCTTAGAACAAAAAAAAGAGGTAAATGTTGATATATAAGCTTTAACTCCCCTCCCCTCCTCCCTTCTAGGCTACTACCCCGACCGTCTGATGTGCCTGGATGCCCCCATCCTGAGTGACACAAGCTGCAGAAACAGCTACCCTGGAGAGATCACCGCCAACATGTTCTGTGCTGGATATCTTGAGGGAGGCAAGGACTCCTGCCAGGTAAGAGCCATCAGTCACCATGACTGCTTCTTGGACAAAGCAAATTTCAGAACACCTCTGCTCACACCTTGACTTGTCTTTTCTCTGCGTCAGGGTGACTCTGGTGGCCCTGTGGTGTGCAACGGCCAGCTGCAGGGTATTGTGTCCTGGGGTTATGGCTGCGCACAGAAGAACAGGCCTGGAGTCTACACCAAGGTCTGCAACTACAACATCTGGATTCGCAACACCATGTCCTCCAACTAAATGGAACTAAAGTTTTTAAACTGAGGTTTCTTGTTAACTATGTATCCAGTTGCAAATAAATAAATAGCCAACATCACTTTCTGTTGTTCCTTGTTTTGTGCTGTTGGATGAAACATAGGTGTGCCAGTGAAGAGAATCACCAGGAAAAGAAAGCAGAGAAATCATAATGTTTCTTTAGAAATTCTTTAAATAATGTTCATAAATGAAAATGATATAAAAGTATTAAGTGTTAAGATTTGACTAAAATCTATTTAACCAATTTACATTTAAGACCTGATTCAAAATTGAATTTAGAAAGTACAATCTGATAGCAAGCTGCATAAGTCAATAACATTATAAATAACAAAAATGTTAACCTTATAAATTGCATTACAATAAGACAGAACAGCTTTACAATTTGACACTCTTGTTCTGTAAGTCTTTGTTTTATGAATCTAGAATTTTTTTTCTTTAAGCACAAAAAAGCAGTTATAAAAATGAAAAAAAAAGTCTCAGTGGAAGACAAGCAAAAAATATAAATATCTTAAGATAGCCACAGGTAGCACTGTATAAAAACTGCTGCATTTTTTGTTATTATAATTTTGTACATTACTGTAACATAGAAGTTACATATTATATTTTAATCACATATATATTTTATATCTTAATCACAGACAGACAAACACACACACATATATAATTATAACCTTTCAAATTTACTGTTTAAAAAAAGTGAAAAGAAGTAAAATACATTATTATTATTTTGATTAAGATACCAAACTACAGTCATTTACTTGCATTCCTAAACAGAAAAAAAATGTTTTAATGGTTGAATGTTATGCTTGATTAATTTCTGACTTCTCAGAGCAGTCCAGTGTGCTGGTTCAACTTTCATATAAAAATATGAATTCACTTTTGTTATTTGCCTAAAAAGCAACAATATACTTTTTAGTTTTTGACAAATTTGTTAAACAGTGTACCTATCCTTCACTTCTCCTCTTAGTGTAGAGACACTAAGAAAGTATATGATGCAACACAATTATGCAGCATTACAGCCATTAATTCACATCTTTCATAAAGTGTATGCGACTGGTGATATGCAATATAAACTCATAGTAGAAGTGCTGACCTTCATCAACCAGATGGTCAGATAAGAGGGACATCATGTGTCCCTCTTATCTGGACTGTTTTTGGCTGCAGTGCAGCTCAATCCAATGTGAAAATACAATATTTTCCATAATATTTCTATCAACTGTTCTTCCTCCATTTCCTTGTTGTGAAAGTCTATAAACAGAAAAAAGTTCATAGCAGGGTTTTGGTTTTTACCCCAAGCATTAACCAAGGTTTGGGGAGGATGTGGTGATACCAGTTATGGGTTTACATTACTTATCTGAACCCAGAGGCTGTTAATTCTTCCTCAATCTTGATTGTTAGAAGTTACGATATATTAAAATATTTAGCAAATCTTTCACAAGAATACAACACTGTACTGACACACAAAGGCAGGGACCACATGTTTATGCTACAGAAAGAAATCTAACCGTAAGGGTAAAGCCAGAGAGCTATATCAAGTGAAAGTTAGCTGTTAACATAGCAAGACAGCTGAGAATACCCTTTGCTAAAATTAAGAATAAATTGAATCAGTTATTTCTCCTAATTATTATCTGTGCATGAAAAATAAAATAAACTTTGTTTCTAGCTTCAGTTAAAGCAGGGGCTAAATCACTCCATGGTCATGATTAACAAAAAGGTGTTTAGCTTAGCAGACGTAGTAGGTAGATAATACAGAAAGCTGTCCACAAATCTGAACCTAAAAATAACAGACACACATACATCTGAATAAAAAAGTGACATTTAATGTTTAAGACAAACAATAGAACAAAATTATATACAACACTGCTGGGTATCCATCCAGGAACTGCTTTTGAAGTGTTATTTCTTTAAATCAGTGGTTCCCAAGGTCAAGAGCCCCCCCCCCCCTGTGAAAACACTGTCCTGTGAAAGTCTGTCTTCACTCTTATCAAAATCCAAGAGATAGTGATGTATTTCCTTGAAAATTTGATTTAAAAAAAAAAAAAAACACAGGCTGGTGGCTATAAATTGCTAATACTATCCAGTCATATGTAAAGTGCTAATGCTAATATGTGACCCACTTGCCACTGGGACACAAACTTCAATATAAGAGCAGTAAATTTAGCTCAGAGTGATGAGTAATATCACAAACCAACCACCTCCTATTACCAGTTTTAATTCACATATTTCTATAAATGAATACATTTATAGAAATATGTAACTATACATACGTGTGAGTATTTTCTCTTATTACTGCGGCCCCCCTGCAGTACCTTAAGGCTGCGGCCCACACTTTAGGAACCACTGCTTTAAGCAATTCCAATGAACTGAAGCGTGACGTACGACAAGGATGAAAAGCATCTTTTCCAAAAGCTGTGAACAACGATCTCCATTTAACCAAACATGCTTGGCTCAACAGGTGTGAAATGGGTATTTGTCAGTTTTTATTGAAAAAAACTTTATATGATTATTTCAATCATAGGTTCACAAAATGACATATGGATAAAGCTGATTCTCTTAAAATGTAAATACAAAATCCCGGCACGTGTTGTTGTTGTGGCCCAAAACAAATTTGTCATCAGGTAACAGCTAGCCTTTAAGCCAAGAAAACAACTGCATGAAATACAGTTTGATACTGAACCAACAGTAAACTATCATTTATGTAGCTCGTCATACTTCTCATTTGACAAATCAAACTTCTGCAACACTAGTAGTAGTAGATTTTGTCCCACAAACACTGTGTAGTGTATTTTTAAAACTTATAAGAACTAGGAAGACGTACGGCAGCAAGAACATGATATCTCAAAAAGATTTCCGTGAATTTCTTAAAGTCAAATAAAATCCTTCCTTCCTGTCCGTGATTGGTCCTTTATATAAAAACACCATTTTTAAAATCATAAACATTATCCAATAGGCCTGTTTCACAGCAGCTATTTGATTCAAAACAGCAGCTAAACAGGCACAGAGGCTTAATGATGTGCTTAGTGACACCTGTGTTTCCCTACTGTCTGCTGTGAAACAGGCATATTCCACGATCCCAGGGCAGCTTCTGGTTAAACACCAGTGCAATCAGCGTAGAAAATACATGGGACACATCCGTGACGCTGACTTGCTTTGATACAGTCCTCTTCTATCAATCTTCTCGCTTTATCTACATTTCTTTTGTTCATTTTATGAGTGTAATTACTAAATACTAAAAGGAATGTTAGTGGGTTTGAGCTGAAGGTGTTAACTAAATGTAATGAAACTCATTGAAAATTTTCTCAAAAATGTCACACATAAATAGCTAAATAAATGATCAGAGCAAATCTTCCAAGTCATCTGAGTGTTTTCCAAGTGTGTAACTATATATATAGTTTTTACTTTATCTGAAGTTGTACCACAGGAACGTTCCTAATGAACTGGGGACCTGTGGAGTAAATCAGGATGTTTTCTCCACAGTGACCAGGTGATATATAAAGTTTTGAGGAAATATTCTACCTGACAACATCCATGCTTGTGGGTATTACTCTGGATGGGGCTTCGGTGCTGTCTGCTAGTACTGCAAGTCTCACTCACGTAACACTCAGCAGAAATAGCTCATAAAATCTGTTTAGTCTGACATTTTGGATCCGCTTTGTGATGACTGCCTTTCTCTTTATTGGCAACGAGTTACAGCATGCTCACTATTGTTGCAGTGTCGTCTCCTCTGCGTCACATTTCAGCATTGGCATTTACAGAAATGAACCACTGAACAATTACCTACCTAGGAGGACACCTAATTTGTCTAACCTTCAGAGCTCTTTAAATCATGGTGCCTTGAAAATTCCTGGGAAGTCTGTGTGGAAATGCAACTTAACACAGACTTACAAGGACCCCAGAGTTAAACCCTGTGGAAAAACGTGATGTGCGTATAAAAAGGGGAAATGCATTTCATTTTTAAACAGTTACACCTGGCCTCTGGCATGCTGCAAATAATGTTGATAAAGGTCTGAAATGGCAGGGTATGAATTTCCACACACAGCACAACTTACACCATCTGAAGGCCTTTTGTTTGACTTGCTGGCATTCTGAGTCACATGTCTCTTCTCAGTTTTTAAAGTTGTAATGGTTTTTGCAGGTCCATTTTTACCTACACTGTCATGACTGGCCTCTTTATCTTGGACTATCTTTGTCGTGCTGGGATGCTCAGAAGAATTAATCGAATCAGGAACCTGGCTTTGAACACAGGAAATCGCAGGGAGCGCTACATTTGACTCTTGAAGTACTGGGTCTGGATATTTTGATAAGGGCCTTAAAGGAGAGTCATGTTCCTCAGAGGTTTGGTGTAATGTTTCTATGTTGTTACTGGTGGGAGGCCTAAGAATTTTCTTGTTTGATTGTGCACTACGATCATCTACGAATGAATCAAAGTCAGGGTCCTTGCGTACGTCTAGCGTTACGGAATGGCAGAGCTGGTGACTGAAGAGCAGGTCTAGAGTTTTAAAGCTGCATCTGCAGCGCTCACATTGATAAGGCAGAAACACTTTCTTAGGCCTGACCTGAACCCACTGGAAATCTGGGTGCTCACTCATGTGTTTTTTGTAAGGCTCTACAAACCGAAAACCTTGCCCGCACTGAGGACAAGTGAAGCGGCCACGTCTCTGACGATGAATTCTCTGATGGTGCCACAGTTTTTTCCAACTTCCTAGTGTTTTACCACAGCAGGAACAGGTGTAACTTTGACCTGGGGCGTGTGTGAGCATGTGGGCTCTGAGCCTGCCCATGTGTCTGAAGAGTCGCCCACAGTTTGGGCACAGATATCTCCTGGGATCTGATCTGTTATCTAATTTGTTTAACTTTGACACCAGGGGTGTGAGATGGTGAGCCGGTATGACCGTTGACTGGAACGGTTTCTTTAAGTTGTTAGAGCGTTTCTTGAGGCTAACCTGTGATTGTTTTCTCTGCATTTCACAGTTTACAGCCTCAACAGGAGCTGAATTGTGCGCTGATGAGCACCTGAGAGCAGGCACTGTGTACTGAATTAATGACACCATCTCCTCCTCCTTTATTGCAGAGCTGGAGGCATTTCTTTCCATGCTGCACTGACTGCGATGGGCGTTAAATTCAGACAGCACACCGAACAACTTGTCACAGTACAAGCAGCGATAAAGCTTTGCACCGGTGTGCTCTCTCATGTGGCTGTTGAACTCCTGCAAATGATCGAAAACATTCTTGCAGATGTGACACGTGTATGTTAGCGAAGGCTTTAGGCGTCGGTTTGACTGCGTATTGCCACTGCTTCCCAAAGGCCTGCATGTGTGATTTTTTGCATTGCTATAATGAGTAAATGATTTTTCACAACGGGTGCAATTGTAACGCTTCACAGACCAGTGCGTGAGCTCGTGAACACGGAGGAAATAGGCTTGGCCGAAAGCTTTGCTGCATATGTCACACTTATAAGGCTTCTCTCCTGTGTGGACTCGGACATGTCTTATGAGGGCAGATTGAAATGGGAATGTTTTACCGCAGTATTGGCAGACTTTCTTCTCTCTTTTTTCTGCTGCTCGTTGAGGTTCCTTGCTGTTTTCCTCTGCTGGGCCTCTGCTCTGTTCCTCATACTTGTTGTTCTTACTCTCAAGCTCCAGCTCATGTGCGTGCGTCTCCATATGCAAGGCATACTCAGAGCAAGAAAATTTAATCTTGCAATATGGACATTTCTGATATTTGTTGCTCTTTCTGTGCGTCTTGAGATGAAGATTTAAGTTAGAGTTTTTGCTAAAACCTTTGCCACATTCGGGACATTTGAAAGGCCTCTCTCCTGTATGAATGCGCTGATGGATGACAAACTGAGACAGAAACTTAAACGTACGACCACAATAACCACATTTCAACACTGTTTTACCCCCTTTTTTAGTATAGACGATATTTTCGTCAACACTGGTGTTAGCTTCCTTCTTGCCATCACCGCAGTCTGTTTTTGATTGGGTGTTACCACCTGCCTCACGGTTCTCTACAAAATCCCCTCTTTGTAACAAAACCTTGTTTACCATCCTCCTCCTCTTGCCACCCCTCTTGCGCCGAAAAGTGGTGTTTGGAACCTCGGATTTAACTGAGGGGATGGCACTGTGTCGGGAAGAATTACTGCTATTTGACTGGGACGTGGGCTTTAAAGGCTCCAGCTCTATCTCTACAGTCTCAGCTTTCACAGCAGGTGGGGTCCCAGCAGGTGTCCGTGTTTGTTCAGAGGAAGTCGGGGTATCTGGGCTAGAAGGCTTTTCCTTTTGCAGCTCTGGATTTGTTGGAGACTCTGGAGTTTTTGATAACTCCAGACTCCCCACAATCTCCTTGCTGCCATTCACGTCCAATGACTGCTTTATTTGAGGATCATCAGTCGGAGTAGGGCTTGGCAAATTTGCACCTTTCAAACCCTCTGAAGGAATAACTTCAGATTCAGCCTGGGAATTCAGCTGTATTTGTGGTAATTCAGTTTTCTCTTGTTGCTTTTCCTGTTCTTGGCCCTCCACAGAATGCAGGGGGAGCTGATCATCCTTTCCGTGTGAATCAAACCCTTGGTTGTCAGTGCTCAGGTCCATCTGTTTATCTGTCCCTGCTGTTCCTCCACAGTCTGTTTCGCTGTTCGACCCCGACCGAGCCTCATGGGTTTTATCCAGCTTGGACACTTTTGCTGGGACTTGCTGATCAATCTGCAACTTAGTCCTTCGTCTCTTCACACCTTTAGATTTGGATGCACAAATACTTTCTGTAGTGGCTGCTTCATTCTGCTTCAGCACCTTCTTGTCCTCCTTGCTACGAGATTCCAACTTATCATCCTGCGTCAAAGGAGGCTGCTCTCCTCTACTCCTCAGTCTCCGTGCAGGACCACTAACGTTATTAGCATGAGGAGGAGAAGTAGGAGCGCTGGGAGCAGAAGTCTTAGAAACCTGGTTTCGAAAAGCTGCAATTTCTGCTTTTCTTGGCCGGCCTCGTCTTCTTTTTGGCAGCAAAGAGGCAACACCTTCTACATTATTATCCAACACAGACTGAGGAGCACGCATCTCATTATGAGACACATTATTTATTAATTTACCATCCACAGCGTTAGGCAAATCATCAGTTTTGTGGTTTTCTCCACATGTTGGCAAAGATATGGTGGTGCTAACCACCTTATGCTGAACAGCATCAGCAGCATCTGGATCTCTTTTGTCTTTAGTCAACGCCGGTTTTATTTTACGAGGTCTCCCACGTTTTTTGTGGATCTCCACAGGCTTCCCTTGGCTGTCTGTTGTAGAGCTGCACACGCCGGCAGGTGTCGTTTGAGATTTTGCTTCCACCCCTACCTGCGAGACCATGAGCTCGCTATGCTGACAGTTTGCCTCACCGGCTTTTTCAGAGTTGACACGAACACCAGGCTTCCTGCACCCAGGCTGTTTCAGTGCCGTCCCTTTCATTTTGCCTCCCCGCCTAGAGTCCAGGTCTCCCTCACTGCATGTCCTATCTTCAGGTGTCTGTGGAAGTAAAAGAAGAATCACCATTAATGTATTAATGTTTTTATCTTTATTGTACGTCATTTGGAAAAGCATGTTTATTAAAAAAGGAAGGAAAAACACATGAACTGGGAAATAATTTGCAACTTTCAAAAACTATACAAACAAATCTAGCAAAATAGAATCAAACTGTAAAATTGAGTCTACATATTCACAAATGCACAGCTGTATGACTTAAATAAACAGCATTACATCAGACTGCACTCTTCATTAGTGAAGATTTAAATGATGCTGTATACTGAAATAAACAGGACAAGCTTGCCCATTTGTCTTTCTCACTGGCTACCTGCTTGCAGTCCGAAGAGGCATGAATGGAACTGCGAGGTTGAGGTGCCACAGAAGTTAACTCAGAGACTGTATTTTGATCACTGTTTCCTCTGCTGAAGGACATTTTACTCCCCATGTCAAAAGTCTGTGGATTAAACAGCGACAAGGAGGCTGTAAAACGAGCAGCGGCGTGTAAAGCAAAATGCTTCGGGCTGGGGATAAATTATTCCCAGCCTGAAAAAAAAAAGTAAATAAATAAAAATTATTAATAAGCTGCATGCCATGCCCATTTGTCGTGATAAGTTTTGAAGTGGATGGTTGAATTGTGATATCATATAGCCATTGACTCTTTTGAAAGGCCTGTCAAAATGAACATTTAGACTAAAGAAGTCTACTGTAAGGCGTAACTGGGCCAGTCTGGAACATGCACACCCAGATTAATACTCCAAAAACATATGCTGCGTTGCAAAACTTCAAGTTTTCCCACCAAAAGGTGAGAAACCTTTGAAAATGATCTAAACCCATGAAAAAAGAAGGCAAAGAAGCAGAGTGCAACCAGTCTGACAGGGAACTGCTGAGTTTGGGAAGAACATTCCTGACTTTCACAACCTGGTGACTTCAAAATACTTTTCTAAAGGTGCTCTTCCCAGTCCAGAGAGACTGATTCTACAACAGTTATATAAAAGTTTTTCAGCAGCTGGAGATGGAGATATAAATGATGATGCAAGGTAATATAAAATGAGCTCTCTCACCAGCAGCTAAAGCGTTACCATAACAATCTGATGTTACAGTATCAATTTAAAGGTGTTCACACTTCTGCTCACAAGAGATGACACGACAAAGAACATGCGCACCACGGAGGGCTAAAAGTGGACTCACTGCAGTTTGTAAACCTTTAAATAAATGCATTAGATTTACTATAATAAATCCAACCTAATTTGCCGAGATAACTATGGTTGCTATTGTTATCCTGCTTTTTATCTTCACAGATAGAAACATTTCATCTGATGGGAGACTTTCTGCAGCAGAGCTGATGACTCACATTTAACCCCCCTCAGACACAGCCGTGTCCCCACTGGCTCACTTCTACAATTATTTACAGCATTTACACTTTTAAAAATCCAGTTACCGGTTATCATTAAACGCTACCAATGCCGCAACTAACAATGCAAGTTAGGCGCTATAGTGTGGTAGGCCACATCGCTAGCTCCGATAATTTTACATCACAGGCCACACGGACCTGAGCGTTAATCGCCATGCCAGCTCATGCAACTTTCTTCACAGATAGTAACGCGAGTGTAGTTCATCTGTGAACATCTGTGCCAAATGTGATGGGTGGTAGTAAACACAAAGTGCTTGCCTGCGTGGGAGAGAGTCGGGACTGGATTCTGCGTAGCCATGCGCTGACCGCCGTTCAACTAGCTAGCGGTGGCTAACTCAAATCTGACACAAGAGCTGTGGCTGCGAGGCATTTTGGACCCTTTTTACGAGGGTGCGCTGAGCTCTTAATGTGGGCCCGGCTTTTTCTTCTTCTTGAGCAGTTTGCAGAAGTGAATCACTCGGTATACGCGCACAAAGCAGCCCGAGAAAGTATTAAGCCGAGCGTACAGAGCGGATAGTTTGAGTACTGTGGGAAATTTCGGAACTCTTAATTATGTGGGGTAAACTTTCAAAGTGGTTATCAGGACACACAAAACGCCAATTTGTTTAGTCTTTATGTATGCATTGGTGAGACATATATTATTGATAGGAAGCGTGGAAGGCGGACATTCAGTTGGCAGACACTTACCAGTAAAGTAAGTGAAGCCCGCTCGTTCTGCAGTTTAAAGTTTTCGCAGTGAGTCCGTGCCAGATGTGCACACAGCAGCCTTCCCAGTGTACACCTGCACATCTGCCCCAGTTTGGTATGCGCTGTCTTAAACATGGGGGATTTATTCGGCGCTTCATTTTGTTTACAAACAGACAGCAAGTGAACGCCGCATAGGCGTATTTGGAGCATCTTTGATTTTTAGGTATGGATGTTACCTCATCATCAATGGACGTACGATAGCGCTTTGTTTTTGCTTTGAAACGGCTCCCTCTGCTGGAGGATGACCCACTAAGGACAATGAAGCTGTTATAAGTTTAGTGTATCAAAAAAAAAAAAAAACACCCAGCAGAACTGAGGCAATAAACTGGGAAAAAAAAAAGAAACGAAATAACGCCATTAAAATATGTACACACAACTATTAACATACCTTATTTGAGAGGGTATCTTTAGGACTTTGTCATTAATTTACATATACAATGCAGGTATTAAAAAATGCACTCAGGCAGTATACACTGACAGTATGTATATCTAATGTTAATACATTTGTTAATATAAGAACACAAATCATGGGTGAGTTTGAAAATATAGTTTAATACATTATATATTGTACTCTTAAAAGTCTGACAAAGCTGGTAAGAACAAACTGGGTATTTGGACAATCCCCACAGCTTCACAACACATTCTGATCATACTAAAAACATATTTAAAAACAACAAAAATATAATACAGCATAGTTAAACCCCACATACGTACATTTTTTTGGATTTTACACCTGCACCCACTGCAGGGGTGCCACCTTCATAATTCTGGGAATTCAAAATGCACTAACAAAATAAATCCAGGTGAATTAAAATGCATCTTTATTATCACTACCTTTTCTCAAGATCCAGGAAGCACTGTGCTCCTGTGCAGTTAACCGAGCTAATTCCCTTCAACCAGGATGCCGCCATCTCTCTGCTCTTGGTCCTTAATTGTGACATGCAGACCGGATGTGCCTCACTAGTTCTGTCAAGTCTTGATCGGGACAGACGAGGTTACTTGGTAAATCATCTCAGCAGATTTGTCTGGTCCGCCTTCAACAATGTAACAGTCGTCATCGCTATCTACTCCCGTGTTCCTGTTGACAGGAACCATCCCTTGCCCTTTTTCCAAACTTACAGTCACGATTTGGCTCTTCTTAATGTTAGCAGAAGGTGGTATGCCATATTTCCTCTCGCCATTCACCTGAGCGGGAACTGGGCTTGCCATCTTTTTGTATTGCTGCCTGCTGCCTCGCACGTGCTGGGCCATAAACTCCCGTGCTTTGACGCACTTGTGCCTCTGAAGGAGCGGAGCGGTTTCAAAAGGAATACGACAGACTCGGCATGTGAAGCCACTCGATGCAGAAGATACCACTGCAGAGTTTGTGGGCATCTTTAGCCGCAAAGATGGAGTCTGACTTTTTGAGGGAAAGATGATGTTACGTCTGGATGCACTCTGCAATAATGGAGTGACACGTAGCCCCTGACTATTACTGTCGTTTTGATTTTTCAAGGTGAAAGCGGCACGAGCCGCGCTGCGATTCTGGTTTGCCACCTGTAGAGAGGAATTAGGCAGAAGCCCCAGGTTGCTCAGATTCTGTGTCCTGCTTGTTGCATTCATAGTTTTATAACCGAGCGGTTTTGCTGTGATTAGCCTGAATTTGGATGCGCTGTTTGGCGAGTTACAAACATGAAAGCGAGGCACTATCTTTTTGCTGGAGAGCAGCAGCCCACATCCTATACAGCCAGAAATTTTGTCAGCAATATGTGAACTGTGGTGTGAGATTAGTAAGGACTTTGAGAAAAAAAACTGCCCACATATACCACAAGCATATGGCTTCTTCTTGCTAAAATGGCGCACCGTTTGCAACAACACAACCGGCTGATAAAGTGTCCACAGATCCACTGTTGGTGCGCCAACGTCTCCAAAAACATTCCGCATGTTTTTTACTGGGGGTTTGGGATTTGGGAGGACAGGTGCTTGTGACATCGAGGGGTTCAACTCAGGCACTTGTGAAATTTTTGGAGACTGCACGGGAAACTGCACCCGAGATACTGACGCAGTGGGTACCTGCAGTACAGGTTTCAACTCCAAAGAATCTGAGGGCATGTTGCCTTTTGTCCAAACAGCCGCCGCTTTAGGTGTATTCCAAATCACCTCACCTTTCCGCAACCTTTTCAGTTTCTCCTCCTCCTCTATACGTTTCTCAATCCTGCGCTTCCGTATCGTTTCATGATCCAGCACTTGGTGCCCCGGTTCGTGCGTGGTGCTGTGCTCCTGCATGTGCTTGTACTCCGTGAACTCTGTCCCACAGGAGCAGATGAAACTTGCGGAAGAACACATGTGCTCCTCCAGGAACCTCCTATTTGCAAATATCTGCTCGCAGCTAAAGCAAATCTGGCCTCCGTTCATCAAGTCTGTGACCAAACTATGGTCCACGGCGCTCTGCCTTCCAGTCTCCATCCTTAGGCTGGGCATTAGTGTGTTCACCGGTGACGGGGAGCCCGCTGGTGCTGGTGAGAGGAAGCAGGTTTGAGCGTTAATACAAATCACAAGCAGAACTTTAGGTACACTGCACATTTAGCATCACTTTAGCTTCTTTTTGAACGTTTAAACGAAGTACAAACTTCTGAGCTTTACACAGTTACTGGCGGGTCACTCCATGCACTGTGAACGATTCACCCAGATTGTTCGATGATAAATAATTCACAAAAAATGCACTGCACACCTGCGGGGAAAGCGCGTCAGCCAGTAATGTTCTAACGTTTTTGTCTTAACGCGCGCTTCCTTTGCTACAAACCTAGCATGCTAGTGTTAGCCTCGACTATATCATGAGCAACTACGTTAGCTTACCCTCACATGAAAACGAAAGCGACGCCGTCTCAATACTCTGCCGTTAACCTTTGGAAAGCTGTAAACCGTTTGTCTGCTGTTGTTTTGCAAAACATTCACAAAGTGGCTGAGTCGCCGGTATGTAGCACAAGTAGATAGCAGTTAGCCTGTCAACCACACCGAAAAACAAGAGGGAAGAAGAGGAGGAAAAAGAAAAAAAAAAAAAAAAATCTTCCCTCTTCTTCTTGTAAATAGCACGCGATGTTATGTTGAATTAGCGCCACCGACTGGGACTCCTAACACATTGAATCTATTAATAAAATCAAAGAAAAACAGAAAAAAGAAAGAAACAAAACAGGGAATGAAGTCGTATCTTCTTTTTCAGGTTTGCTCGCCTGAGATACCCTATCTTTACACAACAAACTGAAAGGTGTAGGCTAAAGTTTATATAACACCTCGCCCTCAGGGAAATGTAATCAGCTGCACCTTTAACTCATGACAAAAAGAATAAACAATAACAGACCATTCATGTCAAATCTGCAGCTACAGGTGAACTCTTTGTATCTAAAGCATATTCATGACAAACATTTAAACAAACATTCAAACGTTTATCAGATACACAGTGTCAGTTCCTATTGGTCCTAAGCTTGTTTTTTTTTTTTTAAATAAATAGATAAAAAAAAATTCTCATAATTTGTATATTTTATCTCTCATTTTAAACAGCTTCTGGATATTAAGTGGTAATTATGCTTTGTTTTGAATAATGTTATAATCTACAAAACAGCTGAATTTCAGTGTATGTTTTTGAATAAATAATGGATTTGTTGGCTCATGATGGGTTTGTTTGTTATCATTCACATGGCTTTAAAAAATTATTTATTTTTTGAAGTGAAAAAAATAGAGTTAATATTTGTCTTGTGTTTCCCCCACACGCTACACAGTAAGTTATATGAAACAGTAAGTAATATAAAGTACATAATGATTTTTGGAATAAGAGCTCTTTAACTTTGTACAATATTGCAATATATTTAGACATTTTGGTTTTGACATAATTTATATGTAATTTCCAGTTTAATTTGATATTAACAGTAACTAAGAATTTAGTTTAAAAAAAACTGCATCATTTATTAATTTTTCTGTCCTTTTTTGATGAGCTGTTTCTGAATATTATACATTTTCCTGTATACATTTAGAAGGGAATCAAAAATTTTTTTAACAATTAGTGAAACCTGATGCCCTTTTGAAACTTTTTTTGGGAAAAGGTTCACATAAATCAAAACTTTACTCCAGCCAACTGGTTCAGTATCATAATATTACCAATATTTCCTCTCCTGAGCTACTAGTCTTTGAATTTTCTAAAACAAACAAACAAAAACACCTTCATGTAATCTCCTTTGTTTCTATGTTTTGCTTAGTTGTGGAGCTAAACTATTGTGTGACATTTTCACCTGAAAACCTTCCTTAAAACAAATCAGTAACAGCTGAAAAAAACCTGGTCAAATAAACAGCCTTAGGCTCCATGAATGAGAGAAAGTTGGAAAATCCTTGAAATACACTTGTCGGCCACTTTATTAGTAACAGCTGTCCAGCTGCTTGTTAACCCAAATATCTATCACATGGCAGGTACAAAATGCATGTAGACAACCTGCTGAAGTTCAAACTGAGCATCAGAATGGGAAAAAAAAAAAAAAAAGGTGATTTAAGTGACTTTGAATGTGGCATGGTGGTTGGTGTCAGACAGGCTGGTCCCAGTATTTCAAAAAAACTGCTGATCTACTGGGAGATTCCCACATAAAACCGAGGGTTTACAGAGAATGATCTGAAAAAGAGACAATATCCAGTGAGTGGCAGTTCTCTGGGTGAACATGCCAGAGGTCAGTGGAGAATGGAGAGACTGCTTGGAGCTGATAGCAAGGCAAGAGTTACTCAAATAACCACTCATTACAACATGGGTGTGAAGAAGCAGACCTCTCAACATACAACAAGCAGATGGGCTACAGCAGCAGGAGACCACATTGGGTGCCATTCCTGTCAACTAAGAGCAGGAAACTGAGGCTACAATTAACATGGACTCACTGAAAGAAGAATGGAAAAACTGCCTGGTCAGTCAATATCTGTTGTGACATATGAACAGTAGGGTTAGAATTTAGCATAAACATAAATGCATGGATCCAGCCTGCTGCTGGTGTAATTGTATAAAGGATAGTTTCTCAGCACACTTTAGACCCATTAGTATCAACTGAGCACCATTTAAACACCACAGCCTACCTGAGTATTGTTGTTGACCATGTCCATCCCTTTATGACCGCAGCGTACCCATCTTTGGATGGCTGCATCCAGCAGGGTAACAGATCATGTCACAAAACTCAAATCACCTTAAACCGGTTTCTTAAACTTGACAATGAGTTCACTGTACTTCACAATCACCACATCTTAGTCCAGCAGAACAACTTTGGGATGTGGTTGAACAGGAGATTCACATCATGGATGTACAGCTGTCAAGTCTTGCAACAAATGCGTTAATGTGAGTCTGCTAAAAATGATCACATTAACCCTTCCTCTCCTTGTAAAGATGGCACTGCAGCACAGCCTCTGGGTTTTACCTCGTTAAACTGACATCGATACTGACTGTTCCTGAGCCATCTTTGACATTACAGCTGCAGCAGTTAGTGTTAGTGAATTTGTCTTCATGCCATCAAGAAAAACAATGCTTACTTAAGATGTTCAATCTAGACCTTGGAAATAGCAGCAGACAAAACAATCTTAACTCAATGCCATTTGCTCTGCAAGTCTCCTGTCGGGGGACAGATGTTGAGCACCTCTGGTACTCATTTGCCTTTATAAAAAGCCTTAGCCTCAATCTGCTGATGAGAGCCATTTGATAAAGTTAAAATCTTCTCAAGAATGGATTATAGAAACGACTTGAAATCCCGCTAATATGTCTTTTGAGCACAGTGGTCTCGACTGTCGAGGATTTTTTTTTCTTTTTTTAGTACAATACACACCCAAGTCTTGGGGAGATGTCAGCTACTTTTTATTTAACTATCAACTGTGTTGATTTATTCTGATTGCTTCATACCACAAACACTATAATTTCCCCTGTTCAGACTGTGGCCTAGAGAGTTCAGTTACTTGGCACTGCAGCTGGATTGTTTTTTTTTTTTGTTTTTTAAGAAAACTATAACTCCTGATAAGCCACTTAGCCCGCTTTGCATATTACATAAGTAGTATCATTGGCCACACCAATTAATGAGAGAAAAAATGGGAAGGATATCAGTGTTCACTCATAAATATGCAAATCTATGCAAAGATCAGATCACTTTTTTTTTTCCCCTATTGGGTAGCTGCAATTCAAGTATGAAGCAGCAATGTAACGATCTTGGTACATCATGTACATGAAAACATTACAGTTACAAAAATATTAACATGATGTCCTGAGTACCATGTAGGATGGAGGGGTATAAAACATGCAACATACTCATCTGAAAACATGAAGTAAGAACCCTATACTCAAAAGGGTTTGGCCAATATAATATGTGTTCCTCCACACAGTTTAAACACAATACTGGAACACAAAGTGATACAACTTTCCTGTTTCACATACTGGTATGTTTATTAACACCAAGAACAACAACAAGCTACAGCACCAACTCAATGATAAAAGTTTGGTTATCAAATATTCAGTCATTTACAGGCTACTGAGAACAGGGAATATAAAGGATCAACTCAGTAAAACTAAAATGTATAGTATGTATTTTTTTCCATTTTTAAACTGGAATAAGCTACTATCACACTTTAAAAAACACCTTATGTACAACATCATGAAAGAAAAAAAAAAAAAAAACAAAAAAGAAAAAACCCAAATACAACTAGTAAATAGAAGTATAATAATTAGGGTTCCTTTCTTTAATGCATCATACTCGAAATAGACACAATATAAAAAAACAAAAAAAACAAAACAACAACAACAAAAAAAACGCCTTAAAAGTTGTTAAGTAGTAAGCTGTTCTTGTGTTTTTGGTTTTGTGTCCCCAGCCATGATGCGATGAATCCTCCTGCGGTGGTTTTTGAGTGATTTCAGGCTTGGGTACGTGCCCTGGCAGACGTCACAGCGATATGATTCAGACTGTTTGTGAGTCAGCAGGTGTTTCTGCAAACTTTCCACTGTACCAAACCATCGAAGACAAACTGGGCAGCGAACAGGCTTGATGGCAGGCTTGCAGGCACCACTCCTCTGGTGAAAAATCAGACTGATGGTGTTGGGGAAGTCAGTGTTGCAGTGGGAACAGTGCACGCTTTTGGGTGGGTTTGCAAGTTGATTTGTAACCCGTGCACCTTTGCATCGATTCCACGATATGTGCCTTCGAAGGGAACAGCGAGTTGCAAAAGTGTTCCCACATCGTGTGCACACAATCCTCCCCTGCTTCTTTGGTGGATTTGGTAGTGGCTCTGGGTGCGATTGCTTCTGTGGAGGAGGGTGCACTGCCTGAGCCTGTTGCTGCTGCTGCTGAGGTTGCTGCTGCTGAGGTTGCTGCTGCTGAAATCGAATCAACAGTGGTTGTGATCGTTGTGGCTGTAGTCCCTTCAGCAGCTGGTGATGAGGATGCATGTGGATCTGCAAATGAACTTCGTAGTCTGCCCAGGAATTAACAGTCTCTCCACAAGTTGGACATGTGTATGACTCTTGAGCGTGCTTCTGCAAATGCTCCAAGAGAAGTCTTGGAGATGTAAATCCAACCCCACACTCACATGTCACTCTCCTTGGAAGCACAGATGGCAGTGACATGATGCCCCAGTTTCCTCCATCATCCTCCTGGGTTTGACTTGCTGGGTCAACTGATGTGTTGCCTGGCAAGCTCGTCTGCACAGTCCCTCTTTCCACATCTGCCATGGTTCGCTGAAACTGACATCTCTTTCTATGAACCATCATGTTATCTTTGCGGTTGAAGGTCTTCCCACAGACAAAACAGGAAAACATTGGTTTGACATTATTGGCATTTAGTGTAATCACACCCTGGCTACCACTCTGTGCAACAGTTCCAAACCCGCGTGGCCTGAAACCGCAGAGTCGCAGGTGGCGCCTCAAAGTTGAAGCCCGGCTGTAGGTTTTCTGACACCTGTTGCACGGGTAACGTTTCACACCATCCCTGACAAAATAACGCATACCGTGGGATTCCATCTCTGCATGTTCGACTGACAAAGAGTTGTTTGCTTCATCATCAATACCTTTCTCTGCAGAGCGAAACACTTCCATTTCATCATCTAAGGGCATCGTCCACTGCCCTTCGTTACTATCTTCACTATTGGCTGCTTCTGCATCCCAGCTATTTTCCTCTCCTTGCTGCAGTGAATTGCCACACACAGAGTTGTCCTTGTGCTGCTCCATCGCTGAAGATTTCAGGGAGAATGGGAAGAAGTTCTGTGCTGGCCGGGCCCAGGCCAACTGCGAAACTGCAGACTGTTCTGAGTTTGGAGAGGTCACCTCTACCTTGATACGGCCAGTAACTTCAGTGCCCACGGCAATGCTCTTGGAATTGTGGGACGCAGCAATGATCTCATCTACACCAACGCTGGCATGACTGTTACTGGAACGCAGCGCTAGCATTTTCTGTATTGAGGGATTGATCTGCCGAGAAAGGGCTGACCTTGGACCTTGACACTTGTGTGTTTTGAGGTTCCACCTCCGTGCATAGCTGTGCTTGCACATTGGACAGAAGAAAACCTTTTTTGCATTGTTGAGACTGTGGAATGGCACTATTTTCTGTGCAAATTGAAACTTTTTTAAAGAGCTTGATGGTTGAATAGCCCTGTTTCCAAACTGAGGGCACACGTGATTATCAGGCAAAGGCAGTCGCCCAATGATCAGCTGTTTGCATCGGCGACAACACTTAATCCTCTCTTTTTTGTGTAAGAAATGATGCTCTGTTAATCTGTCCAAGTTCTGAAAGACCCTACGACAGCGGCCACACTGGTATCTCCCATATGTGCCATTGCCAACAGGATCCATGAGCTTCTGACGGGTCTCAAGAACCACAACAGGGGATAAAGTCTTAGTTAGAGAGACAACCCTCTTCTTACTGGACTCAAGAATTCTGCTAATGGACGGAGCCTTCGTCTTTATACCAGGTTTTGCAAGCAGCCGCCTCAACTGTGCAATGGAAAGATCGTTGATTGGTGGCACCTCTATTTTTGATCCTGGTGTTATATCCACAGGCACAGCTTCCTGCTTGGGGACAACTGTGTTTTCGTTCTGATTCTGACACTGAGGGAGTGGCAAGTGTTTCATGTATGCTGATGCCAACAGCTTCATAAGGGTGTCGTTTTTGGGCAAATTCTCTCCTTTTTCACTGCTGTGAACAGAATTTGTATTCTCCTGGAAATTAGTTTCCTCTACAGTCTCTGGTATTTGCTCTGCAGTGGGTGACATGTTCTGAAGCTGTTCCTCATGATCACTTTCAGGGGGTGCACACTGGCCTTGAGGAGTGGTTACTATGGCAATATCATCCTCCAGGCTTACATCTGCTTTATGGGTTGTTAAAGTGGGTAATTCAACAGCTGGGGACTTGGAGGTAGAGGGGCAAGTAAGGACCAAACTTGACTGGGTTACAGGAGTGAATGATACATGCTGGGTTGGAAAATCCTTAGCGCAATCTGTTGCACTAGGGAGAACAATGTTACTATCCAGCGGCTGCAGTAGCTGTATTTGAGAGATATGTGAACGTTTGTGCTCCAGCATAAGACCGAAGTCCTGAAATTCCTCTCCACAATCACAAATAAAAAAAGAAGGTGTAGGGCTATCAGGCAAGAGTGTTGGTGGGCTCAGGTGTTCACTGGATGAATCCGTACTTGCAAACAGTGTTTCATGTGGGCTGATGTTTGGCTGGGTTGGAGCAGGGGAGGTGACCTTGGAGGGTGGGCTTGCATGGGTTGCCTGATGCACTAGCAAGGAGGCCAGTCCAGTAAAAGTGGCTGAACAAGCCACACAGCGATACACTTTGGCAGCATTTCCCTGTAACCCAAGCATCATGGCAGCCAATTTACCCTGCGAGGCAGGCGATCACGTGGTCAAGCAGGGTGGAGTCCTGTAAATCACACACACAACATATACAAAAGGATGTCAGCAATGGAAAGCAAACAGTCTCCCTTTAACAGTATACACCAGAAGTAGACACTAATTCCACAAATTTTGGTTTTGTCAATATTGATGCTAGGATTTTTACCAGTGCTGAGCAAATCCTGTAGTCCACCAGGTCTAAGCTGACTCCCCAACAGGCCTGAGAGCACATTTGCACACAGAAAAAGACCCACTGAAAAACAAAAACTGTAAAGCAGTTTTAACGAGGAACCTGTTGGTCTGCTATTTGTCCACCAATTGCAGATGACAGAAGGTTAGATCCTTTTATCATTGTGTGTAAAGGTGGCTAACTCTGATGGGATACGCTCTTGCTGATATAGCTCTGAATTCCCCAGTGTCTCTCTGTGCTGTTCTGTCCTGTGCCAATTAGCATTATAGCAGATGTTTTGTGCAACATTAGCATAGTGCAACATTAAATTGCCCCTACAGAATCCCTTACAAAAGAAAGCAAAAAAAAAAAAAAAAAGGAAACCAGAATTCTACGTTGTATGCTATTCAAAAACCCTTTGGAGAAATTACACATGGACATTTTCCCATACACACTAAACCTTGGGCCTCATTCACTAAAGTGTGTACAAATCACCTTAATTTATGCACTAAATAAGTGTGCAAATTTGCCATGCAATTTGCTGGATATGACCACGGACCAATTTTGTTCTTAGCACTGTGCATATTAGAAGCAGTACCTTTTGCCTAGTGGTGAAATAAGAAGAAAAAGGTGTAGTTTTATAATAGAAAAGCACGGTCACTGATGCAAAAAACCAAAAGAATGTCTTATCTTCTGTTCACTTTATGGGGAAAAAAAAAAAAAAAAAAAGGTTGGAAACAATGAATGAGGCCCATTGTTGAGTGGGATCTAAGTGAATATGGCCCAGCTGAATTAATGCCTTATCATGTCTCCTCCAAAAAGCACTACATTTGAACCCATAAAAAAAATGTGTGGTAAAGGACATGCTTGGTCAGAGCTGATTTTTGCAGAAAATTTTTATCCCAACACCTCGCTCTACAGAGCAGATGAGGTATGCCCTAGATTGGAGGGACTGCAGAAGAATCCATCAGGTCTTTCTGCAGAAATGGGATCAGATCCTAGAGCTACAGACTGACCCTCATTTCCACTGGCACAATGAGGTGCACTTCAACTTACTCCTGACAGCGTGGGTGGGGTGGGGGTGGGGGGCAGACCTGTGATACTGCCTCTGAACCAGACCAAACCGAGAGAGCCTTAACAAAGCTGAGCTGCTGAGCAAAACCAGATGGCTGCATGTTTGGCCATGCGATAAACTACACTCACTCACAGCCACTCACATGTGATGCAAATCAGCACAGAACCTCATCATTAATTTTACACTACCCAAATGAAAGAAAAAAAAAAAAATCAGCTGATATAGAAAGGGTGACAAATTAAGGGACAAGCCACTTCAAGCACCCTATGATTTGCAGAATGCAAAGCATTGGACAGTGTCCGGGGAGGAGGCACAAACCTCCTTCGAGGCTGCGTCAGGCAGGCATCCGGCATAAAAATCTGCCAAATCAAACATGCAGAGCTACCCGCTGTGGCAACCCCTTGCGAATAAGGGAGCAGCCGAAAATAGCTTGAAGCAATGAACAGTGTAGAAGACAGGTGAAGAAGAGAGCACAGGCAGGGTGGAGTGGGTGGAGACGATTGTCAGCGGTGATTTGTGATAGGATAGCAGCAAGAGTGAAAGGGAAGGTTTGCAAGATGGTAGTGAGACCTGCTATGATGTCTGGCTTGGATATGGTGGCACTAACAAAAATACAGGAGGCAGAGCTGAAGAGCTGTTGCCGGGAGTGACCAAAATGGACAGGATTAGAAATGAGTATATTAGAGGGACAGCTCAGATTGAGCGGTTAGTTAGAGAGAAAAGGCTGAGAGGGATTTGGACATGTGTAAAGGGATAGTGGATATATTGACAAAGGATGTTAAAAATGAAGCTAAAAAGCAGGCAGAAAAGAGGAAGACCACAGAGAAGATTCATGGATGCAGTGAAGGAGAACATGCAGAGGGTTGGTGTGACATTAGAGGATGCTACAGATAGGGTGAAATGGAGGCAGATGATTTGCTGTGGCGAGCCCTAAAGGGAGCAACCGAAAGAAGAAGCCACCACCTTTTCGCACCCATCATTTGTAGCTGCTCAATTTTGTTAACTATATACTGTGTTCTTAAAGAGGTGTTTGAATCTCAACATGCCCGTTGTTACTTTACTTTAACAGCATCAAACACTTTCTTAGCTATGCTGCCATATCACAAATATGACTGCTATTTTACATCACAGATAATCACACTGCTAGGGACTGAATAGCCCTGCATTTAACTGAGGCTGCCGTGATATTTCTAATCGTAAAAATGTTTCCTGCTAAGAATCTGTTACTCTGATTAGCCTAAAGCTTTTCACAGTTTTTACAGAAATTAAACCACTGCTGTGGCAAAGATGACATAAAGCTGTGTGGGTTATTTATGACCCCCAAAATTTACGTATGGTTGTAACATCATAGGTTTTTCTCACTTCTAATTCACCACACTGTAATGTTTTACAGTGAACCAAAGAAAACAGACCTTCAACAGAATTGAGATTACATGTATAATGAATATTTCAAGCCTGTTTTTGTTTAACTTCTGATGATTGCTTATAGTTAATGAAAATTAGAAATCCAGCATCTTAAAATATTTAACATTGCATTTGAGTAAATTGCTATTCAGTATTAATGACATAAATAGCACAAATCACAAATCTCAGTCTAGTTTAGTACACACAAACACAGTCACACGACTAGGCAAGCTGTCAACACGGACCAGTTACTCAAGTACTACATTTCTAGTACTGGTCTCTGTGTCAGGAAGGGCATTCTGCATAAAAATCTGCCAAATCAATCATGCTCAGCTACCCACTGTGGTGTCCCCAAGTGAATAAGGCAGCAGCCAAAAGCAGCGTTCTAGTCATAGATTAAGAAAACAGTATAGGTATGATAAACACAATTAGAGCCACTAAAATAGTATCCCTGTATAAAATATACTGGGGCCATTAATGACACCACCTGGTCAGTCACCAAGACAAATTGGCCACTTTGGAGTTAAAATCTGTGCACTGACAATGTCATTGAAAAAGGTTTTAATGTGAAGCACTGCCAGGAAGTGCACCCTTATTTGACTAAAGGTTCACCACACTATCCTGAGCCCTTTAAAAAAATGTATTTGTTAAAAACAGCATGACAATTTTTACACTCTTTTATGAAGAATGAATTCAACTTAAAAACAGCCACAGAGTTCACTCAAATAAAAAAATGTTAATGTAAAAGTCATTGCCATTACATTACTACTAGGGAAATATTAATCAACGTGTCACCGGATTCCTCTATGTGAAATACCCTAATTAAAAAAAAAATGTGATTAAGTACAATTAGCAAAACATAATCAAAATGTAAACTTGAGTTATTATGTTCAATTTAAACTCTGAAAATCTGAATATTTGAAGCTCAAACATAAGCTTGCTTGCACTATCGGACTAAACAGGAAGCTGAACCACAAACAGCCAGCACACTCAAACATGAACATAAACATACAAATTGATAGGAACGTTGCTAAGTAACATAAAAATAGCAGCGATTTCTGAGTACGTTAGCCTGCTAATGCTGGACGTACCGCTAACAAACACAGCCACGCTGTTTTACTCCCAAACCAAGTTACCGTTACGCGTACATTTACAGTTTACCAGCTCCGATCGAAGCCTAAAGGCGCTTCCAATATGAGCAGTATTTATCTGCTCCGTTTGCTAGCCTGACATCTGCGCCTACCGTACATAAACACGGGGGGTCTTGCTCAAACATCTCAGAGGGTTTGCTAGTGGAAGCTAACTAGGAGGAGGTGCCCGGCCACGTTCCTGAGTAGGCCGAAGGAATGAATAACTAACTAACGCTTGAAAGCTAGCTACCATGACCTATGAAGCAGCAGCTGCACAGTAACCGCCCGTTTCTACTTTCACGTACTCACCAGTCACGGGAACGCGAACGATTTCTGCAGACGAGGAATCACAAAGGCTGAAAAGGAGGGGAAATGGCCCGGCAGACATCTGTCCATGCAAGGAATGAACTCTCAAGGGAAGCTCAGCTCAGCTCTGTGGTGAACAAACGTGATGCTGTGCCAGAAGGTAGAGCGCTGAGCTGAGAGCTGCAGCTGCAGCAGGCGCGGAGGGTTTGCATAGCACATGCGCAGTTAACGAAAAGCCTACACTGTGCCCCATGGCTGCGTGCCGGATTGGCTCTGTATCTGCACTAGAGTTCAGATTGCATGAGGTGCTCAGTCCTACAAAACAAGCCATACACAGCGGCCAGTAAGAAATTTCACATTCAGCAATTAGTCTCTTTCTCTTTTTAAAGACCACTGACACATAAAAAGGGATGGGCTTAATAAACACTCAAACCTGGAGAATCATTTCACTCTGCACCTTATATACAGTGCTGCAAAAAAAGTATTTGCCCCCCTGACTTCTTATTTCTTGCATATTTGTCACACTTAGATGTTTCAGATCAGCAATCAAATTTTGTATTAGAAAACGATAATCCAAGCAAATACAAAAACGCATTCTTAAAATAATGATTTCATTTATTAATGGACAGAAGCTATCCAAACCTACTTGACCTTATGCGAAAAAGTAATTTCCCACCCTTATTAAATCATGAATTAACTGTGCTTGACCACATAAAAAAAAAAAGCTGAGTTCAATTTCACTCAGGCCTGGACTGGTAATCGGGCGTCCCGGGCATTTGCCCGGTGGGCTGACAGGCCTCAGGGGCCGATGCGATTGGATTTTTTTTTTTTCTTCGCTTTTTTTCCCTAAGAGACCGGCCCACAATTTAGAGGGGGCGGTCCATTGGCCCATCTTCAATATAGACAGTGGATGGAACCAATCAGGATATAGGATGAAAGCGGGCCCCACCCTTTCTCTGCCTGGGCCCCTGTAACTCTGCTAGTTTCAGTGTGTTAAAGGAGAGGTAACGTGGAGAAACCGGAGCAGCAGAAAGGCGGTGCGGAGAAGTTATGTGTGAAGAAAAAGAAGAGTGTCACTGTAGATGCTACAAAATGTGTAAAGATCACAGACATGTTGGCTGTTGTAGCCTCCACATCCTCTGTGACAGCAATGCTCCAGCAACAGCAGGCTGTAGGCAGAGCCGGCCCGAGGCATAGGCGACATATGCGGCTGCATAGGGCCCTCTGACCACCAGGGGCCCCCAAAGCTCACCCACATTTTTCATGAAACTTTTTTGGTTTGTTTTAATTTTTTACATATGCCAATTTCCTAAAAGAATCAAGAGACTATTCTAACTGTCCAGATTTGTACACTTGTAACAACACCAATTTAATGAGTAGGCTGCACTCTAATATTTCTGTCTCAGACTGATGCTGAAAAGCTAATTCATGCATTTATTACTTCTAGTGTGGACTACTGTAATTCATTATTATCAGGCTGTCCTAAAAGCTCCCTGAAAAGCCTTCAGCTGATCCAAAATGCTGCAGCTAGAGTACTGACAGGCACTAGAAAGAGTGAGTGTATTTCTCACATATTGGCTTCTCTTCATATCACCCCAATAAATCACTTTGCTCTCAGACTGATGGCTTTCTTGTGGTTCCTAGGATACTTAAAAGTAGAATGGGAGGCAGAGGCTTCAGCTTTCAGGCCCCTCTTCTGTGGAACCTGCTCCCAGCTTGGATTCAGGAGAGAGACACCCTCTCTATTTTTAAGATTAGGATGACTGTTGGGTTTTCTCTGTAATTATTGTAGGGTCTTTACCTTACAGTATAAAGTACCTTGAGGCAACTGTTGTGAGTTGGTGCTGTATAAATAAAATTGAATTGAAAAACTGAATTGAAAAGGCTGAAACAGTAATGCATCCAAAAAAAAAAAAAATCAACTTTAACCCTCCAGCATTAATAACGATTAAGTTCAGGGGACAATGAAGAGGTATGAAGGGGGCCCCAAATCAATTCTTACTTAGGGCCCCTTCAAGGCTTGGGCCAGCTCTGCTGTAGGTGAAGACAGCAGCAGCGGACAGGGAGAGGAGCAGCCAGGGATTCAGGCTTTGGAAAGGGAAACCGAGGGCAGTGTTGTAGTCAAGACCACCTAACCCGAGACCGAGACAAGACCAAGACCAGAGTGCATCGAGACCCAAGAGTGTACCCAAGACTTTTAGGGTCCAAGACCGAGTCGAGACCAAGACCAGTGCCTGATGCTACATGACACAATAAAATGTGAAACATGATCAAAATCACTTCTCAAATTGATCTGAAAGATCCAGATTCCAATAAAACCATCTAGATATTAAACACTCACACTCAAATAAATATAACCATCTTTATGTAATACTCCTGGGTAACTTCCATCATTTATCACAGAATGTAAACCAATTATTCATAGTTCATCACAATAGTCTTAACGTTGCTCTTCCCTTTATAAACAAAACATAAAGTTGTGTTGTTTTTAAATCAACAACAATCTTTGTAAAAATGGCTGCTATTTCAAAACCACATAGCTAAATGTGTAAAACTGAAAAAATAGCAAACAATCATCAACAGTAAGAACTAAATCCTTTAATCTTATACAGATTAAAGCTGCAGTATGTAACTTTTATAAAAAAATCTGTTTTTTTTCCATATTTGTTAAAACTGTCACCATGTCACGACAGTATGAGACCTATAATCTGCGAAAAAAATCGAGCTCCTCCACCTCCTCCCTGAACCGCTCCCAGTCAAAAACAACCAATCAGAGCCAGGAGGAGGGTCTTAGCACTGTCAATCACTCCTCGTGTATGCGCTGCTCAATGTAGTTGTGTGCGGTACTTCAAGATTTGGTATTGATCCTATACCAAGTAAACACTACATACTTTTTAACAATTATGAAGAATTTTCATGAAGTTTAACTGGTTTGAGATTTTTTTTCTTTGGATTATTAATTAGTTAAAACCCAGGATAAAATTGGGCAAAGTTTATAAGTTTATATATGTAAGTAGAAAATACTTGATCAAAATAAAAGTTATTGTTCTGAAACAATAGAACATTAACAAAAAATTTTCCCCATAAATTGATGTCTGGTTTTTTTTTTTTCATAAATGAAGTGTACAAAATCATCACTCAAGAACAAATGCAAACTTTTTTTTTTCCAGGTAGACTGTTCAGAAAGTATAATACAAAAATTTAATAAAAAATGTTCCTTCATTCACTAATTTTCTAGATTTGTTCTTAAATAAACAAGTTGTACAAATTTAAAATTAAATTTGCTTTAAATGTTTTAAAGCAAATTCCTTTTTTTCCCCCAAATAAAATATGTTATGTGTCACATGACAGTATAACAAAACACTGTGGGGAGGGGAGGAGCAAAGTGTGCCTGCTCTGTGCTGTGACAGGAGCGACACTTTAGACAGTCAGCCTGCATCTTTGATGAAACCGCAGCACTGCAAACTGGAGAGAAACTGATGCCAAAGTATCGATTTTATTATACTGATATTGATCAATACCAGTACCAACCTTAGTATTGATATTGTCGATATTAGGATCGATCTGCCCACCACTAGCTCAATGTACTAATGGCGGAGAAACAGCTTACTTACTTCTCTGCCATTATGATTGGTGGTGGCCATGGTAACTTCAGGGTTCTAGCAAGAAATATTTTTCAGCCCAGCGCTAACACTAATGCTAATTAGTAAGCTAATGCTAACTGGTATTTATCTTTCATGCTGGGATTTTTTGTTGAATAGGAAGCCTGAAATTTTCCTTTGATCTTCATTTTCCCTCTTACTTCTCCTTGTGTTCATGCCAGTTATTTTGATTTACAGTAGGTACGGAAAGTATTCAGACCCCTTTAAATATTTCACTCTTTGTGTCATGGTGGCTGTGGCAAGCAGGAAAGGGACACCCCAAAAGCAGGACTCATAAAAGAAGTGAGAAAATAAACTTAAAGGATTTTATTGAGTACCAGGACTGTATGAACTAAATAAACTGGGCTGGTCTGAGGCCAGAACTAAAACTAGGGGGAACAGCGACGCACACAGCTGGAACACAGGCAACGACACGACAAAGAACAGAAGAAAACCGAGGGCTTAAATACACAATAGGTAATCAGGGCAAGAGGAAACAGCAGGGCACAGCAGGTGAAGCAAATGTAACTAATAACAGGGGAAGCAAAACAGGGAACACAAGACTGGCAAAATAAAACAGGAAGTGACTAACCAAGGTACACGCAGACTAGACACAGGGGACTGGCACACAGACACGGGACAGAGATGCATACTAGTCACAACACTAGGACCATGACACTGTTTCATTGCAGCCATTTGCTAAAATCAAAAAAGTTCATTTTATTTCTCATTAACGTACAATCATCACCCCATCTTGACAGAAAAAAACAGTAGTGTAGATATTTTTGCAAATTTATTAAAAAAGAAAAACTGAAATATCACATGGTTATAAGCATTCAGACCCTTTGCTCAGTATTGAGTAGAAGCACCCTTTTGAGCTACTACAGCCACGAGTCTTCTTGGGATCTGGATTTAGGGATCCTCTGCTATTCTTCCTTGCAGATCCTCTCCAGTTTTGTCAGGTTGGATGGTGAACATTGGTGGACAGCCATTTTTCAGGTCTTTCCAGAGATGCTCAATTGGGTTTAGGTCAGGGCTCTGACTGGGCCAGTCAAGAATGGTCACAGAGTTGTTCTGAAGCCACTCCTTTGTTATTTTAGCTGTGTGCTTATGGTCATTGTCTTGTTGGAAGGCAAACCTTCGGCCCAGTCTGAGGTCCTGAGCACTCTGGAAGAGGTTTTCTTCCAGGATATCTCTGTACTTGGCCACATTCATCTTTCCTTCAATTGCAACCAGTCGTCCTGTCCCTGCAACTGAAAAACACCCCCATAGCATGATGCTGCCACCACAGTGTTTCACTGTTGGGATTGTATTGAGCAGGTGATGAGCAGTGCCTGGTGTTCTCCACACATACCGCTTAGAATTAATAGCAAAAAGTTCAATCTTCGTCTCATCAGACCAGAGAATCTTATTTCTCATAGTCTGGGAGTCCTTCATGTGTTTTTTGACAAACTCTGTGCAGGCTTTCATATGTCTTGCACTGAGGAGAGGCTTCTCTGCCACTTTATGGCCACTCTGCCATAAAGCCCGACTGGTGAAGGGCTGCAGTGATAGTTGACTTTGTGGAACTTTCTCCTATCTCCCTATTGCATCTCTGGAGCTCAGCCACAGTGATCTTTGGGTTCTTCTTTACCTCTCTCACCAAGGCTCTTCTCCCACGATTGCTCAGTTTGGCTGGACGGCCAGGTCTAGGAAGAGTTCTGGTCCTCCCAAACTTCTTCCATTTAAGGATTATGGAAGCCACTGTGCTCTTAGGAACCTTGAGTGCTGCAGAAATTCTTTTGTAACCTTGGCCAGATCTGTGCCTTGCCACAATTCTGTCTCTGAGCTCCTTGGGCAGTTCCTTTGACCTCATGATTCTCATTTGCTCTGACATGCACTGTGAGCTGTGAGGTCTTATATAGACAGGCGTGTGCCTTTCCTAATCAAATCCAATCAGTTTAATTAAACACAGCTGGACTCCAATGAAGGAGTAGAACCAAGGTGGATCCAAGGAAGATCAGAAGAAATGGACAGCATGTGAGTGTCACAGCAAAGGGTCTGAATACTTATGATCATGTGATATTTCAGGGGTTTTTTTTGCATTTTTTGGCCACAGCGGCTTTTTTTTTTCAACAGTGGAGAGAGACAGGAAATGGGGGAAAAATACAGGGGAAGACACGCGGGCAAACTGGCGACGGGCCGGGACGTGAACCCGCGCCGCCCACACTGCAACGCGGAATGTGTATGTGGTCGCCGGCTTCACCACTAAGCCCCCCCGGCGCCCTCAGTTTTTCTTTTTTTAATAAATTTGCAAAAATTTCTACACGTCTTTTTTCTGTCAAGTGCTGAGTGTACGTTAATGAGAAATAAACTGAACTTTTTTGATTTTAGCAAATGGCTGCAATGAAACAAAGAGTGAAAAATTTAAAGGGGTCTGAATACTTTCTGTATCCACTGTATGTAGCACACACATGACCATAGTGAGGTCAAACGTACACATTGTGAATGAAACTGCGGTGAAATGATACAGGCGTAAGCAGCGATAATAGAATAGAATAGAATAGAATGCCTTTATTGTCATTATACAGGATGTACAATGAGATTGGAGGGCCACTCCTGTTCAGTGCCATGCAATAGAAGTCAAACTCTCTAAAGTCAAACTCTCTAAAATAAAAATAAACTCTCTAAAATAAAAATAAAAATATAATAATCTAATATAATCTAAAAATATACAGAAAATAAAACACAATGTATAAAATATACAAAAAATAAATGTATAAAAATATATACAGAAATTAAAATGTATTAATAATACAGAACATAAGAGAATTTATAAAAATATATACGTTGTAAGAAAAGTAAAAGAAGTGTTTACATATAATAACGAAGATGGTGAGTATTGCACTTGTTGAACGAATATTGCACTAGTGATTGAATACTGGATATTACACAATATAGGAGTGATAGATATTGTTCAGTATGAATAATATAATATTGCACAGAGATGTGGGTATTGCACAGTTAAAGTGAGTGAATGTGAGAGTTCAGGGTGGTGATCGCTCTGGCGAAGAAACTGTCCTGTAGTGCCTGCCAGAGCAGCGACCTAGCCGGGGCGGAGTCTGCAGGGCTGCGCTCCTGGGAGAAGGCAGAGGAGCGCAATCTTTGTTGGATTTGAATCAGTATGATTTGCATCCAATAGATGCTTAGAGCTGGATTGTTCACAACCGACTCATCACTAGTTCAATTCCAAGCAAAACGACAGACTACTCACCTCAGCCATTAACCTTCTTCCACTGATCCAGTCTCTATCTTTTGGAAAGCATCCTTGGATCACCAGCTCTCGCCACCCATGTACCTGCTCACCCTCTTGGAACTTATCAGCCTTTCACCGCAAACCAGTTGTCTCCTTCCATGCAGGTCTCTCCCACCTTCTCAAATAAGCCAGAATGTTCTGGCTTCTCAAGTAAGCCAGAACATTCTCTTCCACAGTCTGCCTTGCACTCTCACCTTGGATACGTGTTCCACAGTCTAATAAGTCCACTCACCTTTCTCCTAGTGGATCTATCTTCAGACCGTAGCTTAAACTATCCACACTGTTTCAGTGAACAATCCCTGTCTAGTCTGTCCTTTGAGTTAAATAAAGACTTTAAAACTGCTATTGCTGTCATGGGCCTGGGTCAGTGGCCCAGTGTTTTATGTTACCTTTGTATTGGGCCTCGGTTTGTTATTTTCTAGTTCCTTATGTTTTCCTGGTGTCAAGTCTGCGTCTTTGTCTCCCTCTTCTGTCTTCCTGTTTTACTTTGATAGTTGTCTGGTCCCTGTCTGTTGTCTTCAGTTTTGCTTCCCCCAGTTTTGTCAGGTAATCAGCGTCACCTGTGTTCCCACCTGTTTCCTCTTCCCTCATCAGCCCTTCTGTGTATTTAAGTCCTGTGTTTTCACTGCCTGTTGTTGTGTTGTTTTTGTATGTGTCTCCTGTGCATCCATGGAATTAAGTTTTGTATTTTGTGCCGTGAGTTTTGCTATCAGCTGTTGAACACCAGCAAATAAAGTGGAATTATCTTTTACCTTTGCCTGACGCGTCCTGCACTGGGGTCCTCTTTCTGCCTGCCGCACAGCCAGTACACGGCAATTGCATTTTGGGTTTTGTCTGCACTTTAGTCCTCCATTCTGCTTTTGTGGCCATAGCCCGTAATAGTTCTGGCCAAATTGACTGAGTAGACCTGGTCAGAGCAGCTCTGGTGAACCACTTTGAATGAACATGAGCAGGCTCTAAGAATTCTTAATAAGCAAATACAAGTAATAAACCAATGTTTTGATGAAATGTTTCAAAGGATTCAATTTACCATTCTTTACCATTCATTCTAGAACATGTGCTTCAACTGGTAGCAGCAAAGTTTGTTAGCTCTGATCTGTATTTTATCAATTTTTTGTTTTTGTCAAGTATTGATTGATACTTCTGTGGGGAGAAGAGTTTACTCAAGAGAGCTTTTTTTTTTCATTGAAATGGAGCAAATCTGGAAGATACCACCCTATTCCAGCTGAGAGAGGGTTTTTTTTGTGGTTGCCATGCTAGTGCAAAGCTGAAGGCTTGGAAGTGGAGATATATTCTCTCTGCCCAACAAAAGTGATGAGCTGAAGATATTGGTAAAGATGCAAAGTATACTCTGAGTGCGGTCTCGTGTGTTTTACATGGTTGAATCAAAACATCTCACTCTAATGTGAATCTACCCTTGCACCCTCAAATGGTCAGATAGAGATGCTAAAGCTAGAAAAAAGGTGGGGGTACATTCTTGTGTAGATTCCACCCAAGGCAACAGCCGAAATGCCATGTGAAGTTTTCCATGAAACTGTTGCTAGGATACAGACTAAACATCCATCCCACCTGACCGGGTTCACACAAATTTTTTGACTGCCCCACCAGAGAAAATAAAACCCTTTATCTGTTACATGCCACATGCTTAGAGAGCTTCTGTCTTACCATCACTTGGCAGATCAGACCACAACTTGGTTTTTCTGCAGACATGTTACAAACCCTGTGTGCAGAGACAACCTGCAACTGAACTTGCAGTCAGGAAATGGACATCTGATGCTACTGAGGCTGTAAGGGACTGCTTTGAATGCACTGATTGGAATGTGCTGCTGGAAATGGATGGGAACAGTATGGACACTGACAGACAGGTTGATTGCTTTACTGAATAGATCAACTTCTGTAGAGACAATCATACCTACAAAAACTGTGCGCTGCTTCCACAGTAATAAACCCTGGATCACAACTGACAAAAAGGGCATTCCTCAACCATAAAAAGGTAGCGTTCAGGGACAGTGACAAAGAATGGCTCAAACAGGTGCAACATGAGCTGAAGAATAGTGGCAAATGTGGAATACAAAAAGATGGAAAGGAATCTATGAAACAGCAACATTTGTGAGTTGTGGAGAGGAATCAATACCATCTCTGACAAGTACAAAAAGAAATGACAGCCACTTACCGGTGATGTGGAAAGAGCTGATGAACTCAATCAGATTTGACTCTGCAGTCACACCCACTTCCACTGATGCTCTTCAATCTTCTCCTTATTCTCCTCAACATGGTTCATCTTCACTGGTACTCAGTTCTTTCCTCCACAAGTGTACTTCACCACAGAGGCCCCATTTCCTTGCATCTCTAATCTGGCATCTACTGTGGAAGACATCCTGTATTGTACCAATACCAAAAATAAAGTATGCAGCTGAACTAAATGACTACAGTGGCCCTTACATTGCACATCATGAAAACCTTGGAACGGCTGGTTCTACAACTACTGAGACTTGAGGTCAAAGACAAACTTGATCCCCTGCAGTTTGCATACAAACAACACACTGGAGTAAATGATGCTGTCCTCTACATGCTTCACTGAGCACTAGCTCATCTGGTGCTTATGTGAGAGTTATGTTTTTTGATTTTTCAAGTGCATTCAATACCATCCAACCAAATATACTCAAAGACAAGCTCACAGAGATGGGTGCAGATTCTTCCTTTGTTTCCTGGATCACAAACTACTTGACTAACAGGCCACAGTTTGTCAGGTTGGGGAACTGTGTTTCTGGGACATGAAAGAACAGCATGGGGGTTCCACAGGGGACTGTACTGGCTCCATTCCTTTTCACATTGTATACAGCAGACTTCAAATACAATTCTGAGTTCTGCCACATCCAGAAGTACTCAGATGACACTGCCATTGTGGCATGTATCAGGAATGGACATGAATCTGAATATAGGGATATAGGGTCTTTAGTGATTGGAGTCACAAAAGCCACCTCAGATTGAACACCTCTAAGACAAAGGAAATTATAGTAGATTTATCAAGCTTAAGGCCCCCTCTCCAACCTGTGAAAGTTTGTGGGGTGGCCATAGAGGTGGTAACAAAATATAAATATCTAGGTTTACACCTAGATAACAAACTAGACTGGTCCCTGAATACACACAAATTATACAAAAAGGGGCAGAGCCATCTCATTTTGTCAAGAAAACTAAGATCTCTCGCCATCTGTAGTAAAATGCTGAAGATGTTCTATCAGTCTGTGGTGGCAAATGTACTGTTCTATGCTGCAGTCTGCTTGGGTGGTAGAATCAGAAACAAAGGTGCAATGAGACTGGATGAATTAGTGAGGAAAGCTGGCTCTGTAATTGGAGCCAGACTGACACACTGGGAGAAGTGGTTAAAAAATTAACGCTAAAGATGTTAGAAGCCAACCTGAACAACTCTGATCACCCACTTTATAACATCTTTATAGAACAACAAAAAAAACAATCACTACTGGAAGACTCCTCTCTCTTCATTGTAAAACTGAGAGATAAAGAAAGTATCAGGCTTTTCAATTCTCATACAAATAGATGAGATATGTCAGACATATAATAAAGATCAATAAAGTTATTCTTATTCTTATCAATAGATGAGAAATTACCCTCTGCTTCTCCCTTGCAGCCTTCTCCCATGACCACTGCTGTTGGCTTTCTCACTCTAGCCACCCCACCCCTCCCACCCCACCCTGCCTGAGCCATTCACCCAAGGGCAAAGGCTACATGCAAACTAGCACAGACATTTTCATACTTGGTGGCTGAGTATAGTTGCTCTGTCTAGCGTGCAACTGTTCATGTTTGTGTGGCATACAAATGATGTCACAGGACTTACAGGTTACCTTGCTGAGGCGGTACTCAATTGTTATGAAAAATGAACAAAACAGAGCAGAGTTGAGCCGAGCCAAGTAGGTACTCCTGGAAAAGAGGCATTAGTTCACTGGCCAGCTCCACTGTAGACCTCCCTCATGTTGTTCTGCTGGAGTTTCCACTCCAGCTTGCTCCTATATTTGTCCTTGGCTTCCTTAATTTCTGTCTTGAGTTCATTGAACTGTTTGCACCTCCTCCCTAGTGCCAGCCCTCAAGGCTTTCTTCTTCCTGTTGAGGAATGTGTTGGTGCCCTTTGTTACCCATGGCTTGTTATTTGGATAGCACTTGACAGCCTCTGTTGGAATTATGGAATCAGTGCAGAAATGTATGTAGTCCATGATTAATTCTGTGACCACATCCTGTCCCTGTGACTCAAAGAGTGCTAACAAGTCATTCAACTCAAAATAACCCTGCAGAGCCACAAATGTATCCTCTGACCTTCTCCTTGCCATCCTCATGGTCACAGGCTTTCTTTTGACTAGAGGAGGTGAGGCTGTAATTTGAACTACCAAGTGGGCGGCAGAGAGAGGATCCATATCCATCCTTAACATTTGCATACAGTAGATCTGTTTTCTCTTCTCTGGTGGAGAGTTGCTGCCATCTAAAACAACTTCTTTGATATTGTTTGTGTATTTGTTTTTAATTACTTAAAAGATCTTAATGCAATAAAATAAACAGACCAACACAAACTCATACATTTATTAATGTAATAAATAAAATCTTTATGATCATTTGAGCCCAAGAATATACACTCACCAACCACTTTATTGGGTACACCTGTCCAGCAGTTCAATACCAGATTTTGCCTATCTTCTGATTGCTGATTCCAGCAGGATAATGTGCCATGTCAGAAAGTTCAAATCATCTCAAAGTGGTTTCTTGAACATGAAAATAAGTTCACTACAGCAACTGTGTGATGCTATCACGCTAATATGAACCAAAATCTCAGAGGAATGTTTCCAGCACCTTGTTTAATCTGTACTGCGAAGAATTAAGGCTGAGGGCAAATGGGGGTCCAATCTGGTACTAGCAAAGTGTTTGAGTGTATTTACTAGTAATAATGTTATATGAATAGAATAGAATAGAATAGAATGCCTTTATTGTCATTATACAGGATGTACAATGAGATTGGAGGGCCACTCCTGTTCAGTGCCATGTAACAGAAAATCAAACTCTCTAAAATAAAAATATTATGAAAATATTATAATCTAGTATGATCAATATAATCAAGAGATATACAGAAATAAACAATGTGTAAAATATACAAAAAATAGCATGTATAAAAATATATACATACATTGGTGCATCTGTACATCTGATTAAAGCAAACTTTTTCACTCCAATTAGGTATTTAAATCTGGTCAATTCAAGCTCAGGGAACCATTTGTTCTGGAAAGAAATTAACCATTTTAATGAAACTAAGATACCTACAACTGTTACTGTGACCACAGCATGAAACTTACCTGTTCAGCCACTGTAGCCATCATGTATCCAGACTGAAGGACCCAGTGCTTCAACTCAACACAGTGTGGCCATGTATGTCAATGTACAATACTTAAATTATCATTTTTAATCTATCTTAACTCAAATTTATTTTTCAGTGTACTCTACTTAGTATTTATTTATTTATGGTTATTATCATAGATCATGACTATGGGCATTTCACTTACTTACTAGCTTTATCAAAAAGAAAAGTTTTAAGCCTAATCTTAAAAATAGAGAGGGTGTCTGTCTCCTAAATCCAGAGTGGGACCTCGTTCCACAGAAGAGGGGCCTGAAAGCTGAAGGCTCTGCCTCCCATTCCCATTTAAATAGCTTAGGAACCACAAGTAAGCCCGCAGTCTGAGAGCAAAATGCTCTATTCTATGAGGTCTTTAAAATAAGATGGGGCCTGATTATTCAAGGCCTTGTATGTGAGGAGAAGGATTTTAAATTTGATTCTGGATTTAAGAGGGAGCCAATGAAGAGAAGCCAATATGGGAGAAATATGCTCCCTCTTTCTAGTGCCTGTCAGTACTGTCACTGTAGCATTTTGAATTAAATGAAGGCTTTTCAGGGAGCTTTTAGGACAGCCTGATAGTAATTAGTTACAATAATCCAAGTAATAAATGCATGAATTAGTTTTTCAGCAAAACTCTGAGAAAAGATATTTCTAATTTTAGAGGCATTGCACAAATGCAAGAAAGCAGTCCTACGTATTTGTTTAATATGTGCATTAAAGGACATATCCTGGTCAAAACTCCAAGATTCTTCACAGTGTTACTGGAGGCCAAGGTAACACCATCAAGAGTAAGTATCTGGTTAGACACCATGTTTCTAAGTTTTGTAGAGCTGAGTACAATAACCTTGGTGTTACGTTTCTCCTAAAGAGTTTAGGGGGTTTGGAGGAAGTAACAAAAGGAGACATGAAAGCAAAATTGGTAAAATAAAAGATTTTTATTAATGATTTAACAAAAATTAAATTAGTAATTAGTATTAACCCAAAACAAGGTATGGTAAAATCCAATCCTCCTCTCCACTGAGGAGGAGTAAGCAGCTGCAACACAGTCCACAAGCTTTCACACAAAGCACTCTCTGGCAATCACTGGGCCAGGAGCTCTACTCTCTCTGGCCCCAGCTTGATTTCTGAGTCAAAAAGGGGCAGCACCTAAGGCTGGAGAAAGCAAGCACACCCAGTGAGTCAGAAAGCCACAACAGGTCCTGCTAGGGCCGTAACACTCAGTTTAATCTGAATTTAGTAGCAGGAAATTGGAGGTCATTCAGAGGTCATCCATCCTTTATGCCTTTAAAGATCAGGGAGTGGCACTCTCACTTGGTGTTGGCTCTCTCTGCAGTATTGTGTGGCATCCTGCTCCTGTTACAATGCACAGTGGTGTTTTGTTTTGTTTTGTTTTTTAAATCAATCTTGTATAAACACGGCAATTGAATTAATGATATTTTCAACATCTAAACATGTACTTAAAGTCATAAGTGCGGTAAGGACAAATAAATCACAAACAACATATATAAGATTAAGAGTAAAATAAAATAGGTTAGGCAACCTAAAGGTGTTAGGGCTTTTCAGTCAAGATGAAGGACAAAGTGTCACATCCTGGGTCCTTTTGACCCAGTGTTTTTGTTTTGTTTTGTATTGGACTCTTTTCAGAGTTGTGAATCAGGATTTTAGGTTATCATGGTTTTCTGTTTAGTCATTTGTGTTTGGTTTCTGTATACCTCTGGTGTCACGTCTACGTTGTGTTTTTGCTTTACATGTTGTGCTGTTCTGTCGTTGTGTCTAGTTGTGTCTATTAGGCCTGCAACGATTAGTCGACATAGTCGACAATAAAATAGTTGATGATGAATTTAATTGTCGATTAAATTTGTTTTTTATTAGTTTTTTTAACGGAGTGAGACGTCTTCCTATCCGTCTATCTCTGGCGAGCTTCACACATGTGCAATCCAGTTGTTAAGTGATGACGTAGGTTTCAATTTCCGGGTCCAAACTGTCACGTGATTAATATGCCGCAATGCTGTGTCTCTGGTTGTTTTAACCTAACCAACTGGAAAAACACACACACAGCTGTCAGTTTACTGATGAGGAAGTTGATAAGGTATGTTACAATCATTAGTAGTGAACAGTCATTGTTTATGCCATTGCTGTTTATTTAGGAGTATTTGGACCCGGAAATGACATCAGACTTAAAGACCGCCTAGCAGCAGCATGTTTAGTCATGTGACCTGCATGGGGTGACGGTCCTGTGTGTTTTGTTGTACAGGAATAAACGCGATTAGGCAGCATGTACCAATACTGAACGCTCTGCTGAGACACATGAACAACGCTTTCCAGTCCGGTGTTAGTTAAGGGACTCGTAATACAGACGGCAGACAGGAAGCCCAAATGCACATTCCAGTAGAGCATCTGACGGTATCTTACAGCAGAAGCGGTGGTCCTGGGGGTCAGCATGTCAATAAAGTCAGCACAAAAGCAGAAGTCCGATTCCATGTGCAAACAGCAGAATGGATCCCGGAAAAAAATCCTTGAGAAGAACAAGAACCGTATCACTAAGGCAGGAGTGCTGAGTCGGAGCCAGCAGAGAAACCTTTCTGATTGCATACAGAAAATCTCCACCATCATAGCAGAAGCCAGTGAGAAGCCGCATGAACCTACAGCCGAAGACATCGCTCTCAGGGCAGCCAGGTCACAGAAGAGGAACAAGGAGTGACTCAGACAGAAGAAGATCCACTCAGCTACCAAGCAGAGCAGAAGAGTGGATTTTGACTGACTGATTGTTATACTCCTACCCCTATGACTGAGTGACCATATAAATTAATTCTGTAATTACATCCTATTTATAACGTGGTCAACATGTCTGCTGTTGTTTTTTGTTTAGTTTTGTTTAAAATAAAATAAACAGTGAAAATAAAAAAAAACATGTTTAGTCATGGCGGCTACTGGTGAAACTGTGTCAACTTTTTTTACACGGACCAAAAAGTAGTATATATAATATATATATAGTACTTTTGGCTCTTTTGTCCAAGCTAAGTTTCAGCTTTGGGTGTCCTGCTTTGGGGTCCTCCACCTTGCCTGCCACACAGCGGTACATGACCCAAAGGATGAAGGACTCTGAAAACGCATCAACACACAAAATATTGCAAGGAACAGGTAATCAGAAACTATACTTCCTCTTCTAAGGGAACACACAAAGCAGAGGGACACAGCCACGACAGAGAATTCAACAAAGAACCAAGGGACTACTGAGAAAATAAATACACATAGGATAATGAGGGAACAGGCAACAGGTGGCAGAACAGCTGTAAATAATCACAGATAAGGGAAGTAGAAGAAAATCCAACGCAAAAGGTAAGGGGAGCTTTGCAGTTCAGGAGGCTGGCCAGGAGGCCAGCGGCAGAGACAGAGCAACTCTGGAGGCTGGCTGGGAGGCCAACAGCGAATGCAAAATGGCATTCGCTGTTGGGGTGCCAAAGATGAAGTTAAGTCCCATGTGGCCTGGCAAGGTGTTAGTAAAGATGAATGATTCAGGGACCCAAAAGAGACACAGTAGCTCACAACCATCTCCTCTGGCAATGGGGGGTCCTGCAGCTCCAGATCAGGGTACTCTGGCGACTCAGGAGACACCTCAGCTGCATTCTCTGACAACCTGGGCTGCTCAGCAGGGTGCACTGCTCCCTCATCTGACAACTTGGGCTGCTCAGCAAGGATGGGACATGACCCTGACCTCAACAAGGAAACAAAAATGAGTACAGGAATAGGCTGAACCCTAGACATCCCCACCCTGAAATAGGGACTGGTGCAGGGATAGGCTGGACCCTAGCTACTCTCACCCGAGGAGCAGGTTTGGGTGTAGAATGCTACAGCACTGAGGAAGCAACAGTAACAGTCTTTGGAGGTGCAGACAGCGAAACAAAAACAGTCTCAGAAGGAACAGGCTCAGCCACAGTATCAGTCTTTAAATCAGCGGAAGCACATCAGCAGTATTTGATTTTTCAGGTTGGTAAACATGGAAAGCAGCTTCTAATTGAGCTGGCAGAGTGGAAAAAACTATTTCTTGAAGTGTTGGTTTATGAGCATCATAAACTGGTTTAACTGGATCTAATGCAGAAACCTTGGCCAATTTGGGATAAATTGGCTCAGGCTCCTCTGTGAATCACTACCTTATCGTGACGGAGGGGTTTGTGTGTCCCAGTGATCCCAGGAGCTATGTTGTCTGGGTGTTTTGCCCAGTGGTAAGGTCTCCCATGGCAAAATGGTCCTGGGCAATTGGCCACACAAAGAGCGATTCCAATGACCCCTATGGAAGAAACACCAAAGAAACTGTTCACCCTTCCCAGATAGGGTTACCAGGGCCCCACCCTGGAGCCAGGCCTGGGGAGGGAGGTTGAGGGAGAGTGTCTGGTGGCTGGGCATTAGCCCGTGGTGCCCAGCAGGCATACCCCGAAGAGAAGAAATGGGCCCGCCCTCCTGTAAGCCCACCACCCATGGGAGGAGTCTTAGGGGTCGGGTGCAATGTGTGTCAGGCAATGGCCAAGGGCAGAGGCCCTGGTGGAGCAATCCCCGGCTATCAAGAATGGCTATCTGGACATGGAATGTAACCGCTCTGGTGGGGAAGGAGCCTGAGCTAGTGCGTGAGGTTAAGAGATACTGGCTAGATATAGTTGGGCTCACTGCAGATACCAAATGGGTGTGCACCCCGCCCCAATACCATACTCTCATTTTTTTCTTTCACTAGGTTGCTGCACTATAGTATTATTTCATAGCAATTTGCCATCTTCCACTGGGCACAGCAAATTGCTGTGATTCATTATCAGTGTGCATGCACAATTTCATGACATCTCAATCTCAGCATCTGGATTATAATGTTTTTGTTCTGTATGCTTTTCATGTGATTTCTGCAAACCCATTAGTGCAAGGAAATGGCACTCTGGGACATGCTGAATGCATGATATATAAATGTAACACTTCTGGTTTATATGCGAAAAGAATGACTGCTCTATCTAATAAGGCCTGAATTATAATTCTGCCAGAACTAGTTAGCATTACCTTGCCAGTGCTACTCTCCACTAAATGTGCTGGGTTGAAAATTTTTTTCCAGCTAGAACCATGTCACCTCAGTGCATGGCCTGGGATCTGGAACCAGTCTCCTGGAGAGGGGCTGGACTCTTCCGGTCTGGAATTGCCCTTGGTGAGAGACGCCAAGCAGGGGTGGGTATTCTTGTATCCTCTCGACTTACTGCTATATATGTTTGAGTTTTCACCGGTGGGTGAGAGGGTTGCTTCCCTGCGCCTTCAGGCTGTTTGCGCTTATGCATGAAATGACAGTTTAGAGTACCCACCCTTTTTGGAGTCGCTGGGTGGGGTGCTCAAGGGTGCACAACTCCATTGTCCTGCTGGGAGACTTCAACGCTCATGTGGGCAATGACAATGAGACCTGGAGGGGCATGATTGGGAGGAATAGCCTGCCTGTTCTGAACCCAATTGATGTTTTGTTATTGGACTTCTGTTCAAATCACATAACAAACTTAAGGATGTCCACAAGTGCACAAGGCACCAGGACACCCTAGGTTGCAGGTCAATGATCAATTTTGTAATTGTATCATTAGATCTACGTTCTGGACACTTGGTTGAAGAAAGGTGCTGAGATGTCAACTGATCACCACCTGGTGGTGAGTTGGATCAGGTGCTGGGGAAGGATGTGGAACAGACCCTGGCAGAGGCCCCAGTCTACAAGATCTTTAACTCCCACCTCCAGCACAACTTTGATAGCATTCTGGGGGAGGCTGAGGACATTGCGTCCAAATGCACCATGTTCCACACCTCCATTGTTGCTCTACTGAGCTGCGGCTGCAAGGTGGTTGGTGCCTGTCGTGGTCATCCCCAAACCAGATGGTGGTCACTGGAGGTGAAGGGAGCCATCAAGTTGAAGGAGTCCTATCTGGCTTAGTTGGACTGTGGGACTCTGGAGGCAGCTGATGGGTACTGGCAGGCCAAGCGGAACAAAGCTTGGGTGGTGGCCAAAGCAAAAACTCAGGTATGGGAGGAGTTTGGTGAGGCCATGGAAAAAGGCTTTTGGATGGCCTCAAAGCAATTATGGCAAACCATCAGGTGACTCAGGAAAGGCAAGCAGTGCTCTACTCACATGGTTTATAGTGCAGGTGGGGCACTGCTGACTTCAACTGAGGCTAGCGTCAGCTGGTGGAAGGAATACTTTGAGAACCTCCTTAGTCCCACTGACACCTGTAGTGGAAGTAGCATCTGGAGGGGGATGACTCGCCCATCACTGGGGGTGAGGTCACTGAGGAAGTTAAACAACTCCTTGGTGGCAGGACCCCTGAAGTGGATGAGATTCACCCTGAGTTCCTGAAGGCTCTGGATGTTGTAGGGCTGTCTTGGGTGAGACATCTCTGCAACATCAGATGAAGATCTGGGGTGTCAGTAGGTGTCTGCTGGGTGTCGGGCGATTCCTGGGCACCTGGGGCCTCGGGGCTGCATTCTCGGCTCATGCTGGAGGGGGCGGCCTACCGGGGGGGTGGGCTGCTCATTGTTTCTGGCTCTCTGGGCTCTTGCCCGTTAAACGTGGAGGGTCCGTCTGGGGTCTTCCTCCCCAGGAATTAACAAGAATAGCCTTTAGAAAACTTTTAGAGCACTTCTTGTAAAAGCAAATATGTTTGGTACAATAGTGCCTTCGGATCATCATTCCGATTGCAAAAACTGCCAGACACGACAGGTCAAAAAAACCAAAAAATTTATATTCACGAGAGATAATGTTTGCTATGCTTGACAGATTATAGGTCAACAACCCATTTACAGCAATATAAATACCAGCAACAATCTTTTTGGCAAATACCAGAAATCACTTTTTGGTAGACGATCACTTTTTGGCAGAAGACCAGTTATTCAGATGACGAATTGCACCACTGCCGCTGTGTACAGTGTGGTGGCATGTACATTTTGCATACATGCAGTGCAGTACACATTTACAGTCAAATTAAAAATTAAATCAGTTTATTAAACCCTATACATTCTGACATATAGGTATATCTGTTTATTAGTGAATCAATACAATGTTTTAATAGACATGAAATAGTATATTTGATACCAAGATTTCCAGCATTCCAGAATGTATTTTAATACTTCCTATTATATTAAAATACCAAAGAACCAGATGAAATTAAATGTCATGAAAAAAGATCAACATTTTCTTTGTATACTTTTGGGGAGGGGGGTCTGAAAAAGAGTACTCTTTGTACACTTTGGAAAATGTTGAAAACTGTGAATGACCCCTTACTCCTTTTCAGTCCATAATTCTCCCAGAAAGGAGGCTGAAGCAGAGTGAACTGGTTGTGGAGATGGTGAACTATATGGCTGTTGTGACGTGGAGTTACCCATTCACTGTGGTTGCAATGTGGAGTGCGGGAGAGAGCCAGCTTGCTGGCCTGTATCTGCTCCCTCAAATCTATCACAGAACTTTCCAGCTCTGGGATCTTGGGTTTTTGTAGAAGCTGAAGAATATTCATCATAATGGCATCAGCCATGTTAAGCCCAGCAGACATTGTCTTGATGTCTGGGGACTTAGAGCCATGGGGAGGATCACAAACACACACTCTGTCCAGATCCTTACAGCAATCCAACAGGACTGAGTCAGCTGGGTCCATATTTGGTGGCAGGTCGGACTGGCATGACATAGACCTAAAATGCTGGACTTGGAAAAGAAGATGTAAACTTAAGGAGCGTCTTTATTGCTGAGTTCTTGCAACATACAAAATAATGTCAGGAACTGGTAATCAGAATCCTTTCTTCTTCTAAGGGAACACACAACGAAGAGGGACACAGCCACGAGAGAGCACACAACAAAGAACTCAGGGTCTCCTGAGAGAATAAATATACACAGAATAATGAGAGAACAGGCAACAGGTGGGAGAGCAGCTGTAACTAATCACAGATAAGGGAAGTGGAATAAAACCCAAGTCATACAAGGCAAGAGACTATCAAAATAAGACAATAAGAAACTAACACTGAGACCAGCATCAGCATTTTGCTGCAGATGTCTTAGATTTCTTAACAAAAAAGATAGCTTTGCCCCTTTTTGCATAGTTTGTCAGTATTCAGGGACCAGTCTAGTTTGTTATTTAAGTGTAAACCTAGATATTTATATTTTGTTACCACCTCTATGTCCACCCCACAGACTTTCACAGGCTATATAGGGGGCCTTAATCTTCAGAAATTTATATTAATTTTCATCTTGCAGGTGTTCAGTATGAGGTGGTTTTTGTGACTCCAGTCACTGAAGGCACAAGAGCACAAGATCCCTATAGATCCCTAGATTACTGTCCGGTCCTGCCACAATGGCAGTGTCATATGAGTACTTCTGGATGTGGCAGAACTCAGAATTGTATTTGAAGTCTACTGTATACAATGTGAAAAGGAATGGAGCCAGTACAGTCCCCTGTGGAGCCCCGTGCTGCTCTTTAATGTCCCAGAAACACAGTTCCCCAACCTGACAAACTGTGGCCTGTTAGTCAAGTAGTTTGTGATCCAGGAAACAAAGGAAGAATCTGTACCCACCTCTGTGAACTTGTCTTTTAGTGCTTGAAAAATCAAAGAATATAATTCTCACATAAGCGCCTGATGCCTACAGATGAACTAGGGGATTTCGTACTTAGTACTGAGCTACTGCTAATGGCCATGCTGTTAACTTTCAGGCCCCTCTTCTGTGGAACCAGCTCCCAGTTTGGATTCCGGAGACAGACACCCTCTCTGTTTTTAAGATTGGGCTTAAAACTTACCTTTTTGAAAAAGCTTATAGTTAGGGCTGGAACAGATGATCCTGAACCCACCCCTAGTTATGCTGCAATAGGCCTAGGTGCCTGAGGTGCCTGGGAAGGGTTCTCAAGATTGCATTGTAGGTAGCTGACAGCTACCTACATTTTACTCCTCATTTATACCATCTTTCTTCCTGGTCCACAATGTGAACACTGGCATCCTTGAATGACTGTCCTTTATTCTTGAGGTACAGGTGTACAGCTGAGTCTTGTCCGGTCAAAGTGGCTCTTCTATGTTGTGCCATGCATTTGTAGAGTGGCTGTTTGGTTTCTTAAATGTAGAGATCCGAGCACTCCTCACTCTATTGCACAGCATACGCTGTGTTGCTTAGTTTGTGTTTGGGAGTTTTGTCCTGGGGATGAACCAGTTGCCCTCTGGCAACAGAAAGTTTTTCTGAGCCCCATGCCCAGTACATGTGAACTTAAATGATGCAAACCAATCAGAATGTTTTAAAAGGGATTAAATTTCAGTCCAATAACATGTTGGAGTCACTATCAAACATGATTTGAAGGCGGGACATCCTTTTGTGACTCATTGTCCAAGCAGCACATGGTGTGAGAAGAAGGTAAGAATAATTGCCCTAGTAATAATTTAAAATGACATAAATCCTAAATTAAAAAAAAATACATAAGTGTTTATGAAGTTGTAGAGAGGGATTTTGTCAGGTTTTATAATTTTTTATTTTTATTTTGCATTTTCAGAAAATCAGTTTTTCTTTTCGTTGCCTCCGGGCAACATTGTGTAGTAAGGGGTACTTCTAGAGGGAGACTTACAGGCTTGGGCTTAGGGCACCTTAGGTAAGGTAAGGTAACCCAAACACTCAAAAAAAGTGGCACCACTGCCTTTCCTTTGATACACATGGCAGTGGTGACATGCTGGCTGCTTTACAGACTGGACTGCACTGAGAATGGAATGACAAAAAGTGACCACATGCACTTGTATGGATTCAAATCCCAAACTGCACAAAGTGTGTGCAATTCTGTGCAAAATCTGTCCAAATCAAAAAAAAAAAAAAAAAAAGCAAGAGAGGGCAAACCAGAGGTGGGATATCTCAAAACTATGAGGAGAAGAGGAAGTAGCGGGGACCCATGACCCCCTTCCTAATCATGATATCTGCTTGCACAGTACATCACAATGGCCAACAATATGTGAGAACAAATAATAATAAATTAGACTTATATAGCACTTTTCAAGATATTCAAAGATGCTTTACAATGTCATGCACTATTCATTCACACCTCAATCATACTTGGTGGTGGTAGGCTACTAATGTAGCCTCAGCTGCCATGGAGCGATCTGACATGGCTACCAATTTGCACTTCCGACCACACCACACACCAACCACATTCACACTTAGGCAATGTGGGTTGAGTGTATTCACAGACGGGGACTCGAACCAGCAACTCCGGTTGCGACGTGAGCACCTACCCACTGCGCCACTGCCACTCCCAGTGCACAAAGAAAGATGGAGAGTTCCTGGGTGCACAGGAACACCAAAAGCAACGTGTATAAAATGCAATGTGCACCTCTGTTTTACAGCATACAAGAACTGTTCTGTGAGGTTTCACACACAGAATGACAGCAATGTCTCACAACATGAGTATCAACATGACAATGGGCCATAATAACCTGAGCCTATATGTTTCATGTGTTTTTCAGTTCTTTGTTTCATCATTTGTTGACATTTTTGGAAACACTTTGCTCTGTAAAACTTGCCTTATGATCTATGAGTTAATAATTTTCTCCGTAGTTTTATACCATTGTTGCACACCGTTGCCCCTAGGCAACGAAAAAAATATCTTGGGGGGGGGGGGTCTGAAATATAAAAAAAATAGTTTTGGCAATTAAATCACCCAAAGCGAATCAGTAAATGATGTCAAATAATTTTCAGCATGTACCATCGCAATGTGTGCAGTAGAGCACTCATCACTTTACTGCACAGCATATACTGTGTTGCTTAGTTTGTGTTTGGGAGTTTTGTCCTTGGGATGAACCAGTTTGTGTCTTAAGGTGTGGCTGGGTCTGAACTACACTGGAATGTCATGCTTGGAAAAAAAAATCTCCTGAGTTTCTCTGACAAGCCTGGTACATAAGGAATGACAATGTTGTTCCTTTTGTCATTCTTTCTCCCTATTTGGTGTCTGACCTTTGTTCCTGCGCATCCTTGCTGATTTGATGAAGGCCCAGTTGGGATAACCATGTTTTAAGAACCTTCTGTGTGACATACAAACTTCACGTTGTGTGGAGAGGCCACGTGCGGAGCCGCATTTGCCTCTCCATTTTAATTGCATTACAGCCATTACAAGTGACAGTACATTCTGATACACATAGGACCTTGGGGGGCAGGCATGTTACCTAGGGGATGATGAGAAGGTCCTGCTGAGGTGGCCCCACTTTGGTCCTGTCTACTGTCAGCCCCCCAATTTTAATGGCACTTTAGACATTAAGGGTTTCAAGGGGGCGGTGTGGTCGAGCGCTGACGATCAGCAGTTGGATGCTTGGGGTCTACTTGCTCCGGCTTCAGAGGGTGGGTAGATGTAGATGAATGTGTATCTTTGTGCATTTGTCACAATCCTTGTGGGTGTATTTGGGTGGGTGAATGCGTGTAAGTAGGGATGTGTGTGTGTCAGTGTTAATTTTGACAGCAAATTTTGATTTAGTTTTAGTCATAGTCTTTTGATGAAAATGTAATTTAGTTTTAGTCATAATTTAGTCATCTGAATAGTTTTAATTTTAGTCTAGTTTTAGTCGAAGAAATTATCATAAGAATATAGTCGACTAAATCTACAGTTGATTTAATCGACTAAAATATAAAAATATAAAAATATAAAATGTAAATGCTTTTTCTTCAGTTCCCTTGAATTAGTAATTACACACTTACACAAAATTAAACCTTTTTTAAAAGTTATGGAATATTATTAATAATATTAACATTAGTGTTTCACCTGCTTCCCACACACCTGATCATTAACACCACCTTACTGAGCTAATACAAGCATTTTACAGCAGTGCACACTCTGAAAGATACAGGGCAGTGTTCAGGACTAAGATTAGGAAAGGCTAATCCACTGCGGTGTGGTGATTTTCTCTAAACACAAACGCTAAACTGGGAAAAAACACTTTACCATGCATGACATTAAAATGCTTACGTTTGCATGGAGATCTGGGTGACTGGTTTGCACATGTTGTTTAAGATTTGTTGTGTTTTTACCCGAGATAGTCGCCCCACATGGTTTACACATCGTTTTGTTTGTCAAAGCATCAAAGGACAAATGTGTTCATACATTGGCTCTCCTCTGTCTCCTTGCTGACATTGTTTACATAACATTCTATTGGAAGTAAACACAATTTGCAGGCTTTGTTTGGTCTTCCCGGGTTTAGAGCAAATTTGTGCAACTGTGCGTTTGATTGGATGTTTACCTAACTTGTCCCGCCCTGTCACAAAATTAAATAAGTTCTGATTGGATTTTGTCCCCGCCAAGCATTTTCGTCTCATTTCATTCATTGACGAAAGTGTTAATTAATTTCGTTATCATTTTTATCATTTTAGGTAGTTTTTATTTAGTTATCGTCATGAAAAAAAGCTTCGTTGACAAAAATATTTCGTCAACGAAATTAACACTGTGTGCACATATGTGGGTGGGTGTGTGCGCATGAGCATATGTGGGTGTGTGTACGTGTGTGCATGGCTGGACCTGAGTCTGGGCCTTCTTGTGCCTTGCCTCCCGGCTGCTTCTCGTTGGTCGCTCCTGCGTCCCCCGCCTTGGGGTTCCTGGGCCGGGCTGGATGTTCTGGCGTGGGTGTTGACCTGCTCTCCTGGGGGCTGTGGGCTGGGGTGGCTTGGGCTTCTCCAGTGTGTGTGTGTGTGTGTGTGGGGGGGCTCTGTGGTATGTCGGGCGGTTTTTGGGCACCTGGGCCCTGGGGCCTTGCCACCGGCCTGCACGGGGGCTGGCCTCTTGGGGGGATGGGTTCCTGTTGCCTCGAACTCCCTGGGGCCCTTGCTCTTGATGGGCTGCGGATGGCTCGGATTTCCTGGGTCCCTCTCTGCCTGCCTCCAACTCCTTGTGGGCGGAGCAGTGGCTTTCCACCCTCGTTGGTAAGTGCATTTTATGACATAGACACAGACACTAACGCAATCACAGCATAACAAAATTGTTGTTCTTATACAACCATGCTTCATTTTGTTGTGTCTTTTCCGCAGTTATTTTTCCAGGTATTGCTTTTTTTGTTTTTTTGGTATGTTGTCTTTTTTCTCTTTTGTAGTTGCAGCATTTGAATTATTTTGGTTAGTTTAGTGGTGCTCTGTCCTCTTTTTCTGTCTTTTTTTTTCTCTTTTTTTTCCTCAGCCTGTCAACTGGAATTGCATGTATATGTACACAAATAAATAAATAAAATAAAAACACAAACATCAACAAGAAAAGCTTATACTCTATAAAGCTTATCTTGGAAGAATAAATATCTTTGGCACAACAGTGCATCCAGATCATGATTCTGCTTGCAAACACTGCCAAATATGACAGGCTTTATAAGACAAAGAAAAAAAAAAGAACCTTCTGTCTGGGACCTCCCTCTCTCTTCTGCTGGGGGGCAGTTGTCTTTGAAAGGTGTGGCCTTGGGTCTTCGTGGCTGCAGGTGGCCCCTACCTGCTTCTGATGGGCTGAGCTGCAGCTTTCTGCCCTCATTAGTAAGTATATTTCATGACATAGACACAAACACTCATGCAATCACAACACAACAAAATTGTCAGTTTGTGCAGCCATGCTTTGTTTGTTTTGTTTTTTCCATATAAATTTGTTTGTTTTTTTATTTTCTCCCTGTTCTACCTCTTTCCCCCTTATCTCTTTCGTGTCTGTCAACTCTGACACAGGTATATGTATGTGAAAAATAACACAAATAAATAAAATAAAAGGACAAACATTAACAAGAGGAGCCTATAGAGAATCTATAGAGCTCATCTTGAAAAAGCAAATATGTTTGGCACAACAGTGCATTCAGATCACAATTCTGCTTGCAAAATATGCCAGACATGACAGGCTTTAAAAAAAAAAAGAAGAAAGAACTGTATTTATGCGTGTGTTCCTTTTCTTTCCCTTCTGCCTCAGGGGGAACTTTTTTCGCCCAGTATTGCAGGGTTCTGCTCACCCCAAGTTTATGTTCTAGTGGATGGTGGGTATCAAGAGCAGGTATCGGTCTGTACGTGTGGGCTTCCAGTAAACTTCATTTTTGAGGCTTTCATCTTCCTCGAGAAGCACAGCACAACTCAGGAATGGCAACCTATTATTCTTGGCATCCTCACTGGTGAACTTAATGTTTTTATCCAATGAGCTGATGTGGTCAGTGAAAGCTTCTTCTTGTGTTTTGATTTCGACCCAGGTGTCATCCACATATCTGTACCAATGGCTAGGTGCTATTTTTTAAAGAGTCAAGAGTTTTATTTTCCAATCCCTCCATGTAAAGGTTGGTTACAATGGGTAACACTGAGGACCCCATGGCAGATTGATGCTTTTGTCTGTAGAAACCCTCATTAGTAAGACAGAGGAGTTCACTAACATGGTCCACAAATTTATGCTGAATCCATGAAACCATAATGTCCTTTGATGTGATTTCACTTTTCACTTGGATACCTACAACTGAGGCAGTGGAGATGGTCAGAAAATGTCCTTACACAACAGAACCAGGTTTACCCCTGATCAGATTTGCCCACATAAAGGATTCAATTAATGTCAAAAACCGCTCAAAAGCATCTGCTCTTCTTGGACTTAATGATAATTCCACAGACTCTGGTGGAAAAAATTGTAGCACTTGGTCTGAGCATTTGGTGTTGTGGCTCCGACCTCAGCTGGAGCCAGAACACTTCCTTTCTGGTTAAGAAGTCACACCAGTACCTGCACTTTCTCAGGAGGTTGAGACATGCAGGACATGGGAGCTTAGTCTTAAACATATTCTACAGATGTGTGGTGGGGAATGTCCTGTGCTCCTGCATCACTGTGGCTTGACAGCTGCTCTGTGGCAGAGAAGGCGGCTCTGCTGAGGTTGATGAAAGTTGCACAGAGAATTGTTGGCTGCAGCCTCCCCACCACCACAAACAACTAAAAAAGGGCCTCCTGTGTTTTGAAAGACCCTACTCACCCAGCACACACACACATACACCGTTTGCCCCCCTCCCCTCAGGCAGGAGGCTGTGGAGCATTAAAAGCAGAACCACCAGACTGAGGAACAGCTTATTCCCGGAGGCTGTAAGAGCGTTGAACCCTGGTGGTGCTTTGTCATATCTGCTGCTCCCAGCCAAAGTTAACAGACATGTGAAACCATGTTTTTTTTTTGACTAGCCACCATTTTGAAACTTGAAATCTGTTATTGTTATTTTCTTATTTTTACTTACACTGTAAATATGTTTTATTCCTTATTTTTTGTATAAATTACTCTTGTGTTCTCACTCTTGTTAGCTTTAACTGACCTGAGTACAAATTTTGTTACACCTCATGTAAATATATGTTGGAATTAAAAAAAACCTTTAATCCTTACTAATCTGACTGTACTAATTAGTAAGGTTATTAATCCAACACTGACCCCTAAATTGAGTATCAAAGCCATGATATATCCAGCACCTGCTAATCTATTATAGTTTTTTCATCTAGGTGTTTTGTCCTCTCCATGAATTAATTATTTTTATAGCCCTTTTCTACTATTACACAGTGCTCAAAGCACTTTTTAACAGTTCAAGCATCATCCATAGACACATTTTTAACTCTCATGCACATATGCAAACCCACATTAGGGGATATTTGGGGTGCATCTTGCCTAAGGTCACTTCAAAACATGGAGTGCAGGAACTCTGAGATTGAACACAGACCTTCTAAAAAGCAGATCTAAATCCTGACCCACCATAAATAAGAACAATTTTGGAGGCCATAGGTGAGAATTAGACACCTAATGAGGAATGTATATGCATGTGTCCATCCAGATATGACTGAAACAAAAGGTATTACTTGCACTAATACACCCCTGTTAGTAAATTGCTAGAAAAACAAAACAACTTAATTTTAGTGTTCTGAAGCTGCTTCTACATGGACAAATGTGTATGAATTGAGACCAAGAGTTTTCAGAAAAAGCAAGTCTAGTTTACTTTATGTGAAACAAGATCCATCACTGATGGGGATCCTCCTGCGATTAATGAAGATATAAAATAAATGTAAAAGTTAGGGTAACATTACAGCCCTGTCTCATAATAGAAAATAGTTCAGTAGACATCCTGTTACCTTCTGCAAAACTATTCTGCCCTAATTTGGAGGCCTTGCACTAAATTGTTATCCAAATACTTTTAGTCACCCCTGGGTTAGTAAAAATATATTTCAGCAAAAAAGTTTTCAATATTACCAATACTCATTAAATCCATTTTAAGCACTTTGTAAGAGATTAATATTCTGTGATTATCTTTATCATGTCTACAAATACGATTTGGTAACCACATCCTAAAAGAGACGCAAAAAAATTCCATGGTAAACAAATTAGAGAAAGTACACACTGCACTCTTGTACAAGGGTGTATACGACATGTCTTTCTATTCATATTTTCTATAACAATAAGTGATTATGTATACTTAGAAGGTATTCACTTCATATTATACTCATGTGAGTACAGGAATATTACTACATAATGCACCCATAATATGTAATATGCTGATATTATGCATTATGTACAACATCACTATAATAAGGTAACAATGCTTTTTATGTTTAAGTAATATTGCTGAGCAGTAGGTATGGCTTTATGGCTCAATGAGTCATAGTCTGTACTATTTATGGCCATGAGTCATCGCTTACCAACATGTTAGACAATCCTCAGCCAACCAGAAGTTGGCATCACAGGACAATCATTAAGGCTGCAGTCTAGAATTGACACTGTTACTATAAACTGGCTCTTTACCTAGAAATATAGGATTCCCCAGTTTCTCAGCTACTGGCTGTTTAGTGACCTAGGACAGTTGCTAGATAAGGGGAATCCCCACTTTTTCCATTTCAGTCAATAATGGTCACGTAGTTATAACCAATCACACAGCACAATATGATCACATGATCAGTCTAAGCTAAACAGACATGAGAAAAAGGCTGCATTAGCAGCCTAAAATCCTCCATGTTGCTTACTCCCCACTTCTGATACATAGAGCCAAAGCATATAAAGGGCAGTAAACATCCCGGAATATGAATATCATGTTGTGCATCTTTGAAGAGTAAAGAACATATGCCAAATTTCATGCCTCAACTACTCATGGTATTGGAGTCTATAAACCAGAAAGATAAAACTTCACAAATGCCCAGATGTCAATATCCTCCTGCTTTATTTTGCACGGGAGGATAAAAACTTCTATTTTTCCTTTGTCAATAGCATGAAAATGGCCATCCAGTTGTAAAATTGGTGAACACAAAAGGATAGTTTTGCTAGTTTTCCTCTGAAGCAAACGAATACAAACACGACACAGGCAGCTTTTCTTGTTGACTTTACTCCATATTTAAATGCATCAACTCATATTTCTCAAAAGTAACATTTTTAAGTTGTGGAAAGAAAATTCAATATCTTTTGAATGTACAAGATATTTCTCTTTATCAAAAAAGCTCCCTTTGACAAACAAAGGAAACAAAACTAAAAATTACAAAATTATATATAGTACATGAATGGTCATACCATACAAAATATCAATGGATTAAAATGACCACTGTAAAGTCTACTTTACATACCGACAAAAACTGTTTAAAATGATTTCAAAATATATGCCAAACTTAAAAAAATGATCAGAAATTAAATCTTTCCCCAAGACATTATTCTGTCATGCTTTTTTGTTTAAACAGAATAATAAACTGCTTTTGACAATTTTACAAATACTCTCAAGAAACTACGTTGCTTATTTATTGTATACAAATCCCAACATCAGAACTAAAAATATATACAATGTGAATAAAAATTCAGGAGAAGACCCTCCATTAGAGCCAAGTGCTTTCCAAGTATGCACAAGAAAAAACAAATACAAAGTGGTTCTAAATATTGAGTACAAGTGGAGGTACACTGTCAGATGTAAGGCATGAACAGGGTTTGAAGATACTCTAGTTACAGTTAGGAAGTTAAGGTATGTGGTATTTAGGAACTGTTACTCAGAGGATGCTGCATGAGTCTGTTGATGTTCCTCCAGCAGGTGAGGAAAAGCAAAGGCTTTGTCACATTCTGTGCATTCATACACAACCTCGCCAACGTGACTTTCTTGGTGTTGCTTAAGAAGAGACCACTGGCTAAATGACTTGTAGCACATGTCACAGCGGTACTCTCCAACTTCTTTTTCAGCATGCTTTCTCATATGCAAAGACAGATCTTGTGCTGTTGTGAATTTGGTTTGGCATTGAGAACATCTGAAATTGCGTTCGGCCGATTGAGTTTCGTTTTGAGCTTTTTGGCGATGCCTACGCTCGTGCTCTCTCAGGTATCGCCTCCTGGCGAATGTTTTTCCACAAAGGTTGCATGTGAATGGCTTCTCATTTGGATGTTCTTTATTTTGATGCTCCAAGAGGACGTTTTTAGAGGTGAACCGCACTGAGCAAACAGGACAGTTGTACAAGTCATCTCCCGTAACATCAACCTCTTCCTCTTCCTCCTCCTCCTCCTCTCCTGCTGCTTGAAAATATGTTGGGCTGGATTTTTTAGTGGTTGAATTTGAGTATTCTGATTTTATTGCCTGCTGACGGGAACAATTATGGTGGCGGAAAGCAACTTCCCCCAAAAAGCTCTCCTTACACTCAATGCATTCATATTCAGCAGCTGAGGTCAGATTACGCTGGTCATGTTCTTTAAGCTTGCTTCCAGTGGCAAATTTGATTTTTTCAATTGTACCATCAGGATGCGTGGGGAAATGATGAATCAGATCCGTGGCACGAGCAAAACACTGGCTGCAAACTGGGCATATGAAACCACGTGAAGGTTCGTCATCTTCATCTTCAATTTCACGTTTAATTTCTGCTGCAGTGCCAATGTGGCTCTTAAGATGGCTCAAGAAGAGCTGAGAGGAGGCAAAGCTACTGTTGCATTGATTACAGGGATATTCATGATTGGACCGTGAGTGTTGATGGGTGTTCCTGTGCTTTTTCAGGTGAGATGCATGAAGAAAATGTTTGTCACAGTCTGTGCAAGAGTATGGCCGCTCTTTGGCTTCCATGCAGCCGTGCTCCGAGAGCTCCTCTGGATCTCTGAAGCGCTCACTACAAACACCGCAGCGATATTTAAACTCTGAGGTGAATCTGAATGAGCTTTCAGAGTGTGAGGCAGGCTGTTCACGTTCTCCCCTTGACAGTGAAGGTGAAGGATGGTCACTTGATGTGGAGTGAGTTTTCCAGTGCTCAGCTCGGCTACTCTTGGACAGAAACACACGATTGCAAATATCACATGGGAAATTCTCTTCACGGTGGATAAACATGTGCTCTGCTAGCTGTGATGGTCCTGTAAAAAAGATGTTACACTTGGAACAACGAAGTGAACGATTTTTCCCGTGATTGTGCTTGTGTTTGCGCAGAGCAAAGAGAGACACAAATCCTCTGCCACACGTCTGACACTGAAATTCAGACTTGTGCATTCGCTGATGCTGCTGCAGCTGAGATGACTGGAAAAAGCATTTACCACATTGTTCACATTCATGCGGCTTTTCACCCAGGTGACAGAGCTGGTGATCTTCCAGGCTTTCTGATGTTGGGAAGGTCTTTCCGCACACGTGGCACGGGAAGTATGGTGCAGAATCTGAGTCACTGTCCTCACTGCCATTATTTTCATCCTCATCGCTGTCACCATTTGTACTCACTTGACTGCTCGACTGTTGTTCGCTGCTGCCCTTTTCCTTCACAGCAGCTCCAAGATCCTTATACTGTTTTGGATGCCACTTTTTATAGTGTCTTGCAAGTGATTTTTTTACTGCATATGATTTGCTGCAGAATCGACAACTAAATACATCATCTTCATGAGCTTCCCTGTAATGGCTGCATAAAGATGGTCTTGTCCAAAACCGCTGATTACACAATTTGCAAGAATATGGCCTGTTTGGATCATGACTTGTTCTGTGGACTTCAAGATCAGACATGGTATAAAACAGCTTAGAACAGTCAGAGCAAGAGTATTTCTGATCAGTTGCATGCATCCTCATGTGCTTTTCCAGGTTTCCTTGACTAGTGCACACCCGCCCACACTTAACACATGTATTGCGCTTTTTCTCTTGTTCCTGTCTTCCGTGGTCTTCAAGGTGACTGATGAGCACTAAGCCATCTGTGAAGCTCATTTCACATTCTGAACATTGATACTGCACGGTTTTCTTCTCTTTACTTGAGCTGCTTTGCACCTCATTGCCTTCAGAATTTTTTGTAGCACTGTCCATTAGTTCATCTTTGCAGGAAACCCCAGTGATATTTGTTTTGGAGTCTTCTCCAAACACAAAAGCAGAGTCACTAAGCGCAAAATCAAAGTTTGCTTTTAACGGTGTTTCCAACTGCTGGTTTGGAATGCGTCCATTTCTACACTTCCTGTAGTGATTTCGGAGGAGACTTTTATTCCAGAATCCTTTATTGCAGGATTTACAGTTAAAAGGACGGCCTACTGCGTGTGTACGTAGATGACCACTCAGTCCAGCTTTATTTACAAAGGTCATATTACAGTCTTGACAAAAAAATTGTTTGGGAGGCTCAATATTAAGAGCTCTATCTAATTTACATGTTAAATTAGAATTGTCACTAAGCCGTTCATCACAACTCTCATCTACAGGCTCTTCTTTGATGTCTGAAAGAAGCTGCTGTAGGGGGGCAGTTGACACTGGTTGAGTCATTGTTTCCAGCTTGTGTGTGCTCAAAAAATGTTCTTGGAGCTGTGAGAAAAGCAAAAAACGTGAGCTACAGTATGCACAAGAAAAGCCTTTTGGTGGGGTTTGAGAGGCTGACTGTTGGCTTTGGGAAACCGTTGACACTGATGAGGTTGTTAAACCACAAACTTTCTTGTGATTTTCAAGCTTGCCCGCAGAGAAAAATCCACCACATATGTCACAGAGAACAGTACTTTGCAAGGGTTTGTTGGGGCACTTCACAAAATGACGTTGGACATAATCCTTCCTTATAAATCTCTCACCACAATAATCACAGGAATATGGCTTTTCTCCTGTGTGTAGGCGGGTGTGCACGCGCAACTGCCAGGTGTTTCCAAAAGCACGAGGGCAATAGCCACATACATACTTATACTTCTTGTTAAAACAAGGCTGGATCCTCCTCAGCATTTGACTTTTCATCCTATCAAGAGATCCTGTTACATTTTCTGTTGGAGGATTGGTTCCCTGCAGTAGAGAAGCATTTTTTTCCCTCAAGACCTTTCTGCACCTTCTCATCTTTTTGTGCTTTTTCAGAGATTTTTCATGAGCGAATGCTGAACCACAGCGTGTGCACTTGAATAACTTTGTCGCATGGAACATGGTGAAATGTCTGGAAAGCTTAGACTGAGTTGAGTAGCTTCTTGAACAGACCTCACACTCAAATGTCTCCTGTTTCTTAGCACTCTCAATGCCAAACTTATTTTGCCAACCTTTGCCAACATCTTCTAAACTGATTTTGGGAATACGGACCTCCAATCGCGTTTTTTTACCTTTACAGCGAGTCTGATGTACTTTCAGGTGATCATACCTTGAAAAGCAGCTATCACAGGCTTTACAGCGATATGGCTTTACTTCATTGTGTGTCAGAATGTGACGTCTCAGGTATCGTGGTTTCATGAAGGTCTTCGTGCAGAATTTGCACTTGTACTCAGTTTCACCATCTGCTTTGGGATTCTGTTCTGCCTCTATGGGAGCAGGAGTGTTTGGCTCTTTTATTGCAGAAGTGCTTTTAAGTTTTGATGGTCCATCTTTGTTAATGCCATCACAGAAAGCTTCATGCTGCAAACACAATGTCTGTGATCTGTATCTCTGACCACAGTGCATACAAGCGTATGGTTGCACACCAGTGTGAGACACCAGATGTCTCAAGAATAATGACCTGAACCTGAACCTCTGGCTACAGTAAGGGCATTTAAACTGAAACAAATTGGTTGTATTGGACTGTAAGGGCATTTTAGGAGTATCTTGGCGTGTCTGTAGACTCATTTTGCTAAAGTTGCTGTCAGGAGTACTGAGCTCTGTTGTCTCCTCACAGTTCCTCTGATGTTGTCTCATTTTATTAGGTCCATAGTACTGCCCACATCTTGAGCATGGATGCACAGAATTTATCTTGTGGGCATGTTGATGATTTTTCCAACGGTCCTTTTTACAAAATCTCCGTGGACAATAGGGACATGGATATTGTCTCCTTGTCTTTGTTTCAGGCTCAAGGTCTCTGGTTTGAGGTGGTGAACATTTCTGACTGTGAATTTTAAGGCATATGTTACGGTAAAACTGTTTTCCACAGGTGGGGCAGGAGAAGGGTTTGTCCCCAGTGTGAATGCTCATATGGCGCAGCAAATAGCGGCGATTATTGAAATTTCTTTTGCAAAATGGACACTGGTTTGTAGAGGATCCTGATATATGGGTGAGGCAATGTTTTCTTAGTACTTGGGCATCATCAAATATCTCTTTACATAAGGAACATTGTATCTGCTTTGGTTCAACCTGTTCCTTTACAGGGTCCAAGGACTGCTGATGCTTTGATTCTGTTCTCTCTTCAACATGAAGTGCCTTGTTTTCTCTATTTTTGTGGGTTTTTAGATGTCTGAGGAGATGTGCAGGATGCTGAAACTGCATGGTACAGTCTGGGCATTGAAGTGTTCCCCTTTTAAGATGTGAACTTCTGTGCTGGATCAGTTCTCCAATAGTTGGTAGAATCTTTTTGCAGACAGTGCACTGTATCCTCCTCTGGTGAACAATTTTGTGACCAATCAGATGGGAACGCTTCTTGAATCCCTTTCCACATTCCAGACACCGGTATGGTCTTTCTCCACGGTGATTGTGTTCATGTTTCTTCAGTGACTGCGATGAGCTGAAATATTTACCACAAAAGCGACAGCTCAGGGGAAGACTGTTCTTTGCTTCAGCTGAGTTCAAGTTATCGTTATTTTCTTCATTAGGTGTACTATTTAAAGTTTCAGGTTTAGACTTGATAGAGAAAACTGAATTCCTGTACTTGATAATTTTTCCCGTGAGTTTAAACAACTCGTGCTTCTTCATATGTCTGTACTTTCCAGAAGCATGACAGAAAACTGCAGGACAGAGATTGCATTTGTAACGTGGCGCAGACGTGGGGGCTGTCAAAGCTGGGGGTACTCGTTTTTTCTGTTCTTTTTCCTTTGTTTGTGGTTTCGGCTCACTTTCCACTGTTTCTTTCTCAACCTTTGTCCTCAGTTTTGCCTTCTCTTTTGCAAGTCGATTAAGAAATTCTTTGAGGCAGTTTGTTTTAATATGCCTATATCGGTTGCATGTTAAAGTGAATGTAGTGTGGCACAAGGGACACCTATATTTACCATCAACCTTTTCCTTGCCACCATATATAGCATCTCTAACACAGTCACGCAAATGTCGAGCCCTGTTGTAAGAGTACTTGAAAAGCCTTGGGCATAGGGGACATTTAAATTTTCCTGTTATGCCATTCTCCACTTCTTGAATTTTCTCCTGATTTTCAGCATTCTGACTGCCTGTTGTCGGACTTGGGTTTAATGAAACTACTGTACCCCTTCCATGGTGTACATTATAGAGATGCTTTTTAACCTTTTCTGCAGTTGAAAAGCTTTTTCCACATAATCCACACAGATTTGTCTTGGATATGTCAAAAAGCTTTACAAAACATTTCAACATATTTGTGTCACTTTCTACCACATCCTTTTGTTTTGGCGTGGCAGTTTGGCTGACTTCAGGATTTTCAACTGGCAGCTTGGACCGCTTGCATCTACCAGGTATGCGCTTGTGTCTTTGGAGGCTACCACCTTGTGCAAAATAAGTGCCACAGCCATTACATCTAAATGGCGTTTTCCCAGTATGAGTTCGCATGTGCTTGATATAATGCATTATTTTTGAAAATATCAGTCCGCACCTATCACACCTATGGTGGCCAAAGCGATTTCCTTTTTTCTGTGGACTAGAATCTGAAGGATGCAGAGACCTGTCTGTAAATCCACCACACAAATGTTTCCCAGCTTGTTCTTTTCTCAAAAGATAGAGATTGCAAGTCTTGCAAAAGTCAAAATTATGCAATGAATGACAAGAATGGTAGTGTTCAATTAGATTATCTGTGCTGCAAGTTTTGTGTTCGCAGTGTGCACAGTAATGTGTGTCACTCATTCCATTTGTTGACTCCAAGGTCTTCAATACTACAACAGGTTGCAACAATTTTCTCATTTCTGCTGCAGATCTTAGTTGAGGTGCTTGCCCTCCTGAATGGTCCATGCTGTCCCCATCAGTTCTGGCAGCTTCTTTATATTGAAGTTTTGTTTCATTAGTGTCACATGAGGTGTCATCTCTAGACAAAGGTTCACCATATAGCATGTCTGGCTGGTCCTCTGTGGAAAAGTCCATGTCTTCAAATGAGTCTCTAGCATTTTCAGACCAATCTTCACTAAGACTCAAAGGTTCTTGGCTCACTAGACTTTTATGTAGTAGTTGTTGCGGATCTGGACAACAGGTTGTATTTGCATTCATTTCTGAACTTGTACAGTCTGAAGAATTTATATTGGTGGTTGAAGGTTTTGGTTGCGAGCGGGATTCCAAACTATCAGAAACACTTTGCTTGTTACAGTCACTTGTCACCACATGGCTTGTACATTCTGGATCTGTGGAAGAGGTTGTTCTTGTCCTATCAGCTGGACTTATCCATTCCTCTTCTACATAGACATGCATGTCTGTGATTGAGATCTCTGTCTGTGGGGAGGATACTGGATTAGCAGCAACACTTTGCTTGTTCTCATCACTAGTGTCAATAGAAAGACTGTCATTGGTTACACTGGGGATAACACAATCTCGATCAGGGGAGGAGGTTGTGATTTCCAGTTCTGCAGAGGGACATATGTCTGTTCTTAAGCAAGATTTTGAAATACTAGAAACACTTTGCCTGTTCTTGTCTCTAGTATTAATAGAAATACTGTCACTAGTAATGCTCGGACAATTACAATCTTGATCTGGAGGGGAGGTTGGCATTTTCTTCTCTGCTTGACTTGCGATTTCCATTTCTCGAGAACAATTTATGCCTGTGTTTAAGCCCTCTAACTGAAGGGAGGATTCTGAGTTAGCAGCAATATTTTGCTTGTTCTTGTCAGTAACATCAACAGCAGGACTTTCACTGGTTGCACTAGAGTTACTACAATCTTGATCTGGAGAAGAGGTTGGGTTTTTCTTCTCAGATTGACTTGTGGGCTCCATTTCTATAGAGGGATGAATGTCTGTGTTTAAGCACTTTAGCTGAAAGGAAGATTCTGAATGACCAGTAACACTGAAATTGTCACTGTCAATAGTGACACTACCTCCACTACAGTCTTGACCTGGAGAGGAGACTGAGGGTTTCTTCTCTTGTGGAGTTGTCTGTGTCCTTTCTGGGCGGGAATGTGTGTCCGTGTTTAAGTTCTTTGGCTGCAAACAGGATTCTGAATGACTATCAACACTTTGTCTGTTCTTGTCACTGGTATCAATAGAAAGACTGCCATTTGTGATGCTGAGATCACTGTGACTTTGATCTGGGAAAGCAGTTAGATTTCTCCTTTTCAATTTACTTGTGTCTTCCATTTCTAGAGAGTGATTTGTGTCTGTGCTAGAGGTCTGTGGTTGTAAGAAGGAGACTGGATGAGTGGCAACACTGGAGTTGTTTGTGTTTCTAGTATTTCTAGAGGTATCTTCATTACTGACAAAGGGATGACTACAATTTGGATCTGGAGAAAGAGTCATCTTTGTCTTTTCTACTGCACTTGCCAGTTCTGTATCTAGATGGGGATTTGCACCTATACTTGAGCTCTTCAACTGTAAGCAAGACTCTACATGAATGCCCACAACTTGCTTGTTCTTATCTCTAGTGTCCACAGATAAATTGTCATTAGTGTCCCCTAGGCCACTACACTCTGGATCAAGAGAAGTCTCGGTACCTGACTTCCCTCCTGCACTTGCTTGTTCTTCATCTACACTGAAATGTTTGTCTTTGCTGGAGCTCTTTAGCAGCAAGCAGGGTTCTGGAAGCCTTGCAACACTGGTATCACTCAGCTCATCAAGGCTTCTACAAACTTCATTCTGAGTTGTACTTTCATCAGACTGTTGTTTAGATAATGAGCTGGATTCAACATTATGACTGGTCTTTGTGCAATCCCATAGTTCCTGTGTGGTAGCATTAGAATTGGATGTCTCAGTAGTTGGTGCCTTGGAAGATTTCAAGGCATCTGTCTGAATTTCATTCTTTTGACAGTCAGTATCCATATTTTCATGACATATGCTGGAATTGGGAGTTGGGGATTTATGCTCATCTGAAACTTCATTTTCCACTGAACCTGATTCTTTAGTTTCCACTTTAAAAGCTGCACTATTGTTCTGCACATCTTCACTCACATTTCCATTTTGACCATCTGTGGAGTTTGTATGATCAAGTCCCTCATTTTCTTGGTTCAACGGTTCCTTCATTTCCTTTTGTGATGCATTTTCGTTGATGGGATCTTGATCATATTTAAATGTACTTATGAAACTTGGAGCAGCTGAAGTGATCTGCTTTTCCTCATTGCTGTCTGGATACTTATCTATTCCATCTCCAAAGTTTTCATGGCCACTTACCAAGAGGTCTGAATGAGCTTGTCTAAGCTTTTTCCCCACATCCTTCTTTTGCTTCTCATCTTGGAAACCACCATAATCACTTATTTCAAGCTCAGTTTTGCTCTCTGTAGTTGTCTTCATATAGGAGGTAGTAGAGGACTGATCATGTCCTGTGTATGATGTGACTGTTTTTTCTAAACTTTCCAAACTGTTCTGCGCAGACTCAACTATGTTTTCTTGTGTCTTCGCATTTGATGACAAGATTACATCAGTCTCTGACATACCTGAACACAAACTCTCAGTTGGAAAAGTCATATTATCCGTATGAGTAAAAAACCATGCTGATGAGCTGTGTTTTTCGGAACTATTAGTTTTAGGACTTGTATAGGATTTATTTTCCATGAACTTACAAGGAGGCCTTGTTTCACCACCATCTGCATCAGAGCAGCTGCTGACATCAGAGTAGTTCTCAAGAAACGATGTACTTGGCATTTCATAATCTTCCTTAAGTCCTTGAAAGTCTGTTCCAAAAGATGACGGAAAAGAGTCAGAGGTCTGTAATCCTTCTGTGGCAAAATCTGGGATATTACCATTTCCACATCTTTGCAAGTAATCCTTTCCTATTTGTTCTCCATCAGCTTGCCATGGTGTTTCACTACAGTATCTTTGATAAACATACTCTGACCTGGAATTCACAACACTGGGATCTGAGCAATAGTTCGTGTTGAAGTCTGAGTTAAATACCGGGGCTTCATGCAAATTGCCAGTGCCGGCAAAATCATGATGTCCGGTGAAGTCCTCTATATGATGGGAAAGGTGTCCATCTGGCTCTGCTGTCCTTCTCAAAGCCCCTGAATCTGATGGTAGAGGTGGGGGGTTGTGGAAATATGAATCCCACCCATGAGCCATCCTCAGTAAGGAATGGTAACTAAGGCTTATTGTAGCCAATCCTGAAAACACAGATAAACAAAAAATGAATAAAAGGCAAATTACCACCAAAAGCATGCACAAATAATGAAAAAAGTAAATCTCACCTTATTCTGGACATGCAGGGACTCTACAGGGACAATGTGAATTACATCTGACTCGAAACCTGTATAAAAATGACATGAATTATTTTGATTACTCAATATTTACAAGCCACTGAAAAAAATCTTAAAATGCAATGAGTAAGCATTAAACCCGTTTCACTCTTCCAGAGTTCTAGCCAGTTGTTGATTGCCCCGCTGTGCCATGTTGGGGTCATCTTGCGCCGGGCTGAGAATTTCACAGGTTTGCTATCTATCGGAACCGTGGACTCCACACAAGCCACCCTGTCACTAACTGTAATTTTTTCTTTCTCTGGCTTGATTGTTGCACTACAGTATTATTTCACTGCAATTTGAAATCTACATTCAGGCACAGCCAGTTTTGTTCACTATCTCGTGACAGTCCTGTTCATGCTTGATTTTGCGGGTTAAAATAGCGACTAGCGTGAAACTGAGGGCAAGCTAAGCAAGCTAATGGTAATTAGCCCCACATCCCAACAAACACATTTTTGGTCTGGCTAAAACCCTGCTCTACTGTTGTTAGTGTAAATTACATTTTAAAGGCTCAAAATAGGTAGTTTTGCCAACCATTCTATAGTCAATAATTATGAAATGAAATTAGACTGCTCAAAAAAATAAAGGGAACACTCAAATAACACATCCTAGATCTGAATGAATGAAATATTCTCATTGAATACTTTGTTCTGTATAAAGTTGAATGTGCTGACAACAAAATCACACAAAAATCATCAATGGAAATCAAATTTATTAACCAATGGAGGCCTGGATTTGGAGTCACACACAAAATTAAAGTGGAAAAACACACTACAGGCTGATCCAACTTTGATGTAATGTCCTTAAAACAAGTCAAAATGAGGCTCAATATTGTGTGTGGCCTCCACGTGCCTGTATGACCTCCCTACAAGGCCTGAGCATGCTCCTGATGAAGTGGCAGATGGTCTCCTGAGGGATCTCCTCCCAGACCTGGACTAAAGCATCCGTCAACTCCAGGACAGTCTGTGGTGCAATGTGATGTTGGTGGATGGAGCGGGACATGATGTCCCAGGTGTGCTCAATTGGATTCAGGTCTGGGGAACGGGCGGGCCAGTCCATAACTTCAATGCCTTCATCTTGCAGGAACTGCTGACACACTCCAGCCACATGAGGTCTAGCATTGTCTGGCATTAGGAGGGACCCAGGGCCAACCGCACCAGCATATGGTCTCACAAGGGGTCTGAGGATCTCATCTCGGTACCTAATGGCAGTCATGCTACCTCTGGCGAGCACGTGGAGGACTGTGCGGCCCTCCAAAGAAATGCCACCCCACACCATTACTGACGCACTGCCAAACCGGTCATGCTGAAGGATGTTGCAGGCAGCAGATTGCTCTCCACGGCGTCTCCAGACTCTGTCACATGTGCTCAGTGTGAACCTGCTTTCATCTGTGAAGAGCACAGGGTGCCAGTGGCAAATTTGCCAGTCCTGGTGTTCTCTGGCAAATGCCAAGCGTCCTGCACGGTGTTGGGCTGTGAGCACAACCCCCATCTGTGGATGTCGAGCCCTCATACCATCCTCATGGAGTCGGTTTCTAACCATTTGTGCAGACACATGCACATTTGTGGCCTGCTGGAGGTAATTTTGCAGGGCTCTGGCAGTGCTCCTCCTGTTCCTCCTTGCACAAAGGTGGAGGTAGCGGTCCTGCTGCTGGGTTGTTGCCCTCCTACGGCCTCTGGGTGTGCTGGCCTGTCTCCTGGTAGCGCCTCCAGCCTCTGGACACTACGCTGACAGACACAGCAAACCTTCTTGCCAGAGCTCGCATTGATGTGCCATCCTGGATGAGCTGCACTACCTGAGCCACTTGTGTGGGTTGTAGAGTCCGTCTCATGCTACCACGAGTGTGAAAGCACCACCAACATTCAAACGTGACCAAAACATCAGCCAGAAAGCATAGTAATGAGAAGTGGTCTGTGGTCCCCACCTGCAGAACCACTCCTTTATTGAGTGTGTCTTGCTAATTGCCAATAATTTCCACCTGTTGTCTATTCCATTGGCACAACAGCATGTGCCAATGGTACCGATCATCACCTTGCAAGTACCATCTGTTCATTCTTGACATGTATAGTGGAGGCATCGTAATGCTTTAACCTGTTAACTGGCAGCACCAAAATCGCCTGAAAAAACTACATAATGCTCTCTGGTTATATTTGGCTCTGGAAAAACCCATTTTGTAGCCTAGTAATTGGCCATGTTTCATCCGCAGAATGTATGAAGTGCATTTTATATGGCAGGCTAGATCCTCCCATTTTGATTGACACCTCATTTGGCCAATAATGTTACGAAATGGGTTTTCCAGAGCCAATAATAACCACAGGGCATCACATAGCTTTTTCAGGTGATTCTGGTGTGGCCAGTTACATGACTGGCCGAATGAGGTGTCAATCAAAATGGGACAGTCTAGCCTGCCATATAAAACACACTACATAAATCCCATGGATGGGACATGTCCAGTTAAGAGGCTAAGGCTACGTTCACACTGCAGTCTGAAGTGACCCAATTTCGATTTCTTGTGAAATCCGATTTTTTTTGCGTGGTCGTTCACATTTCCAAATATATGCGACTTGGATGTGATATGTGTGTGAACTGCAGATGAACCTAAAAGTGTCCGGCATGCACAGTAGAGGATGCAGTAACATCATTTGTACCGAGCGTGCCCAGTGTTTACGGAAGTAAGTTTGTTTTCCTTCCCGCGTCCGAGTAACGGGACGCAAAATAGTGACGTTTATCGAGCATCAATGTTGTGTAGGTCGGATAAATGCGACCTGGCCATACAGACCCTGGTCGTATTTGAAAAGAAAAAATAAATAAATAAAAATAAAAGTCAGATCTGTGTTGTTCAGATTGTCATGAAAAGATTGGATACAGGTTGCATGAGGGGAAAAAAATAAAAATATCTGAATTGGGTCACTTCAGGCTGCAGTGTGAACGTAGCCTAAGGGTGCTTCTCGGGAGGGTCAGGGACATTGTCAGGATTGAGGGAAGGATGAATGTGGCCAAATAAGGACAGTTATTTAAAGAAACATGACTTGAGACTTGGAAAGAGATAGGGTAAGTGTTTCATGCATTACTAGGCAACTGGTGGGGTAAGAAGAAGCCTTGGTCTGACACCTAGCTACTGCAGGCAAGACAAAACAAGCAATTTATTATTTATATTTAGGCCATCAAGATTCGTTGGTGACTTCAGGTTGCTAAGGGAAAATGTGTATTCCCTGACCAGTTGGCAAGGGCTTGCTGGTTATTTCCAGGTTTAATTGGTCACAAAGAAGGTGCTGTACCAGAAACCACCATGTCATTCCTTTGGTTGCAAGCACATTACTGCATCACCCCTGATTTGTAGAAAAGTCAGCATTTTCCATGCAAACACTTGCCAATGACTTGCTGAGCAGCAGCCAAAATTGAAGAATTGGGATGCAAATTGGCAGCATGGTGGCGTAGTGGTTAGCACTGCTGCCTCACAGTTAGAATACCATCTGGAAGGCCTGGGTTCGATTCCACCTTGGCCCAGGCCTCTCCCTCTCTCTGTGTGGAGTTTGCATGTTCTCCCCGTGCTTGCGTGGGTTTCCTCCGGGTACTCCAGTTTCCTCCCACATTCCAAAGACATGCACTTACTGGGGTTAGGTTAATTGGCTAATCTAAATTGCCCATAGGTGTGAATGAGAGCATGAATGTGAGTGTGAAAAGTCGTCTGTCCCTCTGTGTTGGCCCTGCAACAGGCTGGCGACCTGTTCAAGGTGTACCCTGCCTCTCGCCCTATGACAGCTGGGATAGGCTCCAGCCCCCCCGCGACCCTTAACAGGATGCGCGGAAGCGAATGGATGGGTGGATGCATGGATGCAAAAACAGAAACAGATAACATTCACCTTCAAACTTGTGCCTTACTGCTGCAACCAAAACGTGCAACTTTTGCTTTGAAAGTAAACAGTCTCCGTTTTCCCTTTGTGTTGCACTTTCCACACTCACCACTGCTTGGCAAGCAGCAGGCGAGTGTTTGCAGACAAGTCAGCAAATTACGGGTCGGCAATCTGCCAGCAAAGCAATCAGGGTGGTTTCTGGTGCAACACCATATACATCTCTGCAACCATTTTCACGTAGCAATTACAATTAATCTCCAGCAACCACTCATCACGTGGTTGAGCAATACATATTTTCCCCCAGTGAGCAGTGGTTGCTAGGGTTTTGCTAGGGTTTGGTGTCTAGCCCTGTGTGACTAGGCTGTAGCAGAATAACTGTACAATTAGATACAGTATTAGTTAAAGGTTTGGATACACTCACCCATTCATATGAATGGGTAAGCATGTCCAAACTTTTGACTGGTACTGTATTTGATTATCAAAACAGCTTATACATGTTTTTGATTTTGTGTTTTCTAAGAATAGTATAGGGTGAGCTAGATAAGGAACTTGCTAAATGTGCTTGCTTGCTTGCTTGCATTAGTCAGTCAGTTTCAGTCAGCTGGCAGGAAAGCCCAAACCTAAAGCCAAATGGAAAACTTGGTTTTTGTGAGTCAACTGAACTCTAGCTCTGTGTCAAAAAACAACAACTGCATTCATCTGAATTTCACCACAATGGATTTAAAAAGGCCTCAAGCCTGTTTGCAGGGGACAGACTCCAAGAACTCTTGGGCATTTTTGCCAAGCCCTTTGGGCAATAGTGTGTTTAACTTTGTCATTGTTAGTTTGATCATTTAAGTGGATATCTTCCAAATGTAAACAAACAAGATAACTACTGGATAAGCAATCCCAGAAAACTAAAGTTTTAACTAAAAGTTGATTCCCATATATAAAGTTTGATCAGAAGTTCTGGGAACTTGCTAATTTATATATATATATATTAGTTTGAGCACCATCTCGTTCCAGGTAAACAGATCCAGACTGCTACTGCTATTTTTAGATTGTCCTGCGGAAGTCCTGCTCTGTCCCCTTGCACCTGTGCCTCTGTGATGGGTGGACAACTTCACAGTGAACACTACAGTGAATCTAGAAAAACACGATGAGCATCCTCCTGGTTCCGCTCTTCACCTCATGTGCCACTTTTCTTCTCAGAACATATGAACTCTTTAATTGTAGCCTGCTGGGGTCTTGTCATTGCTCATTTTGACGCATCAGCAGAGGCAAGAAGCCAGAAAGGGCCTTCCACTGAGCAAAAAATAGCAGCTGTACTGGAAGAGGACCAGAGATGCACAAGAAGTTTATCTTGAAGGGAAACTCCAAATTTAAAATCAGGTTAAGTTTTTGATTTTTATATGCTAGTTCCAGGACTTTTACATCACATCTTTTTTGACTAGTATGAATAAAGTAAGGATTGCAATGACAGAACTTATCCAATGCCACAACCACTGATGAACAACTGTTGGTTTACAAACTATCAGCATATTCTTTCATTTGACCTGTTTCTTTCAGATGCAACTGCCTGTCTGTCTACCAGTGAACTGCCTAATTTTGTTGAGGTTTTTCCTCAAATCAAATTAGTAACTGGATCAAGGACAGTAAAAGATTTTTTGAGGTTGCCACTCAATCGTAAAGTACTGGCTGAATTGGTGACACCAGTGTCTACTCTGATCTGCAGTTTAATACCACAGATCAGAATTTTCTCAGAGTAGCGGTAGTCCTTGTTCTACTCTGTAGCTGTAGCTAGGCAAAGTGGCACATAAACCACCCACTGTAGGGTCTGACTGGAGTGACCCTTCAGCTTGCAGCATATCTTCTAATGGAATATGGACACCAACTGTAGCTCAAGACAGGAGAATTGGAGCTTGTCCAAAAACAGGACAAGAGACCAAGTGGACAGCCAGGTGAATGAGACCGCTCACAACTAGAACATAGCTAGGCTACCACTGAGGAAACACATACCAGAAATGGCTGGCGCCAACTGGTTTGACAACTGGCAACTTTATGTTCAAAATGAGAGCAAAGAGTTTAGCCAGTATTTAAAAAAGCACATCTTGCATCCCTCTAGTGAACAAATGGTCGGTCCAACACTAACGAAAAGCTGCTTTTATCTGTGGATCAGAGGGTCTATGACCATTGAGCAGTCTTATTCAAAACCTTAACACACATTCAAGAGAATCTTAGACTTTGCCACATTAAACCAATGGTTGTGACAATCATTTGAGATGTTAGTTTAACTCAAGAATTCAAGACAAAGACGTACCATTTTCAGACAAAAAAGAACACACTGAAAAAATTGAAATCTGCTTTACCTGGTGGTAAAATGTCTGCATCCATCCAGTTCTCAGAAATATTAATTCCAGTTTTCTGTAAAAAAAAAGAAAAAGTTAATTATTAATATTAATTTATATATATATATATATATATATATATATATATATATATATATATATTACACACACACACACACATAACGATCAATATTACCAGTAGTTGTGGTTTTTAAAATCTTGGACATCCAACCCTTGTTTTGCAAGCGCAGGACCTTGTATTCATTTAGTCTACCACAAACTCCTCTGTATACCAAAGTATTCCAGTGTCAAATGTGAGGTCATGTGTCCCAACAGCTAAAGCTTGGCCCAAACTGGGCCATACAACAGTCAAAATCCAGATATCAACACGACTAAAAGGCTGCGGCAAGATCTTAAGAGAGCTATGCATAAACAAATGCCTGCAAACCTCAGTGAACTGAAAACACATTTAAAGGAGAGTGGATCAAAATTCCTGCACAATAATGCAAAAAATTGATAAAGTCATACAGTAAACTACTACTTGTGGACATAGATAGCTTCTTTATCTCCTCTTTCAAAATATCTGTCTTCCTGTTCCAAATTGTGAACATTGGCATCCTCGAAAGAGTGCCCGTCCTCCTTTAGATGCAGATGTACCGCTGAGGCTTGTCCTGTCAAGGTGGCTCTTTTATGTCTAATGTCTTCAAGAAACAAAAAGAAGTCCAGTCGCCCTTTTTTCAAGCTCTAGGGACTACTATGACCTGGATGACTGAGAACTTACACAGACATCATATTCAATACGCTGTGAAACTACCCACTGAAACCATCAACTCATTAGGGCAGTGTTCACTGAGCAGATTCAGACCCAGATTATACTTTTTTTTTTTTTTCCAAATATAGGATTTACAGTTCAATACCCTCCCAATCCCCCCAGATGTGAAATAATAGAATTAGTTTAATTTACAACACTGTACCTCTTAGTTACTTTAGGAAAGTGCAAGGGGAAAGCACTATGCAAGCTTTAAGGGAACAGCATGTTCCTGTAAACCAAGCCAGCTGCTACAATCCATGCAAGTCAATGCTTGCCAATCTGGCAACAGTGCTGGTTTGTGAAGTTCCATTTCAGCCTCAGCTACAAGCATTTTACCCAAATGCATTCATATGCCATGTTTCACTGGTTGCTTTGCGTGCTTTCTATCAGAGGTGATTTAAAAAAAACCAAACATGTTTGAGTTCACTAGTTTATTCAACTGGCTTATTCTTCTGGAAGAAGTATGGCACAGATCCGAACTGCAAAAATATTTTATTGGCAATGATACACCCTTTCCCCATGGCCAAGTTGCCCTTCACGACATTACTATTGCTTCTATCTACATACCTCAGCCACACATAGCATAGCTTAACATGTAATCAAGCCAAAAAAGTGGGTTCCCTGAAAGCATCAGTGACTAAATAAAAAAGGATGGTGCTACCTATGAATGAAGCCCACTTACTAATAATCTCACAGATGAGCTGCTTGGGCTTTGTAAAGATACTTCTTTTCCAGTCTACCACTGCTAAGGTATTGAGCTTACCAGGTCACTGCAAAAACTTCAAAACCAATGCACCTACATGTCTGTGTAGATTCTCAGTTATCCAGGTCATAGTAGTCTCTGGAGCTTGAAAAAGGCGACTGGACTTCTTTTTGTTTCTTGAAGACCCCCCTTCACACCTGGGCACATGTGTTCAAGCACATGATCAATAGAGGGTCATAACCACCTCCAGGGGACTACGCCCACAGGGGTTTAAATACCTGGGTCTCTCCACCATTTGGTTGAGAACTGAAGAAGCCTTTCGGATGAGAGGTGAAACGTCTTCAAGAAACAAAAAGAAGTCCAGTCGCCTTTTTCAAGCTCCAGAGAATGCACCTACATGTTCGTTGTACAAGATGTGGCTGGCACTTAAAGGGTTAACAAGCAGCAACCATTTTGTGACCAAGACTTGCTACAAAATGGCACTCTCTTCTCCTGGCCTATTAAACAACCTCCCTTTGGCTGTGAAGGCACATAAGCAGTGGCTCTGGGGACAAAGAAAAAAAAAAATCTGGTGTAGAGCAGGCACAATGTTTAAAAGGCTGATCGGGAGCTCACGGAGCAGTCTGATACTCTGAGACTAGATAGACTGTCCTGCTTTACTGATACACTCATGCTCCTGACATAGGCAGATACCTTGGTAATTTCTAGGCAGTTTGATTTCATTATGTGTGTACTACTAATGAATATGTAACCGTTTTTGAACAAGCCACTCATATTTTCCATCTGCCATCATTAGGAGCAGCAATTAGAGAAATGTTTTTCATGTGGCAGTCCAGCCATGTATTCCCACTTGGAATAAAATCCCAGGAACTGGACATCTGACTGTTTTAGTTTGTATCCTTAATGTCAAGGTTTGCTCTGAACTCCATAAGTCCTCTGCTAAACTGTAAACTGATCCCACCTGACAGTGTAGAAATACCACACTCACACTGCAGCTCTTGCCTGTCAGCATAGTTGCAGCTCCAAGGGTCATGGGCTTAAATCCTCAGACTGGCTGTAAAATGCTACTCTGGATAAATAAGCCACGTAACAGAGAAAACTAACAGCTAAACGACTTATCTGTGGCTGCACTAGCCTCTGTAAGGTTGAGTGTTTGATGCTGGTGTAATGTTTGTTTCCATATTGTCCCTCCAAAAGGAAGATATTCAGACTGTCTTGAGGGGCTTTTGTGGTGTTGTGGGAAGTAGTGGACTTTTGGCCAAATGGGCATTGTTGTTGTAGGGCTGGCAATTAATTGGATTTTCATTTCAAATGTGATTTTGACTCTCAGTGACATTGCGTTAATACAATCACTTTTTTTGCATTCATCAAGTGCACTGCATTACAGCAGTATACTCTGAACCCTCCCTAAAAATCCAAACTTACTCAACATTCATTTCAGCTTGAGCCAAGACCACAAAAAATGAGCATTTAGTCAATGAAGATCTGTTGAGAAAAAAAAAAAAAAAAAAAAATCAAGATTTTGTCCAGTGAACATGTGAAAGGATCAATAATGCTTGCCTGCTGCTGCTCTATCCTAGAGGGTCTCTCACTCTGGTTCACTGTGCAAGACTGAGGCGCCGGCATGGTTAAACTTAGTTTATGGTCACCGCATTGGTTGTTGCATGTTCCAACTGTCACCATAGCACCGTCACCACTGATGCTTGAGGCACACCAGACTCTCTACAGTCTTCTCTTGAAACTCCTAACAAAAACCCATCTGCATCAGCTGCAGTGGTTTTCCAGAAAGTCTTGTCTTTTCAAATGGCTAAGAATCTCTGAGCTCCTGTACTGATATATTTGGCAGCAAAGACTGATTCACTCACACACTTGAGTTTTTATCTCAGCCATGATGACTGTGCCAGGTTATCAAGATGTGCACGGCAATCCAAAACACCACTGCGCAGTGCATGGCAGCAGTTGCGATGTCATTTTTGGTGCACATCACAGGACAAAAAAGCAACAAAAAGCAAGCATAAACTACACGTTGTCGGCCATTATACTCACCGCATTGCTCACGTTCTGCACAAACAGTGACATTGGCACAGCTGTGTATCACTTATACCAGCTCTGAGGGGACAAATACTTACTGCAGTATCCTCCTGTATGATTGGTGACACTACTCAGACAAAACCTCTACATCAGCACCGGTATAGGAGGAGACCAAGTCAAAACTGGAACTAAACAAATAGCAGTGAAGTTTTTCCAGAAAGCCTCATATCCCCTTTGGGTTTGGGTCAGGAAGGGCATACGGCGCAAAACTCTGCCAAATCAAACATGCTGAGCTATCCACTGTGGTGACCTCTTATGACAAAGAAGCAACCGAAAGTAGCTTTTCCCGAAAGCCTCATCAAACATCACCCTCTGCATAATCTGTGGATCTCTGAAATTCTGTGCTGATATAATTAAAATGGCGGTAAAAATCAACGGGATCATATACTTGTGTCTTCAACCTGGCTTCATCGGCCTCGGCACCTGCATGAAGCTACAAATATTGAGAGGTGCACAACTGTCCAAAACGACACCAAAGCACGGTTTGTGCCAGTGAATATGACGTCACTTTTGGAATGCAGTACCGTTGGTGAGGCTAAGAATAGAGGGCACAATGGGCCCTTTAGGCTCTCCATTGCTTTCCCTGTTGACTACTGTGCCGGGCTGCAAGTCAGATAATGGCTGGGCCTCTCTTTACTCCCATCTACCAGAACACATATCTTGTGGTAGAGGCTGCAGCCTTGCAAGGGCCACTGGGCCATTGCCCTTGCTTACTAAAGTGAAGCCAACTCCTACAGTCCATGAAAGTCAATGCTTACCAATCTAGCAACAGTGCTGGTTTGTGCAGTGCCATTTTAGCCTAAACTAGAAGCACTTTACGATTTACTAGTATACCTACCTGCCTGAAACAGAAGTGCCATTCATGCGTGTTGACCTGAGAGCTTTAGTGGAAGAACTCATTAGTTCAAAGTACTTGTTTCCACTTGTTCATATATTACTTATTCTTCTGGAGGAGCTATGTGCTCAATGCCATTTATTTTTTGTCAAAGATTCTGTTAAAACTATCAGTCTGCTTCCACCAAAGAAAAGGTGGAAAATGTGCAGTGGAAGAACGCATAAATTCTGGCATGGATCCAGATCACTTTCTTTGAAACTGTAATGTTACTGTAACGACCTTGGAGATGACACACTATGTGCCCAAGAGACCACTTTCAGGTGTCCTTCATAAGGATACCATTGCTTCCTACAGTCTTCCTACAGCCAAAACAAAAGTGGGTTCTCTAAAAATATAAGTGAAATGACAAAAGAAAAAGGATGATGTTACCAACAAATGAATCCTACTCACTAATAATCTCATAGATGAACTGTTGTGAAGATATCTTTTTGCAGCAATTACTAGAAAGTGTTGTTTACAAGCAGTAATAATTCAGCACTTATCTTCCAGTTTACCACTGCTGAGATACTGTGCTTACTAGGTCAGTGCAAAAATTGCAAAACCAATTTACCTAGTTGTCTGCTGTAAAAGATGTGGTTGGCATTCGAAGGGTTAACAAGTAGCAACCATTTTGTGTTCAAGACTTGCTACAAAATGGCATCCTCTCTTCTTCTGCCGGTCTACAGCATCCCTTTGGCTGTGAAGGCACGTAACAACCAGTTCCCATGGGGACAGAAAAAAAAAATCTGCTGCAGAGTAGACAAAATGTGCAAAAGGCTGAAGAGAAGCTCATGGATCAGTCTGATACTCTGTGGCTAGATAGACTGGGCTGCTTTATTGCCACACTAGTGCTCCTAACACATGAACATTTTTTTTTTTTTTTAACTTCAGAAGAGGCAGATAACTGGGTAAGTACGTGCCATCAAGATGAGCAGTAAGGAAAGGCTCCACTGATGAGGAACTGGTCAGATAAATGTTTCTTGTGTGGGATTCAAGTCATGAATTCCTGCTCGGTATAAAAATATCAGGAAACTGACAGCTGACCATTTTAGAATTTGTCCCTAATGTCAGGGTTTGCTCCCCAAACATTTATGTTCTCCTGCATGACTTTCTAGGGGTTGAGTTATATAATTTCGACTACTGTGAAAAACAAACTGATCCTGTCTGAAATGGTAGAAATGTCACACTCACTGTAGCTCTTGCCCGTCCAAGGTCGTGGGCCTAAATCCCAAGACTGGCTGTAAAATGTCAATTTGGATAAAGAAATCCCACCCTTCCCCTCAATTTCTTTATCCAAGAAGGCTTTAGTGGAGTTGTGATAGATTATACACCTGGGATGTGGTGGAAGTACCAAGGGAGCTATGGAGGGAAGTTTCAGTCAGGTCTGCTGTCTCACTTCTACAAAATCTGACCAATTGGATTTTAATTTCCAGCAACTTAACCTTAATGTAACCTGATGTGCACATCTTGAGAAATGTAACTACACGTCAGGTTGACGCAGACCGCAACAATTGTGATTGGTCTGTTCAGAACAATCAATTCCTCCTGTGCATTTCTGGCTACTTTTTTGCTGCAGTTTTTGAATTAATTAGTGAGAGAATAATGATCATCATCTCAATATAAAGAATAACAATAATAGCATCAATAAAATGAATCACAAATGTCAGTAAATTCCTGGAGGGAGATTGCTGAAACTATCAGAATGGATGTGAGGGACTGAACAAAGTAGTGGAAAAACTAGAGGGACAAATATGTTCGCACCAAAAAAAAAAAAAAAAGCTTACCACAACAAAGAGAGTTGAGACCCAAGAATGGAAAAATGCCCCACCATTTTATTTGTTTCTGTTGGCCGGCACTGCATGTAAAAGGGCGCGACACAACCACACGGTAATTAATAGACAGTGCATCTTGCACAAGCAGAAATGTCGACAACGACATTGGCCACTTAGCGTAGGCCTCGCAAAGACCCGGCGCAGAAGTCTAATTTAGGCCTTAAGCTTGATTGATGGTCATCACATTGTTTACTATGCATGCCAAATGTGATGTCAACACAGCCCTGTGACTGTCGATACTGGGGCTTGAGGTGCAGACTCACTGCAGTTTTCCTCTGAACAACAGGTGTCACCAATCAGAAAAAAACCCATCTGCATCAACTCTGGTACAGGAGTAGAAGAAATCAAAATAGGAAGCAAAGCAAGAGCAGCTTTCTCCAGAAAGTCTCATCTTTTCAAGCTGTTGCAGTATCCCCCTCTGTATAATCTGGGACTCTCTGAGCTTCTGTACTGACATATCATTTGAAATGGTGGTAAAGACCAACCTGCTTGTACACTTGTGTCTTCAACCTGGATGTGCAAGCTGGGCCATTACAGGCAAAAATGACATTAAAGCATGCCATCAGCTGTGACATTGGTTTTGGTGCATGCCACACTCATTGCAGTTTTCCTCTGAATAAGAGGTGTCACCAATCAGAAAAAAAAACAAACCTATGCATTAGCTCTGGTACAAGAGTAGAAGGAACCAATGGAAGCATGCCACCATTTGCAAAGGCAATCACAGCAAGCACTATCTAGGTATTAGGCTCTTCAACACTCTCCCCATGGCTATTGGGCAGTTCTTCTGAGGACTGCAAGTAAGCAACTGCCTAGGCCCCTCTTGCCACCATCTGCCAGTGCAGACATTTTGTGGTAGGGGTTGCAGGCTGGCAGGGGCCATTTGCTGCCCTTGCTTACTAAAGTGAAGTCATAGATGAATTCAACAATTTCAAACCTGGATGATGGGCTCTGATAAACGATGGAACTATGATTCACTACCCTCTGACCCCCTAGAATGTGAAATAATAATAGAACTTTTCTTTTTTTCTTTGGTAAATGTATAATATTCATATCCCTAGGTATATTGGTTACTGTATGTGCTTTCTATCAAAGCAAGCAGAATGTCAAATAATCTCTGTTCATATATATTGACCTCAGGCCTTTAGGGCTTTAGAACTCATTAGTTCAAGGTATATTATCCCACTGTTTCAAACATTACTGGGTTATTCTTCTGGAGGAATTGTGTGTTCAGTGTCATTTGTGTGTCAGAAAGATAACGCAATTTCATGACAGTTTGTGGGAAAAAGTACAGGGGAAGAACATAAAGAACCTTTGGCATCAATCTAGATCACTTTCTCTGTAATACTGTTGCACAGGCCTTGGTGATGACCCACTCTTTGATTGCCAAAGAGACCACTTCTATCCACACAAAGTTAGCACTGCTTCTAGAGGCATTACCCCAGCCACACGTACAGTGTGAATGTGTGATCGAGCCTAAACAAATGCAGGATCTCTGAAAACGTCAACAAAGCAACAGGAGAAAAAAGATGTTACCAACAAATGAACACTTCTTACTTCTACACCCATAGATAAACTGTTGTGAAGGTCATCTTAATAAGGAGTCTTTTTCAGTGTTCCACCACTAAGGTACTGTGCATACTCCATCAGTGCAAGGCAACACACAAACTGTGACAGAGGCACCTGTGCATTACTTATCCACATCTACCAGCTTCCTTTTCCCAACATCTCTACACCTGAGTGCTTATTAACCACTAGCCCAACTGACTGAGATCTTGATTTGATTTTCAGAACAGCTGAAAGTACATTTTGCTCTCATTTACTGCAGCGCTAAGAACAAGACATTTAAAATGTCTCAAAATTTCAAACTCTGATGGGTTAGAAAAAACTGACCAATGATAGCTGTCAATAAAGACCCAACTTATTTATAAGATGTCTTACATAAAACTGCACACACTCACAGAGCCCCCCCTCCAAATCAAGGTTAGTTCACTCGACCAGCAGATACAAACTGAGGAATGTTGGGGGATGATAGAGGGCTCTTTCCTTAAGCAAAATCTCCCACTACACAGCAGCCTAGATGTGTCTGCTCACAGTAGAAATTAACCCTTCAGTACATCCCAGATCCAAGTATGAAACAAAATCAGTATGTTTGAGTAGTGCTCTATGCATTCAGATACTGTTACAAACCAAGCCTCAACAGTATTTCTAAGTGAAACACGGTTTGAAAAACAAAGACTTGCTTTGCCCCGTGCAGCTCATGGTCCTAGATCAGTCTGCTGCTGATCACCTAAAAATTATACGCCTGTCAAATATGATCCTGTAAAAGGTTCGGAAGATGTCTGAAGACAAATGATTAAAGTAAACTCCAGAAGAAAGGATAGATGCAATTTTACTGTTTTACGGTTACATTAAGCCTGTAGGGAAAGATGAGGTTTTAAGTCTGGACACTAGGCAGTCTCGACCTGTTTTTTTGGAGCAAAAATATGAAGATCTGGGTTTGAGACTAGTCTAACTAGTCTTCAAGCTGTCTTGGTGAAAAATGGTTAACTTACGAGATTTAGGTCTCTTGAGTTTGCAAGATACAAAAATGCAAAATACAATAGTGTTTATGTTAAACAAACACAGCTAATATAATTTATAAAATTACAATGCATTGTGTCACTTTTAAATACCACCTAAATTACAGAGTCAGACTTGCGCAGTGCTTTGCGAGTTTCAGGAGCAGCTTAGCTTTTGGGCAGGCCTTCTCGTTATCACTTTAATTATATTGCTCCAAAGTGGGCTACACTTTGCACTTTCTACAACTGTGACAATGCAACATCTGGATAGCTTTAAATCAGTAAGTGTTAGCACCTGAGGAGACTTCCCAAATCTTTCAAGTTGCTTCGGCCCAAACAGCTCAGCTTTAGCCGTTTCAATATTGAGACGATAAATCTGGTATTTATTATGGGAGATGATGTCAACCTGTTACCATGTAAAAATGCCCGCTTTAGTCAAATAACCTGTTATTTTTGTAGCTTGGTATCACCAAAAAAAAAAAAAAAAAAAAAAAAAAAAAATTATATATATATATATATATATATATATATATATATATATATATATATATATATATATATATATATATATATAAGCTTCATTTATCAAAGTTCTCTTCACCACAAAAAACTCGGGCTATAGTTTAGTTTCCCTTTCACTATTTTTTATTAGTCTCATCCTTTAGATATTTTGCCAAATCATCCTAGAAAGCTTAATTTTTTCCCCTCTTTTTTATATTTTGAAACACAATTTATGTCAGTAAGAGTTTATTTTAAAAATATATACAATAATTTTAAAACAGCATAAAAAAAACATTAAAAAGTACACTTATTTGGCCCTTTGGACACTTAAAATCTAATATAATCAAATGCACAGCCACAAAGTACACCTTCAATTAAAAAGAAAAATTCCAGCTATATTAATGTTATTATGCATTTGTTACTGTAACCACAGTGGTAACAAACATAAAGCCGAATTAATATGTGACAAAACTGCGGTTCTGGACGACAGGTGTGCCCACTATACCTGGACTACAGATCTCATTATCACAGTAGGTTAAATCGCACACCTGTCTTATCCAATGCAACAGCACCCTGAGCTCTAATTAACTTCTAGCCGATAAGGTTGCAGACAATGTGTCCATTAAGAGATGTACATATTGACTGCTGAGGTCACTGTGGGTTTACTATTGCATATTATTGATAATCCTTAAGAGTAATGAGCCCAGACATAATGTATGGGCCATTTTCTGCAAAGTTTGACTCTTTATGATAAACCAAACACAGATGACCACTTAACATCATCTGTTGTGTGACCATCTGGAAGCTGTGTGTTGCTCTTGTCCTGATTCTAAGTCACTGTGATTTTTTTTTTTTTTAGCTAGCCTAGACTGAGGACGGCGGACCAAAACAAAACAGTATGATGCACTGGAGTCAACACAAACATAAACACGCAGGGCAGTGATGCGGTCTTTGACTCCAGCCACGTGTCTATTAATTTTACACAGACATTAGCCGATGTTCTGTCAGCACCTACCTTGGTGCCTAGCATCGTGCTAGCTAGCATTGATACACAAGAGCTAATGGCTACACTGCGGCTGGTCTTTAGCACGACCCCCTTACCTGATCAAAGCTCCGCGTTGGTCTTGCGTGCTTCGCCGCCAGCCGTCCTCTGTGGTTTATCGGTTACATGTCCCGTCTTGTAATAACAACTTAACAGGCTTCCCCTGAAGACCTTAAAGCATCGGCTTTGTTTGCCAGCGTAAAGAGAAAGCGGTTGTCCTCCTTGTCGGTGTCTTCCGTCTTCCTGTGGAATACCGTCAGCATAATCTTTCTTTTTTCCTTTCAGAGAGCTGATGGGGGTTGTTTAGTCAAAAACACTCCTGAGCCTTTTTTTTTTGAAGCACGGTACCTACACAACTCGCTGCGTCTAGGATAGCCGTGCTAGATCCGCCTCCATTATCTGTATTTGCGCAATTACGGACAGTGTGCCCAAAACTGTGCGCATGTTACACAATATCTGCTTACAACCAATAACAAGGTGCGGGGAATCCGATTGAGCCCGCCCCTTCATGTTCTATGGCTCTCGGAGTCTGGCTGGGCGGTAGGAGGACCTCTTCCGGGCGACCGCGCTGCGGTTCTCTGCTTGCAGCAGCTGCTGCTCCTGCACTCCCTACGTGCTGTAAAAAACAGCCAGTGCCGCCTATGCTGGCAGTGACTGCGCCCATCAATGAAGTCCTCAGTGGGGCTTTCCTGCTCCCCTGTGCAGTTTTACTACTCTGCTGATGTTGCACGAGCATCACCAAAGTTATCTGGGCACTCAGACCTATGTGCCTACTTGTCTGCTGTGCAGGATGTGGTTGGTAGTTAAAGGGTTAACAAGTAGCATACAACCATTTTGTGTGCAAGACTTGCACACAAAATGGCGCCACCTCTCCTGCTGGTGAGCCAGACAAAAAACCCCTTTGGCTGAGAGGGCACATGAGAACCAGTTCCCGTGGGGGTGAGTGGGTGGCGGAGGGGGGGACATCTGCGGTAGAGCAGACAAAATGTTCAAAAGGCTAAACAGGAGCTCATGCATCAGTCTGATATTCTGTGATGACACTCATGCTCCTAACACATGAACTTTTTAACTAAAAGGCACATAACTGGGTAATTAATCCTAGGTCTTTTGATTTAATTAAATGTGTGCTACAAAAGTTGTGCTAATTAATATGAAACAGTTTTTGACCAGGTCAGACCATATAAGCTACTCAGACTTACACCTCCCAGCAGCAAGAAAAGGCTCCACTGACATGGCATTAGATCAGTGTTTCTCATGTGGGATTGTGGGATATATTCCTGCTTGGTATAAAAATGCCAGGAAATTGACATCTCCCCATTTTAGTCTTTATCCCTAATGTCATGGGTTGCCCTCTAAACATTTCTGTTCTCCTGCATGACTTTCTAGGGGTTGTGTTATATAATTTCTACTACTCTGGGAAAGCACTAAACTGATCCTTCTACAATGGTAGAAATCCCACACTCATCACAGCTCTTGCCTATTAGTATATTTGTGGCTCCTTGTCATGGGTTTAATTCCCAAGACTGGACATATAAACCCCACCCCTCACCTCCATTTCTCTGGCCTGGAGGGCTTTTGCGTGTTGTGCTTGTTCATATGCGTGGTAAGTGGAGGGAGTACCAAGGGAACTGAGGAGGGAAGTCTCAGTCATATCTACTGTCTCACTTCTACAGATATCTGATCAAATGCTGTCTGTCTAAAATGGGCATGGATTTTCATTTTCAAATATGATTTTGCCTTCAGTGATTATTAAAACAAGACAATTGGGATAAAACATGAACTTTTTGCATTTTTTTAAATCAAGTGCACTCCTTCACAGCTCTGCTCAGTGACCCCCCGCCTAAAAGCCCAAACTCACTTATTGTTCTGTTCAGCTTGAGATTTCTCTGAGTGAACCTGTGAAAGGCTCATAATGCTTGCCCCATAGGGTCTTCCAGCTGGTCGCTTTCAACAGCACCCAACTGCGCCTTTCGTTGGCTCTTGGCTTTGACTCTCCATTGCTCTCCCCATGGCTACTGTGCAGTTCTTCCAAGGAACACTAGTCAGCAATCACCTAGACCTTTCTTTGCCCCTTTCTCCCAGCACACACATCATGTGGTAGAGGGTTCAGACTGGCAGGGGCCATTGGTTGTCCCTGCTTTACAGTGAGAAACACCAACTAGTTTGGGCCAAACTCCTTACTGGATGACCCTGTGTCACTCACCTCCTAAACTTTTTTTCACTACTTTAATGATTTTCATTTGAATTGCATTTAAGGTTTCTGGATATCCCTTGTAAAAAGAAACATTTTTCAAAGTTTGACTTAGTAAACAATGTTTGCTAAGTTAATGATTGTGTTAATAAAATAGGATTAGGATATTGGCCAAAATAGTTCAGAGAATCCTTTTTTTTCCATAATTCTGCAGTGCTAACTTATTGTATTTTCAGTTTCTGAAAATGACAACTTTGAAGAGCCAGAGCCTGATTTCTCGGCAATGCTTTACGGGGTTGTGGTGGGGATCTGATGTTTATTGGTGATCTGCCAAGCAGACAGGTCCCTCAAGCTGAGAACTTAAAAACAAACAAATGTTATTTCTAAAAATGTGAATCCTTGGATTGCAAATGATTAGAGTGTTGCCGAAATGATCAGAAGATGGTCAGTGACTGACTGCTATAAGAACAAGTGAAGTTTGGAGCAAGCCAGTCTGGAACATGGGGCTATATTAGCATGGTGGCAACACTTGGTATTGCAGCATCATATGACACACACTAGCCCAAAGTACTTTTTTTCACACTCATGAAATTGGGAGAAAAAAAAAAGTCCAGCACTTAAATACTGAATACATCATTTTGGGCATGCCAAAATTATTTTTTGTGTATATTCAATCCCTTTGGTCCAGTTATATTAGTCAATTCCATCCATCAAACCATTATTGTTAACACTGGAAGTCTATCCCATCTGTCATGGGGCGTATACAGTGTATACAGTGGAGATCATCAGTCTATCAGAGGGCTAACACAGAGAACAATACACTCTCACATGCACACCTACTACCAGTTTAGAATCACCAACCTAACAAACATATCTTTGGACTCTGGATGTCTGGAAACCAGAGGAAACTCATGCAGGCATAGGGAGAAAAGCCTAAGCTGCCCTGTACACTTGAACGCAGATCCTTCTTGCTGTGAGGTGACAGCGCTAACCACTGCACCACTGTTTCATCCATTCCTAAAGTCATTACATTTTTCTATGCCAGTAATGTATGAAGAATTTCATTAGGAAGTTAGTTGCCATCCCTGGAGATTGTCTCAATCATGAATGTTGTCAATCTGCTTTGCTGAGAGGATATTAGTGTGAATGTACCAGGAGACTGTTTCAGCACATTTGACAACTTAGTAACTTTCATAAGAATGAATATGGGAGAACACGGTATATAAAATTTCTTAAAATATTAATGGGTAAAGTCATGTCTAAACCATAGTGTATATGAAGAAAAGGGACAGCTCCCAAGAAATGAAGCCAAGAGAAAGGGGCACTACCATTTTTTGCTGGTAACATCAGTTGCAACCAAGGTCTTTCCAGTATACTGACCAGTATTTAAGATGTGTCAATGGTGAGTTCAGCATATTGATTTACACATCCAAATTATATGTGAAGTTCAAGGATTATGAGCTCATAGTGTTCAAATTTTCAAAATTATGCAAGAAATTAATACCAACTCTCCAACCCCAAGTCATTTATTCGCAGACTCTAGCAGAAAATCGTGAAAGGTGCAAAACACCTATTAAGATTTTGTAGACACATGACCACTAACCATATGACATCAACTTGTTCACCATTTTGGATGTATGACAATCATGGTGACAGTGTATGATCAAATAAATAAGACCCCAGTTACGCAGACTTTGAGGTTGTCCGTGACCATTGGGCAACCACCTGTCATGAGGGAAAAATGAGTATTCCCTGATCACTTGCGAGTCGTTGCTGGCAGTTGATGGCTGTTGCTAGGGAAATGATTGCTAATGTCCCAGTCACACAGGACTACAGATTGTTCAGTGACCCCTTGGAAAATACCTGTTGCTAGGGAAAAATGTTTATCTCCAAATGGCCGCCAAAAACCTCCTTGGCTTTGGTCGTTAGCCTATTGTTGCAGTCGTAATTTGAATGGAAATGATGAATTTGTCTATAAACACTGGCCGGCTGCTCTCCAGGTCGTAGGGGAATGGTAAAAAGTACAACACAAACTGGAAATGGAGATGTTTGCCTTCAAATTAAAAGCTGTGCCCTTTGAAACATATTGGCTGCAGCAGTTGTGGCACATCTTTTACTTTGAAGGGGACTCTTCTATATTTTTGGTTTGTGTTGCACTTTTTCAAGTTGTCGGCTAGCAATTAGCAAGTATTTGAAGACAAACATGCTACAGGCTACCGTGGCAATCAACGAAAACAATCACTGGGAAGTTTTTGGAGCAGCACCTTCTTTGCAACTGATTTCACCCAGCGACAGCCAGCAACTTCCTGGAACCACTACCAGCCAGTCAGGGAATACATGTTTCCCGAGCAACCAGTGGCTGTATCATGCCCAATATGGTGGACAGCGCCTTAGTGTCACATGAAAAACCTCAATAAAGGGATCCACTTGCCACCCTTCAGTTTGTAGCTGAGGGTTGCTGGACAGTTGGGCATTGTAGACTCTGGAGTATAAATAACCCTTTTGTATTTCTCATCTCATCATGTTAGTCAACAGTATTCTTCACTTCATTTTGTAGTTACTTTAACTGCATTGACTCAAAGTTGTGAGTCTTTTAACTCAGTATCTGCTTATTCTTGCATTGTCAATGGTTACTTTGCTCATCTTTGGTTTGTCTCCCACTGACAGTGCTGTTTAGCACTGTTACCTTACCTCAGAGCAAGAAGGCATGGGTTTGAATCCACCGCCCAGCTGGGGCCTGTCTGTTTGTGTGTATTCTCTCCAGGTACTCTGGATTCCTCCCACAGTCCAAATGCATGAATGCTAGGTTAATTGGTGATTCTAAATTGGCCGTAGATGTGAATATGAGTGTGGAAGCTTGTCTGTCTCTGTGTCAGCCCTGTGATAGCCTGGTGATCTGTCCAGATCCTGCTTTCTGCTCCATGACACGTAATAGGCTCCAATGCCCAGAAAACATTGATTGAATCAGTGGTTAAAAAAAAAAATGCATGGATGGTAAATCCAGAGAAGCATTATATAGTCAGCTATATATGTCAGTCTATTAAATGTCACTTGACAATAGTTGTTGAACTAAAGCAAACTATTTGCCAGTAACCTAGCCATGTAATAGAGTCAGACAGAAGCACATAAGAGACAATGGGCTCATCTGTCTATATGTGCTTAGTGGTGGGTACAACTGTGTACTAGCCATTGGGCATACCTGGTCAAATACCATTACCCTGCTGCATTGGTGACCTGGCAGGCTGTGAAAAAGTACAGTCTTTAATGGTCTTCTCTGTGTGTCCATTGTTACGGGGTATACACGTAGACCTGGCCCTACCACTGTTGAATATAGTGTTATTAATGTGTAATGACCCATGTAACCCCTCCCCCCAAGTGGTCCTGAGGGATATGTCCAGGGTTGAATTTCTTTCTTTTCACCCCTGGGTAGTTGGAAGCAGGTGAGGGACTGTGCAGCATTTGCAGGATTAAAAATTTCCATGACGTATTAAAGTTTGAGAAGCTTATAGAGGGTAGATGTGTAGTCATGCCAAGATGTACAGTAGAGGACGTTCTGTGTTGTAAATGCAGTACGTGTTTAAAAGGTGACTGACACATATCTGAAGACAAGACCATAAGGGTTGGGTAGGAATGTAAAACAGCAGTGATCATAGGTGTGGTCAGGTTGTGTGGGTGGTACAATAGTCAAAACCTAAACAGTAAATTTCTTAACATTGGCCAACAATATGCAAGACAGGATGGCCTTAGCATGTTCAGGTTTTATAATCTAATTGCCATTAATGAACTGCCAATTTTAATTGTGCCCATTAAAAAATTCACCACTTGGGTAGAAGGCTTTTATAATTTACAGGCCACATGTCTAAAACTAAATTGTAAGTCATCTGTAGTTCTTGGCCTTTCCTATCTGACTAGTTCTTTTGGGCTGTAAGAATTAGTTGACCTACTTACAGTAACATGCAGACACAGCAAGGATCCTATGAGTCAATACAGACGGACATTTGATAGTGGCAGTCTATGTACAGATTTGATCTCCCAACATGCAATTAATTAAAGGAGAAGTGTAATTTGTATTTGGTTGTACAGTCTAAACAACTACACATTGGATAACCTACAGTTTTTTAGTGATCTGATTCTAGACTTGGCTTATGTAAAAGACTTCTGTTAACCTTAATCAGAAAGAGTGTTTTATCAGCCATCTTTACAATGGTTTGTCTTCCATTGATGCATTCTTTGTGATAGGATTACAACTCTGTTCCAAGGCTTCACCCCAGAGGTCAAACTCAGAATGTCCTTCATTAATAGTTGAGTCTTGGTCTCAACTTCTCAAACAGTGCAGCATTGCTGTCAGCTACTCACATGAAAAAAAAAAATGTATTCACATTTCAGTTTTTGACTAGATGATGAATTCATCTAAAGGGTGGGAGACAAAGCAACAGCTCATAAATTCCTAGGAAAAATTAGCCGTTGTTCATCACTCTGTCCAAAACTTGATCAGAAGGACAACATGATTACCCTAAGAGCAACCCAGAGTCAATTAGAGCACACACACACAACAGTCAAGTGATCTATAGGCACCCAATATGTGAATCAAGCTTGTAAATTGCTCCTGAGAGTGAGCTAGACAAAGTCCAATGAGCATGTTCTTCTGTCTTGTTAAGCAGAATAAGTATCTGAGTGACTGACAGTTGAATTTTACAGTTTAACCACTGAGGTCATTAAACCTAATGTTGGTGGCTATCCAAGAAAGAAGGGAGCATACTTGTTTTTTCCTTCTACTAGGTGTTCAGGGTGTTTGAAAACATATGAACGTTCACAACAACCACCGGACTCTTTGACTGCTGACAGTCGCTAGTGTGAAATTGGTCACAGTGGCCTCTTTCCCACCAACAGGGTTCCGGAGCCCGTGCCGTAATTTGAACCATTAGGCGGGTTTTCCACCGCCGAAGCACTCGGTGCTCGGCCGAAAAACGGGTTCGATTCCGGCCCCACAAGCTAGCTGGTCTGGAACCACGAATGCATGCCGAAAGCGGCAGAGGGGCGCGACTCTGCCGTCTCAACATCAAGTTTTCTACCATATTACATGTGTATTACATGAGAAAAGCGAATCGATTTTCACGGCTGTGAATTAGGTCGGGCTCTAAGGCTGAACTTGCTGCTTTGTATCAGTTCATATCACAGATAAAAGGACACAAAGTCGTCTTTGCCGTCTTGCTCTAATCGCTGTCTGTGTTTACCTCTGTGCTGCACACAGATGCTGCAGTAATTTGGTTTGGACTGTAAAACGTATTTGCAGCACAAGAAAGGGGAGCGTGTTCTCCCACGTTTGTGCGCTTCAGCTTCCGTGTCCAGACAAGGACTCGCCCACACTCATATGTAAAGGAGCGGTTCACAGAAACCCGGTGGGAACGTGGGCCCGTTCTTAAGCGTTTCGCCGGTTCACTGGGAACAGCACAGGCACTGGCACGCGAACCGGGTCCTCGGCGGTGGGAAAGTAGCAAAAGAGGTATGCTGTGCTACACCAAAAACCTCCTTGCGATTGCTTTGGTTGCCAGTAGTTTGCATGGAAGACACTGACTTATCTGCAAACACATACAAATTACTTGTTAAGTCATGTGAAAACCTTGATGCAAAGCAGAAATAGAGACCTGCCGAAACCTAGTAACCTCCAACAACCACCACTTGCCAACTGGTTAGGCAAGGCAATAGTTGACAGGGGGTACTGAAGCCTTATGCTTAATTGATGCTACCACAGTTGTGTCATCTGTGAAGGTATTTGCCTACAGAAAGACTTTAGACAGGGGTTTTCGACCGCCGCAAACAGTCCCAATTGCATGGTGCATGATATGGATGACATCGGTCAAATTTTCAGTGTTTTTAACATTCAGGTTCACTTCAACTCTTTGTAAGTTAACAATAACAATGTGAATATATGCATTACTGCTTTTAGATGAGAACTAAATAAGCCCAAATAAGAAGGTACTGGCAAGCTTTTTTACTAGTGCTTTTCCAATATTGGGGCTGGTGGTGGCCTGTCAGTCAAGTTGACTCTTTGGAATGGGCTGTGTTTTCAGGGATTCTTGCCTAGGATTGGTAACATTACCTTTTATATATGTCTGTGTAAGTTCTCAGTCATCCAGATCATAGAAGTCTCTGGAGCTTGAAAAACGCAAATGGACTTAAGTTTCTTGAAAATGTTTCACCTCTTATCTGAAAGGCTTCTTCAGTTCTAAACCAAATGGTGATGAGTCCCAGGTATTGGGGGGTTGTCCCCTGGAGGTGGTTGTTGACCCACTATTGTTCATGTGCATAATCACATGTGCCGAGGTGTGAAAAAAAGGTGTGGGTCATTACAATCACTGGTTTTGCTCCACTCTATCAAGTGAGCTATTGAGGTCACCTGAAGAAAGGTGTGAGTGGGGGTTAAGGTGCCTAGGAAGGGAGCTCAGGACTGCATTGTAGATGGGGGACAGTTGTTGTTATAAGCCACCACCTCTATTCAGTGATGGGTCATTCACAGTGGACATGGCTTCTTTTACTCCTCTTTAAAACCGTCTGTCTTCCCGGTCCAAAATGTGAACATTGGCATTTTCTAAAGAGTGCCCTTTATCCTTTAGGTACAGATGTACAGCTGAGCCTTGTCCTGTCAAGGTGGCTCTTCTATGTTGTGACATGCATTTGTGAAGTGGCTGTTTGGTTTCTCTAATGTAGAGGTCTGACCACTTTTCACAACACTATACAGCATACACAATGTTGTTTAGCTTGCGTATGTGAGTTTTGCCCATGGGATGACCAGTTTCTGTCTTAAGAGTGTGACTAGGTTTTTTTTTTTTTTTTTTTTTTTGCATTTTTGGCCACAGCGGCTTTTCTCAGCAGTGGAGAGAGACAGGAAATGGGGGAAAGATACAGGGGAAGGCACGCAGGCAAATTGGCGACAGGCCGGGAGTTGAACCTGCACCGCCCGCACCGCATAGGTATGTGGTCACCGGCTTCACGATTAAGCCACCCAGGCGCCCCAAGAGTGTGACTAGGTTTGAAATATACTGGGATGTTATGCTTGGAGAAAATGCTACAGAGGTTCTCTGACAAGACTGCCACATAAGAGATGACAATGTTGTTCTAATTGTCATTCTCATTCATTGGTGTCTGACCTTTTTCCTGCGCATTGACGCTGATGAAAACCCATTAGGGATAACCACATTTTAAGGGCTTTCTTTACATGTGTGTGTTCCTTTTTTCCACCCGAAACTACTTATAACAACGGAAAGTAACAAAGTACAAATACTTTGTTACTGTACTTAAGTAGATTTGTTAGGTATTTGTACTTTACTTGAGTATTTATTTTCCTGACTACTTTTTACTTTTACTCTCTACATTTTTACACAAGTATCTGTACTTTCTACTTCTTACATTTTCAAAACAAGTTTGTTACTTTAGGTTTAACGCGTCTGAGAAATGTTTGCATTTCCGGTCAGTGCGGGAGCCGGCTCCTGATTGTGAGCGTTTTTTTCTTAGAAAGCGCAACAACAGGTTAGGAGGGAGGGAACAGACACCCCACACGGTACAGGCAGAGGCTCCTGCAACGCTTGCTTGGAGACCGGAAAGAGCCAGAGGAAGTTGCGCTTTACATAGAGGCTGCACGCCGGAAAGGAGAGGAAAATAAGTGAAAAAAGTGTGTGTAGTTTGTAACACAGTGTCTGCTAGCTAAAAGAACAGCTGCTGTATTTTAAGGGAGAGCAAAGAATGAGCGATAAGTTCACTCAGATGGAGAAAAATCCTCCAAAGAACTACTTTTACTTTTTTACTTTGAGTAGATTTCAGAGCCCGTACTTTTTTACTTTTACTTGAGTAGAGAAGTTTAACCAGTACTTCAACTTTTACCAGAGTAGTTCTTAACACAAGAATGACAGTACTTTGGCCACCTCTGGCAATGACCCACTTTATCACCTTTATTTAAGACAGAAAAAATTGTCTTAAACTGATCACTGGTTTGTAGGTGTTGAAATGCCCAAAGGTGATTTTAGTAACAAAATCTAAACAAAAGAGTCAACTCACATGCAGTTAAAAGCTTTCGAACTTGAAGTTGAATGAAACCTTATTTGACGTCCCACCAGTGAGGAGCATAATAAAAGTAGCTACACTACTGCAACCTGTGGTACATTTGAAGGTTATAATGGTACCAAGAGGAAGCTGTACAGCAACAACATAAAAAGGTGCAAAACTAAACTTACACGGCTCTGCCCATAAACTGAAATTGGGAAAATAGCCCTTCAAGGTTGTCTCTGTGGGCAGTGTTGAAATGCATCCCACATGGCTGCTATTTTGTAACAATTCCTGGTTCCCCACTGGTGCATCTGTGATTCATACAGGACTTCTGTGTCAAAACAACCCTTTAATTGAATTGTATTTTAGGGAAGTGGATGAAGACAAAGGAAGCTCTCAACTGGCATGTAAGTAGTGAGCAAAGATTGAATTTTCAGTGCGTCATCTTCTTGTGCCTGATGGCACGCACCACAGTTCAGGTGGCTTTTGCCAGAATGTTCTCCCACCAATTGCTTGGGATGTTAGAGTATAAATTCTTGCTAACTCTCTGACCCTGGGGAAATATGCGGTGTACACAATACCTTCAATGTTGCCATTTCCCCTCCCCACTCAAAAAAACACAAGCAAGCACCTGCTCCTAAATTGATGTACTGCTTTAAGGTCCCACTATACCTGCTGCTGTTGTCGAATAGCAACGCATGGTAAAAGTGATGCCACATTTATTGGTACAGACCGTGCTTTTGTTTTGTTTGGTTGTGCACTCAGGGTTCTAGCTAGCAGTTGAACACTGTGCCTGGCTGAGGTATTGTCACACTCTGTAGAAAATTTCAGCTGTTAATTACCAGAACAGGTTGCTATCATTACAGTTCACTAGCTGGTGCGGTCACTTGGTACAGAGAGGTACCAAACTTGAAAAGATGAGACTTTATGCAGAAAACTTTGGAGGAAAAAAAAAACACAGCAACTACTTTGTGTCTGATTTTGACAGGTTCTACTCCTCTGTTAGCTGATGTAGAGATTTTGTCTGAGTAATGATACCTAATGTTCAGAATACCAGGTAGCTGCATTCTCAGCACTGGTCTAAATGGTGATGTCACCACATCATTCAGCTGCTTCTCCAGTAAATCTCTTGTCCAGTGGTCAGATTGAGAACTCCACTGGCACAACCGGTGGACCTCTGCTGGAACAAAGCCACAAAAGGACTACCCAATTGGAGTGCCTCCAACTGCGGGACAACATACTCACTGGAGAAGCAGCTGATTATACAGATATTTGGCATAAAGTACTTAGTTAAAACATGCATGCAATGTTGTGCATGGCGCACACGTCAGAGACATTTAAAATACAATTTTATTAGTGAAGTGTATGATTAACTGCTTCACATGGCTCTTAAAAAACACAATCTCTAATGAATTAATTGTGCTCAATGTTGGTAGTTTGAGTGTTCTGTTACTTTTAGACTAATCAGTCTTTTTTCACCTGTGATTTAAAGAGCTAAGATCTCCCCTTTTTTTAAAGGACACATATGGAAAATCCACTTTTTTAGCCCTTAAATACATTTTGTTGTGTACTTTCAGTGTGTAACAGGAAATTTAAATGCATTCTGTTCTGATGCTGCGTTGATGTCTTTATATTCTTTTTGGGTCATATTTTTCAGGCTGTTCAGTTTTCTCTAGTCCCTGTGGTGTTTTCTCTAGTCCCTGTGGTGTTTTCTGTCCTGTGACATCACAGTATTTGCCATTGAACTGCTAAACAAGGGCATGGACATCCGGCTTACAGATTTAGTGAATCTGCCTTTTTTTTTTTTTTTTTGTAGTCCAAGTTCAGTCATGCCAAAGTTGAAAGTAGACAAGTCAAAATGTTCGGCTGTTGGGTGTATTAACCCACACGATTCCTGATATCACCCCCCCCTCCCCATTCCCGGTGTCAGAGCCTGCTCGACATGCTTGTTTTTCTGCCAGTAGATAATTGCACCCAAGAAAATAGCTTGTGTCTGTGTGTGTTGAGAACTGAAAGAACAAATGATCTTTCATAGCACCCTTACTAAAATGATCCCCCCCCTTAGTACTTCCTGTGGAGCAACAATAATGAGAAATTCATACCAAAGCAGTGCAGTTCTACTTTATACAGATGACAAGTGAATGATTTACATATTTAAAAAAAAGGTTTTAAAAGCATGATACGTGTTCTTTAAAACTGCACTGTGCACCGCTGTGAATGAATGAAGTTTGATTTTTTGGCTCTACCACTGGCTGTCATCAAAGACAGATAAGTGTCAATATTACCCAAATCACAGAAGTGTTATTTTTTTTTTTAAGTTAATACATTTCTCATACCTAGAAATCAATGCAGAAAGAAGAAAAATATACACCTGATTTTTGCAAAGCAAAACTGATGGCACATGGAGTCATTTCTCTGTACAACTTTATTGGCACAATCGCCGTACTAGATGACAATGCTATACTTTCAAAATGAAAATGCATCCATATAACAGGTTAAAATATCATTTTAAAAAAATCACATATTTGCAAGTAAAACAATGAAGAATGCAGCAATATGACTTACAATGGCAGCGTGGGTAGCCACTAAACTTACAATGGACCAAACAACATACTTTCAACAACACTTTGTGAGAGAATAATGGATTTAAATGTGCATTCTAGCCATAACGGGCAAACACTGCATTTGTAACCCATTTTCAAAAGGAATTTAATTCAGAAGTGATTTGGTATACTCCCAACCCACGCTTATTAACAAGTTCCCATTTATCTCTGAAATTCACCATACTTTTCTCATCATGTCAAAGGAAAATTGTATAAATGTATGTATGCAAAATGACCAACACAAACAAACTTTACAGTCCATAAATTTAAAAGTTATCCAATCAGATGCATTTAAGAGTCAAAAATACTTAACTCTGTAGAGCTTAATTGTTCTCAGGAATAATGACTAATGCGTCTGACAGGATAGTTACCCATTGTTTTCTGAGCCATGAGAAGTCTGGTGCTGAAGAAACGTCTCCAAGCATGAGAATGTCTCAGTGCACTCTGTGCATTCGTAGACAGCCTCTGAAGAACTTCCTTTATCATTTTGAGTATGGTCCATATAGTCATCCTCTATCTCCTCTGCATTACCCTTTTCCAAAACAGCATCCCCACTGGTACCAGTGCCATGAGATGTTTGTCCAGCATTATCTGCTTCCTCAGTGCTTGGATGATTCTGAAGATGAAGCTCAAGGGATGAAGAATTCCTAAATTGAGCTGGACACCGGGGACACTTGGTCGGTTCTTTTTTGTGGTAGCGCAAGTGCCGTTGGTACACACACAACAGCCCAAATCTCTTTCCACATTCCTGACACTTATAGTTAACTCGACCTGCTTTTCCTGATTGCTTATCCTTCTGATTCTGCTCTGGTGATGTTACTGGTTCAGTGTCAGAGGAGCTCTTGGAGTTCTCATTAGGAGGGCTTGTGTTTTTCTCACTATTACTAAGAGAAGTGTAAGGAGGACCTTTTGGTGGATTTGTATACAAATGTTTTAAACCTGGTTTCTTATCCAATTCAGCTTTGTGGTACATGACTACATGTCTCCTTAAATCACAGCGTTGAGGAAAATGCCTACCACAAAATACACATGTGTGCATTGTACCTTTATGGTATCTCATATGCCGGGATAAACTACTAGAATGATTAAAGACACGATGACAGTGCTTGCATGGATGGAGCTTTCCATTTGGATTACCCCCTCTTCTACGTCTGGCTTTAGGTTGCACCCTTTGCTTCAAAGGTTTTTGGGATTCTTGATTCATCTGATCTATTTCCTCCTGAGTTTGATGTGTGAGATGATGCTCCTTTAAAGCTGCTAATTTCTGGAAACGATCCCCGCATAAACCGCATCTATATGGCGTGAAAGAGTATTCATTATTGTCATTGCTACTATGCCTAAAGATTTTACTCTCCCCATTCTGCATATCAATAGATGCACCATTGCTGTGGCAGTTTTCAAGCTGCACATCATTTAGGTTCTTAGAATTTACTTCAATTTCAATTTCAGATGCAAATAAAGAATCAGGTTCTTTCCCTGTGCAATGATAGAGGGAATGTGTTTGAAAATCTGACATCCAGAAAAAATTTAGTTTGCACTTCTTACAAGGGTATGTTTTCTCAAGCTTTTTTTCCTGCTTATTCTCAGATTTACCCAAAGCTGTACCTTTGGGATTGGGATGATTTTCTTTTTGGTGAGCATTCAGTGCATCTGCTTTCAGGAATCGCTTACCACAGAGACCACAGCAGTGAAACCTTTCATTTAAGTGGTCTTGGAGGTGTCTCTTAAGGTCTTGCCTATCTTCAAAGATCTTGCAACACAAAGTACACTTATATCCTCGTTCTGTGTTTCGATACTGCTGGTGACGATGTAAACTCTGCAAGCTGTTAAATGATCTGTTACATATTTCACAGCGATAATGGCCCTGGCGAGACTTGTCCAAGTTCACGTCTGAGGGCCTTGGCTTGAATACCTCTTTGTATGGAGGAGGCTGTGGTTTTAAGTTTGGAGATACTGGTCGTACAGAGGATGGTAAATGCGAATGTGATGGCAAAACTCCAGGAGATACTGGCTTCGCAGAAGAATGTGACTGCATCAATCCATTCAAAACTGTCAGTGTCCCATTTTCTTGTAGCACATATTCTCGAGGTACTTCAAATCCATTCGATGAGCCATCAAAGGAAAATGACTCCAAAGGTCCATGAATAGCCATGTGAGCCAACACATTGGGGTACTGACTGAACCCATCACCACATTCAGTGCAGATGAAGTTAATTTCTCCACCCGACTGCGCTGAAGAAGCGCTATTCCCAGACTTCTGCTTTTCCATTATGAAATGATTTTGTCCATGTACTGATGGCATCATTTTTTAAAACCTGTATGTACAAGTAAAACTAGCCAGACACCAAGAAAATTGGTCTCCATGTGGCCATCAGTGGGTTCACTCAACACCCTGGGATTCTACAAACATTTCTTTCATAAGATGGATGTTGACTCCTCTGTTTTTCCATACTGGATTAGCACCTGGAGGGATAAAGGAAAAGTATTAGGAAACAACTAACTCCAAAGTTTGTTTTAAATTAAAAATATATGACATATAGCATTAATTTCACATGGTCTATGCTAGGCAAAATGGGTTAAAAGTGCTGAACACACCTATTATAATTTCTGCATCCACAAATCTAAGTGACGTAAATTTTGTCAGACAGTAAGCATGAGGCTTGGAAAGGACATCTTTCTTTGGTAACCATGTGAACGCTACTATAGAGTGCAATGCACCAATTACATATGTGCCCTTCAGGCAGACTTCAAAGAAGTGCAACAGAAATGACTAAAAACCCGTGGTGTTTGCAGCTGGCTATGCCCATGTCTGCACCAGAGTACAATTACTGCTTAACTGCATCAATTGTGAAATGGGTTCAGAACTTGATTGTGTTTAATGAGTGCACCAAATCAAGAGCTGTTTGACTAAGGCCCGAGTTACACAGGAATAGACTGGTTGTGACCATCTTGCAATCACCTATTGCAAGGGGAAAATGCGTATTCACTAACCGGTTGAGAGTGTTGCTGGCAGTTGGTAGCATGACACTGGTTGCAAGAAGGTCTAAGGTGCTGCAGTGAAAACCTTGTGATTGTTTCTGTTGCTAGCAGATTGCATGTAAGACACCAACTCAGTGCAAACTCTTGCAAGTAGTTTGCAAGAATAGCAAAACTGTGAAGAGTGTGATACAAATTGGAAATGGAGACCCTTCACCTTAAAAGACACACCTTTTGAAATGTGTTGGTAGTAGTGATAAAGCATAACTTTTACTTTGAAGACAAATGTTCCCCAGATCTAGCTTGCATCGCACATTTTCAAGTTTGAATACAGTAAATGTCAAGTGACTGCAGACAAGTCAGTGTCTTCCCTGCAAACTGTGAGCAACCACAACAATCTGCTAGTTACAAAAACACAGAAAAAGACATGTGATGAGGGGGTGCTGCAGTATTCATGTGCACAAGTCTGGTGTTTAATTTCCACATTTAAAAAAAAGTCATGTTTTTAACGTTTGGAAGCCAGTCAGCTAGTGTGCAGTGTCTTTTTTGTAGTATGACATAATTTGGAGCTTCTAATTTTTAGTATCACAAGAAAAATTCTTGGTGCTACTGTCCTTTCAAAACACAGTAGCAGATCTGTTGTGTTAAAACTGTGGTCCAGCATTTCACCCCATCATGATATTTTGGCGAACTGCCATAAAGTCATTATAGGTCAAACATGGACTTCTACTGTGAGCATGCATGCTCTTTCCCGTTTTAGTTACAGTACACACTTTACTGTTTCTTAAACCACTCATTCAGCTGATGAATGCTAAGAGCAGATTCCAAACATTCAAGGCTGCTTACACAAGTCTGTCACTGAGGTATTTCATCTATCTTTAAAGAATTCACAATTCCAGCCAACATCTTGTTGGAAAATAGTACCTTGCCTGATGATCAGGAAGGCATTATTTCATCAATCAAAACCCGTCTTGGCACCAGCACAGACCTTATTAGGTAGGTTGAACATTGCCCTTGATTTAGTAGAGGCACCTTAATGAAGCCTCTATGTCATTACTAAATTAAAACTTTCTTCAAATTATTGCATTTACTCACAGAAGCAACCAATTCATTATTTAGTGTAGTGGCCGGCTTCATGTTACCTTACACCAAAATGATTCAAATGGGAAAAATATTGTCGGCTCCCCATGCTATCCTTCAGCCTCCTGGCAGTAGAACCTTTAGGTGGCAAGAATCCTCTGGAAGTACAAGTTCCAGAACACACAATCACCACGTCACAGTAGATGTTAATGAGGTGCATATGAGCCTTAGTGACTTTATCAATTTGAAAACGTTGAAAGTTGGCTGCCCACCCACCCAGCGGGTGACGACAACACATCAGCCTTTTTAGCCTAGGGGGTAAAAACCATGGACCAGTACACAGAGTGGCTGATACCCTAAAGCAACTCCAGGCCTCGAGAGCGTGAGTCCTGCTAATGACTTCTATATTTGACTCAGGTGTGTTGGATCAGGGACACATCTAAAACCTGCAGGACACCGGCTCTCGAGGCCTGGATTTGGCCACCCCTGCCCTGAAGTATCAAAATAAAGAGAAAAGGTTGCACAACAGGAGCTCATGCTACTGGAGCTTCACGATGTCCCAATGGTTACACTGGACTGCAAATAAGATTTGCAAACTCTCCAATTAAAAACAGTATCTAAAAACATTGTCTTATGCCTCTTTTCCACTCGTACCTATTCAGATCAAGATGACTCTACTCGGTTTTCCAGTAGGTGGTAGTACCTCGTACTTTTTTAGCACCTATTCAGCTGGGGTTCCAAGTGAGATGAAGTTAGCCAAAAATGTGACATCAACAGACTGCATGCCACTGACTGGCCGAGGAACGACGTCTCTGAGTGAGTCATAACAGCAACTCCTTAACAAGAATCAAACCTGCCATTTTTGAAACCCAGCAACAAGGGAAATGGCTAGGGCTGCAACGATTCATCGATTAACTCGATTAAATCAATTCTAAAAAATTATCGACACAAATTTACTGTGTCGATGCTTCGTTTAAACTTTGCAGTGCTCAGCTGTCTCAGTGTAAGCGGCGCTCCTCACTAGCATTAGCAGCATTAGTGCTCCGTCGGCTTTTTGTGGGTTTATTGGTGGCTGGCAAACCAACATAGAACAGCATTACCGCCACCTACTGGACTGGAGTGTGAATCACGCACGCACGCACGCACGCACGCACACACAGATTCTAAAAAGCTCTCCGTCGCTGCGATGGATTTCCTTTAACACAGAGTGGCTCATCACTAGAGTTGCCACCTGTCTCATAAAATACAGAACCCCGTATGTTCCGGGACTCCGTGGAATACGGCTCCGTAACATGCCGTGTTCCGTACTTTACGGGACGGGTGGCAACTATCGCTGACATGCATTTCCACGCCTCCACTGCTCTCTGTGTGTCTGTGTGTGTTGTGCTCGCTGAAAATTTCAGCTGTAGCTACCAGAACTGGTTTGCTTGCGAGCGCGGGCCATTAGCACTAGCGATGGCTCGGTACCGGAAGGCCCGCCCCCCAGGACCGAGGGGCTCCGTCAAAATATTTTTTTTTAATCCCTTATTAGTGACTAAATATAGACCTGCAGTAGAAACGTATTTTTGAGAATGCTTGTGAATACAAAGCATTACAACATTACTCACACATGCGCCATGGCTCCCGCAGCCACTAGTTTTTCAAAACACTCATAGCACAATGTTGCCAGATTTCATGACAGAAACAAGCAACCAGCTCTATGAAAACAAGCCCAAAAGAAGCCCAACTGGCAACCCACAACACTGTGTAAACCTGAGGCTGCTTTTAAACAGTATAGCTCTATAGTAGTACAGCTCACTTCTTTGTTTTGTCTAATTGTGTTTTGGAGCAGTAAAACCCATGGTTCTTAGCCTCATAGAAGAGAAGGGTGCACAATATTTTGTGTGTGTGTGTTTCTCTGTATCAGCATGTTGAACTAAATCAGCATGGTGAGCACATATTTCACACTTGCAAAATCTGGGGAATGCCTTTGGTACATCTCCCATTAGGACCGCAACCACACAATTTTTTTTTTTTTTTGGGGGGGGGGGGGGGGGGGGCAGAAGGAGGGGAGGTGAAGGAGCACAGGGGGTGCCTAATCAGCGCCGTTCCTCTGTTACTGATCATTTCATATGCACAGCTGTTAAATACAGAAAATGCGACTACAGAAATAGTTTCGTCACATCGTTTGGGCCCCCCCCTTGTGTGGCGCCCCTATGCACTGCATATAGTGCATCCCCACTTTTAGCGCCACCGTCTCCCATCTGAGCTCGGATCCATTCTGTAAGTGCGCTCTCTTTGTCACACTCTTTATTATATATTTTTTTCTATATTTTCCCCGCTTACTGGAGTTCATTCTTGCACTGCCTCCTCACTCTGGGCTGTTATGAGTGTTTGTTTGGGTGTGCACCCGGTCAACTTGTGCAGGAACGATAAACAGGAAACGGGGGCTTGGAAGGGACAAACTACCTACCACTCGTCTTTTGCTTTATTATAGGGCGCCGAGAGATATTCAAGGAGTTTCACTCGGAAATAAAGTCAAGCCCAAATAAGCAACTCCACGTTCAAAAACAAGCCCAAAAAACCGCAACCCGCGACTCACGAGATTTGCAAGCGACTTTAGAAAAAAACAAGCCCAAAGTCGCTTATAATAAGCGGACTTGGCAACACTGTCATAGCAGGCAGAGGTTTTAACTGCGCAAGCGCAAAGAGACTGTGAGCTCAAAGCTCCAGCCTCTGACGGGGACGGTCGCATTCTATCTCTCTCCCTGCCCTCCCTATCTTTCCTGCTTGCTGCTTGCTGTGAGAGCGTCTCTTGCACACTGTTCGAATAAGAATAAGATTAATATGGATTTGGCAAACTGGGCCTTCAAGACCATTGATCGAATTTTTTCCACTATGAGATCTGGGAAAGGGGAGCCTGCGTGTCCGAGTGGAACAGACCCGGTTGGATACGTCATCGACTCTTGGAGCTCGTGGGGACCTGTGTGCTTCTCGGCCCTCGAGGTGGAAGACGTGGAAGACGCTTACATATTTGGCTATCTGGTAGCGGTATCTTTTCTGTTTGGGCTTGGAGGATACCTGATTTACCGAGAAATCAAGCAAACCTGGACGGCAGTTCGACATCTGCAGAGGCTGCCGACCCAGGTGGATGGGCTGACCAGAATGGTACAGACTCAGACTCAAAGCCTGATGAACCTGAGCCGTAGACTTGGGGAGTAGCAGGTGAGAGGGGTTCGATCTGGAGATAAGGTACGGTTCTGCTCAGTGAGGACGGTAACTAATGAATTTGGATTATTGGATTTATTGAATGGTTTCCCAATGAGACTGAAGGCTGTTGAAAAAACAAGCAGCCTGTTCCAAAACAACATCTGCATTATCAGAATTCGGCTCCCTAGCCGGCCTTGGCTGGCAATCATATCTCTCCAGAGCTATGTGTGAAGGCCGCTATCCCCCTCAGCCCTCTCTGTGATTTGTGAAGCTGGATCTGGTGTACCAAGGCCGCTGATGAACTTCCATCACTATCAGCGAACTGTTTGGCTGGGAGCTGGCATCTGGGCTCCACAATGGCCCCACCCTCTCGTCTCCGTCTGCATCCCCTCCTGACCCTGACCCTACCCACCATACTGCTATCCCGGCTTTATATGTGCAATATGCTTTTTGCTGAGGTGTTTTTTGTAACCTCGTAAGGTGTTCTTTATGAACACAGTATGAGATGATTTTTTTGAACCTAACTATCCCAATGTATCTCTTTCTGTCTTTCTGCTAAAGGTAGCGCCGTTGAGAAACGGTTGCATGACCTCAGACATCTGTCCCCCCCCCTGTCTGTGTTATGTTTTTGTTTTGGATGGATGTTCTGTTAACTGCAATTTCCCCATTTGTGGGACTAATAAAGGCATTCTTGATTCTTGATTCTCAAGTAGTGCAAAAGGAAATGTTTTTCCAGCGTCCAAAACAGCAGCTTTTTCTTTTATTAACCACCATTAAAATCTTTACTGGGAAACAGCTGGAGGTCCTTCATCAACCACCTGATCAGCAAGTGTTAAGGTGAAGAAAAGAGAACTTTGTAGCTGCTCCATCCACTGCTGTTTGTTCACACGGCGAAAAACTGCAGTACGGAAGTTAAAATATGCAGATAAACTGTTAATAAAAAGAGCATTTCTTATCCGATTACTCGATTAATCGATGGAATAATCGATAGAATACTCGATTACTAAAATAATCAACACAGACATTTTGTGATTGGTGGCTGAGGACAGAATTCAGAGGGTGCTATATGGAGCAACCGTTTGTGTGGCAAACAAATGATGTCAGAGGACTTTCAGGCCACCTTGCTAACGACCCCATCCACATTGAGGCGGTACTCAACTGTAATGAAAAATGACCGAAAGTGAGCAGAGTAGCGTCAACTTGAGTAGATACTAGCGGAAAAGAGGCATTATTCTAGTCTGTCACTAATAACTAGCCCTTACTTTCTGGAGCAACTGCAGTGATATGGAGAAGAAAAGAGACACTGTCATAACATTACTTGATCAGAACATTTATTTCCCTTGTTGGACTCACAAAACACTGTACTCAACACAATCTGGGACTATTTAAGACTAGATTACAGTGACATCCCTCACCCCTGTTTGTATGCACTTCTTGGCAGCTGTGTCAACATGCTGTAATTCTACTTCACACACACCGCCCATGAGAGGCCACTGAATCTGGGTCACACTCCAAGGCTACCTCCAAGTCCATCTCCCTGTGGGAAGGCTCAAGGAGGCAATGTAAAATCAAACTGACAATATTCCAGAAATCAAGTAAATGATAGCTTTTCCCCGCACATTCACCCTGTATATTAACGACATTCAAGGTGGGAATGGCATCCATTATTGGCAATCACACAGTAGGAAGATCAGACCCTGCACCAAATCGCCCACCCCTTGTGCCCAAGTCTTAAATGACAGGGAAACCTTTGTATATTGATGACTTTAATTTGGCATTTGCTTACCTTTTGCACAACTAAGGTACAAAAAAGTCTACTCTATTTCTATACTGTCTTTAGAATCACAGACAATAAAACAGCTGTGTTGTGCCCAGGGTTATTATAGTTAACGAAAACGAACGAAATAACAAAAACTGAAATTGAAAAAACATTGTCGTTAACTGAAATAAATAAAAACTACAATTAAAAGGAAAAAACGATAACTAACTAAAACTGTATTGTGAGTTTAAAAAACTAACTGAAATTATTGTGGATTGATCATTTTTCCGCTCTCCGAGTTTAAGCTAGGAGCGCCGTCGGGCAGCTGTGTGCGTTCGTGTGCACGAGAAAGCGGCAGAGTCGCTCTGAACCGACGCTGCCGCTCTCGCTCTCGGGTCCACGCTGCCGCAACGCTGTGATTAACCTTTTCAGTTCTTGTGCGTTTCCGTCTACTTTATCAGTGAGAGAATAACAATCAGGAATAATAATCAAAGCATCAATATAAGGCCTCACAAATGTCAGCAAATTCCTGGAGGGAGACTGCTGTCGGAATGGACGTGAGGAAATGAAGGAAGTGGAAAAACAGGGACAAATATGTTTGAAGCCAAAAAACTGAGCACAAAGAGCGAGGACCAAAAAAAGTCCCAGCTGGCACCGCAGCACACGACCACAAGGTAATTACACACAACACACAGCTACACAAGCATAAATGCGGTCATGAGGTCGGACACTTCTGTAGGTTGTGTACAGAGGCTGCAAAGACCCTGCAAGTCTAATCAGCGAGCATCTAACCAAGCTAGCTCCAAAACAGAAGCAGCTTCGGGTGGTGAACATCAGGATGCAGCTGGATTTGACCTTTGACTCCTTCAAAGAGTTTGTTTTTGTCAAACACCACATGTAGGTGTTGTTAATCTACTGCACTGACACTGGAGTTTATTGGGAGTTTATTGTAGAATTTATTGAGTTTGGGAGTTCATATTTTTCTTTGTTTCTCCCTGTTGATGTTCATGTGTGTCCTAATTATTACACATTTAGCATATAGTGCTTCGGTCAATAAACATCTCTAGTTGCATATTAGTCCTTCAAATAAGGACAACGCTGACATAAACAAAGCAGTCTGAGTGAGCTAGGTAGATGAATAACTTCGGGTGACAGTGCAGCCTCTGTTGTACATCCAAAGCAGTACACCACAAACATGTCATTAAGGTTCATATCAAAGTTTAACATTTATTCTTCCACTGGTTCAAAGTAGTGTTTTGCTAGCAAGTAGAAAGTCTTATCTTGTTAAAAGGATTTTTTTTTTTTTTTTTAATCTGATAACAAGCCGATACCGTCTAGCTGGATAGGTTATATGTAACAACGGTCCATTCAATGCATGTATTTTATGTACATTTTTACACAGCTCAATCTATCCGGTTAGGAGACATAAACCATTGTGAATTAATTTCACCTGCTTTGGTGCAAATGGAAGAGACTTCAGACTCTTTCAAGTCTGTCACATGTACTCACTGCTCGCATCTGTGAAGATCACCTGCAAAACCCTTGTGTTATTGCAGACTATCTTGTTGTTGCCTGTTCAGTGCACCTGTTTTCACTTTCATTTGCACCAAAGCAGGTGAAATGGATTCACAATGGTTTATGCTTCCTAACTGAACAGATAGCCTTGGCGTTAAACTGACTTTGTGTTATACTGCAATGATTAAGATTTCCCTACTATTTTGAGAAGTGTATATATAGGTTAAATTGCCTTTTGCTTCAGACAAAATGGTGTTGGGGTAAGGAGAGATGGAGAGCAGTGAGTGATTTAATCTACTGTAATTAGCAAACATACATAAATATAGGCACGTTGTCATACATGTTCCTACAGACAAAGACAAAAATCAAATGCATAAAGATGGCAGAGAGCTTGTTTCTCGAAGTGGATCAACATCTGTTGTTAGGAAATACTTAAGACTGAATGCAAGTGATGCTAACCAAGAACAAATCATATGTAAAGAATGCTTAGAGTTGTGTCTGCACTGCAAAGCAACACAACTTTGGGCTGGGCGGTACAGACCAAAAAAAATATCTTGATATTTTTTATAGGGATGCGCCGATCCGATATTCAGTATCGGTATCGGGTCTGATACTGGCCTAAATTACTGGATCGGATATCGGAAAGAAAGAAAAAATGCAATCCGATCCGACCCACATTAGCTGCATTACAGTTTTCGGACGTCTTCTTCTTGTGGGTCTGTGGTTGAACAAACCAGCTTAGAGCTGCATTACCACCACCTACTGGAATGGAGTGGATCAGGAGTTAGAAAAAACCCTCAGATTCTATGAAGTTCTCCGTCGCTGCGACGGATTCCCTTTAACACTGAGTGGATCATCGCTGACATGTTTTTCCACGCTCTCTGCGTGTTTGTGTGTTGTGCTCGCTGTGCCGAAAATTTCAGCTGTTATTTTTTTCTCCACGTCAGCTCCCGGACATACTGCTAGCAAGCGCAGCTATTAGCACTAGCGATCGTCCGGTACCGGAAGGACCCGTTCCCCGTCAAAATATTTTTGATACTTTAATCCCTGATTAGTGACTAAATATAGACCTGCAGTAGAAACGTATTTAGGAGAATGCTTGTGAATATAAAGCATTACAAGATTACGCTCACGCAGCCCCCAGTTTTTCAACATAAACACTGATGACACAACAGCAGCAGTCAGCTGATTTATGTGCAGTCTGTCTGCACAAGCAAAGAGGCGGAGCCGGTGAGCTCAGATGGAGTGGACTAAATGTTTTTCTAGCGTCCAAATGAAGCCTTTTCGTCCCTGTAACCTCAATTAAACCTTTACTGGGAAACAGCTGGAGGTCCTTCATCAATCAACTGATCAGTAAGTGAAGAAAAGAGATTTTTGGAGCTGCTTCATCCACCCTGTTTATTTCACACAGGGAAAAAATGCAGTACGTAAGTTAAAATATGCAGATGAATTGTTAATACGAAAAAAGTATTTCTTATCCAGTTACTCGGGTAATCGATGGAATAATCAATAGAATACTTGATTGCTAAAATAATCAATAGTTGCAGCCCTAATGAAATTTGCAACATACCATAAGCCAATGCATCACCACCAACAGGATTCAGGTGATAGAGCGATTGTTCTAAGTAAGTAAAGTTTATTTATATAGTGCTGTACAATAATTAAAACACAATGTCCAAAAAAACCCCAGATAAAACACCATGTTAAAATGTAACATTACCATATTAAAAGAAAAAGAATAACAATAAAGTCAACAGAAAATCTGGTTAAACAGAAAAGTTTTCAGCTGTTTTTTAAAAGATGCCACAGAGTCAACCAAAAGGAGCTGGAGTGGTAAACAGTTCCAGAGCTTTGGTGCCACTGCCTGAAAAGCTCTGCCCCCCTGGTCCTTAGTCTTGTATGTGGGACAACAAAAAGATTTTGATTTTGTTGTGTGAGAGACTGTTGATTTACCTAAAATTGATCCAGGCATTTAAAAAATTTTTTAAAAATAATAATACAAAAAAGATCGGCTTTGTATCGGTATCGGCGATATCCAAATGTTAAATATTGGTATCGGACATAAAAAAGTGGTATCGTGCCATCCCTAATTTTTTAGCTGAATGGCGATATACGATATATATCTCAATATTTTTTCTTCCCGAAAGGTATAAACAAAAAGGCACTTCTGAGTCAAAGCTACATGTCCTAAATGTCAAATAAATTAATGCTTTTTCCCCCATAACAAAAGACTCACAGCTGTGCTATTAAAATGCAAACAGAAAAGATAGAGCGAAAAGAGCAAAAGGCTGACTTATTCTTTAAAACACTAGTCTCCAGTGAATTAGACTTCACCAAAGTGCTTCCTCCTGTGTGTACTGCTGTACATCTAGTACTCTGTGCAAATAACAAAACATGTAAACAGACTGAATGAACAAACTTCCATCCAGTGTGAAGTTGTGCAGAGACAAACTGGGAGAAGAGAAAGGTGAACTGGTGAATCTACAAGTATGATTGTAATGCGACATAGACTATATCGATATAAACTATATTGTATCATCTTATATTGTGTATGAAAATATATCGATATTTCTTAAAAACTTGATATATTGCCCAGCCCTAACACAACTAACTAATTTAACCACCTGAAAACACAGCCAGACTGCAGGAAAAACAATGCAATGGTTGCTAATAGTAACATCAACTCAGATGTCCATAAAAGCGAGCTTGTACAATCAGCAAGGCAATTGCACTCTATTTGCACAAAGAAGTGTGTTCAGTAAACACGGTGATTGACAAAGCTTCAGGAGAATGTTCAACATACTGGCCAAAAGACACGTTATCCCCCCTTGAGCAATTTTTTTCCTCAACCCTGTAAACACTGTAAACAGCAGTAAACCTTTTTTGCATAGTCCTGCCTCAAATTCCTCTCAGTTGATTGTATTCTGTGATATTTTTTAAAATTATTTTTTAGTTTTCCTATATTTTGGGCACAAATTTATTTAGTTCAAAATCAAAAGTTTTATTGATGTGCAGGTGCAATGAGATGCACTCAGGTCAGAATGAATCGCTTGTAGTTTTCAAAGATGTTTCAATTTACAGGAACGTATCACAGTGTCAAAGTGAAAGCAGTGCCCTGTTATTTTACTTTTTTTTTTATTTATATTTTATAGGTGAATGAGGAAATTTTATGTTGATGCAAAGATTTATACATTAGCAGGAATGTCGCAGAGCACGGATGTGAGAGCACATCCAAGCCAATAAAGGCAATCGTGGTAAATATTGATAAAAAACAAATGCGTTGATCATTTTGGTCACAGTCGTGCAGTCCTAAAATGGATATAGTTATCACCGTAGAAAAACATCCGTTTTGTAGATCAACCCATTGCTCAAATATGAAAGTTATGCATTATGCAAATATCTAATTTTTCCTCTAACTCCATTACAGCTCACAAGCTCCGGAAAGGATCGTCCATGGTCATTTAAAACAGAGATTTTATTTACGGTTTAGCTTCGGAGAAGTGGTTTACAAAGCAGCAAAGGCTCAGCAAAAAGGATAACGTTAAATTGAAGTGTAAACGAAGAGCTACTCAGTGTTTTACTTTCACGTAAAGCTGTGAGCTACTTTTGTAGTCACACAGCTAACGCTAGCAGCTACCGCCGCTAGCCAGGGCTTCGCAGTGGTGGCAGAAACTCACTGTAGTTCGATATATATAAAATCAGATTTTAGTATTCAGACATTCACAAGAGCCGTCAGCTTACAGGTCAGGACAGGACTTACCATAAATCTCCGAATAAAAGAAATCTCGCCTGCAGCGTCCAGCTTTAGTACACCGTCAGGCCGCTTAGTGCTGCAGGCCGGGAATGTCTCCCTCTGCGATGGCTTCGTCCTCTGGATGCGCTGCTGTGCAGCTTTCCGGAGCATTAGCGCCACCTGCTAATCTGGAGGGTAGACGAAAGAGCTACCGTTTCTGTGACAGCTGATTCTCAAAAGGAACTCCCACTAATGCTGTTAAATCATTCATATGTATCTTCTCAGTGATTACAGTTACTGGACTCTTTTTACCATGGATCTCTGTGTTTTATTACCAATTTTATCACCAAAAACTTGACACACCATTGGGTGTTGTATGTATCCTCGTCCACCCGCAGACTGAATCACTTATATACAGGGCTGTTCTGGGTCTGCTCCCTTCTTACCTATCTATCATACATCCATCAGAAATCCACAGGAGGATGCTGTCTTCTGACTCTGAAGGAACTGGTCTCATTAAATGTTTTTAAGACCATTTTAAAAAACCTTGATGTACACGTCTGGTTGTAAGTGTCTTAACTGATAGGATATTTTGGTTAAATACCAATATGTTTTAAGTTTCAAGTCTAATTTTAATTCACTTCTATGTTGATTGTTGTATATGTCTGTTTTTGTGTCTGATTTTACGTAACTCTGTATATTGCTGCTAGTCTTGGCCAGGACTCCCTTGTAAAAGAGATTTTTAATCTCAGTGGGATTTTCCTGGTAAAGTAAAGATTAAATTAAAATATCGTTAGCCTAATAGCATAATGACCTAAGTCATATTTTGGCCAAAATTGAGATATCTATCTAAATGAATCTACACTGTTAGCAGAGTAAAATTAGGTAAGTATCTCAAAATATGCCAAAATATGACTTAGGCAATTATGCTATTAGGCAAACGATGTACAGATTTTGTTTTTCTGACATAGAAGTGCTCACCAAAACACTCAGATTAGATTCAGTTATTCCAAAGAGAAAAAGAAATTAGTAGATTCAGATTAAACTCTTCTTCTTCTTCCCTCTGCTCCCTCATCTGTCTCCATCTCACCCTATCTCTGGCATCCTTTTCTGCCACACCAACCCCCTCCATGTCCTCCTTCACAACATCAATGAATCTTCTCTTCTTCTGCAACTTGACCTAAATAAATGGAAGAGAAAAGATGGCTGGATGGAAACAGTAAGATTATCCATGAAATATTTTAATTATTTGAATGTTTAATATAGCCCTGTGACAGGCTGGTGATTTGTCAGTGGTGTACCCTGCCTCTTGCCCTATGACAGCTGGGATGGGCTCCAAGCCCCCCCTGCAACCCTGAAAAGGATAAAGTGGAAGAAGATGGATAGATGGATGTTTAATATGGGGATCACCATTTTTTTTTCTCAGAGTACTAAAGCTTGAGAGTGCAGTTAATAAAGAGAAGAGTGATACCTGCTGATTTTGGTGTGCCATTTTAAAATATTACTCTGTCACAGGCTAGATCAGACAGAACAACTTTTAATGTGCACTGTGGAGTGGGTTTCTTGTGCAGTGAGATCTGTGGGTTTTAGCTTTTGCAGAGAGGCATTACTCAAAGCTTTTCTTTGCGTAAGTAAACATCTAGCATGATGAAAAATTGCTTACAAAATATCAGTTCTCAAAAACACAGAAACATGACGATAGACAAAAAACATATTAATCTTGCAGAAGGGATTCTCCCCTAAATAGGTCTGAATAGCAAGATGTGATCCTTAAAAAATTACTATAGATTTTAACTGAAGTGCCATTCCCTTAAAAAGGTAAAGGAAGTCTACTCTGGCCACTTCTGTGAATACAGAACAAGTGGCAGTTGTTAACAAAACAACAAAACCCCTCCAGTCTGCAACATTAAAGTGTAAAATGTTTTTTCTTTCAGACCATTACTTTTTCTGCACTTTTTAAGGCAGTCACAATAACTGTTGGAGTCCCCTATAACTTCAATCTCTCTACCTTAAGGAGACATTATAATATATGGTTTAAAGTTTAGGTTATGATTTTCCATTCTATCTGTATTTTTTGCACTTTTTAGTACAGTACAGGTTTCAGAAAAGCTATCTTAAATGCTGCAGTCTTCAAAAAACGGCACTCTTTCCGAAACAGAATGTTTTAGCTTATTTAATTCATTTTAAACAGTTTAAAACAGAGTTCTATGTGTATCATAATGGTGACAGTGACTGTTTGGAGGTGGGTAAGAAGGTGAATTTGAATACTGAATATCCAGTGTTTGAACAACTCTACAGTCTCTGACAGAAGTTCTGTCGCTTATCCATGTTGTGGAAACAAAAGCTCATAACCTGACTTTAAATTCATCCATTGGTTTTAGAAATGACTCATATGAAAGCTGAAACCCTCCCAAATGAGGTTTAATTAACAAAAATAAATTTGCATCAGTGCAGAAATATTGATCATTTAATGAACACAGAAAGGTCAGATTTTGGCAAGACAAAAGTTGTGTCACCCACAGAAAGTAATGTGAAAATCAAACAAATAATTTACTTCAAATACAAAGATATGTTTCATAACATTGGTGAATGAAGTTGTGGTGCTATTAGAGCCATATTTAATATTTTGTGTGACTTCCATGAGCTTGAAGGACTGCATCCATGTGGTTCGACAATGATTCATACAATTTATTGATGAAGTCATCAGGAATAGCAAAGAATGCAGTCTTACATGCCTCCCAGAGTTCATCAAGATTCTTTGGCTTTGTCTTCCAAACTTCCTATTTCATCCTACCCCAAACATGCTCAATGATGTCCATGTCTGGTGACTGGGCTGGCCAGTCCTGGAGCACTTTGATCTTCTTCGCCTTGAGGAACTTTGATGTAGAGATGGATGTATGAGATGGAGCACCATCCTGCTGCAAAATTTGACCCCTTTTATGATTGGGAATGTAAGAGGTAGCTAATACTTCTTGATATTTTAGGCTATTGATATTGCCTTCCACCTTGCAAATGTTTCGCACACCCCCATACTGAATGTAACCCCAGACCATGATCTTTCCACCACCAAACTTAACTGTTTTCTGGGTGAATCTTGGATCCATACGGGCTCCAGTAGGTCTCCTGCAGTATTTGAGGCAGCTGTGGTGTAATTCTACTGAAGATTCATCTGAGAAATCCACCTTCTGCCACTTTTCCAGCATCCATCCGTTTAGCAGGCTGTGGGCCTTGGCAAATCCTTGTTTAGTGCTGGCTTCTGGGCACTGATTTGACCATGGAGGCCATTTCAAGACAGAATCCTACAAACCGTTCTAGTTGACACAGGGACTTGAGGAGACCAGGCCTGGTGGAGCTCTGCTGCAGTGGAAAAGGGGCTGGCTTTGGATTTTCTAACCAACAAACGTTCCTCCTGAGCAGTTGTCTTGCGGGGTCTGCCAGACCTGGGCTTGTCAAAAACGTCTCCAGTCTCTTCAAATCTTTTTTTAATTCTTTGTACTTGACGCTGAGACACATTACAGGTGCCAACCACCTCTGCAGTGGATCTGGTCTTCAGCCTCTTGATGATCAAGGCTTTGGTCACAGGGTGGATTTTTGGCATGTTTTCAGAAGTCAAGCTGCAATTCAAGTGAGGTGCTGGGGTTCTTTTTATACACACCCACTAATTAACCGATCAATTAGTGAGCACAGGTGAGGCTGTAAACTAGGATTGGGTGCATTATATGACAAGGCGACAAAACTTTTGTCTTGCCAAAATCTGACCTTTCTGTGTTCATTAAATGATCAACATTTCTGCAGTGAAGCAAATTTATTTTCGTAAATTAAACCTCATTTGGGAGGGTTTCAGCTTTCATATGAGTCATTTCTAAAACCAATGGATGAATTTAAAGTCAGGTTATGAGCTTTTGTTTCCACAACATGGTTAAGCGACAGAACTTCTGTCAGGGACTGCAGGTCACTAAGTGGAAAACCACAGTATGATTTGTTTCTCTTTAAAAAAATATTTATCTTTTTAAACCTCTTTAATGTTGAAATATACTAGCATATAAAGATGTCTTTTATTCATACATTAACACAATGTCAAGGGTAATGTGCATTTTTCAGAGCTCTCTTGTTAGCTGTAGATGGTGCAGCTGAAGAATCCTAGAACTAACTCTGAAAAGGTAATTAAAAAAATTAAACAAAACTTAATCTTATAATTGACTGAACCATGAGAAGTATCTGCTCAGTTCACGAAAAGAAATAAGAACTATGGGGTGAATTATTTGTGGGCAATGCCATACATGATAATGATGGCTGTTTGGAGTTGGGTGAAAAGGGAATTTTAATACTGATTGTGCAGTCACTGTATTTCACTGAGTGGAATGCCAAACAAACAAACAAGAAAACAAAAAACAAACAAAAACAAAGCAAAAAACATGATCATTACTTATTTAATACATCTGACAGAGTCCTTAAAATAACTACTTGCTGCACCATGTTATTGTCATGGTGCTGGGCCGTATGCCCAGCATTTTGTGTTTAGTGCTGCTTTCACTAATTAACCTTTGTTATTTTCTAGTTTTGTTTTGATCTTCCTTATTCATCTTAGTTCTGGCCTTATCAGTTGTGGTTTTCTAGTTCCCTCTGTTTCTGTCCCCCCTGTGTTCAGTCTGCGTGTACCTCGTTTGGTGTTCCTGTTTTATTTTGACAGTCTTACGTTCCCTGTGTGTTGTGTGGAGTTTTGCTTCCTGTGTTTCATTAGTATGATTTTGTCCACCTGTTCTCCCCAGCTGTTTCCTGTTTTCCCTCGTCATTCCCGGTGTATTTATTGTCTGCATTTCCTTCTGTTCCTTGTCGCGTCCTCCCTCATGAAGGTGTGGTTCTGTTTCTGTGTCGCCGCCTCGTCATCTACCTCAGTTCTGTATATTTGGATGATTTTCTGTAATTAAACTCATCACGTTCATTCAGTCCTGCCTTTGGAGTTCTGCTTTTGGGTCCACCCTGTTCGCCACACCGCTTACACTTGACAGTTATGTTATTTCGCTTGGATGTGTGTATTTATGTCTCTATGCAGGATAGATTAAGTATGTATAAATTAAAATAAGTATTTTAAGTCTTAAGTTTTTATTTTGTTTTTAACCAGTTTTTTAAAGTGAAGTTTATCTTAATGAATTAACCTAATTTATTAATTTATTTCAAATCAAGTTTTGTCTGCTTTGTGACTTTATAGCATAATTATTATTTATGCTTAACATGTGAAAGACCCTGGTTCTACAGCAGCAAAATAACAAAGATTACATACCTTTAGTAAAACTCTCTTGTTGATTATGGATGAACTGATTGTAGACGAATGCCTGATGAAACTGACAGGTTAATAACACTCAGACTAATGTGTGGGATGTGTTGTCGCTGTACAATAGATGGAAAATATTGCAGAATTTGTCTGTGGGCGGAAGATAACTAAATTTGGAAATGTACATGGTTTGTATTGCAATAGTACAGCCCTGCTATCAGGATATTGCAATGTTGCCAAACTGTCTTCTTAACTTTGAGGTTGGCAATTTGGTTCTTGTGTTTGGTCAGTGTTAAGTTTTGAAACAAGTTTGATGAAAATCAACATCACCATCTTTCACTGGGCAGCTCTGTTTGTTCCTGTAACTTCACATTCTCCTTTCCAAGGAGGCATTTGGTCTCCTAGGCTCCACCTATGGAGCTCCTGGTTCCCAGCCTGCACACCTATTTCACATCAGCCTCATCATCGGCAGTATTTAAAGTCTAAGACTTCTTTGCTGGATTGTTGTCAGTTATGCTGATAATCAGGGTCCCCTATGGCTCTGAGCTTATTCTGAGTTTCCCCAGTGCTGATCTCTGTGTGTCTTTCTCCCTCAGTGTTCCCTGCATGGCTGAAGAGTAGCACTTATCTACCGGTTTCTTCTGGGCTCGTCTGCTCTCTCTTTATACTTCTTGTTACCCAAAGTCAGAGCCAGAGTTAATGACAAAATTCGGTTACTTTGTGCTGTAACGGGCAGCTTTATTAGTTGAAACATGAGCTCGGGTTCAATTTGTGCTGTTGTCGGTTGTCACATCAGTCTGCATATTTTTTTAAATGATTTTATTCTGTAAATTTGTTCTTTTTCCCCAAAATTATACTATCCAGTTGCATATCCTATTACTGTATTTTTTCCTTATGTTTTAAACTTTCCTTTAATGTACAGCCTCTTATTTTTTTACATTATTTATAGTGTGACACTACAGTATACAGCCTACACAAAGCTTAATGCCTTCATGTAAACACGTAGCAGTTAGCAAGATGACAGCTGCGTGTCTCCTCGATCACAGCCTTCAGCCAGTCCAGTGTTTCTGTTTCTGTGATCTGAACACTCTGATATCCAGATAATTGATATACCTTCCACAGAATAACTGCCGCATCACTACATGATTTCCCTAATCTGGCGATACAGGAACAGCTGACTGCCTTCACCACTCCACTTTCCCTTAGCATGACCCATGCTAAGTGCTTAGCTTGGCTGATGTGCTGGCTCGGCTCTACAGCTGGTTTAAGGAAAATAACATTGCCTTGTTTGTTAAGCATTACTTTATCGATTTTACTGCTCTGACGGTAATCTGGTGCTCTTATAATTAGGTGATTCCTCGCTATTAACACCTTCGGAAAAAACAAGGTAATTGATAATGTCGAGGTAGCTGACTTCAGGCCATAATTTCATGTTATTTACCCAGTCAGTGAGAAGTGATGGGTGAGGCACTGTTACTGAATTGTACTCGCTGCTGTTTAAAACATCTTTGCAATGTATCCACCGCTGATGTGGTACCATTTACGCCAGGTAAAATAAACTGCAGTGTCAAAATGTTTAAATGAACGGCAAGTGTGTAACTCCGCAACCATAAACAACAGCGCAAACGGAAGTAAACTACCGGCTTCCGCTATGAATTAGGGGTAATGGCGTGAAGTCAGGAATACTGTGGATTGCAGTATAGACATATACAGTGCCTTGCGAAAGTATTCGGCCCCCTTGAACTTTTCAACCTTTTGCCTCATTTCAGGCTTCAAACATAAAGATATAAAATGAAAATTTTTTGTGAAGAATCAACAACAAGTGGGACACAATCGTGAAGTGGAATGAAATTTATTGGATGTGTCAAAGTTTTTTAACAAATAAAAAAATGAAAAATGGGGCGTGCAATATTATTTGGCCCCTTTACTTTCAGTGCAGCAAACTCACTCCAGAAGTTCAGTGAGGATCTCTGAATGATCCAGTATTGTCCCAAATGACTGATAATGATAAATAGAATCCACCTGTGTGTAATCAAGTCTCCGTATAAATGCACCTGCTCTGTGATAGTCTCAGGGTTCTGTTCAAAGTGCAGAGAGCATCATGAAGACCAAGGAACAGACCAGGCAGGTCCGAGATACTGTTGTGGAGAAGTTCAAAGCCGGATTTGGATACAAAAAGATTTCCCAAGCTTTAAACATCTCAAGGAGCACTGTGCAAGCAATCATATTGAAATGGAAGGAGTATCAGACCACTGCAAATCTACCAAGACCCGGCCGTCCCTCTAAACTTTCATCTCAAACAAGGAGAAGACTGATCAGAGATGCAGCCAAGAGGCCCATGATCACTCTGGATGAACTGCAGAGATCTACAGCTGAGGTGGGAGAGTCTGTCCATAGGACAACAATCAGTTCTACACTGCACAAATCTGGCCTTTATGGAAGAGTGGCAAGAAGTAAGCCATTTCTCAAAGATATCCATAAAAATCTCATTTAAAGTTTGCCACAAGCCACCTGGGAGACACACCAAACATGTGGAAGAAGGTGCTCTGGTCAGATGAAACCAAAATCGAACTTTTTGGCCACAATGCAAAATGATATGTTTGGCGTAAAAGCAACACAGCTCATCACCCTGAACACACTATCCCCCCTGTCAAACATGGTGGTGGCAGCATCATGGATTGGGCCTGCTTTTCGTCAGCAGGGACAGGGAAGATGGTCAAAATTGATTGGAAGATGGATGGGGCCAAATACAGGACCATTCTGGAAGAAAACCTGTTGGAGTCTGCAAGAGACCTGAGACTGGGACGGAGATTTATCTTCCAACAAGACAATGATCCAAAACATAAAGCCAAATCTACAATGGAATGGTTCACAAATAAACGTATCCAGGTGTTGGAATGGCCAAGTCAAAGTCCAGACCTGAATCCAATCGAGAATCTGTGGAAAGAGCTGAAGACTGCTGTTCACAAACGCTCTCCATCCAACCTCACTGAGCTCGAGCTGTTTTGCAAGGAAGAATGGGCAAGAATTTCAGTCTTTCGATGTGCAAAACTGATCGAGACATACCCCAAGCAACTTGCAGCTGTAATTGCAGCAAAAGGTGGCGCTACAAAGTATTAACGCAAGGGGGCCGAATAATATTGCACGCCCCGCTTTTCATTTTTTTATTTGTTAAAAAAGTTTGACACACCCAATAAATTTCATTCCACTTTACGATTGTGTCCCACTTGTTGTTGATTCTTCACAAAAAATTTAAATTTTATATCTTTATGTTTGAAGCCTGAAATGTGGCAAAAGGTTGAAAAGTTCAAGGGGGCCGAATACTTTTGCAAGGCACTGTATATGTAGACGCCTCATTGACTGGGTTGGCCCGCTGATGTTACGTAACTGTGTGTCCACCATATTGGAGGAGGCAAAGCTGCGCTGTGAACTAATACAAGTGAATGGACTGAACTTCATAAAGCGCCTTTATTAAAGCGTTATTTAATTAAGTTAATGCGTTCATTCACACATTCAAATATGCACTAATATACACTAGGAAACTGTTAGGCACAAAAAAAATAATTTTGTTTTCAAAATGTTAGAATGGCCAAATACGATCAAAAACAATTCCTCAGTCTTAACTGTGAAAGGTTTTCCCATGCGATCCTGTTTTGACTGGAAAATGGTTCAAACAACTCCATTCAGCACAAGAGTGCAGCATCTCTCTCATGTTAAGTTGGCCGCTTTTGCCCCCTCCAATATGGCGGCGATGTTGGCGTACGAGTCAGCGCTCAATGCAGCGTCTAGGTATATATGTCTATGGATTGCAGCATAACTAAGGGATGTTCAGGGTCACCTGATCCAGCCCTAAGTATAAGCTTGATCAAAAAGGAAGGTTTTAAGCTTTATCTTAAAAGTAAAGAGCATGTCTTTCTCCCAAATCTAGCTTCTTTATTCATACACTGGGGTCGGAGATTAAAGTCAGGCGGCACAGGGGTAGACCAGGTTTTGCAGGTCATGTTGGGTTTTTGACAGGTGGTCCAGGGAGAGTCCTGATTCACTAGCTGATCCTTGACTGAGGGAAGGGATGGAGTGCCTTGATGGAATATAGATGCACAGATGAGGAGTGGGAGACTCTGGGCTCCGCCTAGAAGGGTGGAAACCAGTTCAATCCTCCTGGCCCAGAGTGACAGAGAGACCACCTAGTGGCAGACCATAACAGCCTAAGTTAAACATGTATAATGCAAAAAGAATTGGTCCTACCATGGAACCCTATGGAACTCCATACTTAACCATAATGTGTAAAGAAAATTTCCCATTTACATGAACAAATTCGAGTGTATTAGTGTCGTGGTTCTTGGCATTGGCTGGGCGTTTTGAGTTCTTTTAGTGAAGTTCTGTTTTTGTTGTATTTTGTAGTTGTGTTGTCTTAGATTTCCTTACAATTTAGGTCCTCAGTTTGTTATTGTTTGGGTGTTGTGTTATTGGTTATTTGTATGTTATTCTGGTTTCCTTTGTTCTGGTCTTCCCCGTGTTTGTGTTCCTGTGTCTGTTTTGTCCCCATGTCTTGGCCCTTCTCTGTGTTTAATTCACTTCCCCTTGTTTCCTTGTGTGTGGTGTTTAGGTTCCCTTTCCGTAGCTTTAGATTTTAGTTGTAGTTTGTTCTTTGTTGTGTCGTCATCTGTGTTTTCCCCCTTAGCTGTGTGTTTCCCCAATTTTGTGGTTTCCCCTTTTTTGTCCCAGGCTTGGTTGAGATTTTGTTGTTTTCTTGAGTTTTTGTTTATTGCTAACCTCCAGCAATAAAAGCTATTTGATAGTGATGGGAAGTTCGGTTCTTTTCAGAGAGCCGGCTCTTTAGGCTGACACTCACTGTCTTATTAATATCGCTATATCCACAGTGTTCCTGACTTCGTGCCATTACTCATAATTCATAGCGGAAGCCGGTAGTTTACTTCCATTTGCGCTGTTGTTTACGGTTGCGGGCTTACACACTTGCCGTTCATTTAAACATTTTGACACTGCAGTTTCTTTTACCTGGCCTAAATGGTACCACATCGGAGGTGGATACATTGCAAAGATGTTTTAAAAAGCAGCGAGGTAACAGTGCTTCACCCGTTGCTTGTGCAAATGACATGAAATTATGGCCCGAAGTCAGCTACATCAACATTATCAGTTACTTTGTTTTTTCCGAAGGTGTTGATGGCAAGGAATCACGTAATTATAAGAGCACCACATTACCTTCAAAGCAATAAAATCAATAAAGTAATGCTTAACAAACAAGGCAACGTTGTTTTCCTTAAAGCAGCTGTAGAGCCGAGCCAGAGCATCAGCCAAGCTAATCGCTTAGCCTGGGTCATGCTAAGGGAAAGTGGAGTGGTGGAGACAGTCAGCTGTTTGCATTTAGGCTCTTGTTCAGCTACCAAAGAAGAGACGGCTCTTTCGGCTCTCAAAAGACTCCTCAGATTTTATTTAAAAAATATGTGTAAAATTAATTACTGTAATTACTAAAGACTTTGCACAGTGGACACTCTATCACATTAAAATTTGTCCAAACTTTACTACGTTTTCTGTCACTCATTTTCCTCACTGTTCCCACATGTAGCCTCAATGTAAAGCGCAACTTCCTCTTGCTCTTTCCGGTCTCTGAGCGAACATTGCAGGCACCTCTCCCTCTGTGTCTGATCTGTGTGGACTCACTGTGTGGTGTGTCGCTCCGTGTGGGCACATAGATTCTGCCACGCATCTTAACCAATCAAGTGCGGCCTCAACAACAACAAAAGAAACCGCTGACAATCAGGAGCTGGCTCTTATTCATTGGGAGTCGGCTCTTCTGATTCACTATCAAGCATCGTGTCATGGCCGGGGAGGAAACAGGCGAGGAATGGCTGACACGAAGGACTCCAGAAGTCAGCGTAACTTAAAAGGGATTTATTTAAGCAGGGGAAAAACAAATACAAAAATCTTGGAAGGGAGACGACGGGCAAACACAGGGAACACACGGGCACACAACATCAACGACGCGACAAGGAACACATGGAAACTGAGGGCTTAAATACACACTGGGTAATCAGGGCAAGAGGAAACAGCAGGGAACAACAGGTGAGGCAAATGAAACTAATTACACAGGGGAAGCAAAGCTGAACACAAAGCACAGGAAAACCAGACTGTCAAAATAAACAGGAAGTGACAAACCAAGGAACATACTGACTAAACAACAGGCACAGACTCAGGACAGAGACGCAGACATATCACAACACTAGGAAACACAAGACATCAACCTACTGGGAGGACACACTCAGGAAATAAACTAACACAAAACGCTGGGCCAACGGCCCAGGACATGACAGTACCCCCCCCTCAAAGGCCGGCTCCCGACGGCCAAAACAAGAAACAAAACCAGACCAGGGCGGGAGGCGGGGGACCAGGAAGGAGGGCCCGAAACAAAAACAGACAGGGAGCAAACAAAGTCAGGAACAAACCCAAAAACACAAGGAAGCACTGGAGCAAGGGTAGAGCACAAGGGCAAAAAACAATAAGCACAAGGAACCGAACAAAGAAAAGCAATGGCACAAGCTGAATACAGTCCAAAAACCAGAGCAAAAACACGGGGATGAGAAAACAAAAAAAAACAACCGGATGAAACAAAAAGCGACGGCACAAGGCCGGAGAGCTCCAATGTCCAAAACAGGGGGTCGAAACAAGGAACAGTCCAGGAGCTATGACAAAACAAAAACAGCAGGGGAAAAAACAGTCCACAGTTCAGGGGAGTCAGTGGGAAATCCAAAACAAAAAACACACAGTTCAGGAGGCCGCAGAGGCCAAGGGGCCACAAAGCAAAGTCTCAACGAGGGAGGCCGACCGCGCCCCCAGCGGCGGCGGCGGCGAGGACGAGAAGGAATCACTGGAGGCCGACCGCGCTCCCAGCGGCGGCGGCGACGACGAGGGGGAGTCACTGGAGGCCGACCGCGCTCCCAGCGGCGACGACGAGGAGGAGTCACTGGAGGCCGACCGCGCTCCCAGCGGCGGCGACGAGGAGGAGTCACTGGAGGCCGACCGCGCTCCCAGCGGCGGCGGCGACGACGAGGAGGAGTCACTGGAGGCCGACCGCGCTCCCAGCGGCGGCGGCGACGACGAGGAGGAGTCACTGGAGGCCGACCGCGCTCCCAGCGGCGGCGGCGACGACGAGGAGGAGTCACTGGAGGCCGACCGCGCTCCCAGCGGCGGCGGCGACGACGAGGAGGAGTCACTGGAGGCCGACCGCGCTCCCAGCGGCGGCGGCGACGGGGAGCAGGCACCGGAGGCTGACCGTGCTTCCAGCGGCGGCGGCGGAGACGAGGAGAAGACACTGGAGGCCGACCGCGCGGCATGCGGCGGCGACGAGGAGGGGTCACTGGAGGCCGACCGCGCTCCCAGTGGCGGCGGCGACGAGGGGGAGTCACTGGAGGCCGACCGCGCTCCCAGCGGCGGCGGCGACGACGAGGAGGGGTCACTGGAGGCCGACCGCGCTCCCAGCGGCGGCGGCGACGGGCGACCCCGGGCTCTGGTGGGGAACCCTCGGGTGACGTGGAGCGCTCGGACTGAGCAGAGACCCCCACCGGCTCGGACTGAGCGGGACCCCCTGGCTCGGAGCGCTCGGACTGAGCGGAGACCCCCATCGGCTCGGACTGAGCGGGACCCTCGTGCGCGGAGCGCTCGGACTGAGCGGGACCCTCTGGCGCGGAGCGCTCGGACTGAGCGGAGACCCCCATCGGCTCGGACTGAGCGGGACCCTCTGGCGCGGAGCGCTCGGACTGAGCGGGACCCCCTGGCTCGGACTGAGCGGAGACCCCCATCGGCTCGGACTGAGCGGGACCCTCTGGCGCGGAGCGCTCGGACTGAGCTGAGCCCATGGGCTGAACGGGGCCTACATAGTGAGGCACCGGATGCGTAGGCTGGGACCGCGGAACAGGGCACACTGCTGCTTTATTGAGCAGCAGGGGCTGCTCGGGGAATAGCCGAGGTGCAGGGGACTGCGTGGAAGCAGGCCGGGAGACGACTGGCTGCGTGGAAGCAGGCCGGGAGACGACTGGCTGCGTGGAAGCAGGCCGGGAGACGACTGGCTGCGTGGAAGCAGGCCGGGAGACGACTGGCTGCGTGGAAGCAGGCCGGGAGACGACTGGCTGCGTGGAAGCAGGCCGGGAGACGACTGGCTGCGTGGAAGCAGGCCGGGAGACGACTGGCTGCGTGGAAGCAGGCCGGGAGCTAGGGAGATCTGGCTGCGTGGAAGCAGGCCGGGAGCTAGGGAGATCTGGCTGCGTGGAAGCAGGCCGGGAGCTAGGGAGATCTGGCTGCGTGGAAGCAGGCCGGGAGCTAGGGAGATCTGGCTGCGTGGAAGCAGACCGGGAGCGAGGGAGATCTGGCTGCGTGGAAACAGACCGGGAGCTAGGGAGATCTGGCTGCGTGGAAACAGACCGAGAGCTAGGGAGATCTGGCTGCGTGGAAACAGACCGGGAGCTAGGGAGATCTGGCTGCGTGGAAACAGACCGAGAGCTAGGGAGATCTGGCTGCGTGGAAACAGACCGAGAGCTAGGGAGATCTGGCTGCGTGGAAACAGACCGAGAGCTAGGGAGATCTGGCTGCGTGGAAACAGACCGAGAGCTAGGGAGATCTGGCTGCGTGGAAACAGACCGAGAGCTAGGGAGATCTGGCTGCGTGGAAACAGACCGAGAGCTAGGGAGATCTGGCTGCGTGGAAACAGACCGAGAGCTAGGGAGATCTGGCTGCGTGGAAACAGACCGAGAGCTAGGGAGATCTGGCTGCGTGGAAACAGACCGAGAGCTAGGGAGATCTGGCTGCGTGGAAACAGACCGAGAGCTAGGGAGATCTGGCTGCGTGGAAACAGACCGAGAGCTAGCTGACACTGGGGCCTGAGAGGGAGCTGACACTACTGGAGCTACAGAAGGAGCAGGAGCTGAGGGAACTGGGACCAAAACCGAAGGAACTAAGACAGGGGCTGAGGGAACTGACTGAGAGGGCACTGAAACAGCTGACACTGGGGACCGAGGAAGAGTTACTGGAGCTGACTGAAGGCGAGGGAGAGCGACTGGAGCTAGAGCTGACTGAGACCCTGCTGCTGCAGCTAACACAGAAAACCGATGCGAAGGCTTGGACCTGGCTGCCCCCACCCGCGGAACAGGTGCGAGTGCCGAGGTCAGCCCGTCCGTGGCCGCCCCCACCCGCGGAACAGGTGCGAGTGCCGAGGTCAGCCCGTCCGTGGCTGCCCCCACCCGCCGAACAGGTACAGGTGCAGGGGAAGCTGGAGCTAAGGGAGCTGGAGCAGGGTGAACAGAGGGAGCTGGAGCTAACTGAGGGGTCTGGGACTGCGACTGAGGAGGAGCTGGAGCTACAGCTGACTTGGAACACTGCGACTGAGGGGGAGCTGGAGCTACAGCTGACTTGGAACACTGCGACTGAGGGGGAGCTGGAGCTACAGCTGACTTGGAACACTGCGACTGAGGGGGAGCTGGAGCTACAGCTGACTTGGAACACTGCGACTGAGGGGGAGCTGGAGCTACAGCTGACTTGGAACACTGCGACTGAGGGGGAGCTGGAGCTACAGCTGACTTGGAACACTGCGACTGAGGGGGAGCTGGAGCTACAGCTGACTTGGAACACTGCGACTGAGGGGGAGCTGGAGCTACAGCTGACTTGGAAGACTGCGACTGAGCAGGCGCTACAGCTGACTGAGGCGAGAGTGGCTGGGGAGGAGCACGGCGACGCCGGGAGCGCTGCTTCCTTCGCGTTCTGTTGGAGTGGGAAGCACGATTCTCAGCATCCAGGATGTCCACCAGCAGAGGTGAATCAATAATCTCCACATCATCTGGCAGCCAAGAGAGGTCTGGGGAGGCGGTGGGCTGTGGGTGAAAGGATGACGGCGGATCCGGAAAGCGAGGCAGCGCCTGTGGTGCTGAGCTGCAGTGGTGCGGAGGAGACGACGGAGGTGAGATGACCGGCTGCAGGAGAGGTGAATTAGTGATGGCTTGGAGGAAAAAGGTTGTGTCTTTGCCCTGGACAGGGCGACCAATATTATACAGTTTAGCTTGTAAGTTTTTCCGGAGCATGATTATGGAATGGGCAAGGGAGGCAGTGTCAGGATGGGTGAGGAGCCAAGTGGAGGAAGAAAAAAGTCTGCAGCAGAAAATTGCCTGAATAATCTGACGGGGTTCATCAGTGGCATGAATGATGTTCCTGGAGAGATCTATGAGCTCCAAAATCACTTCCTCTTGCTCGGAGGGGCTCCTGGTATCCGCGGGGTCCATAGTCTGGTCGCGTCGTTCTGTCATGGCCGGGGAGGAAACAGGCGAGGAATGGCTGACACGAAGGACTCCAGAAGTCAGCGTAACTTAAAAGGGATTTATTTAAGCAGGGGAAAAACAAATACAAAAATCTTGGAAGGGAGACGACGGGCAAACACAGGGAACACACGGGCACACAACATCAACGACGCGACAAGGAACACATGGAAACTGAGGGCTTAAATACACACTGGGTAATCAGGGCAAGAGGAAACAGCAGGGAACAACAGGTGAGGCAAATGAAACTAATTACACAGGGGAAGCAAAGCTGAACACAAAGCACAGGAAAACCAGACTGTCAAAATAAACAGGAAGTGACAAACCAAGGAACATACTGACTAAACAACAGGCACAGACTCAGGACAGAGACGCAGACCTATCACAACACTAGGAAACACAAGACATCAACCTACTGGGAGGACACACTCAGGAAATAAACTAACACAAAACGCTGGGCCAACGGCCCAGGACATGACACATCGGGTCTTAGAGCTGGCTCTTTTGTGAACAACATATCACTTCTACTTGAGTTTAATTCTGTCTTGCATCTTGTGTTTGGGTTCACCCCTTCCTGCCACACAACCATACATGACAATTAGATTAGATTAGATTAAACTTTATTGATCCCTTTGGGAGGGTTCTGTCAGGGAAATTAAAGATAAATATGATTTGAACCACCACAGTGCAGTACCTTTAATTCCTATGGTATGCTGTAATCTCTGTAATAAAATATTATGATCAACAGTATTGAATGCTGCCGGACAAGCACAGAGATGAGTCCACTGTCAGAAACCATAAGATCATCAAGGCAATCTAGCTAGAAAATTCACAGCCTGGAAGTATTGGATGATAGCCACTCCCACTTGCTAAGTGCAGAGAGAGCCTGGTGCAGCACTGGCAGGTCAACTGCTGGGTAGAACACTAGATCATTCATAACCTTCACTACTGCTGTTTCTGTACTATGATGAATTCGGAAACCTGACTGAAACTCTTCAAATAAACTGTTCCTCTGCAGATGATCAGTTAGCTGTTTTACAACTACTCTTTCAAGACTTTTTGAGAGAAAAAGAAGTTTGGAGATTGGCAACTGGGTCAAGTGATGTTTTTTTTTTAAAGTAATGTTTAATTACTGCCATTTTAAAAGCCTATGGCACACTTAACTCAGAAAGATCAATTGGAGAGAAAGAGTCTAAATAAATATCAGCAGTACTGAAAGTAGCTGAACATAAAGATATGTCTGTGAGATGATTATGAATATATATATATTTTTTTATCTCTAATAGTTAACATGTTATTCGTGAAGAAATTCATGAAGTCATTACTTCACACAACCACCACTGTGTGATTGCTTACTCTGATGTTTTACTGATGTTGGGTTAAGTGAAGCCAGATGAACGAAATATATCCCAGTTATGTTGAACTTATTTTGATGTACATAGCCAGATTAGTTATCAAAGCATAAAAAAAAGCTCTTATAATTCAAACAACATGGGTTTAATACTTATAAATTCTTTAAAGCCAGAAAGCAATTTGGTATTTATTTTTATCATTATCTCAAAATTGTGTGCTATTTACAGTATTTATTTCTTAATGTCCGTGACAGCTTTACACCTCAGTATTTAAATCTGACTTCTCTTTGTTCTGGCTGGTGTTCACTGACTTCATGTCAGGTTGAGAGCGTGTCTCCTCTTCCTGGAAAGCAGTCTTCACCCAATTCAGGACGGGTTGGTGGATTTCTTTCTTAAAATCTTGGCCCATGAATACATATAGCAGTGGATTCAGACAGCTATTGAGAAAGGCCAAATTTGTCGCAAAAGGCATCCCAATATCAATGATAAACTGTAATGTTATATTAGGAAATGTGAAATTCACCAGCTCAATTAGACTCATGATGTGAAAGGGAACCCAGCACAGAAAAAAGGTGATGATAATAGCAGCAATGATCTTAAAAGGACGACGTGATTGGCTGGCCAGGGTGCGATTTCTTCTGAGACGATGGATTATGACAGCATAGCAGTGGACAATGACAGTGAAGGGCACTGCAAAAAGCAGGAGGAAGCGGGTGATGATGATAATCTGATATTGAAACTTTTCTGGCTGATTTACGGATGGTGTTTTAATAGTGTAGCTTTTAACGCAGATGATTTTTCCTTCAGTCTCAGACACTTTCCATGTGTTCACGAAGAAAAAATATGGAGCACTGAGAGTTAAAGCCAGTATCCAAACACCCGCACTTACACAGGATGCCTTGCGTACATTTCGGTGGTTCTGAGCCCAGACGGGCCACACCACAGACACACATCTGTCCACACTGATCACCACCAGAATGTAGACACTGGCAAACATGTGCAGAAAGAGTGCAGTGATGTTCAGCTTGCACACGACATTGCCAAAAGGCCAGTGCATCCCTAAGGCCTTGTATGTCACAGTCAGGGGGAGATATGCAGCAAAAAGGAAGTCAGCCACAGCAAGGTTGAGGTACCAAACTGTGTTAACTGTTTTCTTCATCTTGAACCCGGTCACCCAGATAACCACTCCATTCCCGAGCACACCAAGGACAAAGATCAGGGAGAGAAAAACAAGACACATGATACTGAGAGAATGTTTCAGTTCAGCAAAATTGTCAATATCCACAGAGCCATTTCCATCAGGTGCAGAGGTTGTATTAATTTGATTGAAAGCATTAGTGGTCATCTTCATCACCATCTAGAGACCTGCAGCATTAACATAAAGAAACAATATGAACACATGCAAAAGTCATCTTTAGTTTTTATACTCTATTTACTCTTAAATTTCTACTTGATGTTTAGTACAGCTAAAGTTACATCACTGAAGACTGTCTATATCAATACTTAGTATTAAAACAACACAAACAGTGATTTCACTTACATATTAATGCACTGACGTAGGTCTAGATTACAAGAGTGATGAGCCAAGAAAGAAGTGAAGAGCAGTGATTATGTCAATTTAACTAATTCCGATCAGAAAAATTATATAGACATGAATAATAATAATAATAATAGTAATGAGCATGTGTAGAGCCTGCTTGTTGTTGACACACTGACTCATGAAGTTACTGAAATTATCTGTGAAAAGCTTAAAACTTTCCTTTATGATAAAGCTTATAGTTAGGGCTCTCTGGCTCTCTTCCACAGCATGTCTTTTGTCCTGTCTCCTTCCCCTCAGCCCCAACCGGTCGCGACAGATGGCTGCCCCTCCCTGAGCCTCGTTCTGCTGGAGGTTTCTTCCTGTTAAAATGGAGTTTTTCCTTCCCACTGTCGCCAAATGCTTGCTCATAGGGGGTCGTTCTAAGGTCTTGACTTTAGAATATAAAGCGCCTTGTGGCGACTGTTTGTTGTGATTTGGCACTATATAAATAAAATTGAATTGAATTGAAAGTTGTAGGAAAATGAGGACAGTCATTTTCTATTGCTGTGCCCTAGCGCTGTCACTTTCACAAAAATTAGATACAAGCATGAAAAAGGAACACAATTTGGCGACCAAAGGTTTTAGAAAAGTTATTTTAAAACATCTTAAATGTTGAATTCTTCAAAAAGCAGTTTTTGTAGAATGTGTTAAATTATTTGTTAATTTCATTTATTTTACTTTTGGGTCAAATCAAGGGTATCTGTACATTAAAAAAAAGTTTTTTCTTTTTTTAGATTCCTAGTGTAACATAATGGCAAAGGAAACGTGCACTTTTCAACACTCTCAGGCCAGCAGTAGATGATGCAGAGGAACAAAACCAGATTATGAGTCATTTGTCATCAAAAAAAAAAAAAAAGAACAAGGCGAAAAGACATCTTTACTTGTCTTATTCATTAGGTGTGACAGACTGCTGCCAAAAACAAAAGTGTATGTAATGAGGATTCACAGTTCCTTAAATAATGTAGCATCTATCAGTGTATCGTTTAGCTTGGATGTGTGTATTTATGTGTGTTTGCCGTATCAGTTCCATGCCGTAGCACAACCTTTGTCTTTTTCTGTTTAGATTTTTTTGTTTCCATAAGTCTTTGATCTCTTTTATTTTGAGTGTTATAAGCAGTATACATAGGAAATAACTGACTTTAAAAAATATATATATATATTACATTCAATCAGTTCTGCAAAGTGAAGTGAATATGTATAGGAGAAACAATAAAAAAATAAAACTGTTTAAAAGTGATTTGTTACATGTAGTTACATTTATTATGTTCACTGTAAGTAATTAAGTCATTTTCAAGTTGTTTTTTTTTCCCCAAGTTGCAGCGTACTGATCTCCAAAAAAAGTATTGCTGCGATTAATCAGGCTTAAAAATACAAACATTTCATGACCAGAGTTGTGATAAATATTTGTCTCTAGCCGAACAGCAAATACCTAATGATTTTAAAATTGCATAAAAGCAAAAATAATGAAGCTTGTGTACCTTTAGCAGCTCTCTTATTGCTTGTAGATGAACCCACTGCAGAAGAGTACCTGATCAGTCTCTCACAGGTTAATGTGACTTACATTACTCTGCAGGCCGGATTTCACCACCCAGAATGAGATAGAGCCACAGGAAGTTTGCAAAATTTCTGAGAAATTCTCAGCTTCTCTGAGAGAGACAGAAAGAGAGGGAAAGTTGTTCCATTGTCATCAATCTTCCATGCAATATATTACAATAAAGACATTCTGCTGAATTTCTGTGGAAAAAAAATTCAGCAATTATTAGAATATCTAAGTGTAATTTTTGTTGACAACAATATGACCCTACTACAGCATCCTGTTTTGGGTTCTTGCCCAATTTTCTTCTTAACTCTCAAAGTCAGTAAGTTTTGAAATAAGTCTGAGGAAACCCAGTGTTATTACACAAGCAGTAAAACATGACATAATAATCTACATATAATAAGACATACATTGTAATGCTTATTGCCCAAGCTAACAATGACCGCCTCCAGTGCTGTTGGATAACAGGGTGCTGGTGGAAACTGTGTTACTGTTAGCTAAAGACAAAGGAAGAGGAAAGAGGGAAGGAGACAGAGAGAAGGAAAGGCAGGAGTGTGGAGTTGAGGCTAGGGACTTTAAATTTAGGGACTATGGTAAAGTAAAATAAAGGAAAATGAGTTTTTAGCTGTTCCACCAAATCCACAGCTCTCGAGCTCAAAGGGAGAGAGTTCCAGAGTCAGGTGACCACTATTGCAAAACCTCTGTCTGCTTTAGTGTTCAGCCTTGTATGATGTACGTAAACCCAGTAGGCCCTGATCACATGACCTCAGGGACCTGATGGGGACATATGGTTGTAAAAGTTCACTGATCTAAGCTGGCACTTGTCCATGAAGAACTCTAAAAGTCAAAATAAGAATCTTAAACTGGAGCCAGTGTAATTAGATTAGCAATGGTGTGACATGAAAGTACTTCGAAGGTTTTTTCAGAAGCAGAAGTGGGAGAGAGTTGGCTGATGTGACAGAGAGAAGAAAGGTAGCTATATTATGTGTGGAGGAGACCAATTGGAAGGGAAGCAAGGCCAGAAGCATCAAAGGTGGATTTAAGCTGTTGATGTAGATAGAAAGAGAAACTGAGTAGGGGTGATCTTGAAAGAAGAGTGTGTGAATAGTATTGTGGAGGTGAAGAGAGGGCCAGAAAAGATTATGAGTTTGAAGTTCGAAATTGAAGGGGTGATGTTGAATGTTGTCACTGGATAGGCCCCACAGGTTGGATGTCAGTTAGAAAAAAGAGAGGAATTCTGGAGTAAATTGGACAAAGGGGTAGAGAGTGTCCCAGGGGAGAGAGTGGTGACTGGAGCAGACTTCAATGGACATATAGTGGAAGGAAACAGAGGCGTTGAGGTGGTGTTAGGTAGGTATGGTGTTAAGAAGAATCACAAATGTATGAATTAGCTTCACAGCAAAACTCTGAGACAGGATGTTTCTAATTTTAGAGATAATGCGTAAATGCAAAAAAGCAGTTGTACATATTTGCTTAATATGTGCACTGAAGGACATATTCTGGACAAAAATGACTCCAGGATTCCTCCAAGGACAAGGTAATGCCGGACTAAGTATCTGGTTAGACACCATGTTTCTAATTGTTTGTAGTGCTGAGTCCAATAACTTCAATTTTATCTGAATTTAGAAGCAGGAAATTAGAGGACATCCAGGCCTTTGTCTTTAAGACGTTGTTTGTGTGGTACATCTAAACAATGTAACCACATTGGTGTCGGTTTAAAAGTTACAATTTTAATGTCACTTAATAAGTGTTCCTTTTATAGCCTACATGAATATCGGGTTTATGATTGTTTACTTTGCATAAGTAGTCCAGTTTAAGTAATATTGTGGAGGAGCTGAGCCTTTGTGTACCTCTCAGTCCTGGAGAAAGACAAGAGTGTTGGTGTGCTTCTTACTCTTCTGCTCTACATTTATTTTACAGGTCAGTACCCGGTTGAAACAACTGTGAGTTAAAGCCTTAAGCTTTGCATCATGTCCAGGTTGCTTAGTCACTGCGTAGGATAATTTGTGAGGACAGTTTTATTGAGGACTGTTGAGTCGCGGTCAGTAATGGCAGGAACGCCGAGCCATGTTGCCTTGTTAAGTCTTGTGATAATTAGTGTCTTTCCCGCAATGTTGAATTTGTGCCTGAAATATGGTTACAGGAACCAAAATTACCATATTAATCACATCCTTCATATGTAAATGTCTCCCAATCTAACGCCTGATGTGACCTGAAGAGTTTTATAAACACAGAATGCTGAACAGTTCCAGATTATTAATGTTGTCGTGTTAATGCCAGACTGTCAGTGTTAACTTGCTGTATTAGGGAAGTATGTTACAGCCACGAGAGTTTATAGTTAATTAAAATTCCAAAGTGAAAAAGCACAGTGTAAAAGCACAGGTGAAGCACTGAGTCTTGCACGATTTAAATAGGAACCTACAGCACATTAAAGCTGCAGTATACATGTGTTGTTCACCAGTATTTTAAAAAGTTATCTGGAGATGTGAAAAAGGTGTAATTGCATATGGTTTTGAGTAATAAGAAATGAATGAAAGCAGAATGTCACTCTATTCTGACTTTATCTATTTTGATGGTTTGTACTGGACATTTAAAGCACTGAAATAGATTGTAAATGAGTTGAAAAGAAATTAATATACGCAGTCTGGATAAAGACAAGAGTGTTGTGTGCTTCTTACTCTTCTGCTCTACATTTATTTTACAGACATTCTTTTTGTTACTGGAGTCCCTGTGTCAGACAGGACCTGCAACATTTGTCATCTGGCTTCATGGATAGATAAAGCTGGATATCATCTGCATAGCAATGAAAATGCATGCAATGCCTTCTAGTAATATTGCCTAAGCTAAATATGTATAGTGTAAATAGAACTGATCCTAGCACAGAACGCTGTGGAACTCCATAATTAACCATAGTGTGTGAAGAAGACTCCCCATTTGCATGAACATAGTGGAGTCTATTAGATAAATATGGTTCAAACCACTACAGCTCAGTACCTTTTAATACCTATGGCATGCTCTAATCTCTGTAATAAAATATTGTGCTCAACAGTGTCAAAAGCTGCACTGAGGTCTAACAGGACAAGTACAGAAATGCGTCCACTGTCAGAGGCTCTAAGAAGATCATTTGTAACCTTCACTAATGCTGTTTCTGTACTGTGATGAATTCTGAAACCTGACTGAAACTCTTCAAATAAACCATTCATCTGCAAATGATCAATTAACTGTTTTACAACCACTATTTCAAGAATTTTTGAGCAAAAAGGAAGGTTGGGTCAAATGATGGCAGAGATAGATTGATGATATTTAAAATTGAAGTATTAATTAATGGTGTTGTGTGTACATCTAATGTGTGGAGGTGTTAGGATGGACGAGACGAGACTGCCCTATGTTATCTACAGTATTCCTGACATTGTGCCATTACCCCTAATTCATAGTGGAAGCCGGTAGTTTACTTCCGTTTGCGCTGTTGTTTATGGTTGCGGGGTTACACACTTGCCGTTCATTTAAACATTTTGACACTGCAGTTTATTTTACCTGGCGTAAATGGTACCACATTGGCGGTGGATACATTGCAAAGATGTTTTAAAAAGCAGCGAGGACAATTCAGTAACAGTGCCTCACCCGTCACTTCTCACTGACTGGGTAAATGACATGAAATTATGGCCCGAAGTCAGCTACCTCAACATTATCAATTACCTTGTTTTTTCCGAAGGTGTTGATGGTGAGGAATCATATATAAGAGCACCAGATTAACTTCAAAACAATAAAATCAATAAAGTAATACTGAACAAACAAGGCAACGTTGTTTTCCTTAAAGCAGCTGTAGAGCCGAGCCAGCGCATCGGCCAAGCTAAGCACTTAGCATGAGTCATGCTAAGGGAAAGTGGAGTGGTGGAGACAGTCAGCTGTTCCTGTATCGAGGATTAAGGAAATCATGTAGTGATGCTGCAGCTATTCTGTGGAAGGTATATCACTGATCTGGATATCAGAGTGTTCAGATCACTGAAACAGAAACACTGGACTGGCTGAAGGCTGTGATCGAGGAGACACGCAGCTGTCATCTTGCTAACTGCTACGTGTTTACATGAAGGCAGGCATTGTTTAAGCTTTGTGTAGGCTGTATACTGTAGTGTCACACTATAAATAAAATAACGTAAAAAAATAAGAGGCTGTACATTAAAGGAAGACTTAAAACATAAGGAGAATAATACGGTAATAGGATGTGCAACTGGGTAGTATAATTTGGGGGAAAAAGAACAAATTTACAGAATAAAATAATTTGAAAAAATGTACAGACTGATGTAGTGACAACCGACAACAGTACAAGTTGAATCCGAGCCCATGTTCCAACTAATAAAGCCGCCTGTTATAGCACAAAGTAACCGAATTTTGTCATTAACTCTGGCTCTAACTTTGGTTAACGGGAAGTATAAAACCGTACAGCGGAAGTAGCAGTCTGTCATGCCAGCCTACGTATGCTCTTCCAGAAACCCGTGGATAAGTCGGATAAGTTTAGCGCTAAAGCCCTCCTCAGCTCCCGCCACACCCAACCGATCTACACAATCTCCATGCATCGGCCTGTGAGTGTCTATACAGTCATGTGATGTCTGAACTGGCTGCCCAGGGCAAATCAGTTCATTTCACTGGAAACAATCATGTCAAGCACATTTGAATTTGACTTAGGCGATTTTTACTGTATGTGCATGAAAAATGCAAATCACCATAGCGCCGAAACAGTGTGAGCCCTGAGCTTGTTTCTCTTCAATAAGACAATCCTATCTGGGGGGAATGGAAAACAATGATACCAGAAGTGTGATGTTGATGTCCAGAAAATCTCGCTTCACATAAATATGATTTCACAAATAGCAACAGGGTTTTTAGGGCTGTTGTGGTGATCTCCGGGTATTCTGCCAAGACTTTTATCTGTCTGGAACATTCTTTTGACCCCCTTCCCGAAGAAACTTTCCAGAAACGTTTCTTTTTTAGTCATTTTTGCTAGGTTGTGGTTTAATTTTAGCGGTATCACGTGACCGAGACAAGCGTCTTGACAAGTGTCTTGACATGTGTCAAGAGTGAGTAACAAGCGGAATCCGACCATTTTTCAAAATAAAACATCATTCAGACTCATCATAAATAAAATGGAAATAATGTTATTTATTTATTCAGTGCAACCAGGGTACCAAATGACCCATGGCTCGGTACCGGTCCGCGGCCTGGGGGTTGGGGACCTCTGGTCTAATACGCATGTTGATGGTTTGGAGGAACTCAGAAAGATTCAAGATTCAAGAAGACTTTATTGTCATTATATGTAAACATATAACGAAATTTACATTCCAGAACACCCATCCAAGAGAAATACAAACACAGAAACAAACAGGGGGGACAGGTGTCTGAGGTCGTGCAGCTGTTTTACCTGCGCTACCTTTAGCAGGAAAACAGAAAGAGATACACTGGGAAAGGTAGGTTAAAAAAAATCATCTCGTATTGTGTTCATTATGAGCACCTTACGAGGTTCCAAAAAAACACCTCAGCAAAGCAGCAGCACATTTAAAGCCTGGAGAGCACTAGGGTGGGTAGGGGAGGGGCTGCCAGCTGAGACGAGCAGGATACTGTGATGGCCACACAGCTTCCAAGACCAGCAGTTCATGATAATGTTCATGATAAGATGGTATAGTCAGCCTTGGTTGCCAGGATACCAGTTAATACAGGTCACAACACGGGGCGGGGGTGAAGAGCATCTGTTTACAAAACATCTCCAAGAGGCGATTTAGATACACAGCCATCCAAGGCCGTCTGGGAGCCAAATAGTGCAATTGTTTTGGTTCAGGCCGTCATAACTATTTGCTGACAGACCTTACAGTTTTCTGGTTACCTCTCAGCAGTCCAATAATCCGAATTTGGTTCTACTCCGCCACACAGAATAGGCACTCCAACACTCCTCCAGATGTAATCCACTTTGATTCAGGTCTGCTGAGTCTGATTGAGTTCGTACTGTTTCTGCATTCCTCATAGGCAGCCTTACTAGGGCCTGAACAGCTGCCTGGAAACCAGGTATCCCCAGGTCCATTTCGGGGAAAGAAAATCCTGGTATCATGCCACGGCCACACAGTGCAGCCAGGAATGTTATCTTCCATCCCCACAGGAATCCATAACATAGCAAGCTGGGTGTGTAGTCGGACCAGAGGAAAGAGGGTTCCCCTTCTCCCAATCTCCTTGTGATGAGAATTTGGCCATCAATAATGTTGAGAGACCAGCTGACCAGATCCATAATTTAGTTTCCAGTTCAGGGATGTGTGAAGAGACGCTGTAAGCAGCGAAGCAGCAAAAACCAGGGGTAGATAGGAAAGCTGGGGAGAAGAGAAAAATGCGTCCGTCTCCACCAAGAGCAGGAAGGAAAAAAAAAAAAAATCAATCAGAGAGAATGTCTACATCAGGGGTGGACAACTCAAGGCCTCGAGAGCAGGTGTCCTGCAGGTTTTAGATGTGTCCCTGATCCAACACACCTGAATCAAATGGCTGAATTACCTCCTCAGTATGCAGTCAAGTTCTTCAGAGTCCTGCTAATGACTTCTATATTTGACTCAGGTGAAAATGTGTTCAAAGAGGAAGGCTGAAAAGGTGCACCTCTCCAAAGTGTTTCCATTCTGAAACACTCATTGTGGCTAAAGTTTAAAAAAAAAAAAAAGTTTGTCAAAGACTGAGACTGTAAGAAGATAAGATGTAACAAGATAGGATGAGAAACTCATTGCAATGAAAAATCTAGATTCTCTAGCATTTATGGGATAGCACCAAGAAATTTGATTCTAAGTGATGACATATAGCTATGATAATTTTTAGTGAAGGACAAGATAATTTAGGATAAGATGAGATAAGGAATACTGGAATATGTTTAAAATAGAAAGTTTGGTTTGTTACACACAATTTAATATATTATTTGTATTTATTTAAATAAATTAAAAAAATTAAGAATAAATTATGAACTTTTTGATTTGTAAAAGTACAAATAATGACCAATTATACAGTATACTATTTTCAGCTGCTCCCTCATTCACAAGGGGCACCACAGCAGGTAGCTCCACTTGTTTGATTTGGTGGAGATTTTACATTAGATTTTACATTGGTTCCTGACACAACCTTAAAGGGATTTATGTCTTTTCCCAGGATCAAACAAGGGATGAAATCCTTGGACCATTGTCAGACTCTACACTGGTGCCCTGATGTTGTCAGGGATACATACAAGCATGTGGGGCCCATACAAATGACTGAGTACCATTTTGAGTTGCTACAGTGAAATTTCAGTAAAATGGAGGAACCTGCTGCATCATTTTTTTCACTTTGAGTTTTGGATGTCTTTGGATTCAGCCCTATGTAGTTTGATAATTTTCATTTCCATCAAACAATGGGGTATCCTTTTGATCCTAACACATTACCCAGACACACATGTATCCAGCATGATTTTTTGTCCTATTGAGATTATTATGAGCACATTGTAGGTTCTTATTATGAGCACCTTGAGGCAACTGTTGTTGTGATTTGGTGCTATATAAGTAAAACTGAATTGAATCTAATGTGTTTTCACAGTATTCCTTTATTTTTTTGAGCAGTGCATTTATGCTTCATAAATGAAGTATGATTTTAAAGCTGCCTTTCTAGTTGACACATAAGGGAGGAAAATGGTTTAGAGCACACTGAATGATTTGAAGCTTTTATTTCTGCCAACAGTTTTGCCAAATTAAAGTTATTAAAAGCTGCAAATCAGTCATGTGCTACAAAGTTTTTCTTTTCTAGACTGCTGTCATATTGCTGTTTATGTAAAATAGCTCCCTCTACTGGATAACAATATTAGTAGTGTGCGTTCTCTTACTAGGTATTTAAAAATAATTATGCAGTGTTATGCATGTGATCAATTCATACACATTTGCTTTATTTATTTTATATAACTTTATTTATAGGTGGAGAAGCAGCAAAGTCCAAAATTACACAAAGTCAACCAGAAACAGCAGTAATACTGATTCTGACGTTACTGACTGGTTCTTTTTTCCAGGAAGTGACATTTTACAATTTCTGTAAGGTCCATAATGGTACAAACTTAATGCACAGCTGTGAGTTAAAGAAACAAAAAACAAACAAAAAAACAAGACAGCAAAGATCTATTAATTAATTAATACTGTAAGAGCAGTTAAATGTCCGTATTTATCAAAAGAGCCTTTTCATATAATTCAAATAATAAAGGTATACAAAGATTGACTCTGGAGTAATTTCTACTGCTAGTAAAAGGCCACAGACCAATATTATTATATTATTATTATTATTATTATTGTTATGTTGTTATTTATGGGTTCAGTATTTGTATTTGTTTCTTTATATCATGAACAAACTTATACCTCAGTATTCAAAGCTCTATTTGCTCTGTCTGGTGTGCAGTGAGAGTGCGTGTCTCCTCTTCCTGGAAGGCAGTCTCCAGCACATTCAGGATGGATTTTCGGACTTGATCCTTAAAATCTTGTCTGATGAACACATACAGCAGTGGATTGATGCAGCTGTTTAGAACAGCCAAATTGGTGGCAAGAGGCATCCCAACAGCAAAGATGTAGAGTAATATTTCACTTGGCGTCTCAGCTGTGAATATCTCCAGCTCTATTAGACACATAATATGAAAGGGAGCCCAGCATAAGAAAAAAGTGCCGATAATGGCAGTGATAATTTTAAAGGAGCGACTTGATTGACTGGCCAGGGCACTGCTTTTCCTGAGACGATGGATTATGACAGCATAACAGGAGACAATGGCAGTGAAAGGGACTCCAAATCCCAGGAAGAAGTGGAAGATGACAATGGCTTGAAGGCGAAACATGTTGTGAGATCGTGTTATAAAATCAAAAAGTGTGTCATAGCAGATGATTTTGTCTGCAGACTCTTGTTCAGTGTCCATGAAGAAAAAATATGGAGCCTTGACAATCAAAGCCACCGCCCACCCAGCCAGACTGACACAGGACGCCTTGTGTACATTTCGGTGGTTCTGAGCCCAGACGGGCCACATCACAGACACACATCTGTCCACACTGATCACCACCAGAATGTAGACACTGGCAAACATGTTCAGAAAGGTTACAGTGGTGCTCAACTTGCACATGAATTTCCCAAAAGGCCAGTGGGACTCTAAAACCAGGGATGTCACAGTCAGGGGCAGAAATGCTGCAAAGATGAAGTCAGCCACAGCAAGGTTGAGGTACCAAACTGTGTTTACAGTAGTTTTCATCTTGAACCCGGTCACCCAGATAACCACTCCATTCCCGAGCACACCAATGACGGAGACCAGGGAGAAAACAACAATAGACATGATGTTAAAGGACTCAAACAACTCATGAAACTTATTCCAGTCAGAGTCATCACTTTTTTCAGTCCCATTTTCAGCAGGAACAGGAGTTGCATTGCTTTGATTGAAACTGTTAGTGGTCATCGCTGTCATTGTCTTGAGACCTATAGTAGCAATAGAACAAACAAACAAACATCAATGTAACGTCATCTTTAATTTTTCTACTCCTTTAAATTTCAGCTTGATGTCTCGCACAGCTGAAGTTACAGCACAGCTGAGCCCTGTTCCAGGAAGCAGGTTTGTTAACCCTGAGATGAGGGAAACTCATGGTAACAGACTCTGTGAACCTAACCTGCTCATTGGCAGGTTTTATTCAACAGACTGAGTTTCTCTCTGACTCCACCACACCTGCTGCACCTGAACCACCTGTCTGACACTCGTTTCATCGTTCATAAATTTGCTGCCAAAACAATTAAAGGAGTGAATTTACAGATGTTTATATTTTTACAGGTACTGAAATCCTAGTTACACATTAGTATATTATTTTCTTGTATTTAACATGAGCACTTTTACAGTCATTCAGTTGTCAGCGATTGCATAACAGGTTTATAATCAGCTCAGAATCAAATCTATAGTCTCCATCTTTCTGACTTTGTTACTGTGTGCACAGTAATGCAGGTGTCGGACTGTCAGTCAGTTTCTCACGTTTACTGTACGTTACTGTAGCATCACTGTTTAAATCAAACGTATCTGTGTAAAGCTTTAGATGCATAACACACCGATCAGAGATCACTTATTTGTCACGTTTTAAAAGGTCAATGATGGAAAAATGTCTGGATCATGGAGATGATGTGAATATTTAAGTGAGGCTGAAATGATTTTAAGACTTTAAAACTGAACTACATGTACTTAAAGTGACTTAATTACAGCTGTAGACAGTCTGTGGTCAGAGCATTTTACTGAAATTTGTATTGATTGATTCAGATACATTAAGTTATGGTGTCTGAAATTCATAGTATGAATCTTGACAAATTGAAAATCATGTAAATCAGTCTCAGTGGGCCTACCCAGACCTGGATCTGCCCAAAGGGATCATAGGCTCCGTAACAGATCAGCAAACTGTGTCTGAGTCCACTTGCACAGCAGGAGGGATCCAAAATGCATTAAGATCGCGGATTCAGAATGGATAAGGGCCAGATCCAGTTTAGGCTCCAGTCATTTCCTAGCTCATCCTGTCTGGATCTGTTCATGATGGCTTAAATTTTCCCAAATGATCTGTATTCTTTATTTAAAATGGCTCAGTTTTTCTGTAAATCTTATTAAGCATTTTTATCTGGTAGTGGAAGAAATGATGAAATTCATAATATATAAAAAGTGAGGTTGCCACATTCCATCAGTAGATCCAATTTTTACTGAATAATTATTCAAATAATGAAATGGTCATAAATTGAAGCAAAAATAGTTTTTATTTAACAAAAAAAAAAAAGAAAAAAAACTGTCTTGAGTGCAGATCCACTCTAGAGTCTGCTGGTGTCTGGATATCGAATCTCACAGGTCAGTCAGTGTCCGATCTGTTTCTCCAAAATTTTTACTTCACTTTTTGTCTCCTGCATTTTGTTTCTGTCAGTTTGCAGTTGAATAATTAGATTAAAAAAAACCCCAAAAAACAAATGTGAAATCAGGATTCCAGCTACATCTGTTAAAAATTCATGTTGGATAAATGACGACAGAAAACAGTATAAAAGGAATTATATATTTTAAATCAAACTTTCATTCTGTCTATGATGATGACAGAGTGTCCCAAGCTAATAAAAATGTCTCTTTTCTCCCCTCCTGTTTTTTCTAAGTTAAATATCATGCACTGACACGTGCTCGTGTTCAGAAGCTGAAATATTTTAATACAAAGGCAGATTCACCTCTTTCCGCACTGACCACATCAGTTCTTAGACAGACTGTTTATGTAACCCTAAAGCATGAAATAATTTGTTTCCCATTTAGCGTGAACACACCTTAATACAGTATAGCTGCATTTTTACAACAATTAGACACAGGCATAAAAACATAAACACCATCATTGTCTGACCAGAGTTTTTGGACAAGCTATTATTATGACCGAAAACATACAGTGAATCACTTCAAAAGTCCCTGACAAAGCAGTAGCTTATTTTATTATTTAACTCCCAGGGTTGGTCTGTTCCTGCATGGCAAATACCTGATAATTTAAAATCCTGCAATAGCAAAATGACAAAGATTATGTACCTTTAATGAAGCTCTCTTTTTGGTTATGGATGAATTTACTGCAGAAGAATGGCTGATCTACCTCTGCTTAATATAACTCAAACTATTCTCTTGGTGATATGTCACTGCTCATAAGAAAGAGAGCGAGAGAGAGAATTTGTCCACAAGCTAAATACATCTAAAATCTAAAATTAGAACATTTTATCTTTGCGTAGCAGCAGTAGGTTCCTGCTATCAGCATCCTGTTTTGCAGTCTTGGTCAAATTTTGTTCTTAACTCTGACAGTCAGCTGTTTTGCCTTCATGTTTGGTCAATATTAATTTTTGAAACTGGACTGGTCCCAACTTTTGGTCCTAGAGTTTTATCCTTTTTTTCATTTGAGATTCTCTGTTAGTATATTTTTGTTGTAACTCATATTTGGTGTTTTACTGTTCTGTTGTTTTTAATTTTTGTGTTTGCTGAACATTCAGAATCCAGTCTTGAATGTATTCTTTGATTCCTGTGTTTGCTTTATACCTATTCTAGTGCTGAATTTCAGTGTTTGTCATATCTTGTGGATGGTTCATGCCTTATCTGTTATTATTACTAACAGTAGTTGGCCTGGAGTTTCTGTTTCCACCTCTCTTTGTGTCATTTATGCTTTGAACCTGCTGTGTTGCCTGCTCTCTTACACCTTGTTAAGTGTTTGCATCTTTTTGGTTGTTTCCTGTTTTACTTTTAAAGTTAGTTTTCTTTGGGGTCCTGTGTTAGTTTCGCTTCCTTTCTCTCTTTCCCTCATTTTCACCCGTTGTTAATTACTTAGACCGAGTTTTCATTCCTCACATGTCTCTCAACCACAATATTTACAGTCCACTACTGGTGAAATATAAAGCAATATAATGTGTGTTCCTTGAGTGCCTGCTGGTAATGTTAAATTGCGACCAAAGACAGAGAAACCACTCTTCAACTATTCAGTACAAGGAAAGAAGTTGTTCTGTGCTCTCATTTTGTTACTATGAGGTGAGAGTTTGGTATGAGTGCAGAAGCAGTTCAGCCCAAAGTTTTTGCATTACAGTATTTCTGAATTGCTAACACACATTTCCTGTGTCCACCACCATAGGCGTAGGAACTGGGGGGGGGGGCATGTCCCCTCCATTATTGGAGACAGGCGCATTTGTCCTACCCAAAAATTACACCGTGGAGGAGAACAATACTTGATTTTGAAATCGCGTGCCTTTATTTTGAATGCGCAACATAGTGTCATGTCACTGCGCTCCCCTCTGAACGGAGCACTTGGGAGGCGGAGACAGCGGCAGGAGTCAGAAACTCCTTTGAATTAGGTAAAATGGTCTGTTGGGAATGTTGCCACGAATATGGCTTGTTTATAACGTCTTGTTGACAGTTTACTTTCATATATAGGATAAACTTGACTTACTGGACAAGAAGTCCAGTTTGTGGCTGTAAAAGAGAGACAGAAAAAAACATTTTGGTTCTTTTGCCTAGGCCAAGGTTTTTTAACCTTTTATTTGGCTGGTTATTAAATGCAGGGCTGTAAAGTGCAACAGCACACTGTGTTATCAATGAGGCACACAGCTTGTAAAAGTGAGAGGTATCACTTTTATTTATTTATGTTGGTTACTATTTGTTTTATTGATATTTATTTTTTTAGATTTTGTTTTTGTTGGTTTCAAACTGAATAGGCATATTTTAATAGCTGTTTTTTTTTTTTTTTTTACTTAAGGTTGATATTAAAAAGTGAATAATTTGTTCATTACATTATCTGTGAGGGTTCTTTCATGTCAGAACGTTGTTTAATTAAAGAACCAGTTCTACTGCCAGTCAACCTACATAAATGCATTTTTGACCAGTATTAAATCTTTTCAACCAATAGAACATATCAAACGTTGCACTTGTGTGTGCTAATGAATAATTTTTGTGCTACCGAAATATTTAGCTTGTTAGTACCAGTGCGGCCACAGTAAGTGTACAGCCCTGGAATGACATGGTCATTATGCTTGATAAAATACTCAAGACATTTTGTTTGGTGGTTTGCCCACGTCTTACGATTATAAAACATATACATATATAAATTATACATACAATAATATAGGTGTATACAACACTATTTTTCCAAGAAACATTTGAAAAAGAAGAAAAGAAAAGATCAAATAGTCTTTTTTTAATGCTTTGCTCAGAGTATTTACAGATCTGTCAGGTTTCTGATATGTGTCCCCCCCCAATAGTAAACTCAGTCCTACGCCCTTGTCCACCACCCATTTCCCCAAAACCTTAAACACAGATCCAAAAACTCAAGCTAATTTCCCCAAATCCCAGACTTTCCTGTCAAAATCAAACCACCACTGCAAAAATCAGTTGCCTATGCGCAAAACCAAACACTGTGGGCAGATCACACACACAGCAAGTAAAAAATATATTCAAAAAGACCATCTGTTACACAGTACATAAAAATAATTTAAGACCCAGCATCCAGGGCATGTAGTCAACAGGAAATTGTTTTAAGTGTATACAGTGAAACACTGCCATAGTCGGAGTGACATGACAGTAGACAAAAAAGAAATAAAAATAAAGAGCACATGAAGAGCACAGCACTGTAGGACACAGATTCAGTCTGCACCATCACGTCTGTGTGTGTGGTCCGGTCAGAGGTCCTCATCCACATCACATTCACATCTCTTGGCAGGCAACGGGGGAAAACCCCCCTTGTGTGCCAAATCCAGCCTTGACAGGACTCTACAGTAACATCATCATATGCGTGTTCCATTGCCTTCAATATATTCTCCCTGGTGTAGGGCTGCCGTTCAAACCCCTTCCACCTCCATGCAGAGAAAAACTCCTGTTGGATTGAGGAAGGGGCTGTAAGGTGGATGGAACATGTTCCTGTAGTGCTGGTTGTTTGCGAACCACTCGAGTATCTGGACGGCATGGTGAAAGTTCAGTGTCCCAAACTATTATGTATACAGGAGGCACTGCTCGCTGATCCAGCTGTTCATGCACAGCCATGCGATCCTTTAGACCAGAGGTCCCCAACCCCCGGGCCGTGGACCGGTACCGGGCCGTGGGACATTTGGTACCGGGCCGCACATAAAGAATAAATAACTTAAATTATTTCCGTTTTACTTATTATCTGCGCCTAAACTATATTTTATTTTGAAAAGTGGGCGGATTCGCTCCGTTACTTCCCTCCATGACTTCCTCTTGACGTGTCAAGACGTTTCTGCTCACATGATACGTCACCGCTAAAATTAAACCCAGAAGCTTCAGGCCTGTCTAACGAAATCGGTTGGTTGACCTACATAACGCTTCTTTAAATTTTTGAGTGCTCAACAAGAGTAGAAAAGCGCTATGTAAGAACTAGTCCATTTACCATTTTTATTTATCAACACCGGGGATAGCAGTGAGGTAGACCCAGCCATCAAACTGACTCTCCAGCGCTTGACACCGCGGCTCTGCAGCCACGCTTCATGTGAAATCGGCCGAACCCAGTCAAACCAGAAGCCAGCAAAAATGAGTATCAGAGAAACAAGCTCAGGGGGCTTACACTGATTCAGTGTTATGGTGAGTTGTATTTTTCATGCGCTTTATACAGTAAAAATCACCTAAGTCGAAGTCGCACAAATCGGGTTTTCGCTCTAGTTGGATGGCATCTGCAGGTCCTGATTTTTCCTAACATTAATTCCAATAAAATCATCACATAAATCCGTCGGATATTCACCTACCTCGGATGAAAAATCTGGTCCCATTGTAATAAATTTCCAGTTAAATGTGATCGCATAAACTGGATGAGTTTAGCGCTAAAACCCTCCTCAGCTCCTGTCCGCCCACTTCCATGCATCGGCTCGTTTATGCACAACTACACACACACTAACAACGCCTGGAAATTGTTTTAGTGTTTATATCAGTTCATTTCACCGGGGACAATCGTGGCAAGTGTAAGCTACAAACTTGCACTTACGAGTAAAATTTCAGATTATAAAATTTGCAGAAGCAAATTCATAGATGAAGCAGAAGCCATTGCAGCGAAATTCGATAATAGACCCCAAACTGGGCCATTTGAATCCGACTGAGGTGATTTCTACTGTATTTGTTTTTGCGGTGTATCTTATTTTGAAGGCATGTTTTACCATGGCTCTAACAGCTGACCAGGGAGCGCTGTGGGCAGAGAGCCTGTTATTCATGTTGAGGCGGGATGTTACGAGAACGCTGCTGATAGAGTTGCATACGAATACAAAGTGGATTCCCGTTTTTTATTATTATACGTAGAAAATATCACACTTGGTTATGGTCGTATCATTTATTTTGACGTATTTATTCGCCACACTTTAAAAGCCGGTCCGTGGAAATATTTTCTAACACTAAACCGGTCCGCGGCTCAAAAAAGGTTGGGGACCACTGCTTTAGACCACCCAGGAATGGGAGGAGGTGTCCAGTCTTGTATGGCCCCCAACTGTAAGTTCTGTAAAGAACTTACAGTGGGGGTCTATTTTATCATCATCATCACTTACAAAGAACATCCAGAAACAGTCATTTATTCTGGAATTGTCGTATCACAAGAAAATCTTGGAAAGAATGTAATAACTTATAATTTGTAATATTGATACTAAATTTTCACTACGGTATGAGCATATTATTTTTGGTTTTCATGGAAAGAATATGAATGCAAACAAAAGACTGACAATTAATCTAATTATTAGATTTGGCAAATTTCATATCCACAAATGTAAATTTTCATCAACTTCACCCTTTCTTACAGTTTTGGTTAAGGAAATAGAACTGTATTTAGCCACTATTTACAAGAGTACAAACAAAAAGCTGTAAACACGTATTAATGTTGCAAGTCATTGAATGACTTTTATTTGTCATAATGTCTGTAATATCTGCTTTCTGTTTTTTGTTTTTGTACCAATGTATTTGTTGTAGAAGCCTATGTCCCCGGCATACTTTATTTCACATTTTGTGCTCTGTTCCACGTTTTCTCTTTGTGTTTGTAAAGAAGTTGTTTCCTCAATTAAAAAAAAAAAAAAGTGGCACACACCTTGATTATGTGTGAAGGTTTCTCCCCACAGTTGATGGTCTTATATACAGTGGCTTGCAAAAGTATTCATACCCCTTGAACTTTTCCATATTTTGTCACATTACAACCACAAACATAAATATATTTCACTGGAATTTAATGTGAAAGACCAACACAAAGTGGTGTACAATTGTGAAGTGGAAAGAAAATTATAGATGATTCAAAACATTTTTTACAAATAAAAGACTGAAAAGTGCTTGACTTGCTGTGTCAACTCTGTGTTTCTGTCATGTTTAGTCTGTCCCTATCTTATTTTGATAGTGTCTTTGGTCCTTGTGTTTAGTTTTGCTTCCTGTGTTTCACTGTCAGACAATTTTTGTCTGTTTTTAAAGTCATTAAAGGTCTAAAATCCCATCCAAACGTTTTGGAACAGTGAGGCCAATCACTTCATTTTTGCTGTAGACTAAAAACATTTGGGTTTGACATTAAAAGATGAATATGAGACAAGATCAACATCTCAGCTTTTATTTCCAGGTATTTACATCTGAATCTCATACACAGAAGGTGGCATATTTTGTCTGAAGCCACACATTTTTCTTATGAGCAAAAGTATTAGAACATGTGACTGCCTAGGTGTGTCCTGTTACATTGATTATTCAAACAACAAACAGCACTGAATTTCTATTCCCAGTTTTAGATTTTGGTTTTTCCAGTGCATACAGTTTTCTGTGGGTTAAAAACATGCAATTGCGAAGCTGAGAGACTATGGAAAATCAATCAGAGCCATTGCACAAAAGTTGGCCACAGCCAGTACAACCATTTGAAGCTTCCTGAAGAACAAAGTAGTCACTGGTGTACTAAGTAACAGATGTTGAACAGATAGAACACAGAAAAAAAAAAGCAGTCAATGACAGAAACATTGTAAGTGCCGTACAACAGCTGTTGGTGACATCAGGAACAACCTCCAGAGGGCAGGAGTGAAGGTATAACAATCTACTGTTTGCAGAAGACCTTACAGGTAGAGGTAGAGGTACAGGTAAACACAATCTTCCACCGGTGCCAGTGTGGATGAGAAGGCTTTTTTTTATTATTATTATAGTAACACTACTTGTAAAAAAGGCCGTCCTGGGGGAGATCCAGCACCGGAAGTATCCCCGCAGACCCATACTACTACTCCTACGCGTCCACAACCTGGTGGAGCTAGGAACAGCTGTAACTGCCTTGGTGGTGAGAAATAAAGCATTCCAAGCAAGACATCCGTGTGGTTCTGACCGATCACCTGCTGCGGGTCCCAATTCGACAATCCGGCATTAGAAGTTTAGAGGGGAGGCAGCCTGCATCCCAACACTACTCTTCATAACCTCACAAGGCAAAACTATCAGCTCCTGCATCCTGGGTTTTCATAATCCCAGCATGACCAAAATTATAAAAACATCCCAGAAAAAAGAAATTTCAAATTTTGACCCTGTTTTAAAACCAGTGACGGGCAATGTCGTAGGACTGGGGGGCATGTTGTTTTGCCCCAGAATTTCTGAGGCTTGTTTCTGTACTTCTTGGCAAATTCCAGCCCTGCCTTCTTGTCATTCTTGCTAATTAGTGGTTTGCATCTTCTCGTGAAGCCTTTGTACTTTTGTTCATGAAACTCCTCCTCCTTCACACTGCGCCACACAAAGCTTTCTGTTTATTATAATTATATAACTGCAGAAAGCATCACTCAACAAGCCATCATTCTTTTAAAAACAAATTCCTTCTCATCCACACTGGCACCAGTGGAAGGATTGTGTTCTTTTAAACAATGCTCACTTTTTCACTCCGTGATTTGGACCAGGTGTAAAATTATTTTGGCTTTGTGAAATGTACTGTGCTACCGCCTAGGGGATTGTTTCATCCTGTCCTGCCCTACAGGTGTCACGACAAACTAATGCTTCCTCTCTGCAGCACCTGTGCTGAGGCGCATAACCAGCTTGGTGACTGCATGCATAGTGACAGTGTCATGGTCCTGGGCCGGTGGCCCAGTGTTTTTTGTTATATTTTGTACTGGTCCTCACTTTGTTGTTTCCAGTTCCTTGTGTTTCCATGTGTCAGGTCTGCATCCTTGTTCCCCCGTCTGACTTCCTGTTTTATTTTGATAGTCATTTGGTCTCTGTCTGTCATGTTCAGTTTTGCTTCCCTTGGTCTTGTCTTATGATTAGTATTTCCTGTGTTCCCAGCTGTTCCCACTCCCCTCGTTATCTTGTCGTGTATTTAGGTCCAGTGTTTTCTCTGCCTGTTGTCACGTTGTTGTTTTTGTCTAGTTCTTCGGTTCCGATGCTGTGTGCCTCTGTCAGTTTTCACTGGTTTCTGGAGATCTAGTGGAGTTTAATTTTGTTCGTGCTTTTTGTTAGCTCTGCCAAATAAAGCTGAGTTTATATCATACCTGTCGTACCCTTAGTTGGGGTGCTGCTTCCTGCCTGCCACACAGCCGATCCATGACAGTGAGAGGCAGTTGTCTGGCACATGGGCATCATTTGAGCTTAAACAGGCTCTTGAAAAAGACTACAAAATTGTCTTTCTATGAAGTTTGGCAATTCCCACACAAATCTAGAGCCTGTGAATATTATGGAATGCCATTTAGGAAATGTGTGTGTGTGTGTGTGTGTGTGTGTGTGTGTGTGTATATATATATATATATATATATATATATATATTAAAAGTCCAAATATATAGAATGAACTCTGAATATATTATATTCAGACTTTGATTCAATATATTCGAATATATTGAATCAAAGTCTGAATATATTGAACGAAAATCTGAATATATAGAATCAGGGTTATTATAGTTAACGAAAACGAACGAAATAACGAAAACTGAAATTGAAAAAACATTGTCGTTAACTGAAATAAATAAAAACTATAATTAAAAGGAAAAAACGATAACTAATTAAAACTGAATTGTGAGTTTACAAAACTAACTAAAACTAACTGAAATTATCGATAAACTGACTTTCATTTTAAGCCTTGTGGATTGATATGAAATCATTGTTTCCGCTCTCGGAGTTTAAGCTGGGAGCGCCACAGGACAACTGTGTGAGTGCGCATGTGCGTGCGCTCACCGCGCTGGTCCGCCGAGTAATTGCTGCGGTCTGCCGAGAAAGCGGCAGAGTCCCGTATGGAGGTTCTTTGAGTACACCTGCACACGACCACAAGGTAATAACACACACAATCCAGCTACACAAGCATAAATGCGGACATGAGGTCGGCAACTTCTGTAGGTTGTGTACAGAGGCCGCAAAGACCCTGCAGGTTTAATTAGCGAGCATCTAACCAAGCTAGCTCCAAAACAGAAGCAGCTTCAGGTGGTGAGAACATCAGGATGCAGCTGGATTTGAGCTTTGACTCCTTCAAAGAGTTTGTTTTTGTTTAACACCACATGTAGGCGTTATTAATCTGCTGCACTGATGCTGAAGTTTATTGTGGAGTTTATTGTAGAATTTATTGAGTTTGGGAGTTCATGTTTTTCTTTGTTTCTCCCTGTTGATGTTCATGTGTGTCCTTAATATTACACACATTTAGCATGTCTTGTGAACAGCTGGTTGTTGAATATATTTCTTTAAACGGTATCTTTTGTCAAGTTTTCATTACACAATAGTCACTTTTGCGCCTTGAATCTTGCACCTGATCAGGTATGAAAATACTAAAACTAATACTGAAACTAACTAAAACTAAGCATGAAACCAAAAATAAAAACTAATAAAAACGAGCAAAACCACTCTGAAAACTAATTAAAACTAACTGAATTAGAGAAAAAAAAGTAAAAACTAACTAAAACTAAACTATAATGTAAAACCCAAAACTATTATAACCCTGTATAGAATGAACTCTGAATATATTGAATGAAAACTGACGTCACTGAAGCTCCTGCGCCATCTAGTGTTTTCGTTACGTGAAGCACATAATGTCGCTACAAGAAGCGGCACTATGAGTCAATCTGCAGTTCATCTTCACTGTTTCATCGTGGAAGACCAAATGCAGCGAACCTCTCAGGTCAGACAGCTCCTGCATGCAAGCTAACATTACGCAGAACATGCACAGGCACCCTCCACAACAACAGGCCCTGTCTAGAATCTGAGATGTGGATGTGGAAGGCATGTTCTGCTTAATGTTAGCGTGATAAGCAGGAGCTGTCCGACCTGAGAGATTCACTGAATAAAACTCTTCATCAGTAGTACAATAAGGAACACTGCTGCTAGTATTATGTTAGCCAGTTCATGCATTTGTCAGGGTGTTAATTGCTACTCATTATTTAGGATTTCTGCCACTAAATTCTCTGCAGAGTGCCATTTCTTGTAGACATTATGTGCTTTACGTAACGAAAACACTAGATGGCGCAAGAGCTTCCGTGACGTCAGTTTTCATTCAGTATATTCAGACTTTCATTCAATATATTCAGACTTTCATTCTATATATTCAAGTTTCATTCTATATATTCAGACTCATATATATATATATATATATATATATATATATATATATATATATATATATATATATATATATATATATATATATATATATATATATATACACACACACACACACACACACACACACACACACACACACACACACACACACACACACACACACACAGATGTACATATATTTTGCGTGTCTGTGTAAATGTCTGTGGTGGTGGAGAAACTGACTCCAACAGTCCGCTGTGCAGCCTTTACTAGCCTCTGCAGAGCTTTCTTCTCTGCTGCAGTGCAGCTTCCGTGCCACACAGTTCTCTACCACACATCTGTAGAATGAGGAGAGGACTGAGCTTCTGAATCCAGCACCTCAACCTCCTGAGGAAGTAGTGGTGCTGGTGTGCCTTCCTGACCAGACTGGAAGTGTTGTTGCCCCAGGTGAGGTCGTTACTTAGGTGAACGCCCAAGTACCTGTACCTGGGGACTGTAATGGAAAATTTGTTTTTCAACTCTAATAACCTCTGTGTACCTCTTTGGTACGTAATTGTATTTTTCTAGTACAAAGACCAAGTATGCGAAGTAGAAAATACATTTCTTTCGAGGTTGTGTCCAAGGCCATGATCCACTTATTATCAGGCTGATTCTACATGGTTGTGGGAACTTGAACTCCCCACAGCTAACAGAACAAGTCTGTATCAACACAATGAGTATAAAGGAACTGCACACAGCCCTGGTGGGAGCCAGTGCTGAGAGTGATGGGGAAGGAGACGTCATGGGTCCTCACTGATTGAGGCCTGCTCCTCAAGAAGTCCAGGACCCAGTTGCAGAGGGAGGAGCTCAGTCCAAGTGAGAACAGTTTGTGCACCAGGTTCTGTGGAATGATGGTGTTGAAGGCTAGTGTGAAGTCCACAAAGAGCATATGGACATTGGAGGGCAGTGTGAACCACAGAGGAGATGGCATCCTCTGTGGACCGGTTCTTCCAGTATGTATATTGGTGTGCATCCACAGTGACATTGATGGTGTCCTTAATGCGAGACATAAGCAGTCTCTCAAAGCACTTCATGACTATCGGAGTGAGAGCTACTGTAGTCATTCAGGCCTGTCACCGTGGAGCTCTTGGGGACCGGGATGATGGTGGCAGCCTTTAAGCATTTGTGTGAGGGAGGAATTGAAAATGTTCGTCAACACCCTGGAGAGTTGGTCTGCACAGTCCCTTAGCACCCACCCATGTTATCTGGGCCAGCAGGATTAATCCTCTGTTGAATCCTCCTCACCTCTGCGGGGGGTCACGCTGGCCATAGAACCTGTTGAGTGTGTCAGGCAGAGAGGGGTCCCTAGGGCATTGTGCGTCTCTGGAGTTAGTCAGTGATGCACTTGATGCCCTTCCACATGCTACGTAGATCATGGGAGGAGAAAAGACCCTGGATTTTCTGAGCATATGTGGCTTTGGCCCTCTTTATACCAACAGTCAGCTCTCTTCTGGCCCTCCTGAGTGTGTGTGTGTGAGTCACCAAACCTGAAGGCAGCATCCCTTGCTTTCAGCAGACAGTGAACCTCTGCATCCAGCCAGGGTTCTGGTCAGGGTGGCGCGTCACAATTCTGGTGGTGGTAACATCTCCAGCACACTTGCTTATGTATCCAAGGACAGCAGATGTATAGTCACATACAGCAGCCTCCCTGAAGACTGGAAGGTCTTCAGGCAGGCTGCTGTATGTGACTATACCCCCTGCGGGTATATTCTTATAGATTATAAAGCTGATTGTTTACACACATTTTCTGTAAGCATGCCTCATACTCTCAGAACTCTACACACAAATTAAAAAAAAAAAAACACAATGGGCAAAACCCTTCAAATCTCCTGCAAAATGAAACTCTACATTTAAAAACAATTTTCTCTCTTCTTAAAATTGTAGTTTGTTTTCAGATGACACACAAACCATCATAGGAATAGACATCGATAAGACCCAGTTGAACACTGATGTGCTCAATGTAAAACACTATGATGAAGGGAAAACACTTCTTCTCCATTCATCATAATGACTTAGGCCTTTTTTGTTCAGTGTTACATTTACTACAGACAATACATACATGGGTGTGTTGTAAAATATTTTAGAATATTGTTTTTATACGCAGAACACACAAATACATGGTAACAAATATATTTTATTTTCCCCACAAAAAATATATACACTGTACATCCAAAGCAACACAAAGGTGCACATACAGTGGTCTAAATACAATAAAGAATTTACTGTATATAATCACAGTAAAAAAACAAAAAACTATACTGCATCCTCTCTTCTGTCTCGGACTGGCCACAGCACCTCATCCACATCACAAGCAATGTTTTCCCTGGCCAAACAGCGTGGGAAATAGTGTCTAGCATGGTGAATCCAGCCATGAAAAGCATCAACTGCTATATCTCCACATGCATCTTCCATGGCTTGGAGAAGGGGTATATGCATTTGTGGATTTAGGTCATACACTTTCCATCTCCAGGCAGAAAAAAAAATTCCTCAATAGGATTGAGGAATGGAGAATATGGAGGGAGATAAACAACTGAAAAGGGTGGGCGGGCAGTGAACCAGTCATGAACCAGAGCAGCCCAGTGGAAACTTACATTGTCCCAAATGACCTGAGCTGCCTTGAAATATGTATAATTCACACAGTGTTGAGAGGATGTATCAATTGTGGGACTGTATAGGATTTACTTGCACATAGTTATATCGCAATTCTTTGACTCTTTCTGAATTGCGTTCAAATGGCGCCCTCTAGACCTGCTTCATCCTCAGATTATTTCTGCGCAAGACACAGTCCAGCCTTGATAAGCTTACCCAATCAATATTTTTGAAATATCTCATTGTTCTCCATTATTTTTCTTTGTATTTGCAGTAATGTTATGGTGTTCTTTTCTAGGACCATGTTCATGACTTCAGTTTCCTGTTCAGGAGACAGAAGATGTTCCCGTCCACCTTGTGTTGGTAATCTTTCATTTCTGCAATACAAATAGTAGAATACTGTAAATACTGTTTAGGAATACAAAGTAGGAATACATTTCCCAAATACTTGAAACATACTTTATTTTTACAGTCTTACAGAACAGTCCACAGGCAATACTGTACTACTGTACTCATTGAGTACTGTATTGATACACAGTACTACAGTTTTCTAGTGAGGGTAGATTTCTTACCTATTCTCATTTCAAAAATCCGGATGATGGATGCTACAATGTACCTGCTCAAATTTGGTTGTACTCTTTGCCAAGCTTCCCTTATTGTTAGACTATGGTTGACCACATGGTCAACCAAAGTGGCTCGGACCTCATCAGAGATTACAGTCCTTGGCCTTCCTCATCCTCGTCTTTGTCTTCATCCTCCCTGTCCTTGTCCTCTTACTCTCACTCCTCTGGCTCTGCCTCTGTTTCCAATGTTGGCATCCATTGCTCTAAAACAGAAGTGCTCACCTGTTGCCCTTTTATGCTAAAGCTCTGATTGCTAATTGTAAGACAGTGTGACAGGTGTTTGCCCATGTGATGAGTCAGTGTGCATAGTAGGGCGATTAACTTAGAATTTTGAATGACAGTGTGTTCCTTGTGAAAACAAGAGATTTTCTTCATGGAAATTGTGCGAAATGCAGAAAATTGTGTGTAGTGTTTTGAAAAAAGTGTTTTAGAACTGCAATTTCAGTGTAAAGCAGGAATTGTGCTTGTAGTTTAGCAGAATTGGTTCAGGGGGTTGGTGGATGAGTTACATGTTGTGGTCATCATGTCTCAAGTACCAGTATTTGTGTACGAACGATCGAGAAAAACTGTAAACAGAGTCCATTTCTGAACGTCTTGACTGTCAAAAATTTATTCCAAGATGATGGACCAGCGTAATTTGAGCTGTTTTATTCCTGCCAACTGCACAGGTTTTGGACAGTTATGCCTAAGGTTTTAGGGACCCAGATAAATATGAATTATTTATTGCTATATTTGGGGATTCAGGGCTGGACTGGTAATCGGGCGTATCGGGCATTTGCCCGGTGGGCCGACAGTCCTCAGGGCTGATGCTGTTGGATTTTTTTTTTTTTTTTTCCAGAGACCGGCCCACAATTCAGAGGGGGCGGCCCATTGGCCCATCTTCAATATAGACAGTGGATGAAACCAATCAGGATATAGGATGAAAGCGGCCCCACCCTTTCTCTGCGCGGTGTCCTGTAACTCCCGCTAGTAGTTTCAGTGTTGAGCGCGTGTTAACGGAGAGGCAACATGGAGAAACCGAAGCGGCAGAAAGGGGGTGCAGAGACATTACATGCGAAGAAATAGAAGAGTGTCACTGTACATGCTACAAAATGTGTAAAGATCACAGACATGTTCGCTGCTGTAGCCTCCACGTCCTCTGTGACAGCAATGCTCCAGCAACAGCAGCCTGTAGGTAGAGCCGGCCCAAGACATAGGCGACATATGCGGCTGCATAGGGTCCTCTGACCACCAGAGGACCCTATGAGCAGCAAGTGTCCATTTTAGGCTACATCATAGCATTTTAGATATTTAGGTTAATTAAAGGGGTTTTGAAAGGCTGCACAGTAGTTTGAATTTGTAGCCTCTATGCTGGTTAAACATGTTTTAAAAAGCACTCAAACAGGTGAAATAACAGATTTTAAAAAAGCTAAATGATAAGTAAATGCTTTGTAATTTAAACATTACTAAAGTAAGTGTAAAAAAAGTATAAAAGTATTATTAGCAAAAAGTATGCTCACATTGAATAAGAGTAAGACAGTGTCAAATGCTATTAAGACATAGTTGCGGGCCGGTCTAAGCCAAAAATGCCAGGGCCGATTTTTTTGTCCCAGTCCAGCCCTGTGGGGATTCACTTGCTCCTATTCAGATTACTTCTGTCATGTGTGAGTGGTGTGGCAAACAGGGTGGACCCAAAAACAGAACTCCAGAACAGGACTGAATGTAGGTGAAGGCTTTATTTACAAATATGATCAAAAGATACACAAACTAGGTAAACTGAAGATGGTCAGATGGCAGAACAGGAACAAAACCACACCTTAATGAGGGAGGACGCGACAAGGAACAGAGGGAAATGCAGACAATAAATACACTGGGAGTTACAAGGGAAAACAGGAAACAGCTGGGGAGAACAGGTGGACAAAATCATACTAATGAAACACAGGAAGCAAAACTCCACACAACACACAGGGAACGTAAGCTTGTCAAAATAAAACAGGAAACACCAAACGAGGAACACGCAGACTTAACACAGGGGGCTGGCACAGAGGAATATTAAACATGGACCAAGGAACAGGGAAAAATACAGAAAAACAGACACAGGGGAGACAGGAACAGAGGGAACTGGAAAACCACAACTGATAAGGCCCGAACTAAGATGAATAAGGAAGATCAAAACAAAACTAGAAAATAACAAAACCCAGTGAAAACAGAACTAAACACAAAATGCTGGGCATAAGGCCCAGCACCATGACATTCTCTGCAGTACGGTGTTCTTTAATGTACATCCCTCTTAGCAAGATGTCACATCTTACTCCTCTGGAAGTCACATGAAGTCCCTTAATTTCCCTGTGGCTTAATTATGCCATTTCTCAAATTCAAAAACATCAATTTCACAGTCAAGACCCATACTATTCTTTTTTTTTCTTCAAAAGTGTCACGGTTTGGGCTGTGGCCAACGAGGTAGAGGACCCCAGTGCAGGACTCGTAAGGCGAGGAGCTTAATAATCAAAACTTTAATAATTAAACATAGCGAGAACGTGAAGCATAGACGAAAACATGAACTTGAAGCATGGACATAAACATGAAGCACACAGCGGGCCAAACCAAAGATTAACTGATGACACCACAATGACCTAAACAACAGAGACCTTTAATACACAGAGACATAATGAGGGAAAAGGGAAACAGGTGACAACACAGGTGAACAAAATACACCGAGACAAGGGGAAGGAAACCTAAACACGAGGCACAATGAACACAAGGTTGTTAAATTAAAACAGGAAGTGACTAAACATGACACGTATGAAAACTTAACACAGAGGGAACCTAAATACAAAGAAACAATGGGAAGAGAACTAAACACAGAAGGGCCAAGATATGGGAACAAAACAGACAAGATAAATGGAGAAACCTAAATACATAAATAAATAGATCACCCAACTGAGAAACTGAACTATAAGAAACACAAGCTGAAGAACATAACAAAACTACACACAAGATACAAAGGACTAAGACATGAGAACAAAACAGATACACTATAACAAAATCACAGTAACCTAAAATCCTACCTCAGAACTGAAAACATAACTCAAACAAGGCGCATTGGTTCACTGGCCCAGGATCATGACAAAAAGTGGAATTCTTTTATTGATTATTTTACTTCTTTACCAGTCATGCCTCTAGATTAGTCTACTTACCTTGTACATATTTATCATTGTTATTTTTTAATCATTGTCATTGTTATTTTGGTCCCTTAATTTATTTTATTTATTGGATGCTTATCCAGCAGTGTTAATTTTGACAGCAAATTTTGATTTAGTTTTAGTCATAGTCTTTTGATGAAAATATAATTTAGTTTTAGCCATAATTTAGTCATCTGAATAGTTTTAGTTTTAGTCTAGTTTTAGTTGATGAAATTATCGTAAGAATATAGTCAACTAAGTCTACAGTCGATTTAGTTGACTAAATATAAAGGGTGTAAAATGTAAATGTTTTTTCTTCAGTTACCTTGAAGTCATTAGTCATTATACACACTTACACGAAATTAAACATTTATTAAAAGTTATAGAATATTATTAATAATATTAACATTAGTGTTTCACCTGTTTCCCACACACCTGGTCATTAACACCACCTTACTGAGATAATATGAGCGTTTTACAGCAGGACACGCTCTGAAAGGTACACGGCAGTGTTCAGGACTAAGATTAGGAAAGGCTAATCCATCGCGGTGTGGAGATTTTCTCTAAACACAAACGCTAAACTGGGAAAAACACTTTACCCTGCGTGACATTAAAATGCTTACCTATGCATGGAGATCTGGTTTTGCAGATGTCGTTTAAGATCTGTCATGTTTTTACCCAAGATAGTCGCCCCACATGGCTTACACATCGTTTTGTTTGTCACAGTATCAAAGGACAAATGTGTCCATACATTGTTTACTTAACTTAGTTCTAGCAGAAGTAACGACAAATCACAGGCTAGTTTGGTCTTCCCGGGTTTAGCGCAAATTTGCCCAACTGTGCGTTTGATTGGATGTTTTCCTAACTGGTCCCGCCCTGTCACAAAATTAAATCAGTTCTGATTGGATTTTGTCTCCGCCAAGCATTTTTGTCTCGTTTTTATTAGTTGACGAAAGTGTCAATTAATTTCGTTATCATTTTTATCCTTTTAGGTAGATTTTATTTAATAATTAAATAAAATCTATCCTTTTAGGTAGATTTTATTTAATTATCGTCTGGTTATCTTCATGAAAAAAAAGGGTCGTTGATGAAAACTATGACGAAAATATTCGGTCAACGAAATTAACACTGTTGTTCAGATCTTATTTGGATACATAAATTTGGATTTTATTTTAAGTTTGATAAACACAGACTGCTTTCGTCTTGATAAAATTCATAACCACGTACCTCCCAACCAATTCCACCCCCCTAATTTTTAGCTATTGGGTTGTCGTACAGACAGATTTCTTGATTTGTGTATTGCTTTGTTGATTTAAAGAAGAAGGAGAAAAAAAAATCAATTACTTGCGTATTTTTTGTGTGATTTAATGGTAGTTTCAAGTGAGTGTTATTAAATATTAATATAAATATTGTACCCCACAATATTTTATTTTACCTCTCCATTTGTTTTACAGAAACATTTCATGTTTAACCTTCAAATGTGAGTGCAAATTGTTTTAGAAACTTTAAAGAAAACAGAAATAATTCCAGGATTTTAAGAAATCTATTTTTTATTTTTTCAGTAACATAAAAACATTTTTTAAATCTCAGTTTTCCATTTTATTAACTTTCTATTTTCTCCAAGCTCTGTGGCTATAATGGAAGCATTGTGAAGATGAGAAGAAAAACTGGGCTGCGATGCTGTTGTTTCCATCAGCTAAGAGATCCAGATCAGAGAGATCAGTGGTGCCACTGAGAGCAGAATGCTGGCAGTTGTACTGCTGGCCCTGTTGCAGAGGTCACCCTGGCAGCAACTGATTTCTGCTCCAATGATTCCTGCAATCTGTACAGATTGCGTTTTTGAGCAAATTACCTTGGAGGCGCAGCCCTTTAAAGTCACCGTTTGCCCTGCTGCAGTCACTGAAGAAATGAAAATAATTTTACTGTGCTGCAAGCTTTAACAGAGGAATCATTGAACATTCCTCTGAGTAGAGGAAGAACAGACATGCAGACACTAAATACTGCAGGCTTGTTACCCTTTGTTGAGATGCAGTAGTCTTCATTTCTACTGCAGTTTAGAGTTTTGGTGCAAACTTGTCCGTCACATGTGAAGCACTTTTTCCCATTTGGAGAGGATATGCTACCATCTGTGAAATAAGAAATATACGTAATATGTTCTCATGCCTATTTTAGCTGATTGCTGTTTAAAAAAAAACAAAAAAACGTACATATGCAAAAAATTGTATTGATCTGTTTATTGTTTGGCTTTAAGGAGATCATTTTGAAATGCTGAAACATTTTGTTTTTACTGACTGTGATAATGAGAAGCTCTATCGCAAACTTTTCACAGATGGGGTTTCCACACCCTCAACCATTCTGACTCCCTTTGGAACTTTCTCCAAAAACTCTGATTTATTCCAAATTTTTTAATTTTCAACAGTTTTGTACGGGAAACAAAAGGTGAATTTCAATAACAGCAAATACCATTTCAAAAAAAAAAAAAAAAAATGATGCAAATTACCAGGGGCATCTTGAGAGTTGCAAAGATCAGAGCTGCAACAACTGCTGGTAAGTACAGTTTCAACAATTCCAAAGTTGAATGAGCCATTGACACAGTTTTCAGCCGTAGCACAAGATTTTATTTTAACATTAGAAGAACTTGAACCACCTGCAACCAAAGAGAAACAACTGTAAACTGAGCCAGTTCAAAGCAGAATGAAATAAAAGCTATAAAATAGTATACCTGCATATGAAGTCAGTGTGAATGAACCACACTGATTACTGGAAGGGCATTCTGTTGTCTGAGTGCAGCTTCCAGAGTTGTAACACTGGTAACATTTCAGTGCACAGGCTGCTAAAGCACAAAATATTCAAAGATAAAGTAAATTTAATCAGGTTGTCTAGTCTACAAGACATGAATAAATTCTAAAATATTCATTAAAAAAATAAAAAACAAGATTAAAAGAAAAAGACTAACAGTAAATAGTACAATAATTTGTAGGACGTAGACAAACGTATGCTGGTTTATAATAGCACATGCTGTGAAAACATTCTAAAAAAAATTTCTAAAAAATTCAGTAAAAAAAATCAATGAAAGATTTAAACAAAGCATGTTAACTGCAAAGTAATAGTACAATAATTTGTAGGATGTTGACAAACATATGCTCGTGTATAAGCACTTAATGAAAATGTGTAATTGAAAATTAGAGTATTTACTTTCTTAAAAATTACAAATTTTAATAATGAGATAACTGAACAAAAACTTGCCTTTTGAAAGCAGCACAGTCCCAAGGATCAACACAAAGATCTGCATTTTGTGATTGTCAGATACAACTGATTGTTATTTTAGTTTCTGTTGAAGTTATAAGTTGTTATCATATCCTGGGGGGAGTGTTTTTCTTGTTCCAGCCACGCCTTCATTCTGGCTTTGACAGCATCAAACCCTACGCCTTTGAAACTGAATTGAAATATAATTTCAACATATTTATGTATTCCTTGATTTAAATATTTTCATGGTTTTCAGGCAGATGGAATAAGAGTTTGTGTTAAAGTTTTTACTTGAACTTCTATCAGAACTTGACCATTTAAGAGTGATCTTTGCTGAATATCCACTCATCTCGAGAGTGAAGCAACAGTTGTTTCTCCTTTTATAGATAAATTGTTGTAGTGATGAATACTCAGGTTATCAAAAGTGCTTTTGAACTTTGTTCTTTTTCAGAATTCTTCATGTGGACGTTATAGCATATTGGTTAATGCATATTAGCCTGTTCAACAAAAAGTCACTCATAATGTGACCTCTGTTCTCCATGTAGTTTTTCATATTGTTTCCAAAATAAACAGCCAGCTGGGCAAAGATCTAAGACTTAATAGGACTCAGATTAATTCAGTGTTGTCTGGGTCTAAATAATTAAATACACGTTATTTATAAATCTGCACCATTAAAATAGAATAAAAACCATGATCAGTTATTTTTTTGGTCCTGATTTTGCAAAAGGAATTTGAAGATCTGAACTGTTTTAGTTTCAACTTTTCATTTATTTTAAAGTTGAGTTTCATTAAAATTCTTTATTTTTGTGACAGATTGTGGACAGACACTTCTGCAAGGTTGTATTATTCCATTACTGAAATATTGTTAGTCTGCAGATAAGAATCTGAATGAATAGACTTGTAAATTCTTTTCTTTGATAACCACTATTCAAAATGTCAGCAGAGTATGTTTTAACCATGTAATCAGCTTGGCTTGTGTGTAAGGAAGTGAAATCCAGAAATACCTGTTCCACTGGTACACTGTTTACATTCACAATAAACCTGCTCTTTTTACACAGAGCATAAAAAGAAAGCAGTCTATCTCAGAAACCATGTTAACCATCAGTACATCAAAACTAAAAAGAGCTTGGAAAAGATTATCACATTTTTCTTAGACATGTGCCAAGAGAAGATTCTTTTTTGTACTTTCACTTTCACCGCTTCTGCACAGGGTGTGAATTCATCTGTAAACATGATTTCTCCAGTGGACAGGAGCAGGCAACTTTCTCAACGTCTGAATAAATAGTTTACTTTACATCCCAGTGATGTCGCATGTTGACTCCTATTTCAAACAGCAGCATTCAGCATGTAGGCTGCACTTCTTTTGTCTTTGTTTGATCTGAATATCCAATATAAAAGGCCACTATTGTACATAAGAGCAGTTTAGAATAGGTGTCAGCAGAGTACATGGCTGCATTCAGAAAGGGCCGAGGACTATTTCATGCTATCCCAGATATGCACTGCTTAGTGAAATCTATAAAAACAAACCAAGAAAGTTAAGACAGGAAACCTTGATGATAAGCTTCTAAAGTCCCCAGTCATCTCCCAAGGGTTTTTAAAATAATGGTGATTTAGCAAAAAAAAAAAAAAAAAATATTCAAAGAAATAAACATATTGTGCATTTTTGCACTAAATCTACCTGATGTCACCTAATTTATTTATTTGGTGGATGGATAAATATTTTTTCACTTTACTATTTTCTTTTCAGTTGATATTCTATTAAGCAAGTTTAGAACAATGTTAAGCTGAAATCACACAGCAAGATTTTTTTCCCTCTCTGAGTCTGATCTGCCTGCAGGTATGTGTGGCATGCTGCACAAGGCTACAAAAACTGTTTTGGGATTTGGGAGCTGTAAACCCATCATTTGCTGTTGTGTGTAACAGGCTGTGGTAACTGCTCTCAATGACGTGTATGAAAGCAAAGTGAAAGGAGCAGAAATAGCCCTTCATCCTCAGTGGAAATATTGCACTTGTTTCACACGGATGAGAAACAGTTTCTATTATAGATCTCTATAATAATAAGACTCTAAATAAGTTTATTATGGCTTTTGTAACCAAACAATTTAAAATGTAAATGTGAGGCTCATACTGAATGCATGATATTGAATTTTACATTCATATTTGGTTGTCCTACTTTTTTACAGTTTTTGAATAGTGGCATATGAAGAAAATGTTCCTGACCCTAAACAACATGCAAAGCTTAATTTCCTGTTCACACAAGAGGCCACTTCAGTTTTGCCTTATCAGAAGAAAGATTATCTATAATCTGCTTTGGCCAGATTGTCCTCCCCATCATTTTTCTGAACAGGAAGCAAGAACATGTTGACTTTGTTTGCCAGATAGTCCTGTCCCAGGCCTGGGAAGCTATTCCAGTTTGGCATGGATATTTTTTTCTGAAAACAAACCAACCAACCATGTGTTATGGGATGAGTATAGGTGTGGCCTGCCTGTTTAAGCACTTTCTTAACAAATTTACTAAATGGAACACATACATCCATATAAACACATGTCCATCCATACATTTTCTTCTGTTTAACCGCTCCAGGGTCACCAAGAGGCTGGAGCTTTACTAATCTGTTATAGGGCAAGAGGGAGGATACATCCTGGACAGGTCACCAATGCACCACAAATTTATTTACATTAAATATCACAAAATGTGAGCCAATTTTCATCACAGTGAGGAGTACAGGTAAACACAAGGAACTTAAGCTAATACAATTAGGTGCATACGTTTTTGGACAATAAAACTTTTTTGCCGTAATTTTCAATTTTCAATTTACAGATGCAGCCACTGAAAATTTCCGGCCGATCCGTGACGCGACCTTGGCCGGTCCTTGGCCGATTCGTGGCCGAACCTCGGCCTAAACGCGATCCCCCGCTAATGACGTAGGAATTCCGGCCACTGGTGGGAACGCCCCTAAGCAGCATTTGGGGAAAATGGTGGTAATGTCTTGTTTATCCACCAGGAGGAGCAGTAATAGTGGAAGCGCATTCATTAGCAGCCCGCTGTATACTGTACCAAGGATCCTCACATCATTGAACTGTAATTGTAAGCGGAACTGTCCATTAAAAACAATAGAAAGATGAGAGTAAAGCGGTCATTATAGTGGAGCGGTGAGTATTGTCTGGAGGGACGGGCTGGGCTTGAAGTTCAGCCCGGGACCTCGGACAGGCTGTGAGCGCTGCACCGCCAGCGAAACTGGGTAAAAAAATAATTAAAATAATTCTGATCACCAGCCGGTTTGGCCTGGCAATGACCTGGGAAGCCTTATCCTCTCATCAGTGTCACATTGTTCTTCCAAGTCTTATCAATGTTAAGCTTTTTGTTTGTTTATATTTTCCCTTTTATTTTATAATCAAAACTACGACCAAAATGGCTATAAAAGGCCTTTTCTTAAAGGATAAAGTGGTGTTTGAGCCACAGTTACGACGGAGCGGCGGCTCTTTGAAATGGGACGCAGCCTTCCTGCGGCAGACAGCTAGCAGCAGGAACCGGACGCGCCAGGTTAGCCTAAGAAGCTACTGAGGCGTCCGTGACAACCACCATAGAAACAGCCTTTTAAGACCGTTTTAAAAACATCCTCGGAGTTCAAACGAGCAAAAATATATGATTTGAAACAGTTACAGCCGCAGAGCTGTGGCGGCTTCTTTAAACGTTGTTTACATAGATGATCATGAATGATACGATGTAGCTAGCAGTGAATGAGGTGACGTCATTGTGTGCGCATTTCACAGCTGTCTGTCTCAGTCTGTTGTTGTTATTATTCTAATTAACATGTGTTTACTTTCTCTGGACCATCTCAGGTCCACCGTTACAATTTCAGCCTACAAAATGATTTAAATATGAACACACACTCTAACATCAGTGCGCTTTATGAAGTCCAATCCTTAAAATAAATATTATGTTTGTAAACATTCATGTCTCTGAAATAAGTACAGATGTTCATGTTTGTCATTACCATTTTATTTGTTTAGAGAATTGTGAACTTCACATTGTGTATCTAATCAGAGTCTCAGCAACCTTCAGTCAGAGACTGAGACTGGATCACAGCTTTAACCTCTGCAGAGTCACAGACAGACACAAACCTTCCAAATCACACACAAGCAGCCCAGTCTCATCATTTTTGGATGCCTCTACGGTACACTACACTGTGATCAATATATTAAAAATTATAAATGAAAAGATAACATTCACATAAAGCTGTTTGAAAGTAAAATTAATAGGTACTTTCCAATAATATTTTTAAGGATCTCTGTCAGAGACCAGACAGAGCCATGACTCTCAAGAACCAGAGACTGAAATATGGAAAGAAAAAAAAAATCCCTATGAGAAATAAATGTGCAACAGTAAATATTTTGTGCAGTGGAAAATAAACGTTTTGAATCAAAAGCTTCGGATATCATCAAACCAGAAATATAGAACTCATTTTTTTCTTTAATAACACACCTTAGCATGCAGTAATATGACACGTTTCCAAACAACAATACATAGATTTTATTCAATGTTTTGATTGTGGCAGTGAAAACACATGTTGCTGTGCACTGAGACCATGAAGCCCACTTCTCTGAAGCAGCTTCTTCTTCTTCTTGGCATCAAAACAGAGGTGGGAGAAATCTACCAAAAGGAGAAAGAACATCTGAGGTGAAACCAGTCAGGACAAATGATTAAATTATATATAGTAGTTCAATACAGCCTCTCAGGTAGCTTTGTGCTGATTTCAGCTCATTGCTCCTGTCTGTGGACCCGTGGTTTTTATGTTTGTAACCACTTAACTTCCATTCATCTATTTAACTCAGGGAGGAGAAATGTCAGGTTGGTGCAGGCTGGTGAGTTTAGGAGGGAGGTGCGTTTGGTTCTCTGTTGTCATTATCTGAAAGATTTGGTTCACCCTGTGGCTGGGCTGTATCTGGGGTTATGTTGGACCTGTCACACTTAGCAAGTTTCCCAGGTTGGTCTTTATGGTTTAGAACTTCTAGCTCTGGAGCAGCATCTGTGGCTGTGTAGGGTCCTGTTGGTTTTTGCTGTTTCTCCAGATCTGCGTTGGAAATTAGGTTATTGATCTCAGTGCATTCCCAAACAGGCTGAACAAGGTTATATATCGTCACCCTCCTAAAAAAATGGTCAAAGACATTTTTAAAATTTTATTTTTGTCTAAATTAAATTTTCAACATTCGGTTCAGTTTTTTGTGTTTTCTGAAAAGCCTGAAAAAAATCAAGGGAGGGTGACGACATGTTTCATGGCTAAATAACATAACTGCTGCAGTCTGATGGTGACAGCGAGATCTGAAGCAGTGGGTGACGAGGAAGAGGAGGAATACAACAATTTGAAGAGATCCCTCAGTCTACAGTCAGCACAAAGGCTACATTAGTGGCTGTTTGAGTTTCCTTCCATCTGCTGTGAACCTGAAGCACGGAGAACACAAAACATCTCTTCCAAATCTGGGATCTCAATTACAAATTTGTTCTTATTAAAGGTGAAATATGTGTTGTGACCTGGCTTTTTATACACCTGGCGACCCTGGGTCATCAGTGGTAACCCATCCCCACCCCCACACCCATCCCACACACATTCCGATCTACTGGCCCCGTGTACATAACAAAAGGTGGCCTAATGAGATGTAAACTGCCATTTGGAGGCGCTTGGTAGAAAAAGGAGTAGTGTGAAAATGCTGGTAGTTCTAGTGGTCCAAGTTGTTCACCCACTCTACTCTAAGTCTCAGAGTGGGCTTGCTTTGTGGCCTGAACTTGAGTTCAAGCTTCTCCAAACTCCACTGGTGTTGCTCTGCAGTAGCTGGTCCTCCATCTTCTTTCTGTAGGTGTTTTTTCCATCCCTGATTTTCCTTCTGAGATCCTTCTGCACAGCTCTCAGCTCCTCCTTATTTCCTGATCTAAAGGCTCTCTTCTTCTCCTTCAGGAGAGCCTTTGTTTCAGAGCCACAGTTATGTATAACAAGTAATACTCAAGTGAATGTTAAACGTGTATTAAAAGAAAAATGATTCAGCTCAGCTCACAAGAAACTGCTGGATACTATTCTGGAAATGCCTAATGAATACAAGGCCACTGTGAGCAATGACAAACCTTTAAACATGATAATCAAAAAGTACACATTAAGTATCATTGCTCACCTTTATTTATGAGAGTGTCACTTCTCAAAATGATTGCATGCTGTCAGCTCTCATGGGTGAAGTTTGGCTTTGAGGGTTGGAGAAGAAGCTTTCCAGCACCTTTGGATTTCCAATTCAGTTCTGAAAGAGCAAAGACACAAACTACAATGATGTATGAACTGGACATGTTTGATTGTTGCTGCAGCACAAAACAGGTTTATAAACTGAATCAGTAACAAAATTATGGTGTTGAAAGTAAGTAGCCTGATGATTCTAGATTAGTGACTCCAAAGCAGGCTGAGTCAAAACCTGAGATGGAGACTGGGTTTGTTTAAAGCTGAGGACAGTGAATCAGTCCCTGCTCACTGACAGGATTCCCAGAGTCTGGAAGCTTCTCCATGATGGGAATGTAATACACTGCAAGTTTCAGCTCATTCTCAGGTGCTGGCAGGTTTCATGGATCCTCGTGTTTGTCACAGAGGATTAAAGGCAGCCAGACTTTCAGTTTTATGTGTATAGTGCCAAATCACAACAGTCACCTCAAGGCTCTTTCCACAGAGGAGCTGAAGGCTCTGCATCCCATTCTACTCTTAAGTATCATAGGAACCACAAGTAAGCCAGCAGTCTGAAGTATAAACAGACTGCTCTTTGTTTAAATATTGAATATAAGAAACTTGCAAATATAAGGTTTGTTTACAGTGAATATAAAGAAATCACGGGAACCTCCCCAGCAGTCTAGGCCTATAGCAGCATAACTAAGAGAGGCTTCAGGGTCACCTGATCCAGCAACTGTGTTCAGACCAGTATCATTTTATTTTACATTGTGATAAGCCTGGGTCAGTTCAGTGCAGATTAAATGAAGCACTGTACTCGCAGATATTGAATATGGATGCACTGAAGCTCATCAGGATATTTATTTGGAATCTGTGGCTGAAAATAATCATTTTACTTAACTAGTAAGTCCAGAAGCTCATATTTCTGTCATAACATTGTTTAAATAGTGAACGCTTTCCTACGATATCCGCTAACATTTGCACAGAAAATTTAAGCTAGCGTCTCAAAGACGGCAAAACCCGCAATAATCTCTACAAATGCATCTCAGAGTTGGGATATCAGCGCTCTCTTACACCACATTAATCTAATTTCAAGTGCTTATTGAACTCACGGCCGTAATAATATCACTATATAAACGCTGTCCATTGAAATCCTCTTACCTGAACACTGCAGCATCCGCCGGAAGTCAGCGAGCATGGCTTCTGTAGTCCTTCTTCTGTAGTCCTTCGTCTGTAGTCCTTCTCTGTCAGTGATCCTCCGTTAGAACGATAACTACCTTCTCGACTGACTACGAGGTGCAGACGGCCCTTGCTGGCCCATATTTACAGGCCTGAAAACCGCTAATAAAGTCAGTAATTACCTGATAACATCCGAAGCGGGTGAACTAATGCAATTAGCTGGACAGCAACGGGAATACGCGTGACCATGGTTACGGCCGATGGGGTGATGGGTACTGTAGTTCATTTATTTATTCATCGTTGGTTCATGGATTTAACACAGAGGGGAAAACGGCTTCAGACCACGGAACTCAAAGAAAAAATTGGACACCGAATATAGCACTAACCATAAACACGTAAATATAAATTTAGACCTAAAAAGCCCCACAAATGTCATCGTTACAACCATAAGCAGCACCCCACATTAAATGAAACGAGGAGAAATTCATGTCAAAAGGAAAAGTGGCGGTTAAGGAGCGCAATTAAAGGCATAATTCAGCTTCTGAGCTTCCAGTTCAAAAGAAAAGGGGGGAAAAAAGGGGGACAGGGGCAAAAAAAAAAAAAAAAAACTATACTGCAGCTTAGAAGCCGTGCTCAGAGGCACGAACTTTATCCCACTGCATTTCAGGCAGGTTAGAAGTCGTGCCGAGTAACACGAAAAAAAGAGGGAATTCGTGTTCATGAGCACGAATCAATAGATTAAATTTCGTGACTACTGCACGAACTGCCGTGAGACCGGGTTGGCTCAGCGCAGCACCGCTTCTTTTTTAACCTACTGTATTTATTACTTATTTAGTTAAAAGATGAAGTGAAACAAAGGAATCTTTTGGTGATTCGCAATGGAAATGTGTGAAAGGTCATACTGACAAAATTTTAGGCATCTATTTTAGGTTTTCAAAACTTGATACTTCACCAAAACTTTTTTGAATCACAGAACTCAACGTTTTTGTTAAGAAGGCGCCACCTTTTGGTGACAGTCTACAATTGAGGGAAAGGGGTGTGTTCATGCTGGAAAGTAGATACGCCCAGGAGAAGGAGGGGGACTTCCAGCCCGACGACAGCCGGACGTCGGCCAGCTGGGGGCTGGACTTCAGCTGGCCGACGTCTGGCTGGATGCGGCAACATTAGGTGGCTGCATCTGTAACTATAGAAATTGATGCACACAGTTGTGTACACAGTAGTGATGGGCAAAGTGAGGCTGAAACCCATCTCCATGGTGACACCTGCTGACCAACTTGGCTATCACTGCATCTTGATAATGCTGTTCTGTGAAACAATGACATAGACAGGTGCTGCACAATTCCAAACAAAGCTACTTTTTATGCCAGACTGTCAGAAATTATAATCAACCCATGCTTTGGAGAAATCCCCATACAAACAAGGAAAGAAAAACACTGAGACTGCTGAAAACAGTATCTGTGACTGTAAAGAACGTGTTTCAGCAAGTAACAACTGTTAATATTTGTGTGGTGTGGTTGTTTCAGTTGCTTAGTGATTCAGTGTAATGCACAATAAAGCAATTTATCAAATGAAGTATACTGAGAAAATACTGCTGTGTTTATTGTGACAATTGTTTTTTGGGCTAGGTTGGCTTCTTTTTTTGTCAGCCTCGTCTCAGCCTTTTGGGGGGAGTTTGGATGTGTTTGGTTGACGTTTAAGCTTTCTGGGAGTTCAGTGTCATCAGGGCTGTTCTACACAATGTCAAACAAAGCTAGAAGCTGGCATCGTGTTAAACTTTATTTTCAATTAATTCAAAAATAAATATAACAAAAAAACTAAAAATGTTTTAATTCCTTAAAGAAGCTAACATTTATTACGTTTTCATGGATTAATCACAACAGTCATTTTCACATTGACCAAAACCTTTTTAAATCTGAGCAAATACATCATCCGCTGAGCAACCTCTGAACATGAAGAAACATTTCTTAACTTTATTTGCAACCTGCACTGCTGCGGATGTCACATCTTGTAACATGGGCATGATGATTTGCTCACCAAGAGGCTGTAGACTCCTACAAGTACATGTGGCTGGACAACAAGCTGGACTGGACATGCAATGTGGTTCAAGTGTATAGGAAGGGCCAGAGCAAGTTGTACTTCCTAAGGAGGCTGCAGTCTTTTAACATCTGCAGGCAGCTTCTATCAGACTGTTATAGCAAGTGTCCTTTTTAAGTCTGTGGTGTGCTTGGGGGTGGGGGGTGGGGGGCATCCAGGCTGGACAAACTTATCAGGCAGGCCGGCTCTGTGGTTGCCATTGAACTGGAGTCTCTGGTGACAGTGGCAGGGAAGAGGATATATATATATATATATATATATATATATATATATATATATATATATATATATATATATAATTCGCCACAAGGGGAAAGTAATGCTGGATGCGCTACTGCAAGGCTACCTGACCTCAGATGAAAAAGAGTCTGCTGACTGAACACAACTTACTTCTGTCTCCACTTTTGATTAATCTAATTTCTAATTGATTTAGTGGTCACTCACTATGGTCCTTTTAATTACTGTAGACAGGGTGTAGTGCATTTTGATTCTGAAAAATGGCTAAGTGCGTTTTTTATTGAATGTTCATCTGATAGGTTATATTATTTTGAGGTGTGTGTTAGTATTAACTCAATGATTTTTAAGCAGGATAGCAGCAGGATTTAGCTGCAAGTTGCATTGAAAGACTCTGAAAAAAGCTGTTATGTTGCATAGTTATACAGAGAGAGTAAAACAGTAACCAAATGGATTTAAAATTTGAATCAGATATATTATATCATTTTTTTGTTTTGTTATGTTTTTGGGTTGTTTTGCAAGACGACTATGTAGACAAAATGATTTTTAAAAATGCGTAAATAGAAAAAAAGGAAAAATAGAAAATTCTTTTTAAGAGAAATAATCTGTAGACCAAACAGAACATACCTCTTTCCTCTACTTTTCTTACATACAACAGACCCACCTGAAGGCCTGTAACATTTTCTCTCTCAAGATGGCTGCCCTTTAACTCCGAAGAACTTAAATGAAACAGCTCCCTCTACTGGTGTGGTGTATAATGTAATGTGCTTTCTATGATTTACATTATATGTATCTGACACACAAATCCATCTCTAACAATTCATTGCAGGGAAGGATTTTGTTTTATGGATCCATGTTGAGATAATGATGTGTGATGTAGCATTAAATTATGAGCTGGAAAGCAGTGAAGCCAAAAACATTTTTTGGAAATAATGGTGATAGAAAGATTTACAGTAACAATAACTGATAGTAAGTAGATTTGTCCAGTGAAGTTAACAAACAAACAAACATTTTTATATTTGAATAATGTTTTCATAAAGAAGTCCATACTATATATGATCATATATAGCAAAGTCATGTAATGTTCTTATTTATTTTTATTGCATATTTCAGCAAGATGATGACAAACCACAGCCGGTGTTTATTACAACAACATGGATTTATAGTACAAGATTCCTAGTGATGAGCTGGCCTGCCTGCAGTCCAGACCTTTCACTAACTGAAAATATTCGGTGCATGAAACAAAACAAAAAATATGTCAAAGAAGACCCAGGACTGTTTAGCAGCTAGAATCCCTTATCAGGCAGTAATGGGACAACATTGAGGGGATGCTACACAGTGCTAAACATGGCTCTCTGTCCCAACTTTTTGAGATGTGTAGCTGCCATCAAATTCAAAATGACCTTATTACTTCTTAGAAAAATACATTTACTCAGTTGAAAGATTTTATGCTTTTTTAATGTTCTGTTGTGAATAAATTACATGTTCACAAGATTTGCAAATCATTGTATTCTGTTTTTAATTAATTTACATTTCAAACAATGTCTATATTTTTCTCTCTTTTTTGGGTTTGGGTTCTCATGACATGGCAAACACTACAACTACATCTGACAGAAAGCTCCTGAAAGCATAACTAATGAAGCACAACAGGACAACACATCAATAAATTTAAGTAAATGTAGCAGCTCACACCAGATGTTATTGAGGTTGGATGTGTATTTCTAGGGTGATTTAGGTGCATATGTGTCATGGTGTAGGATGTTGTTGTGTCCCTTTTGGGTCTAGGGCAGGGGTCGGCAACCTTTAAGACTCAAAGAGCCATTTCGACCCGGTTTCCACGGAAAAGAAAACACTGAGAGCCGCAAATACTACTGGAAGCTGGTAACCTCTACCAGTGACACATATATTGAGAGATCAAAAATTAAAAATAAATAAATAATAATAATTTCATTATAATATTTCAAGGTCACAATTTAGCAGTACAACAAAACCGATCTAACAAAATATGTCCCCGGTGCTGTTTCCTTCCACTAATGGGTTTGCATACACACACAAAAAAAACATGATTCAGATGTTTTATTGATCAGCTACTAAAAGCATTTCCTGCATTCGAATATCAGCCACCTGTAGTTTTTTCTTGAAGGCCTTTCACAGCTCCACTGGTGCTGAAAACTAATGTTTGACTATGGCTTTCTGAATACAAATAGGGCTGCAACTATCGATTATTTTAGCAATTGAGTATTCTACCAATTATTCTATTAATTAATCAGATAAAAAAATAATTTTTCGTATTAACAATTCATCTGCATTTTTTAACTTCCGTACTGCAGATTTCTCTGTGTGAAACAAGGTAGATGGAGAAGCTACAAAGTTCTCTTTTCTTCATGTTGCTGATCAGGTGGTTGATGAAGGACCTCCAGGTGTTTCCCGGTTGTTCCACTGGACCTCACCGTCTCAGTAACGGCTCTGCCTCTTTGCGCTGCAGCCACACTGAAACAGCTGCTGCTGTTGTTTTTGTTGAAAAACTGGGTGGAGCTACCCGCTCAGGTATTACTCTAATAGTAATTTTTTTTCTTAATATATGTATATAAATACTGGATACATGCGTCACCTGAGCTGGCAGCTCCACCTGGTCCACTGTCCTCAGCCATCTTTGAATTTGGAGCATGCTGTGTTTGGTATAATGGAGGATCGATTACTCCACCCTGTGATGTCATTTCAGCAATTTTCTACCCATACCCACAAACTTGGATCCGTGTCTACACAGAGGGGAGGAGTTTGTAGTCACAGCTTTTAGATTTGTACTCACAGAAAAACAATCCTAATCCACACAGTTTTTCAATTATGAATATGAATGTTAGAATTGTGCACACACCTTTTTGACAGTTATCTTACTCCATATACCCGGGGCTTCTGCTTAGGACTACGCTTCTATGGCAGGCCGTTTTAACATAAAATCCAATTCACCACACTTACATTCCAGATATCTGAAATTGATTTATGACTAGACATATTAGTAAATTGAGATATCTCTAATTATGTTTTGACTAGACAAACTACCTATTTGAGATATCTCTAATTACATTCTGACTAGTCGAAATGACGGCAGATTTACCATTCATTTGTATGGCGGCTTCAATTCAAGATATCTTCAATGAATTACTGACTATCTGAAACTCACATTTCAGATATCTACAATTAAATTATGACTAGTCATAAAGTTAATTCAAGATAACTTGTTTTTTATTCTGACTAGTCATAATTCTAATTAAAAATATCTTAAATGACACCATATTTCGAGATATCTTAAATGTATTTTTAGATAGGCGATAAATAGTTTTGACTAGTGCAAATTAAATTCTAGATATCTTGAAAGCAAATAATGACTAGGCAAAACTAAATTAGAGATATCTAGAACTGTAATTTTGACTAGTCAAAATGCCTTTTAAGATATCTCAAAATGAATTACAGATATCTTGAATTAGACGGCTTTTCTATTTAAGATATCTTAAATTAACAGTCTGACTAGTCAGAATCACGTTTGAGATATCTTGAATTACGGAGCATTTTGGCGGAATGTTTATAAGGCAGTTTGTTAAAACGGCCATAAAATCAGAGATTCTGTGCAGATTTCTGAAGCAGTCTTTAAGTACACGATTCTCGCGCTGTCCGCATATCCCATACTGAGGAGCTCTCTCTATATTGTTGCATTTTATTACAATTTTGTCCATAACGGCCAGCGTCCTTGCAGCCACCTGAAAATCTACACAGGCAATTGTTTGGACAGCTCAGTACAGCACAAGGGGGCCTTCACGCAATCGTTAAATTCAGATATCTAAAACGTAATTTCGACTAGTCATAATTACGTTTGAGATATCTTAAATTGTAATTACGGATGTGTGAGCCGTCAAATGACAAATTCGGTGACGTAATTTGAGATATCTTGAAAGGAATTTTGACTCGTCAAAATGTAATTGAAGATATCTTGAATTATTATTCTTACTAGTCAGAATGTAATTGCGGATATCTTAAATTACCATTCTGGATAGTCAAAATGTAGTTTTGTCTAGTCAAAATGCAGTTTTAGATATCTGAAATGTAATTACGGATAGTCAGACAAACGGATTTTATGTTAAAACGGCCTGCCATAACGCTTCCTCCTCACACCCAGTGACATCCTCGTCACCCAGCCGGCCTGTTTTCCCTGCTGCTCGGGATCTGCTGGGGGGGGGGCTAACAGCGGCTAAGCTACCATGCTCTGCATCCACTACAGGGGCCTGGCTAGCTATAGGATTTTCCAGGGTACGGAGCGGAGTCTCCAATTCAGAAAGCCTGGCCTCCAGAGCTACAAACAGACTACATTTATTACAAGTACCGTTACTGCTAAAGGAGGCCGAGGAGTAACTAAACATGTGACCCCCATGCTACTTTCCCACCACCGAGGAGCCGGTGCTTGTGCCAGTGTTGGTGCTGGTTTCAATGAACCGGCAAAACGCTTAAGAACGGGCCCGCGTTTCCCACCGCGTTTCTGTGAACTGCTAATTTACGTATGAGTGTGGGCGGGTCCTCGTCTGGACACGGAAGCCAAAGCACAAAAACGTGGGAGAACACGCTCCCCTTTCTCATGCTGCAAATATATGCAGAGAAAATTGACTCACAATTTCTGTGTGTCCGTGGGCTAATGCCCGGCCACCAGACGCTTTCTCTCGAGCTCCCTCCCCAGGCCTGGCTCCAGGGTGGGGCCTCGGTAACCCTATCCCGGGCAGGGTAAACTGTTCCCTCGTTACAGACATAGGGGTCATCTGAACCGCTGTTTGTCTGGACCCGCACCCAGGACCAGTTTGCCATGGGAGACCCTGCCAGGGGGACAAGCCCCCAGGCAACATAGCTCCTGGGATCACTGGGACACACAAACCCCTCCACCACGATAAGGTGATTCATGGAGGAGTTTTGAGTCAATTTTCTCTCCATAAATATGTCCATCATGGAAATCTAAGTTGTACTTATTTAGTTCAGAACTTGTTTATTGAAGGAAAATCCAGTAGAAGTATTTATGTGAGCATTAATTACTTGGTTCTGTTTAATAACCCCTGAGATAAATATCATATCTCACTTTTAGGTAGACAGATGTTTCCATGGAACACCAAATACTTTATAGAGGTGTTTAATGATGCAACAGGGGGGTACCTGTTGCATCATTAAACACCTCTATAAAGTATGGTTATGTTCTTATAGATTATAAAACCAAGACATTTGACTATCTATGACTCAGAAATGATCTGCTGTCAGACCAGCCAGTTGTTTACATCCCCCAAAAGGATTGAAAAAGTGAAAGTATGTCACAGTGAATGCTTTGTTGGAGCTATTATACAAATCTCCCAATCAGTGCGATGATTTTATTAATGCTCTGAACTATTGTTTTTACATATTTTACAAGTTATACCCTCAATACTTTTATTTTACCTATCCATTTGTTTTACAGAAACATTTCATGTTTAGCCTTCAAATGTGAGTGGAAATTGTTTTAGAAACTTCAAAGAAAACAGAAATAAATCCAGGATTTTAAGAAATGTATTTTTTATTTTTTTCAATAACATCAAAATGTTTTTTAAGCTCAATTTTCTATTTTATTAACTTTGTATTTGCTCCAAGCTCTGTGGCTATAGTGGAAGCATTGTGAAGATGAGAAGAAAAACTGTTCTGTGATGCTGTTGTTTCTATCAGCTAAAAGAACCAGATCAGAGAGATCAGTGGTGCCACCGAGAGCAGAAGGCCAGCAGTTGTACTGCTGGCACTGTTGCAGAGGTTACCCTGGCAGCAGCTGATTGGTCCTCCAAAAACTCCTGCATTCTGTAGATTTTGCTTGTTTGAGCAAATCTGCTTGGAGGCACAGTCCTTTAAAGTCACCCCCGCTGCAGTCACTGAGGACATGAAAATAATTTACTGTGCTGCAGGTTTAATAGAGGAATCACTGAACGTTCCTCTCAGTAGAGGAAGAACAGACATGCAGACACTTAATACTGCAGGCTTGTTACCGTTTACTGAGATGCAGTAGTCTTCATTTCCAGTGCAGTTTAGCGTTTGGTTGCAAACTTATCCGTCACATTGGAAGCATGTTTTCCCATTTGGAGAGGGTATGCTGGCAACTGTGAAATACAGAAATATATGTAATATGTTTCCCTGCTTATTTTATCTAATTGCCAAAAAAACTGCAGATATACAAAAAATGTTTATAGATTTATGTTATTCATATGTTTGTCTGACTTTAATTAGACAAATTTCAAGTGCTGAAACATTTGACTTTTTTACTGTCTGTGATAATGAATCACAAACTTTTCACAGATGGGGTTTCTACATCCTCAGCCCATCAGGTGAACATGGTGATTGAGGGAAAAGAAATTTTCCCCATTCTAACTCACTTTGGAATTTGCTCCGCAAACTCAGTAAAATCAGATTTATTCATTCAAAATGTTAAATTCTTAACTGTTTTGTACAGGAAACAAAAGGTCAGTTTCAAGAACAGGAAATACCATTTCAAACTACCAAAAAACATGATGTACAGGAGCATCTTGAGAGTTGCAAAGATCAGAGCTGCAACAACTGCTGGTAATTACAATGCTGTCAAATCCAAAGTTGATTGAGCCACTGATGCACTTTTCAGTCGTAGTACAATTTTTTATTTTAAAATGAGAAGAATTTGAACCACCTGCAACCAAAGAGAAACAAGTATAAACTGAGCCACTTCAAAGCAGAATTAAATAAAAGCTATAAAATAGTATACCAGCAAATGAAGTCAGTGTGAATGAACCACAATGAGTACTGGAAGGGCATTCTGTTGTTGTCTGAGTGCAGTTTCCAGTGATTTCCATTGTGCACTGGTAACATTTCAATGCACAGGCTGATAAAACACAAAATATTCAAAGATAAAGTAAATTTAATGAAGTTGTCTAGTCTACAAGACATGAACAAATCCTAAAATATTCACTAAAAAATAAGATTAAAACAAAAAGGCTGACAGTAAATAGTACAATAATTTGTAGGATGTAGACACACTTATGCTGGTTTATAATAACACATGCTGTAAAAACATTAAAAAGTTAAAATGTGTAATTGAAAATTAGAGTACTTAAGTATTTAAGTATGAGATTACTGAACAAAAACTTGCCTTATGAAAGCAGCACAGGATCAACACAAAGATCTGCATTTTGTGATGGTCGGATAAATCTCAGTTTTAGTTTAGTTTCTGTTAAGGTTATAAATAGTTCTCATGAAGAGGTTGTAGCCTGGGGGGGGGCAGTGGTTTTCTTCTTCAGGCCACTCCTTCATTCTGTCTTTGACAGCATCAAAACCTTTTTTTTAAAAAAAAAGCCTTTGAAACTCAATTGAAATTTCATTTCAACATATGTATATATTCCTTGATTTAAATATTTTTTTTTTTATAGTTTTCAGGCAAATGGAATAAGAGTTTGTGTTAAAGTTTTTACTTGGACTTCTATCAGAATTTGACCATTGAGGTTTTAAGAGTGATCTTTGCAGAATATCCACTCCTCAAGAAAGCAGCAACAGTTGTTGCTCCTTTTATAGATAAATTGTTGTAGTGATGAATCCTCAGGTTATCAAAAGTGCTTTTTTGGACTTTTCTAGCTTTGTGCATCTCAGTAATGCTTCTCCTGAGATCCTGTGAAAGCTGATAAGACTGAAGCATAGTTGCCATCATTAAATCTTTCTTTTGAAGAGCAGGCTTTGAATCTGATTTTGAACACGTCCCTAACCACATTTAATGAGCTAACAAGCAAGAAAATGCAGGCAATTTTATTGGTGCACAAGCTTTCTTGCATTCTACAGATTTCTTCATGTGGACGTTATAGCACATGCATATTTAACCTGTTTAACACAAAGTCACTCATAATATGACCTCTGTGCACCATGTAGATTTTCATATGTTGTTTCCAAAACTAAACAACCAACTGGGCAAAGATCTAAGACTTAACAGGCCTCAGATTAATTCAGTGTTGTCTGGGTCTAAATAATTAAATACATGTCATTTAGAAATCTCCACCATTAAAATAGAATAAGAACTATGTTGCGTTATTGTTAGGAAAATGTAGATGTGTATTAATCTTTTATGTTAACTATATGCATAATCAAACTTTGATATAACATAGCATAGTGATTAATAGGAATGTATTTCTCTGCTTGTGATTAAGCATTAAATAAAAATCAGTTAAGGTAATATTAGAAGAAGAAAACTGTACTAAGTGTATCATTGTGTTGAACTTTCTGTGCCCCTGTGTGTATGAAAAGAGGAAGCGTCTGCCAGAAAAGTGAAGTACGGAGAGGCCTCAGCAGAGTGAAGAAAGGAACCAGTATCTAATGAGGACATCAGTTAAGAAATGTGATGCTTGCTTAAAATCTTGAGTTTTAATAATGACTAAAAGTGAAAAACATTTATTAATCCAGGGTGCATGATGGATAACACCTAAGTAGAGCTTCCGCATTTGTATCCTGTTGTTATCTGTTTGAATTCTTTCGTAATGTCACATAGACATTTGACGTGTATAAAAGATGGACAGTGAGACTGTCTCACTGAGCGCTTCTCCAAAGCAACCTTGGTGTTATTTACCTGTAACCGCTCCAGCTTGTCTTCAGAGCGTCCCTCTCCTGGTCTTTAATAAAGAAAACTTTCCTCACAATTGGTGCTGAAACTCAGGATCTCTGCTGACATCTCCTGTTTCCTCCCCTGGACCATCGCTGTTACGAACCCACAGAAAAGATCTCCACCCGAGACCCGTAATGTTCTCGTTTGGCAGAATTTTTGGAGGCCATTGATTGCTGGGGAGGTGGCGTGGAGGTGGCCAGAGATCCAAAGAACTACCCAAAGTACCGGGGAGATGACTGGTTGAGCACATAAGTATAGTAGTTGTAATGTTATAATATTATAGTGAATTAAAAATCACAAGAAAATTATGTGTAAGGTGTTCAGAATGCAGGGAACATGCACTTCAGTTAAAGTACTGCAGCTGCAGACTGAATGAGTGGCATGGTTTCTGTCTTTGACAGATGTAGGAAAATGATTTTCCTACATCTGTACACAAATACATTAACTTGTTGTTTTTCTTTTTTTGATTGAACATTTTTACCATTTTATAGGCAATCTGTGAAGAGAAAACAGCTTAAAAAATAAATAAATAAAAAAAATAAAAAGAAGGTTAAATCTTAAAAGAAAGCCACTAGGAAGTGTTATGTCATACATATGATATGGAGCATGTTACAAATATAAAAAGCAAAATTTGGGGGTTGAAAATATATTTTTAGCTTGTTAAGCATGTACAGAACTAGGACATAGTTTAAACCCAAAGAAAAGATAAAAGTAGGAAGTTGTTATTATAGGTGCATTCAGAAAAAAGGGGGGAGAAAAAAAGGTTACAGAGTTTAGTCTCATATCCTCATCTTTGTTTCAACAGTTACTGTGATCACTGATAATTATGATATAATGATACTAGTTGATGTCAATATTGTTAATTTAATTAAGTTTTCTTACAAAGTGGGCAGAGGGGAAAAAAGGTCACAATTTATACTGATAGCCAGTTTGCCTTTTTCTCAGTCCATGTTTTCGCCGAGCACTGGCGAAACTGAGGAATGATAACTTCTACTGGAAAAACTATTAATTAAAGACCTTATATTGAGTCTTTCGGAAGCCATTCAGCTGCCGCAGGCATTAGCCATTTGTAAATGCATTGCATACACCATAGGAACTGATGCTATCAGCACAGGAAATAGAAAAGCAGATTTCTGCAGCCAAGGCATTAGCTCAACAGGAAGAGACAGCACACACACCCAGTCATCATTTAAACACACAGAATCAGAAGAAAGATATTTTGTGAGATGCACAACAATCAGCATCACAAACAGAAAAACAACTATGGCAGAAGGATGGTCTAATACTTTTACCAAAAAATGTATATGTGTGATGCCAAACCAATAAACCAGTTCTTCCAAAGACTTTATTTAAATATGCAGCTCTGCTGTTGTGATGCATGGGTCAAGCCATGCATCACAAGGGGGAATGAATGAATCAAATGTTAAATAAAATCTTTATCACATATGGGCTCACAAATTATTCTAAAAAAACTTTTGTGCCAAATGCCTTATCTGTCAGAAATATAACTCACAGGGTCAATGTAGCAAATACACATGGATTTAATTAAGTTGAATGCATGTCAAGGAAAGAAATACTGTTTAGTGATGCGTTGACAGTAGCAAAAATACTAGTAGGGAGTTATATCCCCAGATTTGGAATCCCACAGTATATCTATTCAGATAATGGTACACATTTTATGAATGAAATAATACAGCACATGGCAGCACACTCAACCACTCATGTCAGAGTCACAGTTAGAGCCCCAATCGCCCTCATCCTCACCACTAAACACATCAAAACAATTCCCGGAGGTGCCCCGGCCATCTGAGGACACTGCTGTGCACCCTGTGTCATGGCCAGAGTCTCCATCCACACCAGCTGCAGCTTCGCAGCAGCCTTGGGCTGCTCAGTCCGAGCCGCCAGGGGTTCCCGGCTCAGTCCGAGCCGTCACAGGGTCCCGTTCAGTCCAAGCCATCAGGGGGTCCCGCTTAGACCGAGCCGCCAGGGGGTCCTGAACCAGAACCCGAGTGTCCCGCTCAGCCCGAGCATCCCAAGTCTTCCAAGTGTTCCAAGTCTTCCAAGTGTTCCGAGTCTTCCACCATCCAGGGCTCAGGAGAGTCTAGGCCAGCTAAGGCTCTGGAAAGCCACTGCCGGCTGCCACGTGGCCACTTGCCTGAGGTCATCTGTCTCTGCCGCATGCCACGTGGCTGCCTGCCCAAGGTCATTCGTCGCCGCCAGTGGGAGCACAGTCAGCCTCCTGCCTGATCATGTCTCTGCCGCTGCTGAGCGCGGTCAGCCTCCCGTCTGGTCACGTCTCCGCCGCCGCCGCTGGGAGTGCGGTCGGCCCCCTGCCTCGCCATGTCGCCACCGCCACTGGGAGTGCGGTTGGCCGCCTGAACTGTCTGTTTTCTGCTATGGATTTCCCGGCAGACCCCCTTGAACTGTTTTACCTTATGGCCCGTTTTTGTGTTTGGACTATGTTTGGTTTTTCTGGCCTGGTGCCACCACTTTTTGTTTGTTTCTTGTTATTGTTTGGACTATGTGGCCCATTTTTGTTTTCTTTGCCTCGTTAATTAATTAATTGGTTAAAAAAATACTAATCATAATTTCATGGTTAAAAGAAATTTCATTTATTTGTTTTACATGGTTCAAAATAACTGCATAACTACAAAGGATATTTTGTAAAAGAAGAACATGCATGTAAAATATTACTGTGATAATAAGAGAAATGAAGATAAAAACTAAACTATAGCTGTAAGAATAGATAAGAAATTAGGTTTTATTTAGCTGTATGCAATAATATCATTATTGTGTGTAGGTTTGCTTTGCTAATTAAGAAGCTGGATTGGATTGCTGAATCCTAGGATTCTCTCCAGATGGAGATGGCGAGCCTATGCCTGGAGCAGAACTGAACATTCATTGAAGAGTCTCATTCTTCTCTTCTGTGTGAACATCTACGTGGTAACAATATAAGCCATTGAAAGGAAAAGGAACTGAACTTGAAAAGACAAAACACATTTTTACTTGATTAACGACCAAAAGGACAAACTGAAATATTGAGCTCAATAAGACTGGGGTTTTGATTTTGATATGCCGGCTTGTTATTATTATTCTGATTAAGCTGTGTTTTATTTTTATTCTTTTTTCTTGCTCAAAATAATAGCTATCTTTTGCTCATTTCCTGCCTCCAGCCAATTAATTTCGCACTCACCTTGATTTCTATTGTACTCATACTGAACCTAGGAACTGGTCTACGATGTTTGAATTATTCTGAATTATAGAGTCAGGGGTTACAATAAAAATTTGGTGAGCCAGCCAGGAGCCTTTTTCTTTTTTTGTTTGTGACATTATCTTAAGCCTTAACATAGTGAAAATGGATAATATTGAGCATAAATCTGTGAAGGCCCCAAATGCGGTGATAGTGAGATGAGCAAACTGAGGAAGTAGCTGAGTTCTTGAAACAGTTCAGTCTCAAACAGGTCAATCTCACGAGTCATAAAAATAGACGATAGTAAATCTGAGTTTTTCCAGAGTGTTATTTTTGAGTACAACTCAGGTGTTGCCATTAGTGCTCTTGAGCCATTGCCATGTGTGGGACCCACAGTATGGTTGAACACGAATAGACTTAAAGGGATACAGCCCCCCCCCCTTTCATTTTCATTTTATGTTATTGCTTATTGTTGCTATGTTCATTTATCCTCACGCTGAAATATGTTACACTTGCTGACAATCCAAATGTAGTATTTTAGTAGGGCAAGTACGATTCCAAAGACTGAAACACACAGGCACTGGGTGGGCCAGCTCAGGGGTCCCTCAAGTAAGTCGCAGAGGTCTGGTGTCGTTTAGTGCACGAATGGCCTGTAGAGCGCAACTTCTCATGGAACTGAAGTGCTTGTGTTTCTGTGTTCGCAGGTGAGCAAAAGTGTTGTAATGTTGTACATGCTAAGTGACGTAGGAGTACAAGAACTGTATTAGAGAAGGTTACTGTCATTAATGTTGACACAACTGAACGTTTAAATGACGTACATAAACTCTGTGTGGGAAACAGTGCTTCACCTAGCATGATCAAGGGGATCGTAATGGTGATCACCAGCATCCTGTTACATGATGAGTCGAGCGAAGGTGTATAATATTGCCAGTGTGAGCAGAGAGACAAATAATGAATGTTTTGTTAACACCAGTTATGAATACAGTAAGTCGCAGGGGTCTGGTGTCGTGTAGTGCACGAATGACTGTAGAGCGCAGCTTCTCATGGAACTGAAGTGCTTGTGTTTCTGTATTCGCAGTGCAAATGACCAGTAAAGTGGAACTGTTATAAACTCACGCACGCCTGGAAGTGTCTTTTGTCCAAGTGTGCAACACATGTACCCATGTATCTGACAGCGGGGATAGTTAAAGGATACAATCTCTTGCCAGCGTTTACACGCAGTGTGTGGAATGATACAACCAAATCATATCTCCCTGAAATCAAAAACCTAGCTAAGATAAGTGACAGAGATTTTGCAGATGTCCTGAAGGTCATGATGTCACAGATTGCTGAGTCAATCAAAGAAACTGGACATGATCAAACAGAGCGGATTAACTTACCTGAGAACCAGCCAGCATCTTCCTGGGTCAAGTCTCAGCCTACAGCAGTTGAGATCACACTGCGAGTACCCCAGCTCACGCCATAACCACCATATCTGCATATAATTTAAATCCTCCAGAGGTGCAGCGTATTGTAGTTGAGCACATTGTAAAGAGAAAAGATTATGCAGTGCAGCAGGTTTCACAAAAACTCAGAGCTTTTTCTGGCAAAGACCCCCGACCAACATATGAGCAAGATTATGACACATGTCGTTCCAGTGCAGAAATACTCATGAGTGACCCTTCCATTTCCAAAGTGCAACAATCTTGAAAAATCCTTGAGTCTATCTTACTACCTCTGCAGCAGTGATCCCAGACATCTATCGTTCAGGGGAACACCATGGTTTACCAACTATTCCTGCCATGTCCCAATCAGAAATAATGAACAAACAAAGAGTAGACTTGACAATCAGACAAGTTATTGAAAAAAATCGAAGATAGTGTAACTCATCCACCAACTGCTAGAAAAGAACTCTGAGATCTCCCTATTTTACTCAGGAGCTAAATCGATTAGAGCTGCATAATGGGGTGTTATACAGGTGCTGGTCATAAAATTAGAATATCATGAAAAAGTTGATTTATTTCAGTAATTCCATTAAAAAAGTGAAACTTGTATATTCTATTCATTCATTACACACAGCTGGTATATTTCAAATGTTTATTTCTTTTAATTTTCATGATTTTAACTGACACCTAATGAAAACCCCAAATTCAGTATCTCAGAAAATTATATTACTTAAGACCAATACAAAAAAGGATTTTTAGAAATGTTGGCCAACTGAACAGTATGAACATGAACAGTATGAGCATGTACAGCACTCAATACTTAGTTGGGGCTCCTTTTGCTTGGATTACAGCAGCACTACGGCATGGCATGGAGTCAATGAGTCCGTTGGGCTGCACAGGTGTTATGAGAGCCCAGGTTGCTCTGATAGTGGCCTTCAGCTCTTCTGAATTGTTGGGTCTGGCATATCGCATTTTCCTCTTCACAATACCCCATAGATTTTCTGTGGAGTTAAAATCAGGTGAGTTTGCTGGCCAATTAAGAGCAGGGATACCACGGTCCTTAAACCAGGTACTGGTAGCTTTGGCACTTTGTGCAGGTGCCAAGTCCTGTTGGAAAATGAAATCTGTATTTCCATAAAATTGGTCAGCAGCAGGAAGCATGAAGTGCTTGAAAATTTCCTGGTAGATGGCTATGTTGACCTTGGACCTCAGAAAACACAGTGGACCAACACCATCAGATGACCCGGCACTCCAAACCATCACTGACTGTGGAAACTTTACACTGGAACTCAGCAACATGGATTCTGTGCCTCTCCTCTCTTCCTTCAGACTCTGGGACCTTGATTTCCAAAGGAAATGCAAACTTTACTTTGATCAGAGAACATAACTTTGGAGCACTCAGCAACAGTCCAGTCCTTTTTGTCTTTAGCCCAGGTGAGACGCCTCTGATGCTGTCTCTTGTTCAAGAGTGGATTGACACAAGGACTGCGACAGCTGAAACCCATGTTTTGCATACGTCTGTGCGTGGTGCTTCTTGAAGCACTGACTCCTCTCCAGGGTGCAGTTATCCCTATTGCTTGTACACTTTTTTTCTACCACATCTTTTCCTTCCCTTTGCCTCTCTATTAATGTGCTTGGACACAGAGCTCTGTGTACAGCCAGCCTCTTTAGCAATGACCTTTTGTGTCTTGCCCTCCTTGTGCAAGGTGTCAATGGTCGTCGTTTGGACAAGTGTCAAGTCAGCAGTCTTCCCCATGATTGTGTAGCCTACAGAACTACACTGAGAGACCATTTAAAGGCCTTTGCAGGTGTTTTGAGTGAATTAGCTAATTAGAGTGTGGCACCAGGTGTCTTCAATATTGAACCTTTTCAAAATATTCTAAATTTCTGAGATACCGAATTTGGGGTTTTCATTAGTTGTCAGTTATACGTAATCATCAAAATTAAAAGAATAAACATTTGAAATATATCAGTCTGTGTGTAATGAATTATTGTAATATACAAGTTTCACTTTTTGAATGGAATTACTGAAATAAATCAACTTTTTCATGATATTCTAATTTTATGACCAGCACCTGTGTATGCCAATAGAGGGAGCTGTATTATATAAAGAGATGTGAGTTCTGTTCAGTCTGTAGACCTTTCGCATCTTATTTTGTTAAACAGGCTTGGCCATTTTGTTCTTTTATCTTTTCTCCACAAAGTCTTCTTGTATCAACAACCACAATATCAAATCCGATTCACATTTATGACCCACTTGGTTACTTTGTTTTCTCTATATAAATATAACTACTGTCTGTTTTACATAGATTGCAACTTGGAACTAATGCTGTCCAACCCAAAAAATATTTCTGAGCAGTAGTGTTGATTTAGCATTGATTGATTTATTAAAAAAATGTGTGTGAGAAAAAACAGAAAACGACACTGATGGACAGAGCATTATCATTAATATGCCTTCTCCATTAACTTGAGTGCTTCTTGGTGCTAATGGGTGTGCCCTGACAACATGGTCATCACAGTTATGAACACATCCGGCAACTGCTGATGTTAACCTTACAAAGTGTGCTCACATGTCAACTGTTTGGAAGGTTTTGAGAGCTTTTTGAGCTAATCAATTAGCAAAGATGGGATGATGGGAAATGAAAGTAAAAAAAACAAACAAGTGACTGAATAAGAGGGACGGGAGGGGAATGATAGTGGATGATAATGAGAGAGTGCGATGGAGGAGCTGTCCCGTGACAATTGTTTCAGTTAGTCCAGTTTCAGTGGAGTTATACTGGTCCATTTTCCCAAAAAGCTTATTAGTGGTAAAATGATTTGTTCCCTTATGAACCAATGGACAGAGAAAAGCTCAAGGTGGTTTCAGGATTCAGAATCCATCAAAAGAAACTTGAATGTAACAGTTTCTTGGAAGAATGAGAATGGACAGGATGTTATAGACAGAGGGAGGAAAAATAACAATATACAGAACAAACTAGTCAAGAGAGGAAGCAGGTATTACAAGTTGGCATGTCCTCTCTGTGCCCGTTTGGTGGGAGCAGGCTAAGTCAAGTAGTCCAGACAGCCTCCTCACTTATGAAATTTTATCCTGAGGCTTTCCCAGGCAGTGAGCTGCATATCTGTCAAGCCTGTTCTGAATCTAGCCCAGAGCCTTTTGCCAGTTGGTGCTCCATGTTCTACACCAATAGCCAAGTGTAGGTGGAGAACTTGAATAAACCCTCCTTCCTGTTAAAACAAACAAACAAAACAACAAAAACAACAACAAAAAACACAAACCAAGAATTTAAACATTTTCTAAATCAGGATTTTCCAGTTGCTAGCAGACCACCACAGTTTCCTGTTTTCATGTTTGTCAGCAAATACTTGCTAAACCACTCAGTAAAACTAGAAAAAAAGTGCAACACAAAGCAGAATTGGAGAAGGTTGTCTCTCACAGCAAAAGCTGTACCTCACCACTGCAACCAACATATTTCAAAAGGCATAACTTTTACTTTGAAAGCAAACTGTTTGCACCTCTGGTTCATGTTGCACCCTTCACAGCTTCACCAGAGCTCACAGAGCAGCTCTCCTGTGTCTATAGACAACTCTGTCACTTCCATTCAAACTATGACTTCAGCAATATGCTAGCATCCAAAGCACTCGCAAGGAAGTTCTTGCCAACTGGCTGGGAAATACACATTTTTCCTTAGTGACTGGTGTTTGCCAAGGCGTCACTGACCAGTCTTGAAGCCTTTGTGACTGAGGCTTTAGGATTATATTTGAACATTTTAAAATGCTTTAAATGAAAAATGAATTAAAATAGTTTTATATGACTTGTTAGTCAGTTCTTAAGTTAATATCAGTTGAATCTGTCATGAAACGCTGTGGCAGGCAAGGCAGAGGACCCCAATGCAGGACACCCAAAGTGAAAAGCTCAATTTTAAATGTAAGCTTTATTAGCAAACATAGAACAGAAGGAAGGGCAGGTCGAGAGCCAGCAACACAAACTTACACTCACTAGCAAAATGTGACTTGACTAATTTAAAAATTGAACAAAACTACAGACTTGAAATGAGGGCATGAGAGGCGCACATAGCAGGAACAGCTGAAAAGGACACAACAACAAGCAAAGTAAACTCGGGGCTTAAATACATGAGGGCTGATGAGGGGAGTGGACATAGCTGGGAAACACAGGTGAACAAAATACTAATGACACTGCTATTATTCTGTAGTTTGACACAGGCATAAGAAGGGAGCAGATTTTCATGATCAAAGAGTTTAGAAAAGATAATTAAATTGTCGTGCCAATAAATTATGGAGAACTGACACTGACGCACTAATCATGTATAGCTCGATATGAAATGCACCTTCATCAAATGAAGAACAATTGAACAGTGTGACAGCTTAATTTATCTTGGACTCAGCACTGACTGTCCAACATACAGCCAGTTTCCACAAATAATCCCAGCAGAGTCATCATGTAATGTGTGTTTAAAATGGAGTTCATCAGTAAAAGAGGAAAATATGTAAAAAAAAAATACTGATAGTAAGTGACTCTGGCAGAAATGGTCTGCTCCATATATCTATGTATCTATAACGCTCTATAAATTTTTGACGATGATTTGCAGCTTTCCATTGTTCAAATATGGTTGTCGCAGTCAATTGCACCATTAAAAGCAGCAAATCAGCAACTGTGCAATAGCTTTTATCACAATTATAATTTGTTTTAGGAATTTATTAATAGAAAATGTCTTATGTACTGTAGTATTAAAAGGTTTTTAGCTGGATTTGTGGAAATGTAATTGTGTGGCTTTGTCACACAGTATGTATAAAGATATATAGAATGAGAAAACAAAGTTACCAAGTGGGTCATAAATGTGAATCTGATTTGATATTGTGGTTGTTGTTACAAGAAGACTGTGGAGAAAAGATAAAAGAACAAAATGGCCAAGCCTGTTTAACAAAATAAGATGAGAAAGGTCTACAGACTGAACAGAACTCACATCTCTTTATATAATACAGCTCCCTCTATTGGCAGCAGCGATCCCAGACATCTATGGTTCAGGGGAACACCATGGTTTACCAACTTTTCCTGCCATGTCCCAATCAGAAATAATGGACAAACAAAGAGTAGACTTGACAATCAGACAAGTTATTGAAAAAAATCGAAGATAGTGTAACTCATCCACCAACTGCTAGAAAAGAACTCTGAGATCTCCCTATTTTGCTCAGGAGCTAAATCGATTAGAGCTGCATAATGGGGTGTTATACAGGTGCTGGTCATAAAATTAGAATATCATGAAAAAGTTGATTTATTTCAGTAATTCCATTCAAAAAGTGAAACTTGTATATTATATTAATTCATTATACACAGACTGATATATTTCAAATGTTTATTCTTTTCATTTTGATGATTATAACTGACAACTAATGAAAACCCCAAATTCAGTATCTGAGAAATTTAGAATATTTTGAAAAGGTTCAATTTTGAAGACACCTGGTGCCACACTCTAATCAGCTAATTCACTCAAAACACCTGCAAAGGCCTTTAAATGGTCTCTCAGTGTAGTTCTGTAGGCTACACAATCATGGGGAAGACTGCTGACTTGACACTTGTCCAAAAGATGACCTTTGACACCTTGCACAAGGAGGGCAAGACACAAAAGGTCATTGCTAAAGAGGCTGGCTGTTCACAGAGCTCTGTGTCCAAGCACATTAATAGAGAGGCAAAGGGAAGGAAAAGATGTGGTAGAAAAAAGTGTACAAGCAATAGGGATAACCGCACCCTGGAGAGGATTGTGAAACAAAACCCATTCAAAAATGTGGGGGAGACTCACAAAGAGTGGACTGTAGCTGGAATCAGTGCTTCAAGAAGCACCACGCACAGATGTATGCAGACATGGGTTTCAGCTGTCACAGTCCTTGTGTCAAGCCACTCTTGAACAAGAGATGGCGTCAGAAGCGTCTCACCTGGGCTAAAGACAAAAAGGACTGGACTGCTGCTGAGTGCTCCAAAGTTATGTTCTCTGATCAAAGTCAATTTTGCATTTCCTTTGGAAATCAAGGTCCCAGAGTCTGAAGGAAGAGAGGAGAGGCACAGAATCCATGTTGCTGAGGTCCAGTGTAAAGTTTCCACAGTCAGTGATGGTTTGGGGTGCCGGGTCATCTGCTGGTGTTGGTCCACTGTGTTTTCTGAGGTCCAAGGTCAACGCAGCCGTCTACCAGGACGTTTTAGAGCACTTCATGCTTCCTGCTGCTGACCAATTTTATGGAGATGCAGATTTTATTTTCCAACAGGACTTGACACCTGCACACAGTGCCAAAGCTACCAGTACCTGGTTTAAGGACCGTGGTATCCCTGTTCTTAATTGGCCAGCAAACTCGTCTGACCTTAACCCCATAGAAAATCTATGGGCTATTGTGAAGAGGAAGATGTGATACGCCAGACCCAACAATTCAGAAGAGCTGAAGGCCACTATCAGAGCAACCTGGGCTCTCATAACACCTGAGCAGCGCCACAGACTGATTGACTCCATGCCACGCCGCATTGCTGCAGTAATCCAGTTTGCCTGGATTACTTAGTTGGAGCCCCAACTAAGTATTGAGTGCTGTACATGCTCATACTTTTCATGTTCATACTTTTCAGTTGGCCAACATTTCTAAAAATCCTTTTTTTGTATTGGTCTTAAGTAATATTCTAATTTTCTGAGATACTAAATTTGGGGATTTAATTAGTTGTCAGTTATCATCATCAAAATTAAAAGAAATAAACATTTGAAATATATCAGTCTGTGTGTAATGAATGAATATAATATACAAGTTTCACTTTTTGAATGGAATTACTGAAATCAACTTTTTCATGATATTTTTATTTTATGACCAGCACCTGTATAATGTGTGTTCTTTTTCTATTATGTGTTTCATTCCTATTAATATTTGTATACTTAAAATAGATTAGTCCAGTGGGGCTAAAAAATGAACAAAAACATTGTACTAGGATCATGTTTTTATGCAACAAATGCCGTTCGCGTTATATATTTCAACCTATATGATATACCATATCATACCATACCAAAGTCATACCGTTTTTTTTTTCATTATTATAATTTCTTATTGCATTGCATTTTAGCAAGCCATCCATGAATCGCCACCTTATTGTTGTGAGGCCTGGCTCCTGCTTTCTTGCATTTGTGCAACATCTCTAAAATTAGAAACGTCCTGTGTCAGCCTTCAGCTGATGAAAATGATGCAGTGAGAGAACTGACAGAGACTAGAAAGAGAACATATTTCTCCCAAACTGGCTTCTTTTGAGTAGCTCCCTGTCCATAAAATACTTAAAAATCCTTCTTCTCTCATACAATGTCTTGAATAATCAGACGCCATCATTTCCCTGAGCCTGGTTCTGCTGCAGGTTTTTCCTGTTAAAAGTGAGTTTTTTCTTCCCACTGTCACCAAGTGCTTGCTCACAGGAGGTCGTTTTGACTGTTGCGTTTTCTCAGTAATTATTTTATGGTCTTTGCTTTACAATATAAAGCAACTTGTGGTAACTGTTTACTGTGATTTGGTGCTTTAAGAATAAGAAGTGTGAGGGCAAAAACATTGCCAAAATCGCCTGCTTAATTAAACATGTGGACTTATTGTTATGTGTAGGGCATGCTGCAAGAAAATGTTTTGTATTTATGTTACACAAGTGTACTAAATTTCATACATGTATGTAAAACACAGTGGTGGGCTTGTCTTCTGCAACTTTATAGGTGGCGCTATAAATCATGCCTGAAACCGATAAAATATGCACATTTTCCCAAGACCTGAAGTATGTGCAAAACTTCCTGCTGTTTTGAGCATATTTAGACCTCCAAAAAGCAATTAATTTGCCCTACAAATAATATGAAGAAAGCAATTACAATAGCACTAGTGCCTCAAATATTAACATGTAACAAGATGTCATAGATAAAGGCGCCTAAAGATGAAGATATTCTCTCTCTCTCTCTCTCTCTCTCTCTCTCTCTCTCTCTCTCTCTCTCTCTCTCTCTCTCTTTTATGGGCAGTGACATATAAACTACAGATCAGTCCGATTTATATCAACCAGTCGCAGTTTGATCAGGCATTCTTCTGCAGTGAATTCATCAACAACCAACAAGAGAGCTTCACTAAAGGTACATAATATTTATTTTGCTATTGCAGGACTGTAAAATCATCAGGTATTTGCAGGAACAGACTAACTTTTTAATTTAAAGAACAAGGTAAACCAATTTGTTAAGATTAAGTAAAATGATCTAAAGTGCTTAATTTAAGACAGAACATTGCTATCTCAGTCTGATGGTATGGTCAGACTGTGAAAGTGTGTATTTTTTTATGCCTAATTGTTGCAAAACTGCAGCTATACTGTATTAAGGTGTGTTAATGTTTATAATTTATTTAAAAATATATTGTAAATTGTTATGTTTAACAGTGTATTTTTAAAAAATGGAATAATAAAAATAAAATGGAAAATAAAAAGGTGTGTTCACACCAAACGCGAAGCAAAGTTTTCCATGCTTCAGAGTGACATACTGAGCCCAACATGTCCTCCAATCCAAACGACAGTATCAGTCGTGTGTGCAGACCCTGAAAAGCGCCCCGACGAGCGTTTCCGAAATGAGCGCACCTACCTGTGGCTTTGTGTGTCATGTCCTCACGTTCGTTTGTAATGATGCTCACGCGGCAGCGCAGGTCGCCTAATAATCGGAAGTTTGGTGGTTAAATCTCAGTTTGTTGCAGTCGGCATGACAAAGTGTCCGCGGGAGAAATGCTTGAATTATGCTGTATAAAGCGCTTTGAGCGTTCAAGTACAGTAGAAAATCCCTATATAAGAATCTAGGTTTTTATATATTGTTTTAACTTTTACTGTTGCATTCATTTAGTCCGCGTAGAATTTTCAGAAATCGGAGAAAATCCTTATTTGCGTATTTTTTCAGGATTTGCCGGAGAACCCCGAACACGTTATTTACAAGTCCTTTCGTGTAGGGCCGCTAGAGGTCGCTTAATTTTAAAGCGTATATACCGTAAAAATGAGCCCGCAGAAACGACCAACAATGAGAACTGCTGTAGGCAATACAGGGCAAAATATTTAAACTTCTGCAAAAAAAATAGCTTCAAGGTGTACCATGAAAACCCACCAGCTGAGTGTTTTTTTTTTTTTACATATATGACACTGATTTGAATTGATTAAATACAACATAGCCTAAATAAGCTGAAACATTGTATTTATTATTATGGTTGTGTCTAATTGTTTGGAAAATTAAAGGCCAGATCCCCCTCTCCAAAAAAATTACAGTAAACACAAAAATGTTTGTTTCCGTCACTTCATGAGTCAATGTGTCAACAAGTGTGAATGAGTTTACTCATTTGAATTGTTTAGTTCACCTTATAAATTTGTCATTATCACAGCTCTCAGATTCCTTCTCGCAAATCTTGACCTTCAGTTCCTTAATCTGTAAGTGAACTCATCTCTGTTCATGTTGTTTCAACACTTAAGTACTGATATGGACAGTCTTCAGTTGTGCTGTAAGCTGTGCTAGATTTCAAACAGAAATTTCATTGAGCAGAACAGTTAAAGATGACTTTACATACATTGTTCTTTTTTTTTTTCTTGTTGCTGCTGCAGGTCTCAATACAATGATGAACATGACCACTAACTATTTTGATCAAATCAATACAACTGCTACACCTGATAGAAGTGGCTCTGTGGATAAGTACACTGAGTTGATTCAGTCTCTCACCACCATGTCGATTGTTCTTTACTCCCTGGTCTCTGTCCTTGGTGTGCTCGGGAATGGAGTGGTTATCTGGGTGACCGGGTTCAAGATGAAGAAAACCGTTAACACAGTTTGGTACCTCAACCTTGCTGTGGCTGACTTTGTCTTTTCAGCATTTCTGCCCCTGACTGTGGCATATCTGGCTCTAGGGTCTCACTGGCCTTTTGGCAAGTTCATGTGCAAGCTGAACTCCATAATCGGCTTTCTGAACATGTTTGCCAGTGTATACATTCTTGTGGTGATCAGTGTGGACACATGTGTGTCTGTGGTGTTGCCCATCTGGGCAAAGAGCCACCGAAATGTATGCAAGGCATCTTGGGTGAGTCTGGGTGTTTGGGTAGTGGCAACAAATCTCAGTGCACCATACTTTTTCTTCATGGACACTAAGCAAATGTCTGAAGACAAAATCATCTGCTTCAACAGTCTTTTTAAAAATGGAACACAGTCTCACAACCGCTTTCATCTTCAAGCCATGATCCTCACCCGCTTCCTCCTGGGATTTGCAATCCCCTTCACTGCCATTGTCTCCTGTTATGCTGTCATAATCCATCGTCTCAGGAAAAAACGTTCCCTGGGCAGACAATCAAGTCGCCCCTTTAAAATAATTGCTGCCATTATCATCACTTTTTTTCTGTGCTGGGCTCCCTATCAGATTATGGGTCTTTTTAAGTGGTTGATATTCACAGCTGATACTGTAAATAAAACATTACACCATGTCTTTGATATTGGGTCCTCTTTCACCGCCGGTCTGACTGTTCTAAGCAGCTGCATCAATCCACTGCTGTATGTGTTCATCAGACAAGATTTTAAGGATGAATTCCGAAAATCCATCCTCAGTGTGCTGGAGACTGCCTTCCGGGAAGAGGAGACACACTCTTCCATTGAACACCAGACAGACCAAATAGAGCTTTGAATACTAAGGTATGAGGCTGTTCGTGACATAAAGAAACAAATGAAAATTCAGAAACTGCAAATAAAACGTTTCACAAATTAGATCACTTTTGGCTTTTTACTGGCTGTATACATTACTTAAGAGTAAATCTTTTTAAACAATTATTGTTATAGTTGAAAAGGCTCTGTTGATAAATATAGACATGTAACTACAGTTACAGTATTAGATGATGGAACTGGCTTATGATACAAATGCTGTAATACACAATCTTTCTGTCTTGTTTTTTGCATCTGTTTGCAATAACACTGTGTTGTAAGTATAGCTCGCTCAGTCTGTAGGTTCATTTTCATGAAATAATAAATCAGCCTCTAATGGATGTCTTCTCCTGCTGTTTTGTATAATGATTTAATTTTTTTTTATATATATATATATATATATATATATTTTACCTTTTATAAGTTATTAAATTAATGATAAAATCTTGATTCTGTGGAAACAATGTCAGGAATAAACTCACTCTTTCATCTTTCTTTAACCCCAGTGGCATCCATGAATAATGTAATGACAATTGTAATAATTCTTGCTTACCATCATTTACATTATATAATACTGAGTATGTTTGGACTTAACTCCTTTTCCTTTTGTAATGTACATCTCATAATCACATATAGCCATTTGTCTTGTATTGTACAGTTAAAAATAAAATTGCATGTGTGTGTGTTGTGTATCAGTTGTTCTCATATATATATCGCATAAACTGGATTATAAACACGCACTGTTATTACTATTACTATTACTAGGGCGCTAGCCAGTAGAGGGAGCTGATGACAGCAATCCTGAAAATAATAATAAAAAAGAAATATATGAATAAATTATATTTAGTAGTTTTCTTCAAAACTTAGGATTACCAATTCAAAAGTTTAGTGCAGTAAGTTGCCTTGAAATTTTGAGTTTTCCTAATATTTTCAATTTTACAGTGAGTAGTTTGCTGTTGATAAGATCTGGCTTTGCATAGGATGTCTACCAGAAATAATTAAACTTCACAGATGACAAAAGGTTTAATCATTTTGTGCCTAGCTGACACAAGACAATTATTGGGCCAAACTGACTGATTTGCTGAATTAAAATTATCAGAAGTTGTAACTCAGTCGTCTGCAGCTGCTTTCCATTCAGGACTGCTGTCTTTTATCTGTGAAGTGTTTTGCATGTAAAGAGCTTCATCTACTCGTTAATAAAATATTAATAATTTCGATTCAATTCAATTCAATTTTATTTATATAGTGCCAAGTCACAACAAACAGTCGCCTCAAGGAGCTTTGTACTGTGGGTAAAGACCCTACAATAATACAGAGAAAACCCAACAGTCAAAACAAACATTTTGTGTCTTGTTTCTGACAATTTGATAATGATAAATTTTAATCTGGTGTTAGATGTGTTATATATAGGATCGGTTGATACACATACAGTATGAGATTTTATTTATAGATGTACAATACAGGAAGAGTGTTTTGTGGACTCATATGGTCATTATGAGATGCACATTATGAGTACAGAAGCAGTTCAGTTCAGTCCAAAAATGTTCTGATAATAATTTTTATTATCATCACGTATCGATGCCAAAGGGATTACAGTGGCTTGCAACAGTATTCATATCCTTTGAAATTTTCCATATTTTGTCACATTACACCCACAAACAAATATATTTCACTGGAATTTAATGTGAAAGACCAACACAAAGTTGGTCAAGTTTCGAGTTGTATGTGTCTTTATGTTGCAGGCTCCCCATCCGCCTGTATCCTGTTTGAAGCCTGTTTTAAATAAACCTGCACGCCAAACCTGCTCTCGTCGTGTCCTGCACTGGGGTCCTCCCTGCCTTGCCTGCACCAGCCGTGACAGCCATACTCTTTCCATTTCCAGATAATGGATTGAACAGTGCTCCGTGAGATGTTCAAAGCTTGTGAAATCTTTTTATAGCCTAGGCCTGCTTTAAACTTCTTACAACCTTATTCCTGACCTGTCTGGTGTGTTCTTTGGACTTCATGATGCTGTTCACTCCCCAGTATTCTCTTAACCAGGGGTGGGCAACTCCAGGCCTCGAGGGCCGGTGTCCTGCATGTTTTAGATGTGTTCCTGATCCAACTCACCTGAATCACATATAGAAGTCATTAGCAGGACTCTGGAGAACTTGACTGCATACTGAGGAGGTAATTCAGCCATTTGATTCAGGTGTGCTGGATCAGGGACACATCTAAAACCTGCAGGACACCGGCCCTCGAGGCCTGGAATTGCCCACCCCTGCTCTTAACCAACCTCTGAGGCCGTCACGGAGTGGCTGTATTTGTACTGAGATTAGATCACACACAGGTGGACTCTTTTTAGTCATCAGGCAACTTCTGAATGCAATTGGTTGCACGCAGAGAAAAGGGGGCTGAATACTTTTGCACACCGCACTTTTCAGTTTTTTATTTGTAAAAAATGTTTTGAATAATGTATAATTTTCTTTCCACTTCACAATTGTATACCACTTTGTGTTGGTCTTTCACATTAAATTCCAGTGAAATATATTTGTTTGTGGTTGTAATGTGACAAAATATGGAAAAGTTCAAGGGGTATGAATACTTTTGCAAGCCACTGTATCTTCATGTTCGGCTGCTTTCAGCACTGCTGGTATTTGTTTAGACTCTTTTGCTCCAATTGATCTTTCGGAGTTAACTTCAATAGTTACTTCCTTCAAACCAGCAACATGTTTATTAGATCCCATTCCTACTAGACTGTTCAAAGAAGTCTTTCCAATTATTGATGCTTCAATCTTAAAAATGATCAATCAGTCTTTATTAGTTGGCTATGTACCACAGGCCTTCAAGGTGGCTGTAATTAAACCTCTGCTTAAAAAGCCATCACTTGACCCAGCTGTCTTAGCTAATTATAGGCCAATCTCCAACCTCCCTTTTCTCTCAAAGATTCTTGAAAGAGTAGTTGTAAAACAGCTAACTGATCATCTGCAGAGGAACGGTTTATTTGAAGAGTTTCAGTCAGGTTTCAGAATTCATCACAGTACAGAAACAGCATTAGTGAAGGTTACAAATGATCTTCTTAGAGCCTCTGACAGTGGACTCATCTCTGTTCTTGTCCTGTTGGACCTCAGTGCAGCTTTTGATACTGTTGACCATAACATTTTATTACAGAGATTAGAGCTTGCTATAGGTATTAAAGGTACTGCACTGCAGTGGTTTGAATCATATTTATCTAATAGACTCCAATTTGTTCATGTAAATGGGGAGTCTTCTTCACACACTAAGGTTAATTATGGAGTTCCACAGGGTTCTGTGCTAGGACCAATTCTATATTTACATAATACACGCTTCCCTTAGGCAGTATTGTCAGAAAGCATTGCATCAATTGTCACTGTTATGCAGATGATACTCAGCTTTACCTATCAATGAAGCCAGATGATGCACATCAATTACTTTAACTGCAGGATTGTCTTAAAGACATTAAGGCCTGGATGACCTCTAATTTCCTGCTTCTAAATTCAGATAAAACTGAAATTCTTATACCCGGTCCCATAAATCTTAGAAACATGGTGTCTAACCAGATACTTACTCTGGATGGCATTACTTTGGCCTCCAGCAACACTGTGAGAAATCTTGGAGTCATTTTTGACCAGGATATGTCCTTCAATGCACATATTAAACAAATATGTAGGACCGCTTTTTTGCATTTGCGCAATATTTCTAAAATTAGAAACATCCTTTCTCAGAGTGATGCTGAAAAGCTAATTCATGCATTTATTACTTCTAGGCTGGATTATTGTAATTCATTATTATCAGGCTGTCCTAAAAGCTCCCTGAAAAGCCTTCAGCTGATCCAAAATGCTGCAGCTAGAGTACTGACAGGGACTAGAAAGAGAGAGCATATTTCTCCCTGTTACAGTAAATCTAGAATAGAATTTAAAATCCTTCTTCTCACATACAAGGTCTTGAATAATCAGGCACCATCTTATCTCAAAGACCTTATAGTCCCATATCACCCAAATAGGGCACTTTGCTCTCAGACTGATGGCTTACTTGTGGTTCCTAGGATACTTAAGAGTAGAATGGGAGGCAGAGCCTTCAGCTTTCAGGCCCCTCTTCTGTGGAACCAGCTTCCAGCTTGGATTCGGGAGACAGACACCCTCTCTATTTTTAAGATTAGGCTCAAGACTTTCCTTTTTGATCAAGCTTATAGTTAGGGCTGGATCAGGTGACCCTGAACCCTTCCTTAGTTATGGTGCTATAGGCCTAGGCTGCTGGGGGGTTCCATAATGCACTTTCTTTTCATTCACCTTATTTACTTTGTTTATACGCCACTCTGCATTTAATCATTAATTGTTATTAATCACTGGCTCTCTTCCACAGCATGTCTTTTTTTTCTCTCCCGTCAGCCCAACTGCCCCTCCCTGAGCCTGGTTCTGCTGGAGGTTTCTTCCTGTTAAAAGGGAGTTTTTCCTTCCCACTGTCACCAAGTGCTTGCTCATAGGGGGTCGTTTTGACTGTTGGGTTTTCTCTGTATTATTGTTGGGTCTTTACCCGCAATACAAAGCACCTTGAGGTGAGTGTTTGTGATTTGGCGCTATAAATAAAATTGGATTGAATTGAATACTGTCCAACTCAATGTTATAACACTACAGCCAACCATGCATACACTACATTTATAGATTTAGGTACTGAACTTGGTCTAGATTAAAATACTGATGACCTATGAAATGTGGATAAGTAAAGAGCAGTGATGGTGAGAAATCTGAGATGAATTGAACAATATGAAACAGCAAAGTTATCAGAAAATTAACACTACTGTCCACATCCAATGATACAGATTTTAAGTATCCATAATAATCTCTAGTTTCATGTTACATTTCCGTTAAGTCACTGTTCTTACAAAAGCAGCACTGTCTTTTAAATGCATTAGTTAAACTTGTTTAATCTCAATAAACTGGCCTCATTTATTATTTAGATCAGAAGTTCATGTCTGCATAATTTCACCATTCTACAGCAGCAAAATAAAGATTCCATACCTATACTAAAGCTCTGTTGTTGGTTGTGGATGAATCCACTGGAGAAAAATCCTTGGTAGGTTAATATAACTCAGACTGTCAGGTTTGAAAAATCTAGAGAGAGACACTCAAAAAGAGTTCAAGTACACAGCAACCCATTCCAAAAAAAAAAGTTACATTTCAGTGCAAGCAGAATATATCTAAAATAATCTATATCGTTGTGTAGGAATAGTAATGGCCTGCAATCGGCATCCTGTTTTGCAATCTTGACTCTGAAAGTCAGCTGTCTCATCCTGGTTCTTGGTCACTATAAAGTTATGAAACCAGTTCAAGGAAACCTGTAGTGGCTATTTGTCCATACAAAAAAACAACAAATCAAATGGCCACCGAGGCATCTCATGACTGGATCTTACGCAGGTCAAAAATAACACAAAGTCCATACTAAAGTAGGTTTGGGTCAGTTTATTCTCCATGATGCAGCAAACCTACAGACATAAACACTTTAGTCTGTGGCCTGGTAAAAAAATCCATATGACCCAATGCCCCTCCCAATTGGCCTACTTATATAGATTAAGTTCACACCTTCTCAGCCATAAACCCAAAAAGTAAACTCAAATTTACCAAAAGAAAAATAAACTATAAACTTAAACTTAGCATGGTCCTCAGTCTCTTGGGATGCCTCAGGCAGAGCAAACTGATTTCAAGGGAACTAGTTTAGGTAGACAGGGTAGAAGAGTTTCTGACAGGGTAACACAGGAATGATAAAATGGAAAATGGACTAGTTCTTATATAGCGCTTTTTTACTCTAGCTGAGCACTCAAAGTGCTTTATACAACAAATTTGAATTTACCCATTCACACAAGCACTTCCTTATAGAGCTAAGGGATTACTATGTAACATTCACACATTTCCATTGTCTGACGGTTGTACAAGAGAGCAAACATCAGGCTATGGGTATTAATGTACCCTTTTAATTTTTATTTTTTATTCCTTTTTAATAAACTGAATTCATATTTTAAAAAATTCTCTGTATTGTGTGTATAAACCAGTTAAAAGGTGATTTGTCATATATTGTTTTATTTAGTATGATTGGTGTAAGTAATTGTGTAGTTTTCTTGTACTTAATCAATTTGCCTAATGCGCCAAGTAGTTCCCTGCCTTCGTCCAAGTAGTACCTCTAATCCAAGAGTAAATCATAGGCCTATAATATATAGCTTTCTGTCCCACTACTGCAGTAATAAACAGATTTTAGCTGAGTTTATGGAAATGTAACTGTGTGGCTTCACCACAACGGGGAAGTAATGCTGGATATGTTCCGCAAGTCTCCCTGACCTCAGATGAGAAAGAGCCCACAGAGTGAACACAACTTACTTTTACTGTCTCCACTTTTGATTGAGCTAATGTCTTGTTGATTTAGTGGTCACTAACTATGGTTCTTTTAATTACTGTACACAGGGTGTATTTTGATTGTGTAAAATGGCTGAATGTGTTTTTGTTAAATGTTCATCTGATGTGTTATATTTTCAGGTGTGTGTTAAGATATACAGAAAAGGGTTTAAAAATAAATGGATCGGTCACAGTATTAACTCGGAATGATTTTTAAGCTGGACAGCAGCAGGATTTAGCTGCAAGTTGCACTGAATGTAAAAAGAACTCTATGAAAAAAGCTTTCTTTTTTGTATTATACAGAGAAAACAGAGTAACCAAATGGGTTTAAAATTTGAACCTGATGTATTATACTGTTCTGTTTTGTTTTTTTCCCCAAGAAGACTATGTAGAGAAATGATTTTTAAAATGTGTGTAAATAGACAAAAAGGAAAAATATAAAAATTTTTTAAGAGAAAAAATCTGTAGACCAAACAGAACTCACATCACTTTCCTCTACTTTTCTTACATACAACAGACCCACCTAAAGGCTTGTAACGTTTTCTCTCTCACGATGGCTGCCCTTTAACTCTTAAGAACTTAAATGAAACAGCTCCCTCTACTGGTGTTGTGTATGATGTAATGTGCATTATATGATTTAAATTATATGTATCTGACACACAAATCCATCTCTAACAATTCATTGCTGGGAAGGATTTCGTTTTATGCATCCATGTTGTGAAAATGATGTGTGTGTAGCATTAAATTATGGATTTTAAAACAGTTAAGCCTAAAATATTTAATGGAAATAATGGTGATTTACAGATTCCTGGCGCTGAGCTGTCCTGACTGCAGTCCAGACCTTTCACTAATGGAAAATATTCAGTGCATGAAACAAAACAAATAATATGTCAAAGAAGACCCAGGACTGTTTAGCAGCTAGAATCTTATATCAGAAAAGAATGGGACAACATTCCTCTCCCAAAAGCCCAGCAGCTGCTCTCCTCAATTCCCAGATGTTTACCGACTGTTGTTGAAAGAAGAGGGGATGCTACACAGTGTTAAACATGGCTCTGTCCCCATTTTTTTTTTAGATCTGTTGCTGCCATCAAATTCAAAATGACCTTATTCTTTCTTAATATAACACATTTGCTCAGTTTAAAGATTTGATTTTTTTTTGTTTTATTGTGAAAAAAATACATGTTCACAAGATTTGCAAACTATTGCATTCTTTTTCAATTAATTTACACTTCACACAATGCCTTTATTTTTCTCTCTTTTTTGAGTTTATGATGTCATGTGACATGTGGCAAACACTACAACTACATCTGACAGAAAGCTCCCGAAAGCATAACTAATAAAGCACATCGGGGACTAAAGATCAATAAATTTAAGTAAATGTAGCAGCTCACGGCAGTTGTTATTGAGGTTGGATGTGTATTTTATTTGATTTAGGTGCGTATGGAGAACATCTTGAACATCTATTATTATCTAATGTATTATTTCTATGAATACTAAATAATTGTAATATATTAACTAATTAAAAATATTTCAACAATCCAAAATGCTTTAATTCACAGAAGAGTTAAACCAGAACTTGACCTCTGAACTTTAACCATGACCCAGTTTTGCCTAAGATTTAATCAGGTGATCTACAGGTCACTGGCACATCTTTCATACAAATTTGTTATGAATAAGATTGGTAGTTTTGCTGTAATATTGTTAAAAAACAAACAGACATATCAAAAATAACACCTCTGGGGCAGGGTATAAAACATTCTCACACTTGCTTCACTTTGTAGAATTAACTGAGTGTAATACTATAAAATATGTTACAATTTATTTTTGGTTTAAAGAATTTTTGAAATTAGAAAACATTTTAACAGTGACTGATCAAATTAAAAACAAACAAACAAACAAACAAAAACAAAGCAAGTGGTGCTGTGAATGACACCCTGGCCCCATCAGACATTTGAGCTGATTTGAACGATTTCTGTCTCACCAACATGTCACTCTTCTAACACTGTATCATCATCGAGATAACATATTGTCAATGATAATAATTTTCCAATGTTTAAAAAGCTGAATTAAAATATCTTCATGGTCAAATTGCATATTTTCTCATCATAAGCAATTTGACTGGTGTCCAATAACAGGGCAATTGAGTGATTGGATCGATAGAGTCAAAGGTTATGTCTATAATCTATCCACTGTGTTGTGAGTCTGCCCCAGGGCCTCCTCCTCAACCAAGAGGTGCAGAGGAGGAATCCCAGTGAGAAATGAGTCCGAATTATTGCTGCCAATACGGACCAGTTGTACAGGGACTGAATGGCCCACAGCAACAGGCCAGACACTCCAAACAGGACGCCATCGAATGCCTTCTCCAAGTCCACAAAATGTGTGTAGACTGGATGAGCAAACTTCTAAGCACACTCAAATATCCTTGAGAGGATGAAGAGCTGGCACATCCTTCCGCAACCAGGACAAAAACCACATTGTTCCTCTTGAATCAGAGGGTTGACTAATGGATGGGCAATCCTTTCTAGCACACTGGCATAGACCTTACCGGGAACGCAGAGGCGCGTGATCCCCCGATAGTTGGCGCACACTCTCAAGTAAATACAGGGCCAGTATTGCCTATACTGATACTGATACAGATACTTTTTAATAATTAAGAAGAATTTCCATGACGTTTAAGTGTTTTTGGATTTTTTTCCTTTGGACCATCAATTAGTTAAAACCCAGGATAGAATTGAGCAAAGTTTATAGGTAAATAGAAAATACTTCATCAAAATAAACGTTTTTCCTTCTGAAACATTAGAACAGTAACAAAACAATTTTCCCCATACACTGTGATGTCTGGATGCAAAGTGTGCCTGCTGTGTGCTGTGACAGAAGTGGCACTTAAACAGACAGTCAGCTCGCATCTTTGATGAGACCGCAGCACTGCATGCAGGAGAGAAACTGAAGCTAAAGTATTGATCTCATTCCACTGGTATTGATCCAAATATTGATAATATCAATACCGTTTGAAGCTGGAAACTGGTGAATTCAATTCAATTCAATTCAATTCAATTCAATTCAATTCAATTCAATTCAATTCAATTCAATTTTATTTATATAGCGCCAAATCACAACAAACTGTCGCCTCAAGGTGCTTTGTATTGTGGGTCAAGACCCTACAATAATACAGAGAAAACCCAACAGTCAAAACGACCCCCTATGAGCAAGCACTTGGCGACAGTGGGAAGGAAAAACTCCCTTTTAACAGGAAGAAACCTCCAGCAGAACCAGGCTCAGCAGTATAACTAAGGGATGGTTCAGGGTCACCTGATCCAGCCCTAACTATAAGCTTTATCATAAAGGAAAGTTTTAAGCCTAATCTTAAAAATAGAGAGGGTGTCTGTCTCCCGAATCCAAGCTGGAAGCTGGTTCCACAGAAGAGGGGCCTGAAAGCTGAAGGCTCTGCCTCCCATTCTACTCTTAAGTATCCTAGGAACCACAAGTAAGCCGGCAGTCTGAGAGCGAAGTGCTCTATTGGGGTGATATGGGACTATGAGGTCTTTGAGATAAGATGGTGCCTGATTATTCAAGACCTTGTATGTGAGGAGAAGAATTTTAAATTCTATTCTAGATTTAACAGGGAGCCAATGAAGAGAAGCCAATATGGGTGAAATCTGCTCTCTCTTTCTAGTCCCTGTCAGTACTCTAGCTGCAGCATTTTGGATCAGCTGAAGGCTTTTCAGGGAGCTTTTAGGACAGCCTGATAATAATGAATTACAGTAGTCCAGCCTAGAAGTAATAAATGCATGAATTAGCTTTTCAGCATCACTCTGAGAAAGGATGTTTCTAATTTTAGAAATATTGCGCAAATGCAAAAAAGCGGTCCTACATATTTGTTTAATATGTGCATTGAAGGACATATCCTGGTCAAAAATGACTCCAAGATTTCTCACAGTGTTACTGGAGGCCAAAGTAATGCCATCCAGAGTAAGTATCTGGTTAGACACCATGTTTCTAAGATTTGTGGGGCCGAGAACAAGAATTTCAGTTTTATCTGAATTTAGAAGCAGGAAATTAGAGGTCATCCAGGCCTAAATGTCTTTAAGACATTCCTGCAGTTTAACTAATTGATGTGTGTCATCTGGCTTCATTGATAGATAAAGCTGAGTATCATCTGCATAACAATGAAAATTGATGCAGTGCTTTCTAATAATACTGCCTAAGGGAAGCATGTATAATGTAAATAAAATTGGTCCTGGCACAGAACCCTGTGGAACTCCATAATTAACCTTACTGTCTGAAGAAGACTCCCCATTTACATGAACAAATTGGAGTCTATGAGATAAATATGATTCAAACCACTGCAGTGCAGTACCTTTAATACCTATAGCAAGCTCTAATCACTGTAATAAAATGTTATGGTCAACAGTATCAAAAGCTGCACTGAGGTCCAACAGGACAAGTACAGAGATGAGTCCACTGTCAGAGGCTGTAAGGAGATCATTTGTAACCTTCACTAATGCTGTTTCTGTACTGTGATGAATTCTGAAACCTGACTGAAACTCTTCAAATAAACCGTTCATCTGCAGATGATCAGTTAGCTGCTTTACAACTACTCTTTCAAGAATCTTTGAGAGAAAAGGAAGGTTGGAGATTGGCCTATAATTAGCTAAGACAGCTGGGTCAAGTGATGGCTTTTTAAGCAGCGGTTTAATTACAGCCACCTTGAAGGTCTGTGGTACATAGCCAACTAATAAAGACTGATTGATCATTTTTAAGATTGAAGCATCAATAATTGGAAAGACTTCTTTGAACAGTCTAGTAGGAATGGGATCTAACAAACATGTTGCTGGTTTGGAGGAAGTAACTATTGAAGTTAACTCCGAAAGATCAACTGGAGCAAAAGAGTCTAAACAAATACCAGCAGTGCTGAAAGCAGCCGAACATGAAGAATAATCTTTCAGATGGTTATGAATAATTTTTTCTCTAATGTCCAAAATTTTATTTATAAAGAAATCCATGAAGTCACTACTAGTTAACGTGAAAGGAATACTCGGCTCTACAGAGCTCTGACTCTTTGTCAGCCTGGCTACAGTGCTGAAAAGAAACCTGGGGTTGTTCTTATTTTCTTCAATTAATGATGAATAGTAAGATGTCCTAGCTTTACGGAGGGCTTTTTTATAGAGCAACAAACTCTTTTTCCAGGCTAAATGAGCATATTCTAATTTAGTGAGACGCCATTCCCTCTCCAGCTTTCGGGTTATCTGCTTTAAGCTGTGCGTTTGTGAATTATACCACGGAGTCAGGCACTTCTGATTTGAAGCTTTCCTTTTCAGAGGAGCCACAGTATCCAAAGTTATACGCAGTGAGGATGTAAAACTATTGACGAGATAATCGACCTCACTGGAAGCAGAGTTTAGGTAGCTGCTCTGTACTGTTGGCACATGGCACTGAAGAGCATAACAATGAAGGAATTAGATCCTTAAACTTAGTTACAGCACTTTCAGAAAGACTTCTACTGTAATAAAACTTATTCCCCACTGCTGTGTAATCCATTAAAGTAAATGTAAATGTTACTAAGAAATGATCAGACAGGAGGGGGCTTTCAGGGAATACTGTTAAGTCTTCAGTTTCTATGCCATATGTTAGGACAAGATCCAGAGTATGATTAAAGTGGTGGGTGGGCTCCTTTACATTTTGAGAGAAGCCAATTGAATCTAACAATAGATTAAATGCAGTGTTGAGGCTGTCATTCTCAGCATCTACATGGATGTTAAAATCACCCACAAAAATTATTTTATCTGAACTGAGCACTAAATCAGATAAAAAGTCTGAGAAATCAGACAGAAACTCTGAGTAGGGACCAGGTGGATGATAGATAATAACAAATAAAACAGGTTTTTGATTTTCCCAATTAGGATGGACAAGACTAAGAGTCAGGCTTTCAAAAGAATGAAAACTTTGTTTGGGTCTTTGATTAATTAATAAGCTGGAATTGAAGATTGCAGCTACTCCTCCTCCTCGACCTGTGCTTCGAGCATTCTGACAGTTACTGTGACTCGGGGGTGTTGATTCATATAAACTAACATATTCATCCTGCTGTAACCAGGTTTCTGTAAGGCAGAATAAATCAATATGTTGATCAATTATTAAATCATTTACTAATAGGGACTTGGAAGAGAGAGACCTAATGTTTAATAATCCACATTTAATTGTTTTATTTTATGGTGCAGTTGATGAAGCTGTATTATTTATTGTTTTTGAATTTTTATGCTTAAATAGCTTTTTGCTGATTTTAGCTTGAAGGGAACAGAGGTGACGAGGAGGTGTTAGGTACAGCCGGTAAAATAATTATTTGATCTTCTGCTGAATTTGTAAGTTGAAATGAAATGAACAGTCTAATTTTTATGACTTTTTAATTTTATTGGATAGACAGAGCATCAACCAGAAATAAAGAAAAAACACATTACATGAAAATTATAAATTGATTTGCATGACACTGATTGAAAAAAATATTTGATTCTCTACAACCCAGCCAATCATTCAATCAATTACAGATATTCCTGAGCTCAGCAGATTATGTGTATAAAGCACATCTGTCCACAGAATCTGTTTCTTCCATTCCAACCTCTCCACCACCATGGATAAGACTGTAGCCCAGAACAAGGCTGGAATGGGCTAAAAGACCATCAGGAAGAAGCTTGGTGAGAAGGTGACAACTGTTAGTGGAATTATTTGGAAATGGAAAAAATATAAAAAGAATATCAATCGCCATTGCGCTGGAATTTCATGCAAGATCCTGCCTCATGGGGTGAGGATGATTATGAGAAAAGTGGTAGATCAGCTCAAAGTTACACCAGAAGAGCTTTTAAATGATCTGACAGCTGAGACTACAGTCACCAAAAACACCAATGGAAACAGAACACAGTTTAAGGGATTAAAAGCCTTCAGCGCCCGCAAGGTCCCTGTGTTCAACAGGCCTGTCTTTCCCAGTGAACAGCTAGATGATTCAGGGAAAGCTTGAGGGGAAGTGCTGTGGTCAGATGTGATAACATATTCAATAACATAAAAACATTTTTTATTTTGATTTTCTATTTTATTAATTTTCTATTTGCTCTAAGTTCTGTGGCTATAGTGGTAACACTGTAAAGATGAGAAGAAAAATTGAGTTGTGATGCTATTGTTTCCATCACCTAAGAGATCCAGATCAGAGAGATCAGTGGTGCCACCAAGAGCAGAATGCCGGTAGTTGAACTGCTGGCACTGTTGCAGAGGTTACCCTTGCAGCAGCTGATTTCTGCTCCACCGAGTCCTGGAATCTGTGTAGCTTGAATGCTTGCGCAAATCTCCTTGGAGGCGCAGCCCTTTAAAGTCACCCCTGCTGCTGCAGTGACTGAGGAAATGAAAATAATTTTACTGTAATTTTACTGCAAATTTTAACAGAGGAATCACTGAACACTCCTCTGAATAACACTCTGAATAAAGGAAGAATAGACATGCAGACACTTAATGCTGCAGGCTTCTTACAGTTTGCTGAGATGCAGTAGTCTTGATTTCCTTTGCAGTTTAGAGTGTTGTTGCAAACTTGTCCGTCACATGTGAAGCACGTTTTCCCATTTGGAGAAGATAAACTTGCAACTGTGAAATAAGAAATATATATAATATTCATTTCCCTGGGGGGGTGGGGTGGTGGTGGTGTAAGCTATCACAGATGGGGTTACCACACCCTCAGCCCATCAGGTGAACATGGTGATTGAGGGAAAATAAAATTTCCTCATTCTGACTCACTTTGGAATTTGCTCCACAAACTCAGTAAAATCAGACTTATTTATTAAAAATGTAAAAATGTTAACAGTTTTTTACAGGAAATAAAAGGTGAATTTCAAGAACAGCAAATACCATTTCAAAATACCAAAAAACATGATGTAAATTACCAGGGGCATCTTGAGAGTTGCAAAGATCAGAGCTGCAACAACTGCTTGTAGCTACATATTCGGCAGTTCCAAAGTTGACTGAGCCATTGATGCACAGTTCAGCCGTAGAACAATTTTTTAGTTGAAAATCAGAAACTTGTGAACCACCTGCAACCAAAGAATAACAACTGTAAACTGAGCCAGTTCAAAGCAGAATTACAATAAATAAGAGACTAAAATAGCATACCTACAAATGCAGTTAATCTAAGTGAACCACACTGAGTATTGGAAGGGCATTGTGTTGTCTGAGTGCAGCTTCCAGAGATGCTCGGTATGCACTGGTAACATGTCAGTGCACAGGCTGCTAAAACACACAATATTCAAAGATAAAGTAAGTTTAATCAAGTTCTCTAGTCTACAAAGCATGAAAAAATTCTGAAACATTCACAAAAAATAAATGAAAGATTTAAACAATGAAGGCTAACCGCAGAGTAAATAGTACAATAATTTGTAGGATGTAGACTGACTTATACTGGTGTATTAATAACACATGCTGTAAAAGCATTAAAAATTAAAATATGTCGCTGAAAAGTAGAGTACTTACTTTCCTAAAAATTGAAAATTTAAGTATGAGATAACCGAACAAAAACTTGCCTTTGGAAAGCAGCACGGTCCCGAGGATCAACACAAGGATCTGCATTTTGTGATGGTCGGATACAACTGAGTTTTAGTTTAGTTTGTGTTAAGGTTTAAGTAGTTCTCATGAAGAGGTTGTAACCTGTGGGAGTGTCTTTCTCCTTCCGGCCATGCCTTCATTCTTCCTATTATTTAAAAAAAAAAATCTTTGAAACTGAATTGACGTTTCATTTCAACATATTTATGTAACAAGCAAGAAAATCCAGGCAATTTCAATAGGTGCATAAATTTTCTTGCATTCTACAGAAATCTTCATGTGGACATCGCAGCTTATTTAACTTGTAACACAAAGTCACTCATAATGTGACTTTGTGTTACAAGTTAAACCAACTGGGCAAAGAGCCAAGACTTCATAAGACTCAGATTATTTCAGTGTTGTCTCAGTCTAAAGAATTAAATATGTTATTAAAATAGAATAAGAACTCTATTATTTTTTTGGTCCTGATTTTGCAGAAGGAATTTCAAGGTCTGTACTGTATTAGTTTCAACATTTAATTTATTTTTAAGTCAAGTTTCATTAAAATTTTTTATTTTTGTGACTGATTGTGGACAGAAGCTTCCCCAAGGTTGTATTATTCCATTACTGAAATATTGTTAGTACAAAATGGTTTGAGTTTTAGGAAATGAAAACCAGAAATACCTGTTCCATTGGTACACTGTTCACTTTCACAATAACCCTGCTCTTTTTACACAGAGCGTAAAAAGTCAGTAATCTATATTTTCATCTCAGGAACCATGTTAACCATCAGTACATCAAAACTAAAAAGAGATTGAAAAATATTCTGACATTTATCTTAGACATGTGCCAAGACAAGATTCTTTTTTGTCTTTACACTTTCACCACTTCTGCACAGGGTGTGAATCCATCTGTAAACATCACGTCTCCTGTGGACAGGAAAAGGCAGCTCTCTAAAAAGAAGCGCCCAAAGTCTTACTAATTATAGTTTATTTTACATACCTATGATGTTGCATATTGAATCCTATTTCAAACATTCCATTCAGTATTTAGGCTGCACCTTTTTTTCTGGCTTTGTTTGATCTGATTATCCAATATAAAAGGTCACTATTGTACTGTACATAACAGCAGGTTAGTGGAGCTGACTGGGTGGTGGCGGCTCGCTATAAGCATAGGGAACACCTGACTCCTGGCACGTTTTTCAAACCCTCCGCTGGCTTTCGCCGCTGAGTGGAAGTTAAAACCAGAAATAATTCACTCAGATGCTCTCTAAGGGGTGATGCTTGTTTTTATTTGTTTTGTTTTTTGTTTTTTCAGTGTTTCATTTGTTTCTGAGTAAATCCATTTGGCTGAGATTAAAGTTAAGCTGAATAACTGCATAGTTTTATTTAACTTTAATGTCTTAGAGCTGTCAATATATTTGAAAATTAATCATTCGCTCATCTCTATTCCTTGATGTAGAAATGTGTGGTTTTATTAGCTTATTTTCAATCAAGAGCTGACAGTGATTAAACTAAAAAAAAAAAAAAAAAAGGGAGTGAATTTCAGGCTTTAACAGCTTCTTTTCCACAGTCATGTTGTCACGGTTGTTAGGTGACAGGAGCTATGCTGAGGTAAGGGCAAGCGAAGCTGATATGAAGGTTAGACCATCCAATTTCACAGCCGCTCTCTTCCAGCCTTTGCGGTCTTTTTGGGCTTCAAAGGACCCAGTCTGCATAGGCTGGGTCCTTCAAAGGATGCAGCCCCTGAATTTGGACACAGCGACAGGAAGAGAAGAGAGAAAGTGAAGAGAATGACATTAACAAGATTCAGGAAGTAAAACAAAACACAAAGCAAAGGGGACAGACAGACAGACACACAAGTGCAAACTTGACACCACATAAGAGGACGCAGACTAGACATAACACAGGGAGACAGACACTGTGACAATTAAACAAAAGAAACTCCACACAGTGGGGAAACACTCAAGGATAGAACACAGGAATAACTAAGAGATAAAGCAATGGGAACTAACTAAGAATACATAAGGGGAACACAAGAAACAATATACCAAAACAAAACATCAACAATAAGGATAACACAGCTACGAAAGATCAAAAACTAAGAAACAAGGGGTCACAGACCCAGGACCATGACAAGCGGAGGGTGCGAGATGAGGAGGTGATGTGAAGAAGAGCAAATAGATAAGGAGGAGCAAGGCTGTGGATGACGATAAATGCAAACGGGAGAATTTTGAACTGAATTCTGAACTTAACTGGAAGCCAGTGGAGCTGCTGTAGGACTGGGGTGATATGGTGAAATGAGGGGGTTTTGGTGATAATGTAAGCTGCTGAGTTTTGAATTATTTGAAGCTTCTGGCAGGATTTGTGAGGAAGGCCAATTAGAAGGGAATTACAGTAGTCAATAGAAGAGGTATGTGACTATGAACAAGAATGGAGGTGGTATGCGGGGTGAGGGAGGGGTGGAGGCAATCCTCCTCCATGTTTCACAATAAGTACAGTGTTCTTTTCTTCGTATGCTTCATTCTTGCGCCTGTGAACACAAAGGTGATGCAATTTGCCAAAAAGCTCCAGGTTTGTCCAGCTGTCCAACAGACATTTTTCCAGAAGCTTTGTGGGCCATCACTATGTATTTTGGTCAATTCCAGTCTCGCTTTTAATGATGAAAAAGAAAACACCAACAAGAGAAACCTATAGATAATCTATAGAGCTTATCTTGGAAAAGCAAATGTGTTTGACACAACAATGCATTCAGATTATAACTCTGATTGCAAAAGCTGTCAGACAGAAGAAAACAAAACAAAAACAAAAAAAAGAGTACTCACTCCAAGTTTCGAAAGAGTTGGCCTAGGAATAAGGAAGAATAATTATTGCATGTTTGGAAGTGTTGCCAGAAGAAAGCTTCTTCTATCCAAAAAGACCACATTAGCACAGATTAGGTTTGAAAAGTTGCATCAGAACAAACATCAAAACACTCTGGAATAAGGTCCTTTGGACAGATGAGACCAAAGTGGAGATGTTTGCCATAATTCACAGCATCAGAAAATTTAAGGGAAGTGAAAATGGCATATCAGCACAAACACCTCATATAGACTAATGTACGGTGGTGATGATTTGGGCTTGTTTTACAGCCATGGGACCTGGGAATCTTGCATATCGAAGTATTCCAGTCAAATGTGAAGCCATCTGTCTAACAGCTAAATCTTGGCCAACAATAAGAACAACAATGGAACAGGACAATTTTCACAAACAGCAGCAAATCAACAAAGGAATGGCTGAGAAAGAAAACAACAAACATATATCTCCTTTATTAGATAGCCATGCAGCTCAGAATAGAGTCCTCATCTTATGTGTACCCATCCATTAATGCAGTCACATTTATGAATATTTTTTCCCCACAGAAATTCCATGGTTCCTTCACAGATTAAAACCTTAAAGAAAAATAATGATATAATCATAAACTTGATTTAGGTGGGATGTTAACAAAATTCCAAAAGGGGTAAAAGATGACTAAAGTAACTTCTTTAGCATCTATCAAACATTCATGAAGGCTTTTCAATTAAAAAAAATTCTTTGAAAAGTTCCCAGAGTGTTGTTCAAACAAGGACCTGGAGTGTTCAGATGTTTTGAATAACATTTTCAATTTGAATTTTGGAAAAAGCATTCGTGCAGACTATTTATTCACTGCTGCTTTAAGAGAGGATCTTAAACATTCATCTTTAGAGCTGTGGAATGAACGACACCATTTATTGTCACAGACACAAAGTGGCCTGTCGCCAATTTGCCTGCGCGTCTTCCCCTATAATCCCTTCCCGCTTTACTGTCTCTCTCCACCACCCATAAAAGCCACTGTGGCCAAAAAAGCAAACATTTCTGGATGTTTCTGGATGTTTCTGGCAGTTGGCCAAAACAAATGCACAAAATAAATTTACTTTACAAACATACAAGTCATCATGTATGGAATCCAAAGTGACAAATTCAGTTGTATTTCATCCAGCCGATAGATGTGTAACTCTATTTTAAAGGTTCTGACTTTTTGTGCTGCATCCTACCAGACTTCCACTGACTGGCTAATCCTGGGTTTGCTGTTTCGCTCTGAAGGGCTACTACAATGTTCTTGTCATCTGAAAGTACAGTAGCATGAACAAAAGAAAAGATGATCTGAAAAGATGATCTGAAAAGATTCATGGTCTGCATACCTGTTCATCTTTGATAACAAGACCAGCTTTTCCAGTTTGTCTTCCTTTATTCTGAGTCTCTGTTTTAGAGAAGGCAAAGTGATACAATTTAACACTGCAGTGTTTCCAGAGTTTGATTTCTTTCAAGTCAATAATTTGAATTTGTCAAGCTTTGGATCATGGGGTGTACTTTGTCCTGTCTCTCACTCCTCAGCCCAACTGGTCATGGCAGATGACTGCCCCTCCCTGGACCTGGTTCTGCTAGAGGTTTATTCCTGTTAAAAGGGAGTTTTTCCTTCACACTGTCACCAAGTGCTTGTTCATAGAGGGTCTTTTGGACTGTTGGGTTTTCTCTGTATTATTGTAGGGTCTTTACCTACAATACAAAGCGCCTTGAGGCGACTGTTTGTTGTGATTTGGTGCTTCTTTCAGGATTAGCTTTTGTTAAATAAATAATGACACTGCAATATGGCATGTAGTGTTGTTCATTTGAGGTTGTATTTACTTAACTTTAAGATCTGGTAAGAAATAGATACATTTTTATTAGGTCCTGTTATTCAATGCCTTATGATTGACAGAGGGTGTGCTTTCTTAATGAAGATGATATTTAGGTTGAGTATGACCCTGCAGCTGGCATCTAATAGTGAGCTTTGATAACAGATTAATTCTTATGGCATGATATGGCGCATTAGCATTTTGCTTTTTTTTTTTTTTCTGAGCTGGGCTGTGCTCCCAGTGAACTGCATGCATGCCAGGAAAGACATGTAGAGATGTTTTGATTTTACACAAATGGCTGTACAGAAATATGACTAAAATAATGAAATTGTGTGTGAAACAACCCACATCTTCATATGCATCGTGTATTGAGATTCTTTCCTCCGATGCTCCAAGTTTAGTTGTGTTTAAACCAAAGTCCAGCATTATTAAGGACAATAAATATGTGAGACATTATCTAAATGTGAATGATGAAAAACGGAGATGTAGGACAGAGCCAAAGTTTTGAGACTGCACAGCTTTGAGCCATCCACACGTGCCAATTATGCACTCCTTCTGAAAACATCTCCCCCTCTCATTTCATATAACACTCATAGCAGCAACTATCATATCCATATCAGGCACAGAATAAGCCATGCTGCTTTGGAGTTGGTTTGGTGCAGTTTGAAACAGATTGCTGCAAACTTGGGTAAATCACATTTGTATAAATCATATACTCAGCTTCCTTCCTCAAAGGAAACTCCTACAAATACATGTGTAAGCCCAACAAATGACGGCAGCAGTTATTATCATAACACCTTCAGTTACGATTCAGGAATTTGGTGAACAAACAAACAAACTTCTTATCCTGGAGGCTTGTTGAAAGATTTTTTTCTCTCTCAATTTTGTCATTTTTTTTTCTCACCAGAATGCTTATGGATTCTTCACAGATTCAAGCCTTGATGGAAAATAATGATATTATCATAACTTTATTTACATGGCATGTTAACAAAATTGCAAAGAAGAAAGTTATATTACATTAAAAATCAAAGAAATGGTTAAAAAAACACTTAAAAAGGAGGAAAGACAGATAAAGAAAGTTCATTAGCACCAATAAAGCATGAATAAAAGGTTTTTCATCAAAAAAAAAAGTTTTAAAAGATCCCAGAGTGTTGTTCAAACATGGACCTGGAATGTTCTGATGTTTTGAAAAATATTTTCAATTTTTGAAAAAACCATTGGTGCAGAATGTTAATTCACTGCTACTTTAAGAGAGGACCTTCACCATTGTCACAGATACAAAGCGGATTAAAAGCAAACATTTGTGGACGTTTCTGACTGTTTGACCAAAACACACGCGCAAAATAAATTTACTTTACAAACATACAAGTCATCATGTACGGAGTCCAAAGTGGCAAATGCAGCTGTATTTTATCTAGCAGATAACTCTGCTATTTTAAAGGTTTTGACTTTTTGTGCTGCATCCTACCACAAATCCTAGACATCCATTGACAGGCTAGTCCTGGGTTTGCTGTTTCGCTCTGAAGGGCTACTACAATGTTCTTGTCATCTGAAAGTACAGCAGCATGAACAAAAGAAAAGATGATCTGAAAAGATGATCTGAAAAGATTCATGGTCTGCATACCTGTTCATCTTTGATAACAAGACCAGCTTTTCCAGTTTGTCTTCCTTTATTCTGAGTCGCTGTTTTAGAGAAGACAAAGTGAAACAATTTAACACTGCAGTGTCTGCAGAGTCGTACTGCTTTCAAGTCAATAATTTGTCAAGCTTTTGAATCATGAGATATACTCACTTTATCACGCACTGGTACTTCGAGTAAAGCGAGTAAAGCTCAGAATCCTTAAATTGTTTTTATTTCCAGGCATTGGGAACACTGCACATTATATTCTAAATCAAAACATGAAGAAAAACGTATACATTTTCCAATTACTTAACAGGAAATGAAGACAAATGAATGTTGGGCTGTAAATCACTAAACTAATATTTAATTGTATAACCACTGTTTTTGAGAACTGCTTCACAACTGTGTTGCATGGAGTAAACCAACTTCTGGCACTTGTGAACAGGTTTTCTAGCCCCAGATGATTTGACAACTTTCCACAATTCCTCTGTATTTCTTGCTTTTGCCTCAATAACAGCATTTTTGATGTCACCCCACAAGTTTTCTATTGGATTAAGATCCGGGGATTGGGCTGACCATAACTTTAATTTTCTTGGTCTGGAACCAAGATGCTGCTCGTGCTTACTGGTGTGGTTGGGGTTATTGGCTTGTTGAAACACCCATTTCAAGGGCATTTCCTCTTCAGCATAAGGCAACATGACCTCTTCAAGGATCTTGATATATGATAATTGATCCATGATCCCTGGTATGAAATAAATAGGCCTGACATCATAGTAAGAGTAACAATCGAATATCATGATGCTTGCATCACCATGCTTCACTGTCTTCAGAGCATACTGTGGCTTGAATTCAGTGTTTAGAGGTCATCTGACAAACTGTCTGGGGCCCTTGGAGGAATAAAGAACAATCTTACTTTCATCAGTCCACAAAATGTTTCTACATTTCTCTACGGGTCAGTCATTGTGTTCTTTGGCAAACTGTAACCTCTTCAGTACATGCCTTTTTTTTTTTTCCACAGTGGGACTTTATGGGGGCTTCTTGCTGACAGATTAGCTTCACACAGGTGTCTTCTAATTGTCACAGTACTCACATGTAACATCAGACTGTGTCTGATCACCTTGGAGCTGATCATTGGCTGAGTCTTTGCCATCCTGGCTATTCTTCGATCCATTTGAATGTACTGTAGTCTTCCATTTTCGTCCATTTCTCTCTGGCTTTGCTTCCAATTTTAGAGCATTGGAGATCATTTTAGCTGAGCAGCCTATTGTTTTCTGCACTTCCTTATATGTGTTCTCCTTTTCAATAAATATTTTAAAGAAAGCTTTTCTTTTGACATTAAAAATCAAAGAAATGGTTAAAAAAAACACTTAAAAAGGAGGAAAGACAGATAAAGAAAGTTTATTAGCACTTATAAAGCATGCATGAAAGCTTTTTGACAAAAAAAAAAAGTTTTAAAAGATCCCAGAGTGTTGTTCAAACATGGACCTGGAATGTTCAGATGTTTTGAATAATATTTTCAATTTTTGAAAAAACATCGTTGCAGAATGTTAATTCACTGCTGCTTCGAGTGTGGATTACAAAGCGGATTAAAAGCAAACATTTATGGACGTTTCTGACTGTTGGCGAAAACACATGTGCAAAATAAATTTACTTTACAAACATACAAGTCATCATGTACGGAGTCCAAAGTGACAAATGCAGCTGTATTTTATCCAGCAGATAACTCTGCTATTTTAAAGGTTTTGACTTTTTGTGCTGCATCCTACTAGACATCCACTGACTGGCTAATCCTGGGTTTGCTGTTTCGCTCTGAAGGGCTACTACAATGTTCTTGTCATCTGAAAGTACATCAGCATGAACAAAAGAAAAGATGATCTGAAAAGATTCTCTGGAGCTTGAAAAAGGCGACTGGACTTCTTTTTGTTTCTTGAAGACGTTTCACCTCTCATCCGAAAGGCTTCTTCAGTTCTCAACCAAATGGTGGAGAGACCCAGGTATTTAAACCCCTGTGGGCGTAGTCCCCTGGAGGTGGTTATGACCCTCTATTGATCATGTGCGTGAACACATGTGCCCAGGTGTGAAGGGGGCGTGGGTCATATTTAATCAGTGGTTTCAGCTGAAACCAATTTAGGACTCCGCTCCATTGTTTCCTGTGGCCTATTGAGGTCACTGGAACAAAGGTGTGAATGGGGGTTGAGACGTCTGGGAAGGGAGCTTACAGTGCTGTCCTGAGCTCCCTTCCCAGACGTCTCAACCCCCATTCACACGCCACAGTCGCGCCACATTCACAGTCGCCTTTTTCAAGCTCCAGAGACTACTATGACCTGGATGACTGAGAATCTACACAGACATCTGAAAAGATTCATGGTCTACATACCTGTTCCTCTTTGATAACAAGACCAGCTTCTCTAGTTTGTCTTCCTTTATTCTGAATCGCTGTTTTAGAGAAGACAAAGTGAAACAATTTAACACTGCCGTGTCTCGAGTCATGCTAGTTTCAAGTCAATAATTTGTCAAGCTTTTGAATCATGAGATATACTCAGTTTATCACACACTGGTTCTTCTTTCTGGATTAGTTTTTTTTAAATAAATAATGACACTGCAATATGGCATGTGTTTGTTCATCTGAGGTTGTACTTACTTAATTTTAAGGTCTGGTAAGAAATAGATACATTTTAATTAGGTCCTGTTATTCAATGCTTTATGATTGACAGAGGGTGTGCCTTCTTAATGAAGATGATATTTATGTTGAATATGGCCCTGCACCAGTCTAGCTATCTTCTGATTCTTTAATATATTAAATGTTTTAATTTTGAACTAAAGCAATTTAAATGTGTTCCTTCACACTAAAAAAGACAGCATAAATCATAGATATTTACATGCATTTTGAACAGTAAAATTAGTTTTTAGGACTTTGTAATGATGTATGGTCATTCTTCTTTTCCTGAGATGTAGTCTAATAAATTTGTTAAGCACTGTACTCAAGCTTGAAGAACCATATGGGGCACATAATTCTTGGTGCTAACATTCAAGTTTTTGTTATGAAATACAAAGAGAAAAAAAAAAAGCATTTATGGTCAGTACCTCATAAGACTGATGATGAATCAAAGTCCTGGACATCACATACTCCTGTGAAGTTGACAGCCCTGCATTCTCCATCTCTCCTGCAATGAAGAAATGATTGAAAATTTTTTGTGTTAAATAAAAAAAAACAACTTTCACTCAGTAGAAGAGCTATTTATATAACTGTTGACATTTATTTAAAGAATCTAGCAGGTAAAAGGAGAGAACAGAGGTGTTAGACAGCTGCAATACATAGTCTATGGACCTCAGAGCACTCAAGCTGTAGTACAGTAGTGGCCAAAAGTTTTGGCAGTGGCACCACTAACAAAACTACATTTATTTACTACAGGTTTTTGAAACCTGTGAGATCCTTGTGATTGTTCTTCACTGTATAACCAAAACATGTGAAGAAAACAATCTAAATAACTGAAGCAACAAACTACATGAAAACCAAACTTTGTGCCATACCCATACCATAATAAAGACATTGGACTGGCTCTTCCTCAGACCCCAGGTGCAACACACCCATGACAATCTGCAGTTTGCATACTGGGCAGGTGTCGGTGTGGAGAATGCCATCCTCTGCCTGTTGTACCAAGCACACTGTCATCTGGATAAGGGAAATGGCACCGTGAGGATCTTCTTTCTGGATTTCTTAGGTGCTTTTAATAACATCCAGTCCCTTATGCTTCAGGACAAACTGAACAGGATGAGAGTGGGCCCCTGCCTGGTCACTTGCATCTCAAGCTACCTCACCAACAGTATTGCCAACTTTTGTGTAAGAAAACACACTTTTGGCTATCTCAAAAATTGCTAGAAGTCTCAAAAGGACAAGTCGAGGTCCATGTGTGTCTGTGTGTGTCCTTTGGTGCCAAAGCAAGGTCCAGCGATGCTATAGTGTATAAAGGGACACAGTATGACCACTGGATGTACATTAACATGGCAACAGCTGAGTTTTCAGGTTTCTGGCTTTGTGCCAAAAAGTGATTACTGATTTTTTTTTTTTTTAATGTATTATCTTTGCTTATATCAGTAAACAGACTGTGGTGCACAGGATTTATGGAGGGCTTATACATAAAATATAGAAATTGCTTGTTTTGCAAATATATGACTGCATTCTTGTATCTATAGTATCAATCCAGTCCTTTTGGCTACTCTTTATAGAACTGTAATGTTATATTTGGTGCAATTTCTGGATCACCCGGATTGACTACAAGAACCCCTATGACTTGATGCAGCACACATGGATCCTGGAATGCCTAGAACTATACAAGATCAACAGGACCCCAAGAGCCCTCATCAAGAACTCAGTGGGAATGTGGAGAACAAAACTAGAGGCCAACTTCAAGCTCAACGCACAAGTTACCATCAAGTGCGGGATTTACCAAGGAAATGCTCTGTCCCCACTGCTGTTCTGCATAGGCCTGAATCCCCTCTGCCAGATCATTGACAAGATTGGCTACAGATACAGACTACGAAATGGATCAACCATCAGGCACCTCCTGTACGTGGATGACATCAAGCTGTATGCTAGGAATGAACAAGACATTGATTCACTGATCCACACTACAATGATCTACAGCAATGACATTGGAATGTCATTTGAATTGGAGAAGTGTAGTTGGACAGTAACAAAGAGAGGGAATTTAGTCTGAACAGAGGGGATTGCACCACCAGAAGGCACTCTGAGACTGTACGCTAAGTGGAAGGAAGGAGGCAGAGAAGTGTCAGAATCAATGTCCTAGATGAAACAAAAAATATCCGTGAATACATCATGAAGATGGTCACTAAGGATCATGTGCTTCGTGAGTACCTCAGACAGCAGAAACCCAAGAACGAAGAGCAGGAAGAATAGGAACCATCGTGGATGGACAAGCCTCTACATGGCAAGTACCAAATGCAGATAGAAGAAGTGGCTGATCTAGAAAAATCCTACCAATGGCTGGACAAGGCTGGACTGACAGACAGCACAGAGTCACTAATCATGGCAGCACAGGAACAAGTTCTGAGCACAAGATCGATAGAGGCCAGGGTTTACCACACAAGGCAAGACCCCAGGTGCAGGCTGTGTGGTGCAGGTTGTGCAGAGATGCCCCTGAGACAATCCAGCACATAACAGTGGTTTGCAAGGTGCTAGCAGGCAGGGCATACATGGAATGCCATAACCAAGTGGCTGGCATACTATACAAAAACATATGTACAGAGTATGACCTGGAAGTGCTGAGGTCAAAATGGGATACACACCTGTGGGACTTCCAGATAGGTAAGAGTGTTACCTCAGAATTATTTTTAAGCTGGACAGCAGCAGGATTTAGCTGCAAATTGAATGTAAAAATAACTGTTATTTTGTATATTTATACAGAGAAAACCAAATGGATTTGAACCTGATTTGATATATTTTTTCATGAGAAGACTATTTGGAGCAATGATAAAATAATGTGAAAAACAAAATGAAAAAAAAAAAGAAAATTATTTTTAAGAGAAATAAAATGTAGCCCAAACAGAACTCAAATCTTTTTTCTCTACTTTTCCTACAAGCAATTGACCCACCTGAAGGCCAGTCACACTTTTTCTGTCAAGATGGCTGCTCTTTAACTCTGAAGAACTTAAATAAACAGCTCCCTCTACTGGTGTGTGTATAATGTAATGTGCATTCAATGGTTTTAAATGATGTGTATCTGACACACAAATCCATCTCTAACATTTCATGGCAGGGAAGGATTTTTTTAATGTATCCATGTTGTGATAATGATGTGTTATGTAGCATTAATTTATCAGCTGGAAAGCAGTTAAACCAAATACATTTAATGGAAATAATAGTAATGGAATGATGTATGTAACAATAATTGCTATTTTATTGCTATTGCTAATAATTGCTACTTTAAGTAAATTTGCCTACTAGGACAAAGAAACAAACAAAAACAAACAACCATTTTTACATTAGAATCATGTTTTCATCCTATATGATCATACATAGCAAAGTCACGCAATGTTCTTTTTTAATTATTTTTTTATTGCATAGTTCAGCAAGACAATGCCAAACCACATACTGTTTCTATTACAATAACATGGATTTGTAGTAGATGATTCCTGGTGCTGAGCTAGCCTGCCTGCAGTGAAGACCTTTCAGTTAGTGACCTTTCTCACTAACTGAAACTATTCGGTGCACAAAACAAAGCAAAAAATATGTCAAAGAAGACCCAGGACTGTTTGGCAGCTAGAATCTCATATCAGAAAAGAATGAGAGAATATTCCAAAGAAAAGGGGGTGCTACACAGTGGAAAACATGGCTTTGTGCCACCGTTTTTGAGGTGTGTTGCTGCCATCAAATTAGAAAGGACCCTGTTATTTCTTAAAATAAGATTAAAGATTTGGTATGTTTTTTTTTAATGTTCTATTGTGAATAAAAGGTATGTTCATAAGATTTGTAAATCATTGCATTCTGTTTTTAATTTACATTTCACAATGTCTGCATTTTTTCTCTTTTTTGTGCTTAGTTGAACTTTTGACCACGATATATGTATGCTCCACGTTCCCTTCTTCAAATAACAGTTTGATATAAAATGTTTCTTTCTTTTAGAATTCCCAACAAATCAGCACCATTCCCCATCAAGTTCCTGCTCCTCAGATTCATCTGCCTCAGACTCTCAGTTATCTTCTTCACTGAGTGACAGGCAAAAGAACAAGAAGAATGATAAAAGCCACAGTTTGGCAAAAGATGTATGCAATTCTTTTTTTATTTGTACTCAAACAGAACATGTCAGATTTAATAACATAGTCATACAACTGTATGTTACAGTGAGTCCTGTCTTGTATGATCACTCTTTTGTCTAATTTATCATTTTTAGGTGTAAATGCCTTGTTTTCTTCGCTCTTACAGTGAAACACCCAGAAAATGTGAAGCACAGGTATAAGCTGGTTCTTAAAACATTCAAGAAAGTGTAAGAAGAAAGTGTAAATTGAACTTCTTATTTCAGTCTTATGTCACTCAGGTCACTTTTTTCACGTCTTTTTTCTTTCTGCAATCAGCAGTATGTTTACGTCACTTGCAATGCTACAATTTACTACACTAACATACAGCGTAGACGCACACACACCAACATACAGTGCACATACACACGCACACACCGACATACAGTAAAGCGCACACACACACCAACATACAGTACAGAGCATACGCACATGTAGCACCCCACCGCTTTATATTGTGTTCTGACCGGGAACCCCAGGATTGACCAAACTAGGTGGGGTGTGGGTCCGATGCAAAGTGGATACCACGAAGGTTCACTTGTGGACAATGATGTGATGACTATTAAGAAACTTAAATCACACACTATTTAAAATAACACTGACTCAGATGACTCTTTAACTCCAAAACTGAACATTTACTGAACGTGAACGCAAGATAGAAAACCACACTTTTAAATGCAAAATGTAAGACACAAATGAAACACTAAAACACTTGTATTCTTATAATACCAGTAAAAATATTGAACTCAACCTTAGCTTTTCCCAATCAGTTCGAATGGATTAGGCTTATAAGAGTTAATTCTAACTACTCCGTCATTCAAATATACACAGTCACTTAACAGTACTCATACATGGGCCCCACACACACGCTCGCATTCACACAAACGTTGCAGGCCTGATTGTTGTGTGCTGCAGCACAGTGGCGAAACTCCTCTTCACTCACCGATAGCTGCACCAGAAACGTCTGACTTACAGTTCCGCGTTGCGAACCAGCTCACCCTCTCGTCCCCTCCGGACGACAGTCAACCAGTTCTCGTCTGCAGTCTGTTTCCGCTCACCACTCGCCACCGACAGGGCAAAGAAGATGGCGCTCGTCACCGCGACGAGCTCCTGCTAGCCGTTAGCTGCTAGCCGTTAGCTGCTAGCCGCCGATGCTGATGCCTCGCTCTGAATCACCGTCGTCTGCGGCTGCACAGCTGTCGGGCAGGCGGTTTCCCAACGCCTCCTACTAACAGTCACTGGATAGTATTTACTAGTCAGTTCTCTTCTGTTAGTTTATCGTGTGCTAGCGCGCTCCGAGCCAACACTGCTGCGTCCGTTCTCCGTTTCTCTCTCTTCTCCTCTCCTTCCTCTCTCACACACCCAGCCAAATACAACAGGTAGACCTGCACAGACCACCTTCACTGACCACTCAGAAAATACGAACTAAGAGTGTTAGCTCTGTTACATTCAGCAACTTTGTAAGAAAACATTATATTTACATAACATTATTCCTCTTCCATTACACAATACACATTATATGCAAAGTACATTACACTCCTGTTAACTTTGCTTTTATGTTCAAAGGAATTAAGCTTATTTAATCCCCATTTTTCCATCCGGGCTACACCCTCCCCCTTCTAGAATGTTTTGATGTCCCCATCAAACCAACAGCTTAGCTAATTTGAATCTCCATGCACTGTCTAGTGAGATTCAATTTAACGCAGGAAGGGCATAAGGCCATAGGGTGACACCAGAGGGTCTGGCAGGGGTGGCATCGTGAATCTCTGTACGTGCCGCTTCCAACCAGCACTCCCTGGCTCAATACAGTTAAGGGCTGATCAGATGGTCTTCCCAGTTCATCATAACTCAGTCTGACAACTGGCTTCTTGACTCTCTTTGTGCGTTCCGTTGGAGGGTCCCTGTCTTCCAGTAGCACCTCCCTCTCCACTGCTACTGCCTGTAAGTCAGTAACTGTACCTTCCTCAGAGTTGTGAAGCAGATTTGGGGAGTCGAGAGCTTCTGGAGTTGAGTCACCCTCCTCCAGTTCAGGAGATGAAACTTCTAGGGGAACTACGCTTGGGGCTTGACCTTGGCCTCGGTCTCTCAACAACAGACCTGGCCGTGTCAGAAGTTTCTCACAGTCCATATGTAATGATCGTGATGGGCCTGCATATTCACATTCAGACTCTGATGAGAACATGGCATATTCCTGATCTACAGTTTGTTTGGTCGCTGCGAGTCTCCTTTGGGATCTTGTGACCGGTGTCTGAAATGACTCGGGCTCAGTGTCGTTTGGCAGTCTCACTAGATAGCCAATCGGTAGTAAGTGGTTGCGGTGTACTGTCTTTTCTACCCCCAGTCCCTTCTCAGGTTTTACTCTGTAGACTGGTAGGTTGGGAAATTTCTCCACCACGACATATGGTGTAGGTCGCCACTTACTTTTCAACTTGTGTTTGCCGGTAACACCCAAGTTTCTCAGTAGTACTCGGTCTCCTTTTCCCAGAGTCTGCTCTTTCACATGTTTATCATGAGCTTTCTTGTTTCTCTGATGACTCTTGTCAGATGCTTGTGTTGCAAGGTGGTATGCTTGACGCAGATCAGCTTTCAGCTTAGCCACGTACTTGTGATGTGACAAACTCTTTTGATCCTCATCCAGTGCACCAAAACAGATGTCCACAGGTAGACGCGCCTCCCTGCCAAACATGAGCAGGTAGGGCGAGTACCCTGTTGCTTCGTTCTGAGTGCAATTGTAAGCATGCACCAAATTACTGAGACTCTGACTCCATTTCTGCTTTTGCTTCGGATCTAGGGTTCCGAGCATAGACAGCAGCGTACGGTTAAATCTCTCTGGTTGCGGATCTCCTTGAGGATGGTAGGGCGTTGTCCTAGACTTCCGAATCCCCAACATTTTGAGAAGATCTTGAATGAGTTTGCTCTCAAAATCCCGACCTTGATCAGAATGTATCCGTGCCGGAAGTCCATAGTGCACAAAGTATTTCTCACAGAGAATCTTGGCAACTGTGGACGCCCGTTGATCTTTGGCCGGAAAAGCTTGGGCATATCTGGTAAAATGATCGGTTACTACAAGGATGTTGGCATACCCCTGGGAATCTGGTTCCAAGGACAGAAAGTCTATGCATACCAGATCAAGTGGTCCGCTACTGGTAATCTGGTTTAATGGTGCAGCTCTTTGGGGCTGAGCTTTACGCGTGATACATCTACCACAGTTTCTTATGTACTGCTCTACTTCTGCACACATTTTGGGCCAGTAGAATCGATCCCGTATGAGTTTAACAGTCTTGTCCAATCCTAGATGACCGGACTCATCGTGCAGCGACTTCAGAACCATGGCAACCAGCTCCCTTGGTAACACTAGCTGATATACCTCATTACCAGATTGCCTCTGCACCTTTCTGTAAAGCAGATCATCTCGGATCACCAACTTATTGGCTTCTCTCTGAAGCAGTACGGCTTCTGAGTTGGCCTCCTTGTCTGGTGAAAACAGGAATTCTCCATTCACAGACTTCTTGACTGGAGCAATCACTGGATCATTATCTTGCGCTTTAATAAGTTCTGCCTTACTTATCTGGGTCAAAGCACTGTGGTCCAATCGAGTGGGGAAAACAAAACACTCTGGGAGTGCCTCAGGGGAAACCCCTAATGACTCGGCATATCCCATGTTCCCTCCTGCCGACTTTCTGCAGGAGATTTGCTTGCAGAGGGCTTTGACACTGTCGAGGGGCATTGTTTTCCACTCGGGGCTCTCCGATGGCAGAGGATTGCGTGACAGTGAGTCAGCATCAATATTAGTGCTTCCAGGTCGGTACTGTAAAGTGAAATCGTAAGTTGAGAGGGCAGCCAGCCAACGATGACCAGTGGCATTGAGCTTGGCTGTGGTCAGAATATACGTGAGGGGATTATTATCGGTCCTCACTGTGAACTGAGCACCATACAAGTAATCGTGAAACTTGTCCACTACTGCCCATTTCAACACCAGGAATTCAAGTTGGTGCACCGGGTAGTTCTTTTCCGAGGAACTGAGCTTTCGGCTAGCAAACGCCACAGGTCGCAAACCTTCAGGATGTTCTTGATTGAGTACTGCGCCCAAACCATGAAGGCTGGCATCTATGTGTAACACATAGGGCTTGGATGGATCGGCGAAAGCCAGAACGGGTGCATTTGTGAGACAGTGTTTAATCTTTTGAAAAGCCTCTGTGCAAGCAGGACCCCACCTATCTCCAAAGGGTTGATTTACACTGTAATAGGTCTTTTCTGGGACTTTAGCAGTTTTCTTCTTTCTCTGAGTGGGTGGGTAACCTTTGCAGAGCTCGGTGAGTGGTCTGACTTGAATAGAGTAGTTTTTTATAAAGCGACGGTAGTACCCACAGAACCCCAAGAATGACTGCAGTGATGGAAGGTCAGTGGGTTGCTTCCAGCGAGTTACTGCTTCCACTTTGCTTGGGTCGGTGGCAATACCATTTTCAGACACTATGTGTCCCACATATGTCACTTGAGGTCTGCAGAACTGACATTTGTCTATTGCCAACTTCAGTCCAGTCTCTTCCAGTCTGTCAAGGACCTTGAACAGTCTTTGTTCATGTTCTTCTAAGGTTTTTCCAAACACTATTAAATCATCCAAATACACTATGACCTCAAGCATGTGCATGTCCCCAACCGCTTTTTCCATTACTCTCTGGAAGGTTGCTGGGGCTCCTGTTATCCCTTGGGGCATCCTTTCGAATTGGTAAAATCCCAAAGGGCATATGAAAGCGGTTTTTTCCTTGTCGTCTTCTGCCATTGGGATTTGATAATACCCGCTGCGCAGATCCAGGACTGAAAACCATCTGCTTCCAGACAAACAGTCCAAGGCCTCGTCAATTCGAGGAATGGTGTACTGATCAGGAATAGTTCTGCGGTTCAGTGTTCGATAGTCCACGCACATCCGCAACTTCCCCGTTTTCTTTCGTGCCAATACGATGGGTGAAGCATAGGAACTCCTTGATTCCTTTATTACTCCTGCAGCCAGTAGTCCTTGAAGGTGACGGCGCAAATCATCCAGATCAGCAGGGGCCACACGGCGAGACCGTTCTCTGAAGGGGGTGTCGTCATTTAGTCGTATATGATGGTGCACTCCTTTAGCCAATCCAACGTCCCACTCGTCGGTTGAAAACACATTACTTCTCTCTGCAAGTTTCTGTTTCAGCCTCTCTTTCCATTCAGCTGGTATAGGGGAATCCCCAAAGTCGAACAGGGATGGGTCCAGCTGAGATGAAGCTCTTGTGTGTGTGCCAGGGATGTCAGTCACTATATCCACCACATGCAAGTGTGCAACCACAGTACCCATTGGAATGGCAGTGGCTTTGAGGGACTCATTGCGCATAAGAACCAAGAACTTGTCTTTGTCAAGGGTCTTGGAGAACAACACCGTTGGCTGCACTAACACACTCGGGGGAAGAGCATGTGAAGGTGCACGTTCTGTGATCAGGATACTGTCTCCGATCGTGTGTGTTTCTTTGACTTTACAGATGGCTATATGGTTTTTCCCAGCCGGAATAACCAGTGGTCCAGGACCCGTCCACTTTACTTCGGCTACAGGAAAGTCATCATCTGTATGCAACTCGGACTTAATGGTAGGTAAGGGCTGAGACTGCGAAACGTTCACCTTGCTGGTGCGAACAGTTTTTGGGCTCCCCTCTTTCTGACTTGAAGACAGAGGTCTAATTTTGTGAACATTGGTGCCAACTAGAACAGGTATGGTATCTGAGCAACGAGGATCTGGGCACACTAAAGCAAGAACTGGGACAGCCTCCACATTCCCTTGGGTCTTTCCAGGCAACTCCAACTCAATTTGGATGTAGCCTCGGTAGGGGTAGCTGGTCTCTGACTCACTTAGGCCCCAAATATCTAAACCAGTGACAGGTTGGAGAGGCACATGAGGCAAGTACCTTGAATACCAACTGTCGAAAACTATCGTTACCTGAGACCCGCTGTCTAATAGGGCAGTGCAGGTTATGCCATCCACCTTCACACAGGCAGTGGAGGGTGGCCCTACGAGTCCTTCTGGGACACCAGCTGTGTGTACACTCACAGCGCTCCGGTTGACCCCTACATTTGTGGTAGTTTGTTCTTTTGCACTACCAGGAGCTTTCTGGCTTGCTTTCAGTTTCCGTTGGGCATGAAGGAGTTTCTGTATCACTTTTGGGTAGTTCTCTGGGGATTTACATTTGGTGGAAATGTGCCCATCTTCGCCACAGCGATAACAGAAAAAGTCACTGGGATCTCTGAGTGCCGTAGCTCTCTGATGCATGCGCACGGGAGAAGTCTGGTTACGGAGTGGTGACACTACGGTCTCTTTGCTGGATTTAACAGACATAACTGAGATCTGCTTTCTTAGTTTCACCACTTCTTTCTTTAAAGCTTGAATGTTGTTGTTCTCTTCCAAGCTGTTGGGCTCTGCCTCATCCGTGGGTGGAAACTCAAGGGAAAGGACACATGGAGCCCCTGACGCAGCCGTGAGCCCACTGACTTGGGTTTTGAGGTCTTGGAGCTCAGCTCTAAGATCCTGGACATATGCCCCTGTGGGTACAGTAGCACTTTTGACATGCACAGCTTTTGTGGGGTTAAGTCTACGGCGGGAGGCTTCATACTCTTCTTCAATGCGCACCTCATTCAGCAGCTGCAAGAAAGTAGGTGGATTATCTCTTCGCTCCCTCAAACGCAAACTTAATAACATCATGTCAGACCTTGTGGCTCCTTTAATGAGTTGATCAAGGCGGGCTTTGTCTATGGAAGTCGGGGACAGACCTCCTTTTTTCACTACTTTGTTCAGGGATCTTTCCATCCTTCGCAGAAACTCAGAAAGTTTTTCACCGGGATGCTGGCATAGCATTCTGAATGAGAAGTACAGTTCTTCTCCTGTCTCTGGTGTGTCAAATGTGTTCTCAATCACATCCACGTACCCTTGGGGTGTGGCCTCTGGGTTATTAAAGCGGACGGCCTGCAATATTTCCAGAGCAGGACCTTTTACACTTTCCATTATTCTTATTTTCTTTTCTTTGTCAGGCCGATCATATTCCTCTATCATCAAACGAGCTTGCAATATCCAGTTCTCCAATGGCTCCTCTCCTGGGGGAGTAGGGACAATCCCTGAGAAGGTTCGTAGCCTCCTGTAGTTGCTGTTATCACTTACCGGCTTGGCTGTGCTTTGCAGAAGGTCTCCCACAGCTCTGATGATAGCTTCCGGAGAAGAGGCCTGAAGTGGTGGAACAGGGCCTAACTCTGTTGGTGGCAACTGCAAGTCCTCTGCGAGCACTTGGTCAGCTGACCCTTCCTCCTCCTCTGAATATCCAACAATTCTCCATGGTGCATTACTACCTTCCGGCAGGATGTCTAAGGGAATAGCTTTGGGATTTACTTTCTCTCTGCATTCACACAGTACAGTCAAACATTGACTCTGAGGATCGTACATGCGTCCTCTGACTTTAACACGTCCAAGAACTTTAATGGATTGCAGAGTTCCTTCTATGCGTTCAATCTCAGTGTCTTCGGGAACATCTTTGAGCAGAATGGCATGGGTAGGGTTAATGCCCTCTCCTTTACACCAATGCCGTAACTGTGCCATCCCTCTGGTGTACCAATTTCCCTTCTATTACACAGAGTCTGCTTACTGGTTTCCTCCGAGTTTACGTATAGCTTATTTTCATTTCAGATTATCTCTACTTAAAGAGTTGTCTGAGCCAGTAACAAGGGTAGACTAATATTAGCATTTATCCCAGCGGTGCCTCCATTTTATGTAGCACCCCACCTCTTTATATTGTGTTCTGACCGGGAACCCCAGGATTGACCAAACTAGGTGGGGTGTGGGTCCGATGCAAAGTGGATACCACGAAGGTTCACTTGTGGACAATGATGTGATGACTATTAAGAAACTTAAATCACACACTATTTAAAATAACACTGACTCAGATGACTCTTTAACTCCAAAACTGAACATTTACTGAACGTGAACGCAAGATAGAAAACCACACTTTTATATGCAAAATGTAAGACACAAATGAAACACTAAAACACTTGTATTCTTATAATACCAGTAAAAATATTGAACTCAACCTTAGCTTTTCCCAATCAGTTCGAATGGATTAGGCTTATAAGAGTTAATTCTAACTACTCCGGCATTCAAATATACACAGTCACTTAACAGTACTCATACATGGGCCCCACACACACGCTCGCATTCACACAAACGTTGCAGGCCTGATTGTTGTGTGCTGCAGCACAGTGGCGAAACTCCTCTTCACTCACCGATAGCTGCACCAGAAACGTCTGACTTACAGTTCCGCGTTGCGAACCAGCTCACCCTCTCGTCCCCTCCGGACGACAGTCAACCAGTTCTCGTCTGCAGTCTGTTTCCGCTCACCACTCGCCACCGACAGGGCAAAGAAGATGGCGCTCGTCACCGCGACGAGCTCCTGCTAGCCGTTAGCTGCTAGCCGTTAGCTGCTAGCCGCCGATGCTGATGCCTCGCTCTGAATCACCGTCGTCTGCGGCTGCACAGCTGTCGGGCAGGCGGTTTCCCAACGCCTCCTACTAACAGTCACTGGATAGTATTTACTAGTCAGTTCTCTGCTGTTTGTTTATCGTGTGCTAGCGCGCTCCGAGCCAACACTGCTGCGTCCGTTCTCCGTTTCTCTCTCTTCTCCTCTCCTTCCTCTCTCACACACCCAGCCAAATACAACAGGTAGACCTGCACAGACCACCTTCACTGACCACTCAGAAAATACGAACTAAGAGTGTTAGCTCTGTTACATTCAGCAACTTTGTAAGAAAACATTATATTTACATAACATTATTCCTCTTCCATTACACAATACACATTATATGCAAAGTACATTACACTCCTGTTAACTTTGCTTTTATGTTCAAAGGAATTAAGCTTATTTAATCCCCATTTTTCCATCCGGGCTACACACACATACACACACACACACACCAACATACAGCGCATATACACACACATCTTTAGTGAGCACACAACAGTCCATCAGTTAATTCAAACATGAGCACACTCAGATTTGTCTCATGGAATGTACATGGAGCTGGTTCGAGGGAAAAGAGACTAAAAATTTTTAATCGGTTAAAAGACTTAAAAGCAGATGTTGTTCTCCTACAGGAGACACATGTGTCCAAAACATCTGTGCACACTCTCTCCTCTCCACAGTTCCCTCACACTTACTCAGCCTGCTATAACTCCAAACAAAGAGGTGTAGCCACACTGATTAACAGGAAGATACACTTTAACATTAGCAACACTACAATAGACACTGAAGGTAGATTTATAATACTTAATTTATCTATTCAGAATACAGATTTATGTATTGCTAGCATATATGGACCAAATGTTGATGACTCCTCCTTCTTTCATGCTTTCTTCACCTCACTATCTGATCACTCTGACACTACACTTGTAATAGGAGGAGACTTCAACCTGGTACTTAATGCAGATATTGACAGGCTCAGTACAGCAGTGAGTCAAAGGAACTGGCAGTCTGCAGACATTCTTAAACAATACATGAAGAATTTTGGTCTTTGTGATGCTTGGCGTTCACATCACCCCACTCTGAGGGATTATCCTTTTTTCTCATCAGTACACCACTCTCACTCCTGCTTAGATTACTTTTTAGTTAGCAGCTCCATGATGATGGATATCACAGACACTCAGATTCACCAGTGATCATGCACCGGTGTTTCTCTCTCTGACACAGAAAAGAGTCACATGACCAATCAGGAACTGGAGATTTAATACATCATTACTTAAAGAACAAGATTTTATTAATTATTTCAAAAAGGAGTGGGCTATATATCTAGAAAATAATGATCTGCCAGGAGTATCACCACATGTTCTTTGGGAAGCAGGAAAGGCAGTAATTCGGGGCAAAATAATATCTTACTGCTCGCATAAGAAAAGTAAAGAAAAAATGAAATAATTGATAAAAGGACACAATTTATGTTGCAGAGGCTGCGTTTGGAAAACTTTAAACATGGAAATAAATCTGGAAAATTCCTGGCCAACCAATTAAAACTAAATAAAGAAAAAACAGCTATTTTTTCTATTAAAGACTCAACTGGTAACATTACTCATGACCCACAACAAATAAATAACTCTTTTAAATACTTTTATGAAGCCTTATACCCACCACAGATTAACCCATCTGATAATGAAATTGAAGAATTTCTTAACAATATAAATCTACCAAACCTAAATGATGAACAGGCTGCAGCTCTGGATTTACCTCTTTCATTATCTGAATTTATTGAAGCAGTACAGCATCTTCCAAATAATAAAGCCCCAGGCCCAGATGGTTTTCCAGCCGAGTTTTATAAAGAATTTTGGTCTGAGCTAGCTCCCATTTTTTTCAGAATGGTAACTCAGATTCAGCATGATCAAATCTTATCTCCAACCTTAAACTCTGCTAACATTATCCTGCTTCTTAAACCAGGCAAAGACCCCACACTCCCATCCAGCTACCGCCCAATCTCTCTCATTAATGTAGATCTTAAAATAGTTTGCAAAGCCCTTGCCAAAAGATTAGAAAGTATTACTCCATTTATTGTACATCCAGATCAAAAAGGCTTTATCAAGGGTCGGCACTCAGCCAATAATACACGTCGATTGATAAATATAATAGACTATTGTTCTATTAACAAATTAGAGACGACAGTTGTGTCTTTAGATGCAAAGAAGGCATTTGATCAGGTAAACTGGAAATTCTTACTAGCAGTTCTACAAAAATTTGGATTCGGTTCATTCTTTATAAACTGGATCAGAACACTACACTGCTCCCCAAATGTACGTGTTAGGACAAATGATCTCATTTCCCAAAGCTTCAGTCTGCAGAGGGGCACCAGGCAGGGCTGCCCACTCTCTCCCTCTCTTTTTGTCATTTTCATTGAGCCACTAGCAGCAGCAATCCGTCAAAGTGCAAATATTAAAGGGATTCAAACTGAAAATATGGACCATAAAATTAGCCTTTATGCTGATGATGTATTACTTTTCCTTGGGAATTCACAAGCTTCTCTTTTGAAGACTATCACACTAATAGATAAGTTCTCATCTATATCTGATTACGCTATCAATTGGAGTAAATCAACAGTTTTGCCTCTGAACTGTAATTTCCATAGAACCTCTAGGGCCCCACTAAAGTCAGGAATTATTAGATATTTAGGCATAAATTTTTCCACCAGTCTCTCAGACTTGGTACGATTAAATCATATCCCCTTATTAAAAACAATAGAGGATGATCTCACACGTTGGAATGGTTTACCTATATCACTCATGGGGAGAGTTGCTGCCATTAAAATGATGGTTTTACCAAAAATTAATTATCTATTTTCATTGATCCCTAATAAACCTTCCCTTCCTTGGTTTAAATCACTAGATTCAAACATCTCAAAATTTTTATGGAAAAACAAACCATCAAGAATAAGCTTAAAAACTTTACAAAAGCCAAAATACAGTGGAGGTCTGGAATTACCAAACTTTTATTACTATTTCTTAAGCAGTAGATTGCAGTATATTTCAAAGTGGATCAAATCCAATTCATTAGACAACCCATGGCTGGATCTAGAACAGGCGTTTTGTGGAAAAATAAAAATCTCAGATCTACCTTTCATTAGCCCTAATATTAAACATCATAACTGCTATAAAAGCCTCAGTATAAATACCTCTCTGACAGCTTCGTGGGAATTTTTAAAAATAACTAAATCTTCACTTATCCCCTGTAAACTAACACCCATTTGGAACAATCCAGATATTTGTCAGAAAAAGAAAATGCTGAATTTTCCATTATGGCGTGATAAGGGTGTAAATAATTTAGAACATAATATCTAAGATGGAAACCTTATTACATTCCAAGAACTTATATCAAAATATAGAATTGGCAACGGTAGATTTCTGGAATATCAACAACTTAAGTCCATCTTACAGGGAAGATTTAACCTTAATCAACTGAATCTAGAAATGCCTACATGGGTAACAGAATTTCTTAACCTCTGTACCCTAAAATTGTTGTCAAAATTATATAAATTATTATTAAAAACTGACGATTCAGTTTCCCTCCCAATTGCAAAATGGGAGCGTGATCTTTCTGTTAACCTGGATCAAAATTTATGGACAGAAATATGTTTAAATATCTTCAAAATGACTAAAAGACCCCAAGTACAACTTTTACAATATAAAATTCTCCATAGAACACACTATACTGGACAAAGGATGTTCCAAATGGGCCTTACACACTCAAACATATGCACCCACTGTACAAGCAATTCAGAGGAGAATATCTACATGCTCTGTGGTCTTGTGTACCTGTTCAGAGATTTTGGCAGAGGATATGTGAAGACCTATCCACATGGTTTAGCTGTCGTGTCCCAACTTCCCCCAGACTATGCATCTTAGGTGAGGTCAGTGAATTAGTTATGGAGTCAAATATATCACACATAGTTCTTACCGCCTTGTGCATCGCTAAGAAAACTATCCTCATGAATTGGAAGTCAAAAAATAAACTATGTATTACTCAATACAGAAATTTATTAGTAGATCATGTTAGTTTAGAGAGAATGTCTGCTTCATCTAAAGACCAATTGGAGGAACTTGACTCTCTTTGGTTCCCACTGATCAGCTCCATTACTTAGTGGGGGTGGTTGGCTGTGGGTTCTGCTTCTGATGTGCTTTGTAGGTGGTCAGGTGAGGACTCTGGGGGCCTGTGTAGCTGGTAGCCTCCTGAGACTGGAGTCCTGGGGCGACCTTTTGGTGATGTCTGTGTGCCTGTTCTAGTTGATGGTGGTGGGGGCTTGGATGGTGCTGCCTTATGGTCCTGGGGTGTGGGCCGGGGTGCTTGGGGTGGTGGGTGCTGGCCCTCGGTCGGTTGGCTGGTCTTCCCTGTGTGGCTCGGGGGCTGGGGTCTGGGGCCGTGCTGGCTCCCGGTGGGTCCCCCCTGGCACTGGGGGGGTCTCTGCTGTCCCGGGTGCGCCACCAGGTGGGGTGGGTTGACCTGACCTGCGTAGGGATGTCCGGTCTGCGCTTTTGGGGCCCTGGGGTGCCTGCATTGCGGAGGGGTGGGGTGGGGGGTGGGGGCTGCGGTGGGGTGGTTGGTGGGTACAGGGCACCGTATTTCCAACTCAGGCCAGTATGTCCTGTCGCTTGTTTGTGTCTATTGTTGAGTGAATGAGCGTCTAGTGTGAGTGGGCTACCCTCTGCAATGGGGGCGGTGGCGCCAGTCTCAGGTGCTGCAGTGCTCCAGGATGCTGTCACCATGGCACCGGGCTCGGGGGGGCAGTGTGGGCGAGCACTGACGACCAGCAGTTGGTACTTGTGGCACAACTGCCCCCTCAATTTTAACTGCACCCTATACACCTCATTCATTCACAAACATAAACACATACACTTACAAGTTGGGCGGGTGGGTCATCTCACACCCCGATTTCTTACACCTCGCCCGGGGTGGGGGTCGGGTGGTTCCTTGGGGACCGGGCTGGCGGCGTCTTGGGGTCACTGTTGGCCCTGGGGTGGTTTCCACTCGCCCCATATTCAGAGGGTGGGTAGCTATGGATGAATGTGTGTCTTTGTATTTGTCACAGTCTCCGTGAGTATGGGTGGGCGAGTGGATGTGCACATATGGTGTATCTATGTTTATATGTGTGTGGGTGAGTGTGTATGTGCATGTATGTGTATTTGTGCATAAATGTGTACATGGGTGTGCTCGCGGGTGTGCGTGTGGTTGTATGTTTGGCTGGACCTGGGTCTGGGCCTGTGCCTTGCCTCCTGGCCACTCCTTGCTGGTTGCCTCCTCCCCCTTGCCCCCCTGGGGTGTGGGTACCTCCGGGTTCCTGGGTGGGGCTAGATGTTCTGATGTAGGTGGTGACTTGCTCCCCTGGGGGCTGCAGCGTGGGGCTGCATTGGCTTCTTTGGCGTGGGGGGGGCTCTGTGGGGGCTCGGGCGGTCCTCGGGTGGGGGGCCTGGGGCCCTGCTGCCGGCCCGTGCAGGGAGCTGGCCGCTGGGGGGGGCTGGCTTCTCTGGTGCCCTTGCTCCTTGACTGGGGGGACTCCGTTTGAGACCTCCCTCCACCGTCTGCTGGGGGGGGTGTACGGTTGTCTTTGGAATGAGTGGCCGTGGGTCTTCGTAGGTCTTGATAGGCTGCTGGTGGCCTGGGCTTCCTGGGGCTCTCTTTGCCTGCCTCTAGCTTCTGATGGGCAGGGCTGTGGTGTTCTGCCCTCATTGGTAAGTACATTTCATGACACAAACACATACACCCACATAATAACACAAAATGGTTGGTTTGTGTAACTATGCTTCTTCTTTTATTTTGTTTTCCCCACACAATTTTTAATTTTGCAAATATTGTCAATATCTTTTTAACAAGTGACGAACTATTTGGTTTACTTACTTGCACTCATTCCTGTTTCTTTTTTCTATTTTTCTCTATTTTTTTCTTCTTCCTCTTTCCCTTTCTCTTTTCTTTCTTTTCTCTTTTCTTTTTCCTAAGCCTGTCATTTCTGGCACAATTTGTCACATAGCATGTTAAAAATAACTCAAATAAAATAAAGGGTCACACAGTAACAAGAGAAGCCTATAGAGAACATATAGAGCTCATTGTGAAATAGCAAATATGTTTGGCACAACAATGCATTCAGATCACAGTTCTGTTTGCAAGATCTGCCAGACATGACAGGCTTAAAAATAAAAAAAAATAAAAAATAAAAAAATTGAACTTGTGAAAAACACAACGTGGATTGAAACACCATTGCCTACACAGCCATAATCACTGAAGTCCTTTTGGTAGCTGACAGTGAGGAGAAATGTAGGATTCCACCATTTAGTGGTGGCTCACTCCTTAAGTGTGCAAAAGAGGTGAAGGGTTTCTTCATTATCTCTTAGAAAATACAAGGGAATTAGGAACTTCCTTCTGCATTTTCTAATTTTTTTTGTCTCAACCTTGTGAGAAAATGTTTGCCGTTTTAACAGAAGTAGTTTCGTTAATGGGAAGTATGTTTTTTGCAGTTATTTCCTGGATTGGGTAATGTTGTAGTCATTTCTTTGTGTTAACCATTAGTGTGTGACAAGCTTTTTTTCAAAGATTTACCATACAGAGTAAATATACAGTATGTCATTAGAGTAAAACTCTGTATTTGAGTTATATGAATATAATATAAATGAATATAAGAGTATTTCAATTGTGTGATTGTAACAACCATCACAGTGTAAAATACTGGTTTTTGCTTACACATTTTGAGTCACTCTTCATTTGAGATCTCTTGTAAATTATTCTACACCTGACATGAAGTCTCTGCTTGCACTGTTTGTGCACACTGGACACAAACACTGCAACCCACTTCCATCAACTGTTCGTCAGTAGATGGAAGTAAATTTCTGACAAACCTGGACATAGTTACTGCAAGTTCTTTATTTTGTTAACTATTAGTTGCAGGTATTGTTAGGCTTTAAGTGAGTTACTGTCATTAAACAGTTCAAATATGGCAACTTCATTTATGTCAGAAATGTTGTGATGGGTGACGTGATGATTGAGTAATAGTGTAGTGGATAAAGAGAAAAGACTGGAACACTGAGGTTCTCTGGTGCTGGAGATGGCATGCCATAACATCTTATGTCCTTCACTTGGAGCAGAAGGTTTAGCTTTGTTCTGACAGTGGAAATGCCATTTAGGTTGAGGCAAAGGTGCAAGGTAAGGTTAAAACTAACCCAGCAGATATGAGCTATTTAGTTTAGTCTTTGCACTGTAGCAGGCAGACAAACTTTAATTTATATTTGTTAAGAATGGTTTTCTAAAAGCTAAACTGTAAACTGATGTGAATTCAGTTAAACCTCATAAGTAATCTTTAGTCAGCAGCAAAATATTGGAAAAGTCAAAGCAAAAACATAAGGAAAAGAGGGACAGCAAGCTTCATAATGTTTTACTGTTTGCTATTATATCTTACTGCTTATGAAAACTGCTTTCGTTTCCCTGAACTGGTTTCATAACTTTATATTGACCAAAAACAGGATTAACCTGTCAGATTTTGACCAAGGATTTTTCTCCAGTGGATTCATTCACAACCAACAACAGTTTTACTGGCTTTACTAGAGGTCTAGTCCAATTATTTTCTTGCCTGTGGGCTTTAAGTCTCACAACTCTTCTGTCATTATACTTTTCATAATCTCATTCGCACAGCTCCATTCCACCCTGGTCAGTCAGAGCCCTGTCTGTCAGTTCTCTGTAACTGGTCTGTGTGTGTTCTTTCTTTTCTCCTCCCTCCTCTCGCTCTCTCTCCCCTTTGCTGTTTTGTGTTGGTTTGTGTCTGACTATGTGTGTTAACCCTGCCTTGATGTCTCAATAGGTGGAGTTTCCCATGATCCATGGTTACACACCTGTGTGATGATCAGATGTTATTGTAACTGATGCAATTTCATATCGTGCCACAAGGTGGTAGTATCTATTCCTAGAGACTGAGGTTGATAGGTGGAGATAAAGGGAAGAAGAAGGTTAAGCTGGATGTAAGAAAACAACTAGAGACGTGTTGTGTGTTTATCTGCTTGCCTAGAAGTAAAAGTAATAAAGGCACGTTGCAGAAGTATAAATGATTCGTTCTTCCAGATGAGGAAATGAACAAAACATGGTACCAGGAGTAAAAAATCTAACCTGAGGGGCATTCTGGACAACGATATGGATTCTATCAAACCGCCAGTGAGTTTGAAGCTAACGGGAAACGTCGATAGCAACTGGCGTGCCTTCAAGCAACGATTCCAGCTGTATATCGCGGCCCTGGGATTTGAAACCAAGCCAGATGCAAGAAAGGTAGCGTTACTGCTTACGATAGCAGGGCCTCAAGCTATTGAAGTGTACAACACGTTCGTATATGACGATCCCAGTGATAAAGAGAAGTTTAACACGGTTATTGAAAAGTTTGATGCCCATTGTTCTCCTAAGAAGAATGAGACATATGAGAGATACATTTTTCGCTCGCGAATTCAGCAGCGAGGTGAGTCTTTTGACAGCTTTCTGACAGACCTGAAGCTCAAAGCACAGACTTGCAACTTTGCTATATTACGTGACTCCATGATCCGTGACCAGATCGTGTTTGGCGTGGTGGACAAAAAAGTCAGAGAACGGCTTCTGAGGGAAACTGAGCTGACGTTGGAAGGAGCCATAAGGATCTGTCAAGCGTGTGAGTTATCACAACAGCATGTCAAGACATTCAGTGAGATGGGCGCGACGGCAGTCAGTGACAGCGTTACTGTGGGAGCAGTTTCCAGCCAGAGCGGGAGGCGCACACAGCCGCGGTCTGACAACAGAAGCTTTGACTGCAAACGGTGTGGCTCAAAGCACATGCCCAAACAATGTCCAGCTTATGGTAAGACCTGCTCTTTATGCAGGAGGAAGAACCATTATACCAGGCAGTGCTTCTCAAAAAGTGAGAAAGAAAAGAAAAGCCGATCAATAAACACAGTTGAAGACACTGATCTCAGTGAAACTTTTTTTGTTGGTCTTGTTAATCGTGAAGATGAGCCAGACACAGACAGAAATACCATGATAGAAGACAAATGGACAGTACCACTGATAGTAAATGGGACACTTGTCACATTAAAGCTAGACACTGGTGCCAAAGCAAATCTGATCAGTTTATCTGACATCAAAGGCCTGAGAGAAAAGCCCAGAATACAGCGAACAAAATCTGCTCTAAAAGACTACAATGGACAAAGGATTGAAAGTTTTGGCACATGCAGACTAAAAGTGAGAGTGAAAAACAAAGTGCACCACTTATTCTTTTCTGTTGTTGCTGAGGAGTGTGAATCCCTGCTCGGTGACAAAGTCTGTGAAGATCTTGGACTGGTAAGACGAGTGTATCTCATCAAAAAAGAAGTGAATACACCAAATGACTCTGTTGACAGCATAGTTCACAGTTTTGCAGATGTGTTTAAAGGACTTGGCACCTTGCCTTTCACATACAAAATTGTGCTTAAAGAAAATGCTATGCCAATAGTGCATGCTGCTAGAAGAGTACCTGTACCTCTGAAAGACAAGCTAAAGAAGGAACTGGACAAAATGGCCACACTGGGGGTGATAAGAAAGGTTGAAGAACCTACTGACTGGGTAAACTCCATGGTGTGTGCAAAGAAAAAGAATGGTGAACTGCGAATATGCATGGACCCAAAAGATCTAAACGAGAACATCAAACGTGAACACTACCAAATACCTAAGCGTGAAGAAATAACCAGTGAAATGACAGGTGCCAGATATTTCACAAAACTTGATGCTTCACAAGGTTTTTGGCAGTTAAAGCTAGATGAAAGCAGCACCAAGTACTGCACCTTCAATACACCATTTGGCAGGTACTGCTTCCTAAGAATGCCTTTTGGAATAATCTCAGCATCTGAGATATTTCACAGAGCAATGGAGCACATAATTGAAGGACTGGAAGGTGTCCGAGTTTATGTGGACGACATAATCATCTGGGGCTCTACAATGCAAGAACACAAGGAGAGACTGACAAGAGTACTTGAGCGAGTACGACAGTATGGACTCAAGCTCAACAAGAGCAAATGTCAGTTTGGAGTACAAGAAATTGTTTTTCTGGGAGACAAGCTTTCTGCACAAGGTATTCAGCCTGACCACGAAAAAATCAATGCAATACAGGACATGCCAAGGCCCACAGACAAGACAGGAGTGCTACGCATAATGGGAATGGTGAATTTCATCAGTAAATTCATTCCCAATCTGTCTGCAAAAACATCCTGCATTCGTGAGCTCCTGCATAAGGAGCACAAGTTCAAATGGACAGCACAGCATGAAGAGGAGTGGGAAAATCTCAAAAGAACGCTGACAACTGCACCTGTGTTGGCATTTTATGACTCAACGAAGGGGATAAAAGTGTCAACGGATGCCTCCAAAGATGGAATTGGTGCGGTACTCCTGCAAGCTGAAGGTGAGCATTGGAAACCTATAGCCTACGCATCCAGGTCCATGACGGAGAGTGAGCATCGCTATGCTCAAATTGAAAAAGAATGCCTAGGATTAGTTTTCGGCTTAGAGAGGTTCCACAGCTACATATATGGCTTACCATCCTTCACTGTAGAAACAGATCATCGCCCACTAGTTTCTATCATCAAGAAGAATCTGAATGAAATGTCACCAAGAATTCAGCGTCTAATGATGAGAATGCTGAGATATGACTTTGAATTGGTGTATACACCAGGAAAACACCTGATAATTGCAGATGCACTCTCACGAGCACCCACAGGGAGAAATGTGAGTACAACAGAAGACGACATTCAAACTCATATAAACATGGTCTCTGCTCTGCTTCCTGTGTCAGACATGAAATCCAAGCAAATTGTAGATGAGACTGCACAAGACACAGAACTGCAACATGTCATCAGAAACATGTCAGATGGCTGGCCCGCTGGTTCATGTCCACTCTTCTACCACATCAGAGGAGAACTGAGTGTGGTTAATGGGCTGCTGCTGAAACAGGACAAAATCGTCATTCCGCAAAAGATGAGACAAGAGATACTTACCAGAGTACATGAAGGTCATTTCGGGATTGAAAAATGCAAAAGAAGGGCAAGAGAGACAGTCTTTTGGCCAGGTATAAACAGAGACATTGAGAGTCTGATAAGCAGATGTGTAACATGTCAAAAGTATCGCAACAGGCAGATCAAAGAGCCTATGGTGATAGCAGAAACACCAACAGCACCATGGCACAAAGTAGGAATGGATCTATTTCATGCCAAAGGCAAATACTACTTAGTGGTCACTGACTACTATTCAAACTTCCCTGAAATGGCATTGCTCTCAAACTTATCATCATCATGTGTCATAACACATGTAAAATCCATCTTTGCCAGACATGGTATCCCATACATGGTGATGAGTGATAATGGACCATGTTTCAGTAGCAGAGAATGGCAGAAGTTTGCAGAGCAGTATGACTTCAAGCATGTGACATCCAGCCCGTTATACCCACAGTCAAACGGTAAGGCAGAAAAAGGTGTCCACATTCTCAAACAGCTTCTGAAGAAAGCTGCAGACAGTGACTCAGATCCATACCTTGCCTTACTCAGCTACAGAACATCACCGCTTGAGTGTGGATTATCACCTGCTGAGCTACTGATGAACAGAAAGCTGCGTACCACACTACCAAGCTATACCAAGCCTGGAAAGTATCCAAAGATACATCAGAAACTGCAGCGACAAAAGGTAAAGCAAAAGCTGTTTTATGACAGAACAGCCAAGCAACTTCCACCTCTGGTGACTGATGACACAGTCAGGATTGAGGATCATGATGGATGGAAAACCAAAGCCATTGTTCTGGAGGAAGTGGCTCCAAAGTCATTTAATGTGATGACTGAAAACGGACAAGTCGTTCGTCGGAATCGACGTAGTCTTCTGAAAACATCAGAGCCTGATCCAAAAGTCACTGGCACTCAAAGTGACAGGGAAACCATATCTCCAAATGACACAGACTGTATCAAAATGAACACTGAGAGTGAGCCTGCACTCAGAAGATCTGCAAGAGAGATCAAGAAACCTCAAAGACTGGATTTGTAAAAAAAAAAAAAAAAAAAAAAAATGCTGAGGTTATTGTTTAGTATTTGTAGTTATTGCTTAAGGCACAAATGTTTAATGTTATAGAAAAAGGAGGATGTGATGATCAGATGTTATTGTAACTGATGCAATTTCATATCGTGCCACAAGGTGGTAGTATCTATTCCTAGAGACTGAGGTTGATAGGTGGAGATAAAGGGAAGAAGGTTAAGCTGGATGTAAGAAAACAACTAGAGACGTGTTGTGTGTTTATCTGCTTGCCTAGAAGTAAAAGTAATAAAGGCACGTTGCAGAAGTATAAATGATTCGTTCTTCCAGATGAGGAAATGAACAAAACAACCTGGAGGTCATAATTACACCTGTGGGTCATGTGTGTGTGCCATGGTTTCTTAAGCTGAAGTTTGACCTTCAGTCATTGCTGGATTGTCAGACCAGTCGTGCCAGTATATCAGCTCCTTAGTATTTGTCTGCTCTACTTGAATGTGAAGGATTTTTGCACTTTGCACCTGTTTTCCTCTGTCTGCACAGAAAAACCTGATTCAGATCTGAGACAGAGCGTGTTCAGAGAGAGAGGGGAGTAGCAGTGACAGGTCTGTTCTGGAACCCCAAACCCTCTAGATCTGGAAACCCCTGTTCCATTTCACAAATTCTATGCTGTAAATAAACTTGTGAACTTTTACACAGAGTCCTGCAATTGAGTCCGAACATTATGACAATTATTTAAGTCTCCACCTTCATTTTTACCACCACCAGTGTCTAGACTCTGGGGGATCCTGTCCTAATTCCTGTCATGGCTGGGATTCTATTCTGCTATCACCAAATAGCATAACTGTATTCTATATCTTAATAAACCATGTTCATCATAACTCACGTTCTTCCAAATGATCTCTCCTTATTGAAATGAATATAGTACAAGAAAGTTAATTACACTGATAATAGATCAATCTCCAAACACTGAATCAGCGATAACACTAATCCTATTTTCCATGCCCATAATTTTCTGCTGACCTTAACCTTGAGGTCAAGGTTGCTGAGATTCAAACACATCCAAACTTTAGCTGCACACATGTTGTGAATTTGAACATCCTTCCTCACATCGTTTGAGTTATCATGTTCATGAGATTTTTGAAAAAAAACCTGGACCTCTGACATTTGACCTTGACCCAGGTATGCCAAAGAGTCAGTCAGGTGAACGAGGGGCCGCTGGTCATCTTTTGTGCAAATTTGGTATGAATCAGATAGGTAATTTTTCTGTAATATTGCTAAAAATGTCACATTGTTGCTGAGTGGCAGATGACGGTGGATCCCAGATTGCAGGACTCAAAATGCTGAACTGAACTTAAAGGTGATTTATTGAAAGAATGATGGGAACACAGAATACAAGTGACTGGGCTGGACAGCTGTCAGAACTATTAATATTAATAATAAAAAACAATTGCCAGAATGACACACAGCCAGGATACAATGACATATAATCTGTATAATCCAAGATGGCGGTGCGCACAGACGCAGCGGCTCACGGCTCTTCCTTTCGGTGCTCTTTTTTGTACTTTTTGTATTTCATATTTGTTAGTTTTGGTGCATTTGTCTCTGCAAACAACTGCTACACACGCCAGGATCTTGTGGATATTGGCTACCGGCACAAGATATCAGTATCGAGTGATTTTCACTACACTCATAACATCCCAGACGACATGGCGAGACCGCCGGGTGCTCCGTGGATTGTTATCGGGTCTGGAAGGCGCCGCCGACGGCGGAGGGAGAGGAAGCAGAAGCGGGGCTGCAGGTCCGGCTTTATGCTGAAGCTGAAATGCCAACCACACAGGCCTCCTCTGCCGAGCCTGTATCTCTCCAACGCCAGGTCCATGGTAAATAAAACGGACAACCTAGAGTTAGAGCTGGCTGTAAATCGCTATGTTCGTGACTGCTGTGTAATGATTATCACCGAGACCTGGCTAAACCCCCACATTCCTGATGCTAGCGTGCAGCTAGCAGGCCGCACTCTGCTACGCGGAGATCGGACCAAGGACTCCGGTAAGAGCAGGGGAGGGGGTCTCTGTATTTACGTGCATGAGGACTGGTGTAACAACTGAACAATCATAGACAAACATTGTTCCCCAGACCTTGAGTACATGTCTGTAAGATGTCGGCCTTTTTTTCTACCCAGAGAGCTAACAGTAGTGATCGTCACAGCTGTGTATATAGCTCCCGATGCTAACGTTAGCATGGCGCTCTCTCCCCTGCTGAACGCCATTAACGAACAACAGCGGGTCCACCCCGACGGTGTTCTTATTACCGCGGGAGACTTTAACAAGGCCAACTTAAAGACTGTACTCCCGAAATTCCACCAACATGTCAAATGTTCTACAAGAGGGGAGAACACTCTTGACCATGTTTACTCCAACATTAAGCACGCTTACAGAGCCAAACCCCTCCCCCACCTCGGCCAGTCCGACCATCTTTCCCTGCTGCTCACCCCAGCATACACCCCCCTCAGACGGAGAGCCAGGCCTACTGTAAAAACCATTACAACCTGGCCTGAAAACGCACTCTCCGACCTACAGGACTGCTTTGCATACACAGACTGGGACTTATTCGAACACGAGGACCTAGAAACATTCACAGGGACGGTACTGGACTACATTAACCCCTTAACTGGCAAGGGCCCGGTGACGGGCCGTTTGTAGTCCCTTTTATATGGCAGGCTAGACCCTCCCATTTTTATTGACACGTCATTCGGCCAATCATGTAACTGGCTGCACCAAATCACCTGACAAAGCTACGTGACGCCCTCTGAGTATTATTGGCTCTGGGAAACCCATTTCTTAACATTATTGGCCGAATGAGGTGTCAGTCAAAATGGGCGGGTCTAGCCTGCCATATAAATGCACTTCATTCGGCACGCGGACCAGACGCAGCCGATTAATAGGCTATGAAATGGGTTGTTCAGAGCCAATAATAACCAGAAGGCGTTATGTAGTTTTTGTCAGGTGATTTTTTTGCTGCCAGTTAAGGGGTTAAGTTCTGTATCGGAAATGTGACTGTTAGCAAAAACATCCGGGTTTTCCCTAACCAGAAACCCTGGATGAACAGCCAGGTCCGTTCACTCCTCAAAACCTGTGATGCTGCCTTCAGGTCAGGCGACAGAGCTCTGTACAGCGCTGCTCGAGCTGACCTGAAAAGAGGAATTAAAAAAGCCAAGACGGACTACAGGAGGAGAATAGAGTCCCATCTGTCCAGCAATAACACACGGGAGGTGTGGCAGGGCATTCAGAACATCACAAACTTCAGAGGCTGTGATGTGACTGCAGGAGACCTGAGTGTGTCACTAGCAGAGGAACTTAACTGTTTCTTTGCTCGCTTTGAGATGCCTCAGGACCACCCATCTGCTCCAGTCCTGCCCCCCCCCACCAGGCTGCACCCCACTCACTGTCCAGGAGCATGAGGTACGGCGCGTGCTCCTGGCAGTGAACCCCAGGAAGGCTGCCGGACCAGACGGAGTACCTGGCAAGGTGATCAGAGCGTGTGCCCACCAGCTCACCCTAATTCTCACCAGGATTTTGAACCTCTCCCTGGCCCAAGCAGTCATCCCCCCCTGCCTAAAAACAGCCACAATCATCCCCGTCCCCAAAAGGTCATCTGTCACCAGCCTAAATGATTACCGCCCTGTGGCCCTCACACCGGTAATCATGAAGTGCTTTGAGAGGCTGGTTCTGCAGCACATCAAAGACCATCTGGCCCCCACTTTCGACACCCATCAGTTTGCATATCGTGCAAACAGATCCACAGAGGATGCCATTGCTGTAGCTCTCCACTCTGTGTTGAGCCACTTGGAGCAGCAGCAGAGCTACGCTCGCATGCTCTTTGTGGATTACAGCTCAGCGTTCAACACAATCATCCCGGACATTCTCACCACCAAAGTGCACACCCTGGGCCTCCCCCCTCTCACATGTTCCTGGATCAAGGACTTCTTAACCAACCGGCCCCAGACTGTGAGACTTGGCCCCCATCTCTCCTCCACCCGCACACTGAGCACTGGCTCCCCACAGGGCTGTATGCTGAGCCCCCTCCTGTACTGCCTCTACACCCATGACTGTAGTCCGGCCCACAATAACAACCTCATCGTCAAATTTGCTGACGACACCACAGTGGTCGGACTCATCTCGAAGGGAGATGAGGCAGCTTACAGAGAGGAGGTCTTGAAGTTGATAGCTTGGTGTTCAGAGAACAACCTGGTACTGAACACCATGAAAACCAAAGAGATCATCATCGACTTCAGGAAGCACAGGACTGACCCAGCTCCCCTCTACATCAACAGCGAGCTTGTGGAGAGGGTCCACACCTTCAGGTTTCTTGGTGTCCTCATCTCTGCTGATCTCTCTTGGTCAGATAACATCACAGCTGTTATCAAGAAGGCTCAGCAGCGACTTCACTTCCTGAGGGTCCTCAGGAAGAACAACTTGGACTCAAACCTGCTGCTGACCTTCTACCGCTCATCCATTGAGAGCCTGCTGACGTACTGTATCACAGTATGGTACGGCAGCTGCACTGAGGCAGACAGGGTCAGGCTTCAGAGGGTAGTCAAGACAGCACAAAGAATCGTTGGCTGCCCTCTCCCCTCCCTGATGGACATCTACACCTCCCGCTGCATCAGCAGAGCCAGGAACATCATCAAGGACAGCTCACACCCTGGCTTTGACCTGTTTGACCTGCTGCCCTCTGGCAGGCGCTACAGGTGCATCAAAGCCAGAACAAACAGACTCAAGAACAGTTTCTTCGCCAGAGCAATCACCACCCTGAACTCACACACTCACCCACCGTAACTGTGCAACACCCACATCTCTGTGCAATATTATATTATTCATACTGAACAATATCTAACATTCCTATATTGTGTAATATCCAGTATTCATTCACTAGTGCAATATTCATCATCTTCATTATTATATGTATACACATATTTACTTTTCTTACAATGTACAGATGCACCAATGTATGTATATATTTTTATACATTCAATTTTTTTTATATTGTACACATTGTTTATTTCTGTATATCTCTTGATTATATTGATTATACTAGATTATAATATTTTTATTTTAGAGAGTTTGATTTTCTGTTACATGGCACTGAACAGGAGTGGCCCTCCAATTTCATTGTACATCCTGTATAATGACAATAAAGGCATTCTATTCTATTCTATTCTACATCACAAGGATCAGACACAGACTGAGGACTTACACACACTAGGTAATCAGGGAACAGGCAACAGGTGAGGGGCACAGCTGAACGTAATTAAATAAACGAGACAAGGGGAAGCAAAACTAAACAAGGAACAAAGGACTGTCAAAGAAAAACAGGAAACAACTTAGACTGAGACAGAAACGCAGACTTGACACAACACACAGGAAATAAACAACACAGCAAAACACATCAGACCAGAGACACGACAGAGGGACAGGACAGACACTTGAACACAGAGACACAGGGGAGACAGAAAAAAAGGGAAGTAGGAAATGAATAACAATAACAGGACAGGAAACTATGATGGATAATCAAAACCAAAACAAACTAGAAACAGAAACTCAATGAAAACAGAACCTAAAAGAATAAAACACAAAATGTGGGCACACAGCCCAGGATCTTGACAAAAAAACAAATACACCAAAAAACAATACCACATTCTCCCCTCTGGGAGGCGGGGCACAAAACATTCTAACGCTTGCTTCATTTTGAAGAACTATAGTTCTATCAAATATGTTAGAATGTATTTTTGGTTTAAAGAATTTTGTAATTAGAAAACATTTTAATAACAATGACTGCTATTTATTGTAAATAGATTTTAAAATTGTTCAAAAATTTTTTTGAAGTCTTGCCTAAAATATGTCACATACACCTCAGAAAGTATATAGCTGCAAAAGTTTAATGATGTCAGTGGGTCACAGGGTTGATGCACTTATTGCAACGAAAGGATTTGCAACTAAATATTAAGTCTTATTCACTGTATTCACTAAACTGTAGTTTAGGATTATCTGTTCCAGTACTTGTGCTCACAAGAAAAATGGTGGGTTCAGACAAAAGTTGCTATCCTCTGAACTGTGAGTCAGATCTAGATGTAAATAGGTGGAAATAAAAGCGGAGATGTTCATCTTTTGTCTCATATTGATTTTTTGATGTCAAATCCAAATGTTTTCAGTCTACAGTAAAAAGGGATTGGCCTCACTGTAACAATACTTTCAGAAGAGACTGTATGCACTCACTTTATTGTACACATTGGTAGTACAAAGTTGGACCCCCTTTGCCTTCAGAACTGTCTTCATTCTTCAAGGCATACGTTCAAAAAGGTGAAAACATTCCTCAGAGATTTGGCTCCACATTGAGATGACAGCATTTGTCAGGTGCTTATCCAGATTTCAACCACATCCCAAGGATGTCCTACTGCACTTAAATCTGGTGGCTATTGGAGTAAAGCATTTTCCAGTCCTCTATTGTCCAATTTCGGTGAGTCTGTGTAAAATGTAGCCTCAGTTTTCTGTTAGCAGACAGGAGTGGCCCACAGTGTGGTCTTCTGTTACTATAGCTCATCTACTTCAAGGTCCAATATATTTTGCTTTCAAAGATGCTCTTCTGTATGCCTTGTTTGTAACAAGTAGTTTATTGAGTTACTTTAGCCTCCTATCAGCTTTCCTATTAGCTTGAAGTAGTCTGGCCATTCTCCTCTGACCTCTGACATCACATCAACAAAGTATTTTCACTTAAAAAAATGGCTACAATGAATATGTTCTCTATTTCGAACCATTCTCTGAAAACCCAAGAGATGATGTGTAGGAAAATCCCAGTAGGTCAGCAGTTTTTGATAGACTCAGACCAACAACCATGCCACTTTCACTCACCTCTCTGTATGAACAATTTTTACTCTGCATTAGGCCTACATTTTTGTGGTTCTCTCTACAAAGTCAGTAAGGTTTTGATTAAATAAAAAAAAAAAAATAGAAAGAAAGAAAGAAAAAAATTGAAGTCTTGAAATGGTGGTAAATAGTAGTTATTCATTGGTCACAGAGTTCAAGTGATTGAATAACTTTACATGTTTTGTTGTATGTGGAAAAAGATTATCATTGAAGTGTTTTTTTTTTCACAGGTGAGTGTTATGAAAATGCCTTAACCTGTTAACTGGCAGTGTCCCGTGGGACGTTTGTGGTGGTTTACTTTGGAGCTAAATTGGGGCCACAAAGTTTGTTCAAAAAAAAAAAAAAAAAATTGAAACTGAAAAAATATTTTGAACCCGAAAAAAAATTTAAACAGTAAAAAAAAGTTTTGCAACTGCAAAAAAAAAAGATGTGAAACTGGAAATTACAATTTCAGAACTATTTTTCAGATTCAACGTTTTTGGGTTTTATTGCACTTTCAGATTTTTTTTCCGCAGTTTCAGATATTTTTTTCCGAGTTCAAACTTTTGGCCCTGTTTTGGTGTGGGGCCGGAGCCTCAGATGAAGGGGGTGTGGAATCATGACTGACAGCTCAACACAGTGGCTGAACAACATAGTCCCAGCTGTTGCATTCAGGTACCGTGGGAACTGGAAATGTCTTTAAAGCAGGGGTCTCAAACCCCAGGCCTCGAGGGCCGGTGTCCTGCAGCTTTTAGATGTGTCCCTGATCCAACACACCTGAATTACCTCCTCAGTATGCAGTCAAGTTCTCCAGAGTCCTGCTAATGACTTCTATATTTGACTCAGGTATGTTGAAGCAAAGACACATCTAAAACCTGCAGGACACCGGCCCTCGAGGCCCTGCTTTAAAGCGATATTCTATATGTATGTGATTGGTTTTGAAAGATAACATGCTTCACCGATACAAGCAGCTTATGTGAATGCACATAATCTCAGAGGAAAAAATATGATTTGCACAGCATTTTAAGTCTGTGTTGGAGATTACCCATGCTCTCAAAGTAAAGCAGAAGCCTGCTTCAGCGGTGATCGCCCGGCATTATAGGGTTATAATATGTGTGTAATATAATATGTGTGTGTGTGTGTTTCAGATGGCTCTCATGTTGCAAAACTACCGCTGCAAACTGTCGGTCTGGGCATTCAACTGGTGCTTTGAGTGCCTAGTCGGGTTTTAAACATGGAACACTTGATTCTGGTGAAGGAGTTGCTCTCATGACTTCGCTAGTGATAACACTCCCTGGCCAATCTGTGACATGCTGTCCACCGCGTCACATTTTTGTATCGCCTCAGATCCCTCAGAACCTCCGGTGAGTGAGTACGGAAAAGGGACCGGCAAACTGTACCTGGTCCTAATGGAAATGCTGTCAAATAGCGGCGAGCCGAGTCAATCCGCGCCGAGTCGTTCCGTATGCGGCTTTACCATCAGTGTTGCCAGATCTCGACAAAAACAAGCAACCAACTCTATGAAAACAAGCCCAAAATAAGCCCAACTGGCAATCCACAACATTGTGTAAAACTGAGGCCGCTTTTAAACAGTATAGCTCTATAGTAGTATAGCTCATTTCTTTGTTTTGTATCATTGTGTTTTGGAGCGGTGAAACCCATGTTTCTTAGCCTCATAGAAGAGAAGGGTGCACAGTCTTTTTGTGTGCTTCTCGGTATTAGTATGTTGCATTAAATCAGCATGGTGAGCACATATTTCACACTTGAAAAATCTGAAAAATGCCTTTGATACGTCTCTCATCAGTATCGCAGCTACTTTCTGAGGTGTTTGCAGACACAATTTTAGCTGCCCCCCCCCCCCCCCCCCCCCCCCCAATAAACACACACACACACACACACACGCACACATACACACACCCTCTCAAGGTTTACTGTGTTCATGCCTGCAGATCTCACCTATTCATGGACTTATAAAATACAACATTTCTATACAGGCTTTTATTTTCTATCAATCACAAAACAACAACAAAAAAAAAAAAATGTTTGAATGAGTCTAAGGGGGCGACAGGAGAAGGGGAGGTGAAGGAGCACAGGGGTGCCTAATCAGCGCTGTGCCTCTGTTATTGATCATATCATATGCACAGCTGTTAAATACAGAAAATGCAACTAGATAAATAATTTTGCCGCATCTTTGGCGCCCCCCTCTTGTGAGGCGCCCCTATTGCATATAGAGTACACCCACTTTTTGCATCACTGTCTCCCATCCGAGCTCGGATCCATTCTTTAAGTGCGCTCTCGTTCTCCCACTATTATATTTTTTCTATATTTTCCTCACATACTGGAACTCATTCTTATACTTCCTCCTCACTCTGGGCTGTTATGAGTGTTTGTTTGGGTGTGCACCCGGTCAACTTGGGCGGGAACGATAAACAGGAAACGGGGGCTTGGAAGGGACAAACTACCTACCACTCGTCGTTTGCTTTAATATGGGGCGACGAGAGATAATCAACGAGTTTCACTTGGAAAGAAAGTCAAGCCCAAATAAGCAACTTGACATTCAAAAACAAGCCCAAAAAACTGCAGCCCGCAACTCACGAGATTTGCAAGCGACTTTAGAAAAAAACAAGCCCAAAGTCGCTTATAATAAACGGACTTGGCAACACTGTTTACCATCACAATCACGCTGCAGTCTGCCCTTACTATACTTTTATATGTCGGAGTAGACCCTCCGAATTGGATTGACACCTCATTTGGCCAATCATGTTATGAAATGGGTTTTCCAGAGCCAATAATAACCAGACAGTGTCATGTGACTTCTCTGGACATGCCCCAAATGCTCTCCAGTCGTTCTGATTGGTCAACTCTGACCCAAAATCTAAAACCACAGATGAATAGCCAATAAAATTTCTGACACATGGGTATGTGGCACCTTGGGGTGTGTTTTCACGTGAATCCACAAAGTTGTTGCTCAATGAGTGCCTATTACGTGTGCAAAGTCAAGCCAAAAGTAAGACTCTGTGCGCAGTAGTGACTCAAGAGTGTTTACAGAACTTTTTCTCACTAACGGATTGTATAAATTGGGTGGGGGTAGTTTTTTGCGAGGAGGTTGTAGGTTGTATATCAGAGAACAATTGGGAGGATTGTGGTTTTTTTTTTTAATTTTATGTGTATATGGAGTGTTTACATTTACTGTAACTTTTTATCAATGTACAATTGAGTTTTTGGGTGTGTGTGTGTGTGTGTGAAGGAATCACTAAAAATAGACTGGGTTTTTGTGAATGAAGGCCCAGCATTTTCCTTTTTTTACAAATTAGGGCAACCACTGATTTATATGTCTATACTTATAATTAATTCACACTATCAGTCAATTTGTGTATAGCAGAGGATTCCTCAGGGTAGTATCTTTCATTAGAATTCTCATTGATGACTGTATGTTGAAGCATTGAAGAGTTACAGCCATTTGAAGTTTGCATATCAAAGGTTGGCTCACATGTGCCATTGGTGCCTCCAAATGGCACATGTGAAACAACGCCTAGACCAGTGTTTTTCAACCACTGTGCCGCGGCACACTAGTGTGCCGTGGGAGATCGTCAGGTGTGCCGTGGGAAATTATCCAATTTCACCTAATATGCCATGAGTGTCTGTACTATTATAGTGACTGGGAGCATAATCATGTATTACTCTTCCATATCGCTAGACTAGATAGCAGCAGGTAGCGAATTGCATTGTACATAGAGACAAGAGAATTAAGCCACTTTTCCATACGGAACAACTCGCCACGGGTCGACTCGACTTGCCGGGATTTGACGGCATTTCCATTAGAATCAGGGACACTTTGCCGGTCCTTTTTCCGTACTCATTCACCTGAGGTCCTAAAGACGCGTTTCCATACGGGATGACTCAGTGCGGGTCGCCTCAACTCGCTGCGGTTTGACGGTGTTTCCATTAGGGCTGCAACTAACGACTATTTTGATAGTCGCTTAGTCATCGACTATTGAAACGATTAGTCGACTAATCGGATTATGAATTGCATAATTATGAAATGGCACTTATTTAGCTATCAGCTTTTACATTTAGCATTAGGTTATTTAAAATGTGGTAGTAACACATACTTCATTCAAAAACTTTAATCAGGTTTGCTGCTGATATGACTAACGGTCCATTTTTCCAACCATAAAAAAAAAATATATAGTACTTTTTTGTCCCTGTAAAACAAAGTTTGCACAGTTTTACCAGTATCCCCCATCACTAAACGTGCAGCTGAATGCTATCCGATCTTTAACTCTGACATCGTTTCTGGGTCCAAATGATTCTAAATAAACAGCAACAGTATAACCCAGGGGTCGGCAACCTGCGACTCCGGAGCCGTATGCAGCTCATCCAGGCTTAATGTGTGGCTCTGCGGGTGGTGAAAGTAAATTATCAGTATCCAGTTGAAGTGCATTTTGTTTTTCTCAGTTCGGTTTTTGTTGTAGTTTTAAATTGGAACATTAGTGTGATCTTGAAATATTAAAATAAAATCATTTTACTTATTTATTTTAGTTTCTCAATATATGCGTCACTCGCGGTAACCTATACCGGCTTCCGGTAGCGGCTACCGGCTTCCGCTATTATTTGCGGCTTTTCCGTGTAAACCGGGTTCAAATGGCTCTTTCCGGATTACAGGTTGCCGACCCCTGGTATAACCAATGACTGGTCACTATTAAAGATGATTCTAACATACCTTATCAACTGCAGCTATTTCCGCTTCTCTTTTTATGCTTTTTCAGGCGTTTTTGTTGATTTTGGAACAGCCAGTTAACTGTTTGAAGAAATGCATTAAGAGTGGTGAGAATGGCCTTTCTTATGTGAGAACTGCACCAAAGCGAATGAGAAAAATTGTAACATAAAATGTAAATGTTCACATGGTGTTGTTACCAATGACTCAGTGATATTCAGCTCATATGAAGACATAAACATCACAGGGTGATTTATTTCATGAAAATGAACATACAAAGTAAATGAGTTATGCTTAACACATAGTATTCATAGTGCAACTGCTATTCTTACCTAATTTTTGGGAACTATCACATATTCATATGTCAGCTGGTCAGCCAGAAACAAATGAACTGCTGATTTTGAAATTACTGACGTGTTCTTCTTTTTAGGAAGTGGCATTTTACAATTACTTTAAGTTCCATAATTCTCATTGTTCTGGGCCAGTGGCCCAGTGTTTTGTGTTCTTTTGGTTGAGTTTCATTTTTGTTGTGTCTTGTTTGGTTACTTCCTCTTTTAGTTTGATAGTCCTGTATCCTCTGTGGTTTTGGTTTGGTAGTGCTTCCCTTGTTTGTTTAGTCTAATTCTGTTCACCTGTGCTCTGTGTTCCCCAGCTGTTTCCTTTCTCCTGATTCACCTCCCATGTGGATTTAAGCCCCTGTATTTTTCTCTTCCTTGTTGAATGGCCTTGTGGCTTTTTGTTCCAGTTTACGCTGGCTGCCTGTCAGTTTAAATTTTGTTAAAGGGCTCCTTGCCTCTGTGTTTGTGTTGTGGATTATTAGCAATAAAGCCACCATCTAAATTCAGTTTTGCCTTCAGAGTTCTGCATTTAGATGAAATAGGATAGAATGTCTTTATTGTCATTATACAGAAAGTACAATGAGATTGGAGGGCCTCTCCTGTTCACAGCCATGCTGTAGAAAGTTACACTTCCTAAAATGTAAAATAGAACTTCTAAAAATATACAGAAAAATAAAATAGGATGTATAAAATATATATGTGATTAAAGAAAGTTGGAGAAAATCACATGCATAGGTTACAATATTATACTACTAAACATTAGAGCTCAAATTTAGATAATTTTAGATCTTCAATTCAACAGTAGAACAAACAGACAGGAGATCAGAGGCCAGGTGGCAGCATTTCATAATCAAGGACAGTGAGATGTTGAGTGATGTAGCAGCTCCTGATTCTAAATGAATACAGTATATCGTTTTCTTTCAGGCCCCTCTTCTGTGGAACCAGCTCCCAGTCTGGATTCAGGAGACAGACACCCTCTCTGTTTTTAAGAAGAAGTCTTAAAACGTTCCTTTTATGATAAAGCTTATAGTTAGGGCTGGATCAGGTGACCCTGAACACCCCCATCTCCCCTTGTTACACTACTATAGGCCTAGGGTGTTGGGAACGTCCCATGATGCACTGAGCTTTTTTCTCCACCTCCCACTTTTCACTCATCATGTGTCTACACCCCACAGCTACCCAGCATTAACTGTGTTTGTCCCATCTCCTGATGCTCAGTTTTCCCTTTTTTCCTGTAGATGTTTTTGTACAGATTGTTCAAGCAGTAGCTCATAACATTTTTCCAAGAATCGTCTCAACCATAACAAGCTTATGGTACTTTGAATATTAAAAATAGTAATACTCTCACTAAGCTATGAACCTAATTACCCATATTCATGACTTATGTAAGGGTGATGCTTCAGATGTTACGAGGATAAAACCTTTTGTAGACTTTTATGCCATTCTAAGTATTTTTTATATTGGAACAATCAATTACGATTATTATTGTGTCAATTATTATTGTAGAACTGTGGCCAAAGTCACATTTGTCACTACTTTATTGTGCTCTTCTTGGCTAATGGTGACAAACATCAGGGCAGTTTTTTCTCCTGTTTTTGTGACCTCAGCATGTTGAAGTTACCTGAGATTAAAACAGTGATAATTATAGAAGACATTTCTCTCTTTTCCAGCTGTCTAATCAAACATTTTATACCTCAGTTATTGCACTCGTTATTGTGTTCTACAACTAGGACTAACCTGAGCAGGCTTGGAGCTAAAAGCACAGGACTGCAGGGATTCCTTCTTCCTGAGCTTTGCTTCCTCACAAGACCAAAGGTGGCAGCCCAGGTCACAATCATATCACGGTTCACCTGAGAAAAAAACATGTACAGTAATGCAGGCTTTGTTGTTTGACCCTGCAAAAAGAGGTCAGAAAAGCCCAGAGAACACAGATACAGAGGGTCCAACATTCATACTCCAATATTAATTCCTCATAAATGAAGAGCACCAGGTTGACACAGTTATACTATTACTAGAAATCAAATTACTTTGTATGAATGAATAATAAACAAGAAACAAACTTTGGAGACGCTGAGCGTCAAACTGCAGACCAACTACTAAACATCTTTGTTGAAGGAGCCCATTAGAGAGCTGTAGAGTGTGTTAGCCTGTGGTATAAGCAGCTACTGAAATATTGCTGTTTTGTTCAATAAGATCCACCATATGAAAGCCAGGGTGGGATGGTTTTAATGACCTCTGCAAACTGATTGACCTCTGCAGGTGTGAAGTGGTTTCTCCAGCACAGGGAGCTGTAACCCCCCAACAGCAATCTGACTCTCCAGTCACAGGCAAACAAAAAGCTCCAGCAGGTAGAGGCTGTGTGGGTCTTGCTGGATGTTGCTACTCAGAGCCTGTACATTAGCAGAGGGCTTCTGCTCCCACTGACCCACCTGGACAGTGACTGCAGAGCTGCACTGGCAAACAGAAAACAGAAATAACATTTAAAACCCCAAACATGATTTCTATAAAGACCACTACGCCATCTTGGAATCAGTAATCAAAAATGCATCATAAATTTATAGAAAATCATTGATTCATTTTTTTAAATTACAAATGAATACATTGCTTAACACATCACAACAGACTTTCTAGAACAATCTAAAAAAGAAGTTAGTCTATCCACATTTGATTGTCAGGGTGTGGGTGGAGGGCTGGAGCCTATCCCAGCAGGCACAGGCAGGTTCACCCTGGACAGGTCACCAATGTGTCACAGGGCTGACAGAGAGACAGACATGAGTTAGAGGAACAAATCCATTTAAAATTACTGTCAGCTCACTACAACTACATGTTTGTGTGCTTCTGTCCTCACATCCATCTTCTCAGGATGCTGCACTGAATTTTTATTAGTCTTCTTTAGACAGACCTCACAAGAGGCTGATGTGGTCAGTCCAGTAATCTGACCTAAGATATCTTTGCACAGGGATTAATCCAGCACATTTCACCACCTTCATTTAACAGTACTGAAGTGCACCCTCTGAACCACTGTTCCCACACTTGAATAAAAAAAATATTGGCATGTACAACTAACAAATTGACCTAATCATAAAAATACTAGCATTAAAACTGAGACACAGCAAAGAGAAGTGGGCAAAGTCTAATTCAGCACAGACACACAGACAGATGAACTCTGGGTTTGTTTAAAGCTGAGGACAGTGAATCAGGATTCCCAGAGTCTGACAGCCTCTCCATGATGGGAATATTACTGGAAGTTTCAGCTCACTCTCAGGTGCCAGCAGGTCGAATAAAGCTGCATCCTCGGGTTTGCCACGGAGGATTAAAGGCAGCCAGACTCTGTACAGACCAGTATAATTTTATTTTACATTGTCCATAACCCTGGCTCAGTATGATGCAGCTTAAATGAAGCACTGAACTCGCAGATATTGAATATGGATGCACTGAAGGTAATCAGGAATTTATTTGGAATCTGTGGCTGAAAATATAAATTTTACTTAACTGGTAATTTAATGATCCCCAACAGAAGCTCATATTTCTGTCATAACATCGTTTAAATAGTGACTGCTTTCCTATAATATCCACTAACATTTGCACAGAAACTTTAAGCTAGCGCCACAAAGACGGTAAAACCTGCAATAATCTCTACAAATGTATCTCAGAGTTGTAATATTGGTGCTCTCTTACATACAGCACATCATTTTAAGTGCTTATTGACACTCACTGTCTTATTAATATCGCTATATCCACAGTGTTCCTGACTTCGTGCCATTACCCATAATTCATAGCGGAAGCCGGTAGTTTACTTCCATTTGCGCTGTTGTTCACGGTTGCGGGGTTACACACTTGCTGTTCATTTAAACATTTTGACACTGCAGTTTCTTTTACCTGGCCTAAATGGTACCACATCGGAGGTGGATACATTGCAAAGATGTTTTAAAAGCAGCGGGGTAACAGTGCTTCACCCGTTGCTTGTGCAAATGACATGAAATTATGGCCTGAAGTCAGCTACATCAACATTATCAGTGACTTTGTTTTTTCCGAAGGTGTTGATGGCGAGGAATCATGTAATTATAAGAGCACCACGTTACCTTCAAAGCAATAAAATCAATAAAGTAATGCTTAACAAACAAGGGAACGTTGTTTTCCTTAAAGCAGCTGTAGAGCCGAGCCAGAGCATCGGCCAAGCTAAACGCTTAGCCTGGGTCATGCTAAGGGAAAGTGGAGTGGTGGAGACAGTCAGCTGTTTCTGTATGGCTGATTAGGGAAATCATGTAGTGATGTGTATATCACTTATCTGGATATCTGGATATCAGAGTGTTCAGATCACTGAAACAGAAACACTGGACTGGCTGAAGGCTGTGATCAGGGAGACACGCAGCTGTCATCTTGCTAACTGCTACGTGTTTACATGAAGGCAGGCATTGTTTAAGCTTTGTGTAGGCTGTATACTGTAGTGTCACACTATAAATAAAATAACGTAAAAAAATAAGAGGCTGTACATTAAAGGAAGACTTAAAACATAAGGAAAATATACGGTAATAGGATGTGCAACTGGGTAGTATAATTTGGGGGGGAAAGAACAAATTTACAGAATAAAATAATTTGAAAAAAAACATACAGACTGATGTAGTGACAACCAACAACAGCATAAGTTGTTTTGTTTTTTTTCTTTCCTGCTCTCGGTGGAGACAGACACATTTTCCTCTTCTCCCCAGCCTTCCCTATCTAACCCCTGCTTTTTGCTGCTTCGCTGCTTAGAGCGTCTCTTCACACCAGGGTTATTATAGTTAACGAAAACGAACGAAATAACGAAAACTGAAATTGAAAAAACATTGTCGTTAACTGAAATAAATAAAAACTATAATTAAAAGGAAAAAACGATAACTAATTAAAACTGAATTGTGAGTTTACAAAACTAACTAAAACTAACTGAAATTATCGATAAACTGACTTTCATTTACTTGTTTTTTGCTTTTTTGTTTTTTTTTTTAAGCCTTGTGGATTGATATAAAATCATTTTTTCCGCTCTCCGAGTTTAAGCTGGGAACGCCATCGGACAACTGTGTGATTGCGTGCGCATGTGCGTGCGCTCACCGCGCTGGTCCGCAAAGTAATGGCTGCAGTCTGCCGAGAAAGCGGCAGAGTCCCGTATGGAGGTTCTTTGAATACAAGAGCACAGATAGAATCTAAAGTCTTGTTGTGGATGATGAAAAATGTGCAGAACATTTCTCAGTCAGGAAAAACCAGCAACATCAAAGTCCACCTGAGAAGAGCACAACGGCTACAGAAACCGCTCTGATCCTACCAGGTAACCTGGCCTGCGCCTCTGGAGAAACGGGACTACTTGTCGGGTCCATGCAGCCCAGAACGTTGTGACTAAACTGTTGCGTCCTTGTGCGTTTCCGTCTACTTTATCAGTGAGAGAATAACAATCAGGAATAATAATCAAAGCATCAATATAAGGACTCACAACTGTCAGCAAATTCCTGGTAGGAGACTGCTGAGACTATCGAAATGGATGTGAAGGAATGAAGAAAGTGAAAAAAAAAAAAAAAAAAAACAGGGACAAATATGTTTGCAGCCAAAAAACTCAGCACAAAGAGCGAGGACCAAAAAAGAAGTCCCAGCCTGCGCTGCATATAAAACACCTGCACACGATCACAAGGTAATTAACACACACAATCCAGCTACACAAGCATAAATGTGGACATGAGGTCGGCAACTTCCGTAGGTTATGTACAGAGGCCGCAAAGACCCTGCAAGTTTAATTAGCGAGCATCTAACCAAGCTAGCTCCAAAACAGAAGCAGCATCAGGTGGTGAGAACATCAGGATGCAGCTGGATTTGAGCTCCTTCAAAGAGTTTGTTTTTGTCAAACACCACATGTAGGTGTTGTTAATCTACTGCACTGATGCTGAAGCTTATTGTGGAGTTTATTGTAGAATTTAGTGAGTTTGGGAATTCATGTTTTTCTTTGTTTCTCCCTGTTGATGTTCATGTGTGTCCTTAATATTACACACATTTAGCATGTCTTGTGAACAGTTGGTTGTTGAATATATTTCTTTATTTCTTTAAACGGTATCTTTTGTCAAGTTTACATTACACAATAGTCACTTTTGTGCCTTGAATCTTGCACCTGATTAGGTATGAAAATACTAAAACTAATACTGAAACTAACTGAAACTAACTAAAACTAAGCATGAAACCAAAAATAAAAACTAATAAAAACGAGAAAAACCACTCTGAAAACTAATTAAAACTAACTGAATTAGAGAAAAAAAGTAAAAACTAACTAAAACTAAACTATAATGTAAAATCCAAAACTGCTTCACACATCCACGAACTGGAAATTAAATTATGGATCTGGTCAGCTGGTCTCTCAACACTATTGATGGCCAAATTCTCATCACGAGGAGATTGGGAGAAGGGGAACCCTCTTTCCTCTGGTCCGACTACACACCCGGCTGGCTATGTTATGGATTCCTGTGGGGATGGAAGATAACGTTCCTGGCTGCACTGTGTGGACGTGGCATGATACCAGGATTTTTTCCTGAATTGGACCTGGGGATATCTGGTTTCTGGGCAGCTGTTCAGGCCCTAGTAAGGCTGCCTATGAGGAATGCAGAAACAGTACGAACTCAATCAGACTCAGCAGACCTGAATCAAAGTGGATTACATCTGGAGGAGTGTTGGAGTGCCTATTCTGTGTGGCGGAGTAGAACCAAATTCGGATTATTGGACTGCTGAGAGGTAACCAGAAAACTGTAAGGTCTGTCAGCAAATAGTTATGACGGCCTGAACCAAAACAATTGCACTATTTGGCTCCCAGATGGCCTTGGATGGCTGTGTATCTAAATCGCCTCTTGGAGATGTTTTGTAAACAGATGCTCTTCACCCCCGCCCCGTGTTGTGACCTGTATGAACTGGCATCCTGGCAACCAAGACTGACTATACCATCTTATCATGAACATTATCATGAACTGCTGGTCTTGGAAGCTGTGTGGCCATCACAGTATCCTGCTCGTCTCAGCTGGCAGCCCCTCCCCTACCCACCCTAGTGCTCTCCAGGCTTTAAATGTGCTGCTGCTTTGCTGAGGTGTTTTTTTTTTTTTGGAAGCTCGTAAGGTGCTCATAATGAACACAGTACGAGATGTTTTTTTTTAACCTACCTATCCTACTGTATCTCTTTCTGTTTTCCTGCTAAAGGTAGCGCCGGTAAAATGGCTGCATGACCTCAGACACCTGTCCCCCCTGTTTGTTTATATTGTTTGTATTTCTCTTGGATGCGTGTTCTGGAATGCAAATTTCATTATATGTTTACATATATGTATGTAATGTGTGTAATATTAAGGACACACATGAACATCAACAGGGAGAAACAAAGAAAAACATGAACTCCCAAACTCAATAAATTCTACAATAAACTTCACAATAAGCTTCAGCATCAGTGCAGTAGATTAACAACACCTACATGTGGTGTTTGACAAAAACAAACTCTTTGAAGGAGTCAAAGCTCAAATCCAGCTGCATCCTGATGTTCTCACCACCTGATGCTGCTTCTGTTTTGGAGCTAGCTTGGTTAGATGCTCGCTAATTAAACTTGCAGGGTCTTTGCGGCCTCTGTACATAACCTACGGAAGTTGCCGACCTCATGTCCACATTTATGCTTGTGTAGCTGGATTGTGTGTGTTAATTACCTTGTGATCGTGTGCAGGTGTTTTATATGCAGCGCAGGCTGGGACTTCTTTTTTGGTCCTTGCTCTTTGTGCTCAGTTTTTTGGCTGCAAACATATTTGTCCCTGTTTTTTTTTTTTTTTTTCCACTTTCTTCATTCCTTCACTCCCATTTCGATAGTCTCAGCAGTCTCCTACCAGGAATTTGCTGACAGTTGTGAGTCCTTATATTGATGCTTTGATTATTATTCCTGATTGTTATTCTCTCACTGATAAAGTAGACGGAAACGCACAAGGACGCAACAGTTTAGTCACAACGTTCTGGGCTGCATGGACCCGACAAGTAGTCCCGTTTCTCAGAGGCGCAGGCCAGGTTACCTGGTAGGATCAGAGCGGTTTCTGTAGCCGTTGTGCGCTTCTCAGGTGGACTTTGATGTTGCTGGTTTTTCCTGACTGAGAAATGTTCTGCACATTTTTCATCATCCACAACAAGACTTTAGATTCTATCTGTGCTCTTGTATTCAAAGAACCTCCATACGGGACTCTGCCGCTTTCTCGGCAGACCGCAGCCATTACTTTGCAGACCAGCGCGGTGAGCGCACGCACATGCGCATGCAATCACACAGTTGTCCGATGGCGCTCCCAGCTTAAACTCGGAGAGCGGAAAAAATGATTTTATATCAATCCACAAGGCTTAAAAAAAAAAATGAAAGTCAGTTTATCGATAATTTCAGTTAGTTTTGTAACCTCACAATTCAGTTTTAATTAGTTATCGTTTTTTCCTTTTAATTATAGTTTTTATGTATTTCAGTAATGACAATGTTTTTTCAATTTCAGTTTTTGTTATTTCGTTCATTTTCATTAACTATAATAACCCTGGGCACAACAGAGCATTAAGATCATAATTCTGATGGCAAAACCTGCCAGACAAGACAGGCTTAAAAAAAAAGTTTCACAATACTTCATGCTGTCACAGTGAGTCAAATTACGTCTTGGCTCTATTTATTTTATTGGTAACAATGAGGATATTTGCAATGTGTTGGGGGGGGGGTGTCCCCCTCGGTCTTGAAGTGAGGTACAGGGACGTTGGGTCGCTGAAGCGATGTCCGGACGATGCCAAAGCACACGAAGGGATGCAGTACAAAGGCTGTGGAAGATTTCAGGTTTCCGGTCTATCTCTAAGACTCTCCAAAGACCTCTGACATCACCAGAAAAACTTGCTAAATTTGTCGCCAGTCGCTTTTTGGGGAAAAAGTAGTTGCATGGTCGGAAAAGTTGCTAAATCGAATGAAAAAGTCACTAAGTTGTAAACACTAGTGAGAGCCAACAAGTGACAACACCCAAACCTGTTTGGTATGTTTTCTCTTCTTTTCTTTTTTTCTGTAAGAGGTGCAGCAGTTTGTGAGCCAGTTTTTCCTGCTTGTGCTCTGTCCTCTTGTTCTTAGCTTTTCTTCCTATTTTCTTCCCCTTTTTCTTTTATCTTTCTTGCTTTTTTCCCCCACTTGTCAACTCTGGCATTGCCACAATACACATGCACTTATGTGAAAAATAATACAAATGAATAAATAAAAGAAAAACACTAAAAAGAGGAGACTGTAGAGAATCTATTGAGTTAATTCTTGAAAAACAAATGTGTTTGGCACAACAGAGCATTAAGATCATGATTCTGATGGCAAAACCTGCCAGACAAGACAGGCTTTAAAAAAAAAAAGTTTCACAATATTTTATGTTGTCAAAATGAATCAAATTATGTCTTGGCTCTATTGATTTGTGTTGTTGGTAACAATGGGGAGATTTGCAAATGTGTCAGCAGACGGGTGGTGGTGGTGGTGGAGGGGGGTCCACCTCAGTCTAGAAGCGAGGTCCAGGGACGTTGGGTCACCCTCTGGGCTGAAGCAAGGTCCAGTCTGCCTTGGAGTTATGCATTTGGGTGCACCCTGCCTGCCACACCGCTCCCACATGACAGTCCAAACCTGTTTAGTATGTTTTTTCTTCTTTTCTTTTGTTTTGTAAGAGGTGCAGCAGTTTGTGAACCATTGTGTTTCCTGCTTGTGCTCTGTCCTCTTGTTCTTAGCTCTACTTCCTGTTTTCTTTTTTCTTTCTTGCTTTTTTCCCCACTTGTCAGCTCTGGCATCGCTATAATACACATGCACTTATGTGAAAAATAATACAAATGAATAAATAAAAGAAAAACACTAAAAAGAGGAGACTGTAGAGAATCTATTGAGTTAATTCTTGAAAAACAAATGTGTTTGGCACAACAGAGCATTAAGATCATGATTCTGATGGCAAAACCTGCCAGACAAGACAGGCTTTAAAAAAAAAAAGTTTCACAATATTTTATGTTGTCAAAATGAATCAAATTATGTCTTGGCTCTATTGATTTGTGTTGTTGGTAACAATGTGGAGATTTGCAAATGTGTCAGCAGACCGGGGGGGGGGGTCCACCTCAGTCTAGAAGCGAGGTCCCCCTCTGGGCTGAAGCAAGGTCCAGTCTGCCTTGGAGTTATGCATTTGGGTGCACCCTGCCTGCCACACCGCTCCCACATGACAGTCCAAACCTGTTTAGTATGTTTTTTCTTCTTTTCTTTTGTTTTGTAAGAGGTGCAGCAGTTTGTGAACCATTGTGTTTCCTGCTTGTGCTCTGTCCTCTTGTTCTTAGCTCTACTTCCTGTTTTCTTCCCCCGTTTTCTTTTTTCTTTCTTGCTTTTTTCCCCACTTGTCAGCTCTGGCATCGCTATAATACATATGCACTTACGTGAACAATAATACAAATGAATAAATAAAGGAAAAACATTAAAAAGAGGAGACTGTAGAGAATCTAATGAACTCATTCTCAAAAAACAAATGTGTTTGGCACAACAGAGCATTAAGATCATAATTCTGATGGCAAAACCTGCCAGACAAGACAGGCTTTAAAAAAAAAAAGTTTCACAATATTTTATGTTGTCAAAATGAATCAAATTATGTCTTGGCTCTATTGATTTGTGTTGTTGGTAACAATGGGGAGATTTGCAAATGTGTCAGCAGACGGGTGGGGGGGTCCACCTCAGTCTAGAAGCGAGGTCCAGGGATGTTGGGTCCCCCTCTGGGCTGAAGCAAGGTCCAGTCTGCCTTGGAGTTATGCATTTGGGCGCACCCTGCCTGCCACACCGCTCCCACATGACAGTCCAACCCTGTTTAGTATGTTTTTTTCTTCTTTTCTTTTGTTTTGTAAGAGGTGCAGCAGTTTGTGAACCATTGTGTTTCCTGCTTGTGCTCTATCCTCTTGTTCTTAGGTTTTCTTCCAATTTCTTCTCCTTCCCCCCGGTGCCTCAACATAAAATCCAGGAAACGAGGGCAAGTCAGCCGTGTTTAAGGGCAGCATTTCCTCTACTACATACTGTCCGTGTCATGGCTTGTGTGTAGCAGGAGCAGGGAGACCCCAAAATGCTGGACTCGGAAGTGATGAACTTAGTGTAATTTTATTGAAATGAAGATAATAAACAGCTAAACTGGGCTGGGCTGAAGCCAGAACTAAACCACAAGATACAAGGGACGACGACACGACACGAACTCAAAATAGTAACTCAAACTCAAAAAAGTAAATTAAAAGTAAATTAATAATTGTTATTAAAGTTAAATGACCTCCGCACAACATATCACCTCTAGGACAGCAGCGTGAGTGTACCGAATGTACACAAGACATAAAGACCTGGATGACCTCTAATTTCCTGCTTCTAAATTCCAATACAACTGAAGCTCTTGTAGCCATCCCCACAAATCTTAGAAACATGGTGTCTAAATATATATATTTACTTCAGATGGCATTACCTCGGCCTCCAGCAACACTATGAGGAATCTTGGCATCATTTTTGACCATAGATGGGGGTTGTGCTCACAGCCCAACACCATGCAGGACGCTTGGCATTTGCCAGAGAACACCAGGATTGGCAAATTTGCCACTGGCGCCCTGTGCTCTTCACAGATGAAAACAGGTTCACACTGAGCACATGTGACAGATGTGACAGAGTCTGGAGACGCCGTGGAGAGCGATCTGCTGCCTGCAATATCCTTCAGCATGACCGGTTTGACAGTGGGTCAGTAATGGTGTGGGGTGGCATTTCTTTGGAGGGCTGCACAGCCCTCCATGTGCTCGCCAGAGGTAGCATGACTGCCATTAGGTACAGAGATGAGATCCTCAGACCCCTTGTGAGACCATATGCTGGTGCAGTTGGCCCTGGGTTCCTCCTAATGTAGGATAATGCTAGACCTCATGTGGCTTGAGTGTGTCAGCAGTTCCTGCAAGATGAAGACATTGAAGCTATGGACTGGCCCGCCCGTTCCCCAGACCTGAATCCGATTGAGCGTATCTGGGACATCATGCCTCGCTCCATCCACCAACGTAACGTGCACCACAGACTGTCCAGGAGTTGGCGGGTGCTTTTGTCCAGGTCTGGGAGGAGCTCCCTCAGGAGACCATCCGCCACCTCATCAGGAGCATGCACAGGCGTTGTAGGGAGGTCATACAGGCACGTGGAGGCCACACACAATATTGAGCCTCATTTTGACTTGTTTTAAGGACATTACATCAAAGTTGGATCAGCCTGTAGTGTGTTTTTCCACTTTAATTTTGTGTGTGACTCCAAATCCAGGCCTCCATTTGTTAATAAATTTGATTTTCATTGATGATTTTGTGTGATTTTGTTGTCAGCACATTCAACTTTGTACAGAACAAAGTATTCAATGAGAATATTTCATTCATTCAGATCTAGGATGTGTTATGTGTTCCCTTTATTTTTTTGAGCAGTGTATATTTTGAAGGACCGTTTCAACAATGAGTGTTTCTTGTTGGGAGAAGAAAGTAGTCCTTCCACCCTCTCTCAATTCTAGAAAAGGTCATACACTTTCATTCTCCAGGCAGAAAAAAATTCCTCAATAGGATTGAGGAATGGAGAATATGGAGGGAGAAAAACAACTGAAAAGGGTGGGTGGGCAGTGAACCGGTTACGGACCAGAGCAGCCCACTGGAAATTTACGTTGTCCCAAATGACAACGTACCTGAGCTGCCTTGGGCTGTCTGTGTGATCTCGTGGAATGAGTGTGTTGTGTGGGGTGTCCAGGAATGTGATCAGATGGGCAGTGTTGTAGGGGCCAAGGGTAGCATGGTGATGGATGACGCTGTGGTGGGTAATCGCTGCACACATTGCGATGTTCCCTCCGCGCTGGCCAGGAACTTCAACAATGGCACGCTGGCCGATGATATTCCTTCCCCTCCTTTGTCTTTTTGTGAGGTTGAAATCAACCTCATCAATGAAGATGAACTGGTGCTCCAGTGCAGCCACCTCTAGCTCAAGGACTCTCTGAAGCACATGACAATATCAGAAATAGACATGGAGTGGTCACTGAAGCACAATCATTATGATTACAATACTGAAATATGTAGAATTTATACAGTGTTGAGAGCATGCATCAGTTGTGGGATTGTATAGGATTTACTTGCACATATTTATTTTGCAATTCTTTGACTCTTTCTTAATTGCGTTCAAATGGCACCCTGTAGACCTGCTTCATCCTCAGATTGTTTCTGCCCAAGACAAGGACCAGCGTTGATAAGCTTACCCGATCAATATTTTTGAAATATCTCATTGTTCTCCATTATTTTTCTTTGTATTTTCAGTAATGTTATGGTGTTATTTTCTAGGCCCACGTTCATGATTTCAGTTTCTTGTTCAGGAGATAGAAGATGTTCCCGTCCACCTTGTGTTGATAATCTTTCAGTTCTGCAATACAAATAGTAAAATACTGTAAATACTGTTTACAGTATTTACAGGACAAACCTGAATGAGTCTAACACCCACAGGAAACGAATCCGACTTATTACCGGCTATACGGACCAAGCTCTCACTGGGGTTGTATAGAGACTGAATGGCCCGTTGTTGAGGGCCATTCAGTCTCTGTACATTCATTATGTATTATTGTAATAATATAAAATAATACATGAGAATGCAAACGTTATTCCAATCTAAATTTTAATTCTAATGAATGCACTCAGCTTGAATCTGTTATGTAGGACACAAACTGTGAAAGGGAATTTAAACACAGCTCTGTTCTCTGCGTCCTCCATAGTAGAGGGTGACTGTGCCTCCACCTAAACACCAACATGAGGATACTCAGGGGTTACAGTGGGATTCAGAAGGTGGAGGAACCCTAAGATCAGCTCTGCGTGGGCAGAAGAATCACAACTTTCTATTGTGAGCTCCAATAAATGATGATGGTGTGCAGGCTGTGATCAGCTGACCTGCTGCTGCTGCTGCTCTGAGGTTTGCTGCACTGTGTGGATGAATTCATAAAGATGTAACCCAGTATTTCACAGCTATCTTAGCTGATCTCCATCCCCTACACTGACAGCATACAGGCTGTATAAATGTTGGATTCAGTGAATGAATCTCAGCATCAGCAGCTTTGAGTCAAACTCATCTCTGCTGGACTAATGTAACCTGTAACTCTGACCATGAACACAGCCTCTGTGCACCAGTTCAACACAAGAACTTTACTGTAAATTTAGTACAACAAGCTAACCTGTTTATTACATACTAAACTGCAGTATTTTCATACAATCTTTGAATCTTTGCTTTGAATTAGCATACTTTGTTGTTTTGCAGTCCTTACCTTTAAATCTAACCTCTCTTGTTCCTCTCCTGTCCTCTTTCTTACATCTTTCTCCATCTCTGAGTGAACTTCTCTCTCTCTTTACCCTCCCTGGATATGCAGCAGTTCTTCTTTGAGCTAGCAGACACACTGTGTGACAAACTTTGTGTGTTTGCTGATATTTGTTGAGCATTTAGAAATGTTGCATTTACCTGCCACATGTTACTTCCTTTATGCTCGTTCCTCTTCAGTAGCGCTAGCTAAGCTGTTTATGTCCCATGAGCACTCAGTCCGGTCCACTGTAACCCCTGATTATAGAGCTATAAATGATACATAAATTATATGGGTTGGCATATTTAATCTCTTTGTATGCGTTAAGCCCAGGTGATGGAGGATACGCCAGTACGATTGTCTCTTTTCTGTTATTATTCCTCCATTTAGGCTCAAATCGTTTGATGTTTGAGGAAATGCAAACTTTTCTCAGAAGTGTTAAACCTAAAGTAACGAGTCTGTTTGAAAATGTAAGAAGTAGAAAGTACAGATTGTGTAAAAACGTAGGGAGTAAAAGTAAAAAGTAGTCAGAAAAATAAATACTCAAGTAAAGTACAGATACATGAAAAATGTTCAGTAATGAACACTTACAGTACAGTAATGAAATATTTGTACTTGGTTACTTCCCACCTCTGGTGATCAGTCTTTCATCAGAGGCCTGTGTTATGAACCAGGTGACAGAGACTTAGTATAAAGAAAAGTGTCATGTCCTGGGCCGTTTGCCCAGCGTTTTGTGTTTATAGTTTATTTCCTGTGCTTGTCCTCCCAGTATGTTGTCTTGTTCCCAGTGTTGTGACTCGTCTGCGTGTTCCTTGGTTTATCACTTCCTGTATTATTTTGCCAGTGTGTTTTCCCTGTGCTTTGTGTCTAGCTTTGCTTTCCCTGTGTAATTAGTTTCCTTTGCCTCACCTGTTGTTCCCTGCTGTTTCCTCTTACCCTGATTACCCATTGTATATTTAAGCCCTCAGTTTCCATGTGTTCCTTGTCACGTCGTTGACGTTATTGTGCCTGCGTGTGATGTTGTGTGCCCGTGTGTTCCCTGTGCTCCCTGTGTCTGCCCGTCGTCTCCCTTCCACGGTTTTTGTATTTGTTTTCTCCCTGCTTAAATAAATCCCTTTTCAGTGATGTTTACCTCTGGTGTCCTGCGTGTTTGCCCTTCCTCGCCCGTTTCCTCCCCGGGCATGACAGAACGACGCGACCATACTAAAGACCCTGCAAGCTCCGGCCGCTACAACGGCACTCGCCTGGCGCTGGGGGGACCAGCTTTTTTGAACGGTTCCCGGCGACGCCTAAACCGCCCCCGCCTAAACCGCAGGTCTGCCGCGTGGGCGGACTGTTTTTGGTGCCGGCCCCTCCCTCACCTGCCTCTCCGTTCGCTCGCCCCTCTTCCCTCTCACAGACGGAGCAGCAAGGGAGGAGGAGGGATTCCCGGCAGCTGCGGGAGGAGTTTTTTTCCGGCGCCGCGTGGTATAACGCCGCGGCTATCCCAGCCGTCTGCACAGCCGAGTCTACAGCCCGCTTCCGTGGGGTGGAAGTTTGGCTCTCAGCAGCAGAAAGAGCAACTTCAGCCCGTCATGTACTCTGCTGCTTCCTCCCTCTCAGAGGAGAGCAGGAGAATTCTGATCCGAAGAGTGGACCGATTATGCTTGGACTTGTTATCTGACCCGTGTAAGGAGGAACAGGAAGCCATCACCACCAGGCTTCAAGATCTGATTGCCAGTTTCCCTTGGCTGTTGGACTCCTTGCACGGGTTAGTGAAAGACTTTGTAATCACCACCCTTCACCTACAGCCAGCACCACAGACCACTGCTGCAGCCTCTCAGCCACTCCTGTCAGTTCCCTTAGCTTCTTCCCAGTTTTCCCAGTCAGCTGTAGCTCCAGCTCCCCCTCAGTCGCAGTGTTCCCAGTCAGCTGTAGCTCCAGCTCCCCCTCAGTCGCAGTCCCAGACCCCTCAGTTAGCTCCAGCTCCCTCTGCTCACCCTGCTCCAGCTCCCTTAGCTCCAGCTTCCCCTGCACCCGTACCTGTTCCGCGGGTGGGGGCAGCCACGGACGGGCTGACCTCTGCACCCGTACCTGTTCCGCGGGTGGGGGCAGCCACGGACGGGCTGACCTCTGCACCCGTACCTGTTCCGCGGGTGGGGGCAGCCACGGACGGGCTGACCTCTGCACCCGCACCTGTTCCGCGGGTGGGGGCAGCCAGGTCCAAGCCTTCGCATCGGTTTTCTGCGTTAGCTGCAGCAGCAGGGTCTCAGTCAGCCTCAGTCGCTCTCCCTCGCTTTCAGTCAGCTCTAGCTCCAGTCGCTCTCCCTCGCCTTCAGTCAGCTCTAGCTCCAGTCGCTCTCCCTCGCTTTGAGTCAGCTCTAGCTCCAGTCGCTCTCCCTCGCCTTCAGTCAGCTCTAGCTCCAGTCGCTCTCCCTCGCCTTCAGTCAGCTCTAGCTCCAGTCGCTCTCCCTCGCCTTCAGTCAGCTCTAGCTCCAGTCGCTCTCCCTCGCCTTCAGTCAGCTCTAGCTCCAGTCGCTCTCCCTCGCCTTCAGTCAGCTCTAGCTCCAGTCGCTCTCCCTCGCCTTCAGTCAGCTCTCGCTCCAGTCGCTCTCCCTCGCCTTCAGTCAGCTCCAGTAGCTCTTCCTCGGTCCCCAGTGTCAGCTGTTTCAGTGCCCTCTCAGTCAGCTCCCTCTCAGGCCCCAGTGTCAGCTAGCTCTCAGCCTGCTCCCACGCAGCCAGCTCTCCCTAGCTCTCGGTCTGTTTCCACGCAGCCAGCTCTCCCTAGCTCTCGGTCTGTTTTCACGCAGCCAGCTCTCCCTAGCTCTCGGTCTGTTTCCACGCAGCCAGCTCTCCCTAGCTCTCGGTCTGTTTCCACGCAGCCAGCTCTCCCTAGCTCTCGGTCTGCTTCCACGCAGTCTGCTCTCTCTGGCTCCCGGTCTGCTTCCACGCAGTCTGCTCTCTCTGGCTCCCGGCCTGCTTCCACGCAGCCAGTCGTCTCCCGGCCTGCTTCCACGCAGCCAGTCGTCTCCCGGCCTGCTTCCACGCAGCCAGTCGTCTCCCGGCCTGCTTCCACGCAGCCGTCGTTTGACACACCCAAACTGTCCCCTGAGCAGCCCCTGCTGCCCAGGATGACGACCACCCAGCCGGCACTCCGGTCCTCTACAGCATCTTGGCCTTCAGCAGTGCCGCTGCCCACTCTCCCTTGTCCTCAATCAGCTCCCGCTCTAGCCTCCGCTCAGTCCGAGCCGTTGGGGGTCTCCGCTCAGTCCGAGCGCTCCGAGCCAGGGGGTCTCCGCTCAGTCCGAGCCGGTGGGGGTCTCCGCTCAGTCCGAGCCGGTGGGGGTCTCCGCTCAGTCCGAGCGCTCCGCGCCGCCCGAGGGTTCCCCACCAGAGCCCGGGGTCACCTGTCTCCGCCGCCGCATGCCCCGCGGTCGGCCTCCAGTGCCTGCTCCCCGTCTCCGCCGCCGCATGCCCCGCGGTCGGCCTCCAGTGTCTGCTCCTCGTCGCCGCCGCCACTGGGAGCGCGGTCGGCCTCCAGTGACTCCTCCTCGTCGTCGCCGCCGCCGCTGGGAGCGCGGTCGGCCTCCAGTGACTCCTCCTCGTCCTCGTCGCCGCCGCCGCTGGGAGCGCGGTCGGCCTCCAGTGACTTCTCCTCGTCCTCGTCGCCGCTGCCGCTGGGAGCGCGGTCGGCCTCCAGTGACTCCTCCTCGTCGCCGCCGCCGCTGGGAGCGCGGTCGGCCTCCCTCGTTGGGACTTTGCTTTGTGGCCCCTTGGCCTCTGCGGCCTCCTGAACTGTGTGTTTTTTGTTTTGGATTTCCCATGAACTCCCCTGAACTGTGGACTGTTTTTTCCCCTGCTGTTTTGTTTTGTTCTAGCTCCTGAGCTGTTCCTTGTTTTTGACCCTGTATTGAACATTGGAACTCCCCGGCCTTGTGCCGTCGCTTTGTGTTTCATCCTGTTTTGCTTCTCGTCCTCATGTTTTGTTCTTGTTTTGGACTGTTTTCGGCCTTGTGCCGTTGTTTTGTTTTGTTCTGTTCCTTTTGTTTCCTTGCTCTTGACCCTCATGTTCCGGTCTAGCCCTGTGCTTCCTTGTGTTTTGGTTCTTGCTTGGTCTTGTTTTTTTCGGTCCCTCCTTCCTGGTCCCCCGCCTCCCGCCCTGGTCTGGTTTTGTTTCTTGTTTTGGCCGTCGGGAGCCGGCCTTTGAGGAGGGGGTACTGTCATGTCCTGGGCCGTTTGCCCAGCGTTTTGTGTTTATAGTTTATTTCCTGTGCTTGTCCTCCCAGTATGTTGTCTTGTTCCCAGTGTTGTGACTCGTCTGCGTGTTCCTTGGTTTATCACTTCCTGTATTATTTTGCCAGTGTGTTTTCCCTGTGCTTTGTGTCTAGCTTTGCTTTCCCTGTGTAATTAGTTTCCTTTGCCTCACCTGTTGTTCCCTGCTGTTTCCTCTTACCCTGATTACCCATTGTATATTTAAGCCCTCAGTTTCCATGTGTTCCTTGTCGCATCGTTGACGTTATTGTGCCTGCGTGTGATGTTGTGTTCCCTGTGCTCCCTGTGCTCCCTGTGTCTGCCCGTCATCTCCCTTCCACGGTTTTTGTATTTGTTTTCTCCCTGCTTAAATAAATCCCTTTTCAGTGATGTTTACCTCTGGTGTCCTGCGTGTTTGCCCTTCCTCGCCCGTTTCCTCCCCGGGCATGACAAAAATTAAACAAACATATGGACAGGTATGCAGGCCCTGTATTTGTAAAGTTTTTTTTCTTTTGCATATGCAGTCAGAAATGTCCACATGTTTACTTCAAATCCACTTTGTAGCTGTGACAATAAATGATGTTGAATGATCTTAAAGCAGTGAATTTAAATTCTGTACAAATGTTATTCAAAATTTTAAATGTTATTCAAAAAATCTGAACACTCCAGTTCCTTGTTTGAACAACACTGGTAACTTTTTTTTCTTAATTGAAAAGCTTCCATGAATGTTTGAAAGGTGCTAAGTGGCTAAATGCTAGTTATATATTATTTTCAAATCAGCACAATGAATGTGACCATTTTAATGGAAAGGCGCCTAGCATGCCTATCCATAAATGAAAAACCCAAGCACTACTTCTTAGACTCTAGGCCAGGGATACTCAACTTGATCTAGCCGAGGGCCACATTTGGAAATGAGAAGTGGCCGAGGGCCAGCCATTAAACTACATTCATATAAAATGAGCAAACTTTAAAAAAGACTGATAGCTTGTGCTCATATTTTGATGCATTTTATTAGCTCCACTGCAATTCAGCAAGATGTATTTTGAACCATCTTGAACAGCATAGCTGGAACGTTTCCTATTATGCAGGCAAATATTGGACAAATTCAAAAATGAAAATGATTATTAACAGTTCTTAGGCATAGAATGACATATTTCAGCTCTTTTGGTGTGAAAGCTGTTTATAAAATATATTAAACACATAACTGCACAGTGCAAGCCACCAAATGTTGGAATAGTTCAGAAATACAATTTAAAAAAAAAACTGCTTTACTATATTTCAGTTATTTTAAAGTTTGGAACAGACAGCACAGGTATGTAATCAGATGTTTATGTTTTAACCTCTTCATGCATCACATACTATTAGTTACTGACTACATGCTTAATGTGAGGTAACACATCTCATTCCTTTGAGAGCTTACTGAAGTTTGGTTTCTGAGAGGTCAAGGCAATATGCAAGCACTGGTTGAGATGTGAGTCGGTGAGTCTATTGCGCTTTTTGTCCTTAATTAGATTCATCACTGAAAACCTCGACTCGCATATGTAAGTGGATCCGAACATTGTCAAAATGTATATAGCGAGTCTTTTAGAGTTCGGATACTGATGAACAGAGTGTGCCCAAATTCACACAGTCTCTCCTCTCTGAACTTGGCTTTTAGGACATTATTAGCCTGCATCTGGACCAGTTCCAGCTGGAAAGCGCCCTCACTGATAGCAGGCACAGCGTTTTTTGCCTCTGCTGGGCAGCTCCCGGTGACAGCAACGGCGAACGGGTTGCGCACAAACAGTAGCAGTTGCTGTGGGATTTTGAAGTGTGAAACCGCGATCTGAAGTTCTCTGACAGATTTTTAACAGTGCTACCATTCGTGACAGCACAATCCCATTTGTAGGAACATCACGCAGGGTAGGGAAGTGAAGTTTTTTCCCCTCTATGTCCGTCACGAATACGCCCAAGGTTGTCTGAAAAGCGCTCACTTTTTCAAAGAGCTCTCCCACATTCGAATCCCCACCTTGGAGCTGCAGGTTAAGATGGTTCAAGTGATTAGTGATATCACACAGAAATGCAACCAGAGCCACAGATTCCTGATCTTGCATAAACTGAGAGAACTCATCTGCTTTCTTTGTTTTTTGACCGGAAAGAAATTCTGTGATTTCTTTGCGCAGTGCAAAGAAGCGCTGTAGGACTCGCCCCCTGCTCAGCCATCTGACATCATTGTGCTGTAGTAGGTCTCAATATTGAGCTTCTTGCTCCTGTAGTAGCATTTTGAAAAGCCGGTGCGGTAAACTTGAAGTTGAGCGAATGTGATTTACAATTTTGATCACTGTGTCCATCACTCCTTTCATTTCACCAGACAGTTTGGCACACAACACCGTCTGGTGAATGATGCAGTGTAGTGAACTAACTGTGGGGTGGTCCGCTTGTCACCGGCAAACAACTCCTCCACGATTCCCAAAGTGCACACTTTCACAAGCTCAGCGTCCACAAATGGCTTGCCCTTTTTAGCCAGCTCCCAGGTTACACGCAGTGAAGCAGCGGTGGCTTTTTCAGCAGCAGTAGTGGAAGTCGTCAAGATTGTTGATGTGGTAGCATAGGACAACTTTAAGGCCTCAGTCTTGTCTTTTCGTACAATGCTACCAACCGGGAAAGCTGCACTGAAGCTAGCATGTTTTGACTCGTAATGCCGCTTAATGTTAGCAACTTTGCATACAGCAACTGTCTTTGGCAAATTAAACACAACGGTTTTGCGTTGGCATGAGGTGGCAAAATGAATGCAAAATCATCTGTCCATTTGTTATTAAACTGTCTGTTTTCGACGTCAACTTTTCTCCGCTTACTAACCTCACTCATTTTTTGCCAAGATATTCATTTAAGAACACGTCTTTTCCTCGCAGATCAGCAGTGATTCTTGACCTGCGCAAACTGTTCACTACCTTAAAGGCCCAAATCATTAGGACCTAAAGGGCCGTGTACAAACTAATGATTCTGTCTTACAGACAGTTCACTTTGTGAACACAAGGGGGAATTATTCAGCATTTGTTACACAATAAAAGGGAAAATTATTTTAATTTTGAGCAATTACAAGAAATGGCCGTGGGCCGGTCACCAGCCAATCACGGGCCGGATTTGGCCCGCGGGCCGTGAGATGAGTATGACTGCTCTAGGCATTAGTGGCTAGCTAATAAAGGATATATACTGTATATACGATGGGTTTGGAGAATACCCTAAATATTAATAAAATTAGAAAACAAACACACGTTTTTAGCCTCAATGGAAACAACAGCGTGAGTGCCTTTAGTTGACAGAGAACACAAAGACAACTTTAAAATAACCACACTTCTCTCATGTATGACGAGTTTATTAATAGATCACATTGTGCATTTTGAAATATTTTTTGTTTTGAGACTAGATTTTAGTATTTTATCCTGCTTATCAAAACACAAACATTTTTCATTAGGTCAAATATCTGGCAGTGTCAGCAGTTTTTTTGGACTAATTAGATTTGCTCATCCTCAGAGGTTGTGTTAGGTTTTGTTGTCCTTCACTTTGAGTACTACTAATTCCACTATAATGTAATTTTATCAGTCATTTGATTGCCATTTTTTTTTGTTAAATATATTTATTAGCATCATGACAATCAATCAAAATTAAATACAGAACAGAATGAGCATTTATGAAGGCATGAAGAGAAAAAAAACACCTGTGCTTTCACTGATATTAACACGGGGGTAAAGGGAGGAAGCAGTCTTTATTCATAGGCCAGCTATCAATCAGATGCACAGACACACCTTCGGCTTCTTGATAAGTGCTCTTTCTGCAGCACAGTTTGTTTTTGATTTATATTTTATATTTTTATATTTGTATTTTAAATTTGGCCATGGCCTCAATTCCCAAATAAAAGCAGATAATGCCTAACAATTTTGTTTTTATAATTCTACTAGACTCCATGCACCCTCTTTCTACTTTCGTTGTTGACACAGCCAGCCAAGCATGGCATTCAAGTGCCGTGAGGAGCAACATGAACAGGAGATAATAATCAATGTTATCTCATGACATGAATAATTAAAGAAAATTATAAATGAATAATTCAAACATGAAGTAGGGATTAACAAAATTTCACAGCAACTAAAATTCAAAGAAAAAAGAACAAGCAAGACACTGAACAGCAATGAACCTTTGTGTAACCAATGGACAAACATCTTAAAACTGTTTCTTCAACAGCATAACAAGAACCACACAACCCTAAAAAAGCACTAGTCACTCCAGAACCACTTATTAAGGTTGTTGACTTTCTTGTACTCCTTGTGCTTATGCAAGTATTCACAAGCCAGGCATATATGCTCTGTCGGAAAAGCAGTGGTACTTTGCTTTGAAGTGCCGCCGCCACTCAAAGTATCTGAGATACATTTTCTCGTCCTTGTCCAGGAGCAGCAGGTAATCAGCCAGCTCCTTGTGCGATTGAAGTCCTCCACATGAATGAAGGCGTCTCCCTGGATAACGTTCTCATAATTTCTGTCTGGGTGGGCCAAAGAACCACTGGCACTGTCCCCACTGACAGCGGGTTGTACAGTTTCTCAGTAATGTAGTCTTTGTGGATGGAGTTCTCAAACGAGAGATAGAACTTGCAGCTGGCAATGGTGGGTAATAAGTCTTGGTCAGAGATGGGCTTCCCAAAGGCTCGTCCATATGTGTGAATCTCCACGTGTTTTTTCAGCTCATTGTAATATTCACCCGCAATGTGGTTCTGGTTCCAGTTGCTCACAATCCAGCAGACCAGCTTGTTTTTCTCTGGTGGGATAAAATCCTCCTCACGCTCTGCTGGTACAATGTACCCATAAGGCACTGTAATGTCAGCATCCTGACGATAATTGACAGTCAGATTAACAGGTTATCAAATGCCGGCAGCTGGGAGCAATGTGTAGGCGACTCTGCATTCATCCATATCCACTTCTGGAATGGTGGTCGCTGGAGCGGTGGCAGGTTGGACAGGTCAGAGTGGATGTCTCGGTGGTGAATGAAGACCCCATCTGCCTTACTGTAGAGGTTCCTGTCTGCTGTGATGAAACAGCCATCAATGTTAAAGGGTGAGTTGCAGTCCTTCAGGTCGCGCACTTGTCCAAAGGGCCAGATCCAGATAAGCATAGTGATCACGTTTTCATTGCTCTTGGTGGAGAAGGTTTCGGGCTAGGTGCTTTCAGTACTGACTTACAGAACCTGGTAACCAACTTGTATCAGGTTTAAAATACATCAAAAACAGAATCACAGAGCATCCCAGTATAAAAACACTGAGCAGAAGGGGTCGCAGGATTCTGTGAGAAGGTGCAGATTCCATACTCTGTCCTAAAAAAGGACAAAATTAAACAGGAGAGGAGAATAAACAAACCAAACTATAAATCCTGCTTGGCAGATACAACATCAAGCCTGAGCATCTAATTATTACTCTGTTGTTAATATACACAGTGCCATTGTGTAATGTAAAACTTTGGCTCAGTGCTCATAAAGAAAAATCTGAACCATTGCTACACCAAACCTGCTAGTAGTTCACTGAATATTGAAATCCGAACAACAGTAGAAGTTGTGGTATTTTCAGGAAGCAGCTCCTACACCAGATCAAAGTTTGGATCGATCTCCTTTCTAAGAAAATAGTCGGTCGCTGTCAAGAGATGTTTCTTTGCTCTTAGGCAGATAAGTGACCCTTAAGGATCTAAGAAGGTGTGTTTGGTGTTGAATTTGCAGGGTCTTCCTAATGATGAGGGAGAGAATGTGAGAGAATTAATTAGGCTGTAAAAGACCTTGCATCTCACCAGATGTGCAAGGCTCAGAGAAATTGGGAAACCCAAGTGCTGCATCTCAGACTCTACAGGCCTCAGTAGCATGTAAGCTCTAAAAATAACATGGTAGCACAGCTTACATTTACAAAGTTGCATCTGAACAAACCACAAGACTTCTGGAACTGTCTTTTGGATAGATGAGATTAAGTGGAGATGTTTGAACCACATTTCGAAAAAAGTGAACATGGAGCCAATCCCAGCTGTCATAGAGCCAGAGGCAGGGTGCACCCTGTACAGGTTGCCAGCCTGTCGCAGGGCTGTTTAGATGTTTTGAATAACATTTTCAGTTTTGGAATAACATTTGAGCAGAATGTTAATTCAGTGCTCCTTTAAGAGAGGACCTTCAATATCATTTTTAGGGCTGTGAAGTTTAGAGTGACAATGACACCATTTATTGTCACAGCTATAAAGTGGATTCAAAGTAAACATATATGGTGTTTCTGACTTTTGGTAAAAACACATGCACAAATGCTTGTGCATACTTGTGCAAATACTGTACAGTAATTACTTCACAGATGCAGGTGGTCTGGGAGCAGGCACCGTCTCTATGGCGATGGGGTTTTTGGGGGATGACAGGAGGAGAGAAGCTGCAGAGAGGCGTGTAAGACTGCAACTCTGCTTCCTGGTCTCAACCCTGGGTAGTCAGGTTTTAGGAGGGTTAATAAATTTGGCCAGATTTCTAGAAATGAGAGCTGCTCCATCCAAAGTGGGATGGATGCGTCTCTCCTAACAAGACCAGTTTTCCCCAGAAACTTTCCCAATTATCTATGAAGCCCACGTTGTTTTGTGGACACCACTCAGACAGACAGCGATTTAAGGAGAACATGCGGCTAAACATGTCGCCTCCTGGTCCTGATTGGGGAGGGGCCCAGAGAAAACTACAGAGTCTGACAGTGTTTTTGCAAAGTTACACACCGAGTCAATATTAATTTTAGTGACCTCCATCTGGCGTAACCGGGTGTCATTGCTGCCGACGTGAATTATGATCTTATCAAATTTACATTTTGCCTTAGCCAGCAGTTTCAAATATCCTTGAGTGTCCCCTGCTCTGGCCCTGGAAGACATTTGACTACAGTCGCTGGTGTCTCTAGCTTCACATTTCTCAAAACAGAGTCGCCAATAACCAGAGTTTGTTCCTCGGTGGGTGTGTCACTGAGTGGGGAAAAACGGTTAGAGACGTGAAGGGGTTGGTGGTGTATCGGGGGCTTATACCAAATACTGAGAAATATTGACTTTTAGAATTGTAAAATCTCAATTTTTGCCTTGATATTCTGTATGTCTCATAGACCTTTTCCTATTAGCCCAGCAAAATATAAAGAAATAAGGGGTGGCCTCAAGTATTGTACATAGAATACAAACCAGGCGTTAAATAATACACAACATTTGTTACTAATTCAGTTCCTTTTGTTTTGGATCCAAACTTTTGACAATAAGAATATAAAAATGTTAACGCAGCTGTGCTTCCTTCAGAACACACAGCATGATTTGCATGATTCATAAAGGATGCAAATATACCAACAGCAGGTAATAACAGATCTAGAAAAGCTGCCACCAACTTATGTCTGGTTGTGATGGTGAATTGGGGAGTGTTAAATGTCATTTTCTCTGCAATAATTATTTTTCTGGTGTGCTTGTTTTGACTAAAGGTTTTTATGTTTTGTGTTGAGGATGTTGAGGACAACCAAGAAGGAGATGATGGTAATGATGTTTCACCATGAAACATTAACATGCAGAATCCATAGATGATGACCTGTTGAAGGTGTTGGAATCCTTCATCAGAAGTGTGGAAGTGTTTCACAACCTTATAGGAGCATTGCATATGCTATATTTGTACACACGTTTCCAGAAGAAAACTGCCTCAACAAAGGCTCAAGTGCTAAAAAAAAAACTATCTGAAGGAACATTTTAGACAAGATACGACACGTAGACTGAAGCATTAAAGAGCTTTTATGGAACAGTCAGAAGTGGCACAGAGGAAAGTGTGTAGCTGGAATATTATTGCATTTCCTAATTTGCTGGGCTGTTATAATTACAGTTTTGGAATGGTTTTAATTTTAGATGACTCATAAAGGGGAAAAGGAGAATTTGTAAGTAATTCCTGTGTAGTGTATAATGTGTTTTCACCTTTTGTATATAGCTGGTTTTTCTGTTTATCCTAATTTGAAAATATTTTTGTTGCAGAAAATGACTGGGTTTCTGCAGGTCCCATAAGATTGCTATTTAATGTATTTTTAACTCTTAAATTAGGAAGAATAACATTTTAGCATTTTATTTTGAAACTCACATATAAATGACAGATGTTGACAAATGCTTCCTCAGATAAGTTTTAGGAGTGAATAGAAAATTAATTGTTAATTGTGTGTGTGCCATTTTTATCTGTGGGATTTCAGCTGATGGTTGTTATATAGCTGAACTGTGAGTTGGGGATTTTCTATATTTTTTGTACTGAAAGCAAATAACGTGAAATGCCAGAAGCAGCAATGTATTAACAGGTATTGTCTATGGTTCCAGACATTGTCATTGAGCCCCACTGTTGTTCAGTGGTTCTTTTGATATGATTTGTTGACATGAATACAGAAAACCAGCAGCCCTGTAACCTCAGTGGTGGCCCAGTGTTTTGAATTTTGTGAAGTTCTTTTTTTTTTTCTGGTTGTTCAGGATTTTTTGAATTTTAGTTTGTCTTTGTTTTCTGTTTAGTTTTCCATGTTCTGGTCTTCCCTGTGGTCCTGTGTGTTTAAGTCTTGGCCCTTCTGTGTTTAGGTTCCCTTTCCCTTAGCTCTGGTTTAGTTCTGCCTGTTTTCTTAGTGTCTCTCCCTTGTCTCATGTCTTGTGTTTAGTTGGTCATGTTCTCATTCCCTCTGTGTGTCAGTCTCCCTGTGTTAAGTCTGCATGCATTTGGTTAGGTCACTTCCTGTTTTATTTTGACGATCTTGTGTTCATTGTGCTTTGTGTTTACAGTTACTTCCCCTCGTCTCGTCAGTGTATTTCGTTTACCTGTGTTGTCACCTGTTTTCCTTTTCCCTCGTTATACCTTTGTGTATTTAAGGTCTCTGTGTTGTTTAGTTCTTTGTCGCGTCATCAGTTAATAGTTGGTTTTTCCCTGCTGTGTGCTTTATGCCACGTTCATGTTTATGCTACGTTCTAGTATTTTTTGATTAAAGCTTTTAGTATTGTTAACCTCCTCGTCTGAGTCCTGCATTGGGGTCCTCTGCCTCGTTGGCCACAGCCCAAACCTGACAGGATTATATAGTAACACAAATCTATTTAAACACAGGCAGCTCACCAGATAGGTGCTTTATTGTGTTTCATTTGAGTTTTTCACATAACCATTGAATTTACTTAACTATTCAGTTCAATTCAATTTTATTTATTTATATAGCACCAAATCACAACAATCAGTTGCCTCAAGGCGCATTATATTATAAGTAAAGAACCTACAATAATACAGAGAAAACCCAACAGTCAAAATGACCCCCTATGAGCAGCACTTGGCGATGGTGGGAAGGAAAAACTCCCTTTTAACAGGAAGAAACCTCCAGCAGAACCAGGCTCAGGGAGGGGCAGTCATCTGCCGCAGGCAGTTGGGGCTGAGGGGAGAGAGACAGGAGATTGTGAGGAAATGGTTGACATAATTATATTTAGTAAGTCCAACGAAACAAAATTTGGTGGTTTTTGTACTCATGTAAATTTGTTAAGTTGAAACTACATATGTAGTTATGAAATATTTTTATGTTGTGTTAATTACCACAGTTACGTGAAGCAGAAGAAATTGCATTTTGTTGAATTTATGTTGGCCTGTTTATATTGATATAGATTTTGAGTTGAAGAAAATAAAGGGATGTTTAACCTTAAATGTACTAGTTATTAAGTGCACCAGTGTTGTTTACTAAGCACAGATTATAACAAAGATGAAGAGTTTTTGAACAAATGCTGGATAGATTATAATTGTCTAGAAATGTATTTTTGAGGATATAAAAAAGTAAATTTAATAAGTTAAAGTGAAAGTCACTGCTTGTTAATGGTGAGATAAACATTTTACTATTAACAGAAGAATCAGTTAATTGTAAAGAAATTCCTGTAAATAAACGGATTTTTCTGTTTTAGAGTTGACGGAAATGTCCGTTAATAGTACGGATACAGGGGATATACTGTAAATCTACAGAATTTTCTGTTTTACCATTTACGGAAAAGTCCGCCGAACTTCAGTAGAAAAATTTTTTACGGATTTTTTTTTTTTTAATACTGTGTGAATGTTGACTTGTTAATTAAATCCAAGTTGACTAGATATAGAAGGGAATTATTTTCATTTTAATAATATTAATAAATTACATCTAACATAAGTGAGTTTCGTGGAAATTGTTGACATAAAATTATTAAGTAAATCCAAAGAATTATTTTTTGAGTGCGTCTTGGACCCAGGGTTTTGAGTTTTGCTGCTTTTCTGGTTCAACACGATTAGATGCTCACATGGTGCGCGCATTGCCGAGAAACGACATGCCGAGAGGCTTTCATTTTGTACAATCGCTGTACAGAAATATGACTAAAAGCATGAAATTCTCTGTGAAGCAACCCACATGCTCGTATTCTTCCCTCTGAAGCTCGACGTTCAGTTGTGTTCTTCCCTTCACCGACTACCAGCATTATTAGGGGGAAAAATTATGTGGGACATTATCTAAACATGTACGGTGAGGACTGAGTGAAAAGATTCAGGACAGAACTTTGAGCCGTCCAAGCGCACCAATTACGCACTCGTTCTGAAAACATCTCCCCCTCTCATTCCACATGAAGGAACACTCATAGCAGCAACTATCACAACCCCATCACACACAAAATAAGCCATGCTTTTTCGGAGTTAAATTTACCGGGTAAAACAGGTTTGTGTGAAACTCTTCTCCCACAATTTTGCGCTCTGAAAGGGAAACTCCAACAAAGCCTTGCGCAATCCCGACAAAGTGACTGAAGTTTATTTACCTGAGCAGCTGAAGATATTTCGTCTTCCTTCTGTTTAATAACCAGACCTGCACTACAAAGTAGAATTTCAGGGTTAAGACGATTCACTTCTTAAGATAAGATAAAATTGAATGATCCCACGACGGGGAAATTTGCATATTACAGAAGCTCAAGTGCATATATATATATATATATATATATATATATATATTATATATATTATATATATATATATATATATATAATATATATAATATATATATATATATATATATATATATATATAATCTTACTGGGACACATCACCAGTGTAACTTACGCTGCGAATCTATTTCCTCTGGAGTAGATATTTATATTTATGTTCCAGTTAATTGATAAACAGGTATCAAATCACCGCCTAATAACCTATGAGTTCTTCAGAAAATAGCGCAACCATTCCCGGAAGATTCCTCGGACCTCTTTGCAACGATAGTAGGAGAGTGTAAAGCACAGGTATCAAACTCAAGGCTCAGTGTAAGAGGATTGGTGGGACGGACGCGGGAGACAATGCAGACGGAGACCTGCACAGGTGAGCTGATCACCGCGTCACAAAGCAGGAAACGCTGCGAAGCGAAGTCCGCTGATGAAACGTGTCACAAGCACCGTAACACAGGCAGTGAACTTTATAAGAGGCAAAGATTTAAATCACCGGCGGTTAAAGTCTTTTCTGGAGGAAATACTTTCTGAATTTGGTGACGTGCCTTATCACACAGGTGCGACAGCCCTTCGAATCATTAAGATGCTTCGTAAGAAAGGCCAATTCACACAGCTACTTCTCATCCTGGAGCCCCGTGAATGTTTTCCTTTAATTTCCATGAACTGCCAAATTTCCTCACGCAGCTCATCCAATCCGGTGAATAACATGCAATGAGTAAGGAATCAAAAACTGCAGGCAATTTCAAAGAACAAAAAAAAAAACAAAAAACGCAAAAAAAAAAAAAAAAAAAAAAAAAACAAACTTTTGTGCAAATATGACAAAAATTGCCCTCTGCTGTTTTTTTATGTGTACATTATAACACATGCATACTTAACAAGTAAAAGTAAGCCCCTTTATAATATGAATTCTGTACTCAATATAATTTTTTATCTAACTTTGAGGCCTAGGCCTCAAAGATCCCAGATTAACCCAGTGTTATCTGTGATAGTTAAGTACACAAAACACAATAACAATGCTGAGTCCTCCCTTTAGTCATGCTTTTGCGAACCAATTTGAAGACCTTAATTGTTTTAGTTTCATTGTGTAATTTGTTTAAAAAAGGTATTAGACCATTTCAGAGGTTTTGTTAGGCTCCAAATTATCATTTGCCTGAACAGACTTGTAAATTATTTTTCTCTGATAAACAGTGTTTTAAAATGTCCAAAAACAGTCAAAAATGCTTAAAATGTGCAGCTGCCCTTTGAGTGTTGATTCCCATGGGTGAGTGTTTGATCTAAACACAGAAAAGGTGTTGATATAAAATATATATATATTTTTTTTTAGGGGAAACCAAAGCTATTAAAAAAAAGGTATAATTTTGGCCCTGTGTGGCTAAGAGTTATCTTAACCTGTTGCAACAGCGCCACCTAGGGGAACTTCACCCCAGGAAATATAGTATTGAAGGTATGTACACAATTAGAGTTTAAATCTACATAGGTTTTGAAAGAAATTATTTTTTATAAAGTTTTATGAAGTTCATGGTACATGTTTGTCTTTACTAAATGTACACTTATTTCCCTGAGAAATTTGTCTCAGGCTGGAAAAACATAACTGATTAAAATACACAAGTACATAATGTTTGGTTTCAGCAAACAACAGTTCATTCAGGGTATGTCTAACTAACAGATTATCCATAACAGATGCAAGTACTCTCTCTAGGCAGCCTCTGAAGAAGACTACACAATGATAGAAATGGAGACTTCAAGGTCTATTGTTGAAATTCTCTGTTTTCCGCATTCTGTTTTCTATAATGATGTAACAAAGATTGATAAGCTGTGACTATACGAAACTGTAAGCTGAATTAGAAGGGGCCAGAATTTCATGTCATTCGCATGGCATGCAGTCCTGACCCAGATTAATCTGTAAACTGTTTGAAATGGCTTAATTAAATGTAATAATTGGACTCCTTATTCCGTTGTGCTGTCTCATTCCTGTTCGTTTATCGAAGGGGGGGGGGGGGGGGGGGGGGGGGGGGTAAACTGGTAGCAGGTTTCTTCAGTTTGAATAAAGGCACCTGGACATGAGATGGCTCAATGGTAAAACAGAAGCACTTTAAGAAAAATGCAATTTAAAAGTTAAAACTTAAAAAAACAGTAGCACCAGGTGAAGCCTTCAAATCAACCTTCAATAAAAACAAGAGGCTGGTAGGGTTTAATATTTTTCCCGAAAATGACATGAATCAAATCCCGGGAAATGACGAGCCATTTCCCGGGAATCCCGGAAAAAGTTTATTTTTTTTTTATTTTAATTTGGCCTTCTGTAGCCTGTGTCGGCCTTAACCTACTGTGATATTGTAGAGGTAGCTTTCCAGCTATGTCCTGTTATGCCCAGTAGGGGGCAACGTCGGCTTGATTAATCAGAATCAGAATCAGAATCAGAAGGTTTTTATTGCCATATGGGTGAACAGGTTCACAGCATTAGGAAATTGCTGCGGTACTTCGTGCTTACAGAAAAAAACAAATAAGTATAAAAACTATAAGACAATATACAAGTATACAAATTGCAAATATACAGAGATATTAGAGCTATAACTATAGCACAATATTACAAAATTACAAAATATACAGTGCAGAGACTAATTAAAAGATAAAAGAATGTAGACTATATTCCACTAATATGTACATCAGTGCAGTCAGACAGGTGCATAGACATAGGGTCATCAGCGTTTGTGGAGGGTGGTGGTAACAGTCTTAGGGTAATTGTTCATGAGTCCAACAGCAGAGGGGAAGAAACTGTTCTTATGGCGGGAGGTTCTGGTCCGTATGGACCGTAGCCTCCTGCTGAGGGGAAGGAGAGGGTCAAAAAGTCTGTGCCCAGGGTGAGAGTGGTCGGCTGTGATCCGACCTGCACGCCCCAGTGTCCTGGAGGTGTACAGGTCCTGGAGAGATGGGAGGTTACAGCCAATCACCTTCTCAGCAGAGTGCACAACGCGCTGTAGTCTCTGTTTGTCCCTAGTGGTGGCTCCAGCGTACCACACAGTGATGGAGGAGGTGAGGATGGACTCAATGATGGCAGTATAGAACTGCACCATGGTCCTTGCTGGCAAGTTGAATTTCTTCAACTGCCGCAGGAAGTACATCCTCTGCTGGGCCTTTTTGATGACAGAGGTGATGGTGGGCTCCCACTTGAGGTCCTGGGTGATGGTAGTTCCAGGAAGCGAGAAGAGTCCACTGTGGTGATGGGGGTGTCAGTCAGGATGGAGGGTAGAGGGGCTGTGTTCCTAAAGTCCACTATAATCTCCACTGTCTTCTGGGCGTTCAGTACCAGGTTATTGTGGCTGCACCAGGACGCCAGACGTTTGACCTCCATCCTGTAGGCCGACTCGTCCCCGTCTGAGATGAGTCCGATGAGAGTCATGTCGTCTGCAAACTTAATAAGCTTGACAGACTGGTGGTCAGAGGTGCAGCAGTTGGTATACAGCGAGAAGAGCAGAGGAGAGAGGAATGCAATAAAACCTACATCTCTGCATTTGAGTGCTCGAGCTATGCGGTGTTGTATCGTTCCTCAACACTCCCTTAACAAATATAATTCGAATATTCCTCCATTGTACATGGAATTATACCAAGCTATTTTACAACTGCTGGTGCAAAACAATACGGTTCATCTCCACACAGCATTGATAAAGGCTCAGCCACGCTGTTGTGGTGACATCTGTTGCGCTATATCTCCACCAGTGGAACGCTATAATAGTCATTGAAAAGTTAACTACCGTACTACACTATAATATGGCATAACACAGGGCCTTGAGTAATGCACTACGACTTGGTCATTGCCATTCTGGCAACAGCAAATTTATAACACCGTGTCTGAGGGTTAAAGTAGGTTCGCTGTGAATCGTCTATTGAAAAACTGGCCAATCCTTATAGCCTAAAAAATATACATTTTACTCAACTCCATTTTAAAAGTGAAATATGTTAAAGTAATCTATTTCATGATAATTTCTTCACACATTAGGCCCGTATCCTAATTCATGATTGTTAGTAAGCGTCTGCAAACGAGGAAAAGAAACACTCGAAGTTAAACAGATATTCTTTATTGTTCAGGGCAGGCATATTTTATAGGCTATATAATGCAATAACAAATATAATAATATAAAATTATATAATACAAAATACCTTAGGGTAAACACATTGCCTACGATTTCAACAAATTAAAGAGGAAAAAAGTACAACTGTGTAATACCTCTATTAAAACGCTTGAGATGAAGGCTGAAGCCTTAAACGGAGGCTGAACGTGCCTGAAATGAAGAGTAATGCTTTTCGCATTAAACGAACCCTTCTCTCAATATTTCCTTAAATTTAACATTCTGAAGCTTTCTTTTTTCTGAAAGTCAAATCGACGCGCGCGACTTTTTTCCGGTTTCCCGTCTAACGTTTCCCGGAAACGGGAAATGGTTCTGATCGCATTTCCCGGGAATCCCGGATCCCGGGATTAAACCCTAGAGGCTGGGACAAACGTACCAGCAGCAGGGGGCCCTGACCACAAGGAAGGAAATAAATCAAAGTAAAAACACACGACACAGCAACTGCACCTGGAGTGCTGTAAATTAAAAATGTGAGAAGAAGGGGGACCCACCACCTGGTCAGTGGGCCACACCGCCAATGGCTCGTTCTCCGCAGCCACTTCCAATCAGTTATAATTCACAAAAAAACTGGACCTTGCAATTGTGAAAAACTGACAGTGCTTAGTGGCCACACTATAAAATACTCCAATTCACTTGATTAAAACCCAGGATACCTAATTGTAGGTACACACACACACACACACACACACTAAAAATACAAAACACACTAACCCACAAACAAAGTGTGACATGAATACCCCAGGGGGAAAATGCCAGCTTCCTTCCCACATTTCCAACACCAGGGACCTATTCCAAGAAGCAGGTTTGCTAACAGCTCTGGGTTTGTTAACCCTAAAATGACGGATGCGCATGGAGGAGGTGACCACCTCTAATACCATCGCCATCAGGCCTAACAAGAAGCCCTGAATAAATGCAGAGGTGCGCTCCCTGCTGAGACCTCGTGATGCCGCGTTCAAGAACGGCGATGCAGCAGCCAGGAAAAACCTGTCAGTAGACATAAAGAGAGCAAAGTCCACATATGCTTTCAAGATCCAGGGCCATTTCAACACAAATGACCCACAAAGCATGTGGAAGGGCATCAGTTGCATTACAGACTACAAGAAGAGGGCCACACAGTGCCCTGATGACCCAGTGCTCCCTGACACCTTGAATACTTTTACAAACTCCATCACCCCCTCCCAACCCACCCCCTCCCCGGACAAACCTCCGGCCATTAGAGTAACAAATGCAGAAGTGAGGAGAACACTTCAGAGGGTCAACCCCTGTAAGGCTCCAGTCCTGATGGGGCCCCAGCCAGAGTTTTAGAGACTGTGCACACCAGCTGTCTGAGGTCCAGAAAGACATATTTAACACCTCGCTGTCCCAAGCCAGAGTCCCATCATGCCTTAAGACATCAACCATCATTCCCATGCCAAAAACCTCTGCAACATCGTGTCACAATGACTACCGCCCCATTGCACTCACCCCTATCACCATGAAGTGCTTTGAGAGGTTGGTGATGAGGCATCTGAGGCAGGCCACTGATGCGGCAGAGGACTCCCATCAGTACGCATACATGCGAAATGGGTCCACAGCTGATGCCATTGTGGCTGTGACCTACCAGGCTCTCATTCACCTGGAGAACAAGGACTCCTACGTGAAGCTGCTATTTCTGGACTTCAGTTCTGCATTTAACACCATCATCTGGCAGAAATTGGTGTCCAAGCTGGCAGCACTGGGAACCTCCTATCCTATGCAAACTGGACCTAGACTTCCTGACCTGCAGGCCACAGAGGGTCAAATCAGAACAGCAATTCTCACCATCATCCTGAACACTGGCTCCCTGCAGGGCTGTGTGCTCAGCCCACTGCTGTACAGACTAATGACCCACGACTGCAGAGCTCATTACGAAAACAGCCTTGTAGTGAAGTTTGTGCATGACACAGTGGAGCTGGTCTCATTAGCCATAGGGATGAGTCAGTATACTATGGAGAGAAAATTGACTCAAAATATCTGTCTGTAATGCAGGATTTGTGCGTGACTCAAATATCCGTGTGTCTGTAATGCTAAAGGGCCATTCCACTTAAATTTTCACTAGCTTCGTTGAGCTAGCTAACTTTGACATGAAGCCCAGCATAACTTTTCAGAGTACTACCCTGTGGTAGCATGAAAAAATACCATAACATTTTTTCAACTATTTATTTGGCAAGTTCAAATAAGACCAACATGTTAACACATGTTAGGATTCTTTTTGCCACTTGGGCGGCGCGGAGCGGTGAAGAGATGGTGGGGAAACAGTATCTGATGGGGAAACGCGACTTGACGGAACACCGGTACTGTGTACAGGCGCAGAATCTTTTAGTGGTACGCAGTACCGGACCATACCGGCTTACTTTCACCACTGCTTATAAGAGTGTCCAAGCAAATATATGAAATTATAAAATTTGCTGAAGCAAATCCAGAGATGAAGCAGAAGCAATTGCAGCAAAATTCAACATTAGACCCCAAACTGTCTGATATTTTGAAGAATCTGATTTTAGCCAACTTATGCTTAAGACAGATTTCTTACAAGTTGGATGAAATTCCATGGGCCATTTGAATCCCACTGAGGCAATTTCTACTGTATTTGTGTATCTTATTTTGAAGACATGTTTAAATGTTAACAAAGACCACAGAGCTTAGTGAGCAGAGAGAATGTTATTCATGTTGTGGTGCGATGTTATGAGGGCGCTGTTAATAGAGTTGCATACGAATACACAGTGGATTCACGTTTATTAATATACTTCGAAAATATCACAGCTTTGATTATGGTCATATCATTTACTTTGACGTATTTATCTGCCGCACCTTAAAGGCCAGTCCGTGTAAATATTGTCTAACACTAAACCGGTCTGTGGCGCTAAAAAAGGTTGGGGACCACTTCCATAGAGTGACTAGACACCCCACACACTACACATATCAAACAGTGTCACCACTGCACCTTAAACTACTTCAAGTTGTTGCTGCTATGATAGCTGCTATACCTGTTTTTAGTTTTATTTTAGTGTATTCATATTCTATTTTTACTTATCCTAGTTTAGCTACTTATTTATTTTCTGTACTTTTTTAAATTCTATTTATTTTAATTATTACTCTAATTCAATGTTTGACTTTCACAGAGACCTGAGAATCTACGTTTCTTTCATACTATGTCTCATATTCTGGGTGACAATAAAGCTGAGTCTGAATCTATTCCTCCAAACTGGGGCATGCCAACCATACATTGATTATGGCTAAGAACCTTATACAAGTACACTTCAAAATACCTGCACTATCACATTAAGTGGTATTCAGCTTACACACATTTGGAAAATATGCTTAAAAACAATTCATAAAATAAACCATCACAGATTCATCCTGAGGAACGTGGCTCGGGTGGTAGCCTTAAAGCGTTTCTGGCAAGCAACTGAGGAGAGGAAAGCAGTCTTGTACTCGCACGTTGTATAGTGCAGGTGGGGCGCTGCTGACTTCTACTGAAGTTATAGTTAGGTGGTGGCAGGAATGCTTTGAAGGCCTCCTTAATCCCACTGACATGCCTTCTGTATTATAAACAGAGTCTGGGTACGACTGTCTTTTCAGCTTCCTCGTGAAGTTCTATGCAGGGTGCTGGAAAGGGAGATCTGTGCGTTAGTCAAACCTCAGATCCAAGAGGAACAATGTGGTTTTCATCCTGGACTAGCTCTTCATCCTCTCAAGGATAGTCTACATGTGTTTTATGGACTTTTTGAAGGCGTGTGCGGGTTGTTGTGGGATTAAAGGGTGTCTGTCCCATTGTTGCAGGCCATTCAGTCCCTGTATAACTACTGTGAGAGCTTGGTCCACATTACTGACAAGAAGTCAGACTCGTTTCCTGTGGGTGTTGGACTCCACCGGGGATGCCCGTTGTCATTGATTCGAACCGAATTTCTATGCGTAGCCAAGAGGCGGAAGGCTTCCACCTTGGTGGCCTCAGAATGTCATCTCTGCTTTTTGCAGATGATGTAGTCCTGTTGGCTTTATTAGGTGGTAGCCTCCAGCTCGAACTGGAATGGAGTGCAGCCGAATGTGAAGCAGCTGCATGAAAATTAGTACCTCTAAGTCTGAGGCCATGGTCATCAGCCAGAAAAGGGTGGATTGCCCACTCCGGCTCAGTAATGAGTTGCTGCCCCAAGCGGAGGAGTTTAAGTGTCTTGGGGTCTTGTTCATGAGTTAAGGGAGTGGGAGATTTACAGAAGGATTGGGGCTGCTTCTGCAGTGATGTGGATGCTGCACTGCTGCAGAGCTGAGCGTGAAAGTGACACTGTTGATTTACTGGTCAATCTACGCTCATACCCTCCCCTATGGTCACGAGCTTTGGGTATTGACCAAAAAAATGAGATGCAAGTGGATACAAGGGGCAGAAATGAGCTTCCTCCGAAGGGTGGCTGGCCTCTTCCATAGAGATAGGGTCAGGAGTTAATTCGAGAGTGGCTCAGAGTGGAACCACTACTCCTACACATCAAAAGAAGTCAGGTGAGGTGTTCAGGCATCTGACTAGGATGCCTCCTAGGAGCCTTTTGGGTGAGGTGTTCCGGCATGTCCTACCAGGAAGAGGCCCTGGGGAAGACTCAGGACATGCAGGAGAGATTATAGCTCTCAGCTATAAGAATGCCTCTTTGTCCCTCCAGTTGAGCTACAGGAAGTGGCTGGGGAGAGAGAAGTCTGGGCTTCTCTGCTTAGGCTGCTGTCCCAGAATCGTTGGATTTTTCCTCAAATAGTTTGAGTTGAACTAATGAATCGGTTTTACAGAAAACACATTCAAAAAAACAAATCACACTGTGTTCTTGATGTCATGATGTTACAGTGTACTCACACAGAGGTGGCTTCAATAGCAGGCTTGTCATTAATAAATACGACTTTTGTTGCTGCAGCTGAAAGAAGATAAGCAAGTAAGGTAATTTAATCAATTTCATCGAGTCAATGATGCAGATTTAAGACACTTTACCTGAAATATTGCAAAAGTGGAAACTGTTCTGATAATGCAGGGGAAATTGCTGGGACTAAAAATCAAAGAGTTTTAACAAAAGTCAACAAAAATTACACATTCATTGATGATGGTTTCACATAATTACCCCAGCCTGGGTGGCACCTGGGTGACATGCCCCCCACAGGGCCTGTGGAAACCCCAGAATTCTGAAGCCCAGACCAGAAATCCTGACATGGGCCAGCCCAACCCACATGGTGGTCTGCCCAAGGGGGCACAGACTATATCCACCCAAGCAAGCACACAACCAGAAAACAGGTGACCCTGGGCACCAGGGCCCCAAACACTTTTGCTGTAATTTCAGATGACAAAGTCTTTGTAGTATAATTGTAAAGCAGCAAAACCAGGGTTAACAGTAAAACTCTGTCATGGATGGACTCATTCTCCCCAAAAAGTAAGCAAGAATTATCTCACACACTCTAAGACAACTTTTTGGAATTCAGTCATGTGGGGCATTTGGATTAATTCACCTTTCCCCGGTGACATACTTTCTGTGGACCCAACCCGTAATTCCGGCTTCCTTGGCCAGAATAGAAATGAAGCCACACATGAGCATAAACTAAGTGTTATCTTTCCATTTTAGGGTCAATGCTGGCGGGAAGGCTGTTCATGCTGTATTGATACCTTTGCAAAGGTTTCTTGCAATAAATCTCAGAAAATCAGTTTGGTTTCAAAGCTCAGTTTATTTTTCCACATCACACAACAAAGTGATAAATATATTTGTAAATATGTAACTAATAATGTATAAATTATTACTTCTCCAGAGTATACAATTTGTAAATGCAGCTATAAATGGTTTAGTATTGATTATTAAGCTTATGTATAATGTGAATAATGACAGCATTTTTATATTTTCTAAATGATGGCTTCAGGGTTTCTAAATAACGTATTACATCAATTCACTATCACGTGTGTGTGTGTGTGTGTGTGTGTGTGTGTGTGTGTGTGTGTGTGTGTGTGTGTGTGTGTGTGTGTGTGTGTGTGTGTGTGTGTGTGCTGCTTTTGCAAAGTATTCTTACATGCAAATTCTCAACCAGTATATGCTTTTCAAGTTTGCATAACTGGCACACACTCTTTTGCACATCCAGTACCAGTCAAAAGTTTGGACAGTGCTGTGCTTTCACACAGATGAATCAAGGACTGGTTAGACTGGTTGGACTGGTTGTCTGCTGGCTTCCTGTGTACTTATGTTCTGCTCATCAGTCTCCTCTTTCAACCTGCACAAGTTATCTTACACTGCACATATGCCCAACAAACACCATTTGTCCATTAATCCATCCATCCATCTTTTTCCCCTTATCCAGCCAGGTTGCGGAGGAAGCAGCAGCCTAAGCAGAGAAGCACAGACCTCCCTCTCCCCAGCCACCTTAACCGGCTTATCCAGGGGACCCCAAGGTGTTCCCAGGCCAGCCGAGAGATATAATATCTCCAGCATGTGCTGGGTCTGCCCCGGGGCCTCCTCCCAGTTGGACATGACTGGAACACTGCGCACAGGAGGCATACCAGACAGATGCCTGAACCACCTCAACGGGCTCCTTTGGATGTGGAGGAGAAGCGGCTCTACTTTGAGCCCCTCCCGAATGGCTGTGCTCCTCACCTTATCTCTAAGGGAGAGGCCAGCCACCCTTCGGACTAAGCTCATTTCTGCTGCTTATATTCGCAATCTCATTCCTTCAGTCACTGCCCAAAGCTCATGACCATAGGTGAAGTTAGGGATATTGATTGACCGGTAAATCAACAGCTTTGCTTTGTGCTCAGCTCCCTCTTTACCACGACAGACCGGTGCAGTGTCCGCATCACTGCAGATGCAGCCGCGATCCATCTGTCAATCTCCCGTTCCCTTCTCACTCGTAAATAAGACCCCGAGATACTTGAACTCCTCCACTTGGGGCAGCAACTCGTCCACCTTTTTCTGGCTAAGGACCATTGCCTCAGACTTAGAGGTGCTAATTCTCATGCCAGCCGCTTCAGACTTGGCTGTGAACTATTCCACTGCGAGATAGAGGCCCCCACCTGATGAAGCCAACAGGACTGCATCATACACAAAGAGAAGAGATGAGATTCTGAGGCCACCAAGGTGGAAGCTTTCTACCACTTGACTACACCTAGAAATTCTGTGCATAAAAATTATGAACAGAATTGGTGACAAAGGTCAGCCCTGGCAAATCCAACACCCACAGGAAATGAGTCTGACTTATTGCCAGCAATACAGACCAAGCTCTCACTGCGGTTGTTCAGGGACTGAATGGCCCACAACAACGGGCTAAACACTGCACACCTCCTACAGGATACTCCGAGGGACACGGTCGAATGCTTTCACAAAACACACACACTTGAATATCCTTGAGAGGATGAAGAGATGGTCCAGCTTTCCATGACCAGGACGAAAACCGCATTGTTCCTCTTGAATCCAAGGTTCGACTAACGGATGGACCCTCCTTTCCAGCACCCTGGCATAGACCTTACTGGGGAGACTGAGGAGTGTGATCCCCCGATAGTTGGAGCACACCCTCCAGTCTCCCTTCTTAAAGATTGGGACCACCACCCTAGTCTGCCAATCCAGTGGCACCACCCCAGATCTCCACGCAGTGTTGCAGAGGCATGTCAACCAAGACAGACCTACAACATTCAGAGCCTTCAGGAATCTCATCCACGCCAGGGGAAGGCAACTATAACAGATAACAAAACAACCTGAGAAAACGGAAACCATATCAAGAAAACATAAAACACTGGGCCACCAGCCCAGGACATGACACGCACAAACGCACCTTAGCGCTACCCCTTAAGTTCACACGTGTTCTGTCCTGTTCCATCCAGCCAAAGTTTCGGCACTGCGCAGCTATGAGCCATCCACGCGCGCCAATTACGCAGTCGTTCTGAAAGAACACCCCCCCATTCCAATCCAACCAATCCAATCCAACTTTACACATAAAAACAAAAAACACATAAAATAATAATAATAATAATAATTTAAAAGGATAAACCATAAAAATTCCACATGCTGTGACTAACCCCCCGGGATAAACAGCTATGACATCACTGCCTACTGGCCAATCAGTTCTTCAGAAAATAGCGCAAAAATTCCCAGACGATTTTCTGACCTCTGTACAATGATAGTAGGAGGGTCTTCCAGTTCTTCAGGTGCGTCTAAATTATTTTATTTCCCTGATAACCCTAAATATAAACCTTGCAGAAAAAGTAAGAAAACTTGTATTTGGTCGATTGTTTCATTGTTGGAACAATGCTTCTCGGCAACAAATCTTAGACCATGGGAAAGCCTGTTTATTTCCCCTTTAATTGTGCCACATTTGTAAAGATACTGCATTTGTATTTTGAGCTCATGAAAAACTTGCCAAACCTTCTCTGCCACAGCATACACACTTGCTGTGTGAATGTTGCCTTTCTGTTTTATTTCTATCTTGTTCTTATATAGTTACTCACTGATTTTATGTATGTGCGTGTGTGTGTGTGCAGACCCAGCCCGAGGCATGGGCGACATGTGCGGCTGCATAGGGCCCCCTGACCACCAGGGGGCCCCCAAGCACACCTACATTTGTGATGAAACTTTATTTTTTAACATGCCAGTGTCCTAAAAGAAAGAAGAAACTATTCCACCTCTTCATATTTGTACAATTGTAACAACACTAATTTAATGAGTTGCTGACTGACTGCATGTGTCAGCATGAATTCAGGTAGTTTGGGCAGGCATGCGCATCGGCAGTGCTCCAGGTGACCTGATGGCCCATCAGTTTCGGTCATTTGTGGATGCGACTACGAAATAGAAATGTGACAGAAAGGAGCTGCGAGTTGGATTATTCCTCTGTCTAAAGTATGGAAGTAACAGAGCAGCTGGTCGAATGGTGTTAATTCCTCGTGTGAATAAGATAAGATAAGATAAAATAGTGTTTATTCGTCACATGCACAGTTATACACAGTACAATGCACAGTGAAATGTATTTTGTACCTGCAACCTTATATACACACACATATAAATAAGAAGAATAAAAATAAAGAAGTAATTCACACTATACACTATACTCTATATACTATACACTATACACACTTTTACGTGGAATTATAGATTATAAATTATAATATTTACATTGTGCAATAATGGTCCAGTTAGGGCTCAGAGTTGAGCAGACGGATGGCTTGTGGGTAAAAACTCTTCTTCAACCTTTCAGTCTTAGCCCTCAGGCAGCGCTAACGCCGGCCTGATGGGAGCAGGGAGAAGAGAGAGTGTCCGGGGTGGCTGGGCTGTTTTAGGATCTTCATGGCCCTCAGCCTGCACTGCTTGGTGTAAATGTCCTGCAGGTTGGGGAGGGTGGTTCTGATGGTCCGTTCAGCTGAACGAACCACCCTTTTTAGGGCCATGAAGTCCTGCTTGGTGCAGTTTCCCATCCAGGTGGTGATGCTCCCACACACGATGCTCTCGATGGTGCAGGTGTAAAAGTTCCTGAGCACCTTGAGTGGGAGCTTGAAGTCTCTCAGCTGCCTGAGGAGGTAGAGACGCTGTCTGGCCTTCTTCACAGTGATGTTTATGTGATGAGTCCAGGACAGGTCCTGTGAGATGGTCACTCCCAGGTACTTTCCACCTCAGCACCACTGATGACAAGTGGATGGTAGTCCCTCTGCTGCTTCCTGCTGAAGTCCACGATCAGTTCCTTCGTTTTGCTGACGTTGAGCAGGAGGTGGTTCTCCTGGCACCAGTTCTCCAGGCGGGAGACCTCTCTCCTGTAGGCTGTCTCCTCATTGTGGGAGATTAGTCCCACAACAGCAGTGTCGTCAGCAAACTTGATGATGACGTTGGACTCTGACGTGGCCTCGCAGTCATGGGTGTACAGTGAGTACAGCAGAGGGCTGAGCACACAGCCTTGGGGGGATCCAGTGTTGAGGGTGAGGGAGGATGAGGTGAGGTGACCCACTCGTACCACCTGTGGTCTGCTGGTCAGGAAGCTGTGAACCCACCTGCACAGGGATGGGCCCCAGGCCAGGTCCAGCAGCTTAGAGACCAGCCTGGAGGGAACTATGGTGTTGAATGCTGAGCTGTAATCTACAAACAGCACTCTCACATAGTTCCCCTTACCAGTGTCTATGTGTGAAAGGGTCTTGTGGAGGAGGAAGGATATGGCGTCATCTGTGGATCTGTCTGGCCGGTATGCAAAACTGTAGTGGGTCGAGGGTGGTGGGCAGTGAGGAGGTGATGAATGTCTTGATGAGTCTCTCAAAACACTTCATCACCACTGAGGTGAGCGCTATGGGCCCTGAAGTCATTGGGGCTGCTGGGGTGTGGTTTCTTTGGGACAGGGACTATGATGGACTTTTTAAAGCAGGTGGGAATCACACACAGTTTTCAGTGAGAGGTTGAATATCAGTGTAAACACAGGTGCCAGCTGGTCAGCGCAGGTCTTAAGGACACGTCCACTAATACCGTCTGGTCCAGCCGCTTTCCTGGTGTTTACACGTCTAAACGCCCTCCTCACGTCGCGCTCCGTCACAGTGAGTGTCTCCGCCCCTCCGGCCAGGAGCGCAGCGGGCTGTCGGCTTCCCGACTCGAAGCGCGCAAAGAAGTTGTTGAGTTCATCAGCCAGAGAAGCGTCGGCACTCACCGGGGTGTGTGTGGTTGCTTTGTAGTCCGTGATGGTGCGTAGTCCCTGCCACAGTCCCCTAGAGTCAGACTGTTGTAGTTGCTGTTCCAGTCTGCGGCCATAGCAATGTTTAGCCTCTTTCACCGCTCTGCGGACGTTGTATGATGCAACCTTGTAGTCCTCCATGTTCCCAGAGGCGAGGCCGGAGTTGTAGGCAACGGTGTGGGACCTCAGGGTGTCGCGGACAGATTTATCCACCCACGGCTTCTGGTTGGGAAAAGTCCTGATGGTCCTCCTAAGTGAAGTGTCATCAACAACTTTCCCAGTAAATCCCACAACAGTTTCCGTAAACTCCTCGATGTCTCCGCCCGCGCTGCTGCGAAACATGTCCCAGTCGTTGAATCCAACGCACCCTGCAGAGCGGCCTCTGTTTGATCAGACCACCGTGTCACTTCTCTCACAGCAGGGGGTTCCTGCCTGAGCCGTTGTTTGTATTTCGGCATGAGAAGGACAGAGGTGTGGTCAGACTTCCCAAAAGGCGGAAGAGGCTTTGCTTTGTAGCCCTCTTTGAATGGAGAGTAGCAGTGGTCCATGGTCCTCTCTCATCTGGTGGGGCAGTCGATGTGTTGAATAAACTCCGGTATTACCTTTTTCAAGTTTGCACTGTTAAAGTCCCCGGCTACGATGAGAGCCGCATCACGCTGGTTAGCCTGATAGGTGAAAATAGCCTCATGTAGCTCGGATAGTGCAGTGTTTGTGTCCGCCTGAGGTGGAATGTAGACGGCGCTGAAGATGACTGAAGTGAACTCGCGGGGCAGGTAGTGGGGGCGGCATTTCAGGGTTAGGAGCTCCACGTTAGGCGAACATGATTGTTTCAGAGGGACAACATTCCTACTGTCACACCAGTTGTTATTAATCATTAGGCACACACCTCCTCCTCTTGATTTTCCAGACTCACTCGTTCTGTCCGTGCGATGAACACTGAAGAACTCCGACGGCTGTACGGCGTGGTCCGGTATGAGGGGGGTCAGCCATGTCTCCGTGAGACAGATGATGTTGCAGTACCTTATGTCCCTCTGAAACTGTATCCTGGCCCTGAGTTCATCCAGCTTGTTATCCAGTGACTGGACATTAGCCAACAGGATGCTCGGCAGTGGCGTTTGGTGCGCTCTACGCCTCAGCCTCTCTCTTACGCTGGCTCTTTTCCCTCGGGGCCTTGTCCGTGACCTGGGTGCTCCGCGCCCTCCTTTGTTTGAGCTGGCCCACTGGAAACGCAGGATCTCCTGGGGCCAAGCCGGGTCGGGAGAAAAAGGTGTCAGAATACAGCCAGAGTGCTGTATTCTGATATTAAAAAGAGTCTGTCTGTCATACGTGATATGACACAGAGCAGGCGGAATTATAAAGTCGAGAATTAAAGCTAAACCTAATATATACAAACAAAGCGTAGGAGCAGGTACGACGGCTGCTGACCTCACCGGCGCCATCTTGAATGAGATGAATGAGACGACAGGTAGGCGCTACTTTAAACTGCTGTGGCTGTGTGTGTGTGTGTTCAAGCAGTTATTGATGTGCGTTTAATTGCAGTGTAGCTGCTGGATATAAGAGCCTTGACTGTTAGCGTGGTGGTATATCTACAAACCTGTCTTTCTGGTAAGCTCACTTAAATGGCAAAAGCCAGCCTTAAAGTTGTAATGGTTTCAGCATAATTGGTCACAAGATAATTAGTTTTCTTGTAGGATTCCCGGCTTTGTTAAAAAACGGGTTATCAGCACCTGTTCCAGCTTCCTACTGCATGCTTCACCCATGACAGCAGTGATTTTCCCCCTATCACCAGCCTGCTGTTTTGCCTACTGAGGACTGTTTTGCCTACTGAGGACTGTTTTCATGAAGGGTTTCTGTTCTGCCCTGAGACGGATGTTGCCACGCCTCGCTAATGGACTCGCACCCACCTGGACTAAGTATATCACTTCGGTTTGACACATTATACTGGAACTGACTGTGATGCAGTGGTGGTATCTAATTTAGCTTGGCGTCCCTTTTTAACTATTGTTTGTTGGTTTTATGCTGGCGTTTTTAAGTGTTTTGACCCGTGTGTGTGTGTGTGTGTGTGTGTGTGTGTGTGTGTGTGTGTGTGTGTGTGTGTGTGTGTGTGTGTGTGTGTGTGTGTGTGTGTGTGTGTCATCATACCTACTGGGAATTTGAGAATTGTTTTTTTTAAATTATTTTATCCTTTGTGAAGCCGGGATTAGTAGAGCACACAGAACTTCAGATAAAAGGGGTTCTTTATTCTCAAAAAGGATGATTTTTCTCTGGAGTGAAAAATAAAAGAAAACAGTTCAAGCGATGGAGCAAAAACAGTCTCTTATACCGTGGATGTTCGTATAATACTAGTATAAAGCTCCCGAGAAGTAACTGCTTCAACAAAATGGCGCATAGATCGCACTGTTAGCACTCAACAGAGTTGTTGCAATGCAGCTAAAACACTCAAAAACAGTACATAACAAACGGCGGTGGCACTTTTAAAAGAAGACAAACAGAAAACCATGACGTCAGCAACATCATTTCAGCTTTGTACACCAAAAAAATACAGTTCAGACATTAATTACCAAAGATCTGGATTCTTCACTCAAGTGGCCATAAAGTCGTCTTCTTCAACCAGTCCTGGCTCAAAACAAAATGTCCTCTTTTTCTGTTTTCCTCAGTTACCATGCCAGGGTACGTAACTAAGAGGTTTTTTTCAACTTTCCGTACTTTTTGACCTCTGTTACAATAGCACCACTTACTGACAAAAGCAAGAATTACAACCAGTACATGAAATAAAAGCAAAACGGGGTTTACAAAATATATTTTACAGGTACCCAGTTTTCACCTGGGTATATTCTCCCCTGCTTAACCGTCAACATCCTCGGTGACGAAGTAACTGCTTTTAACTTCTTTTAAAGCTTCTCTGAAAAACACAGAACCTAAGCTGGCAATAATCTGTGAAACCATTGATGAGCTTAGTTCTGGTTCCAACACTGACCTGGGTTCGTGATGTGGATTTGTGTGTTTCCCTGCATTCACCCTTTTACTCCTGCGGGGAGCAAGTATGGGAGCTTGTCTAACACAAGAAGGAGACACTCGTACCTCACACGGTTGGTCAGTAGTGCATAGTTCAGTGTCAACATGGTCAGTCGCTACCTGTTCAATCACAGGAGGTTCACCTTCTGAAATCCGCTGAGAGTCTGCTTTCTTCTGAACACTCTCACCAACAGAACAGAGTTCTACATCTGCACAAGGGGTCAGGTTAAAAGAAACCTCTTCAATGATTATATCCCCCTCATACTCATCACATGAGTCAGTGGTTGGTTCTGCAGTCTCCGTCTGGTTGGTCACAGTCTTTTCAATGTGTCTCTGCGTCGAATCTGGAGGATTAACACATCACATTGCAAATTGCAATATAATCATCAAATTCCTCATCGTCAGTTGGTTCTGGCTCCCCTGCTAACAGGTGTCATGATAGTGCATCAGCTGCTGGGTTGCACCGACCTGGCCAGTACTGCACGTCAAAGTCGAAAGCAGCTAACTGCGCTACCCATCTCTGCTCAATAGCTCCATGTTTTGCACTTTTTAGATGACACAAGGGATTATTGTCTGATATAACAGTGAATTTAGAGCACAGCAAGTAACCCCGAAACTTTTCCACTATTGCCCATTTAAGTGCAAGCAGCTCAAGTTTCATACTGCTGTAGTTTTTATCATTTCGCTCTGCATTTCTTAGCCGTCTACTTGCATATGCAATGACCCGTTTTTTGTCACCTTGCTGCTGACACAAGACAGCTCCTAAACCCTGACCACTAGCGTCAGTTTCCAAAATGAAGGGACAAGTGAAATCTGCATAACCGAGAACAGGTGCAGTCACAAGCTTTTCTTTCAATGTATCAAATGCGAGCTGACTGTTGGTATCCCACAATGCATTTAGTTTTTGACCAGCTTTGGCTGTACTGGCAGCTCCTCGGCATTGATTCACAAGGTCATGCAGTGGGGCTGCGATCTTTGAAAAGCCCTCAACATACCTTCTGTAGTAGCTACATAGCCCTAGGAATGATTGGAGCTCCTTAACGGTGCCAGGCACCGGCCACTCCTTGGCTGCTGCTACCTTGGAGGGATCAGTTGCAATACCCTCGGCAGAAATCTGGTGTCCAAGGAATTTTACTTCCTCCTGCAAAAAGTGACATTTTTTCCACTTCACCTTCAATCCTGTGTCTCTCAAACGTCTAAGAACTATGTCCAGCCGTTCCAAATGGGACTCAAAGCTTGGCGAGTACACTAAAATGTCATCGAGATAGACTAACATGATGTCAAATATTAAATCGCTCATAGTCGCTTGCATCAACCTTTGAAATGTCGCAGGCCCATTACAGACCTCCATGGGCATGCGCACATACTCAAACAGCCCAAAAGGCGTGGTGAAAGCAGTCTTATGTCTGTCTCGATCATCCATCGCCACTTGGTGATACCTACTGGCAAGGTCAACTGTGGAGAAGTATTTGGCACCTTTTAAGGCATCAAAACTCTCATCGATACGAGGCAATGGGAATGCGTCCTTCTTGGTTTTGAGATTCAGTTTTCGATAGTCGACACATAAGCGTATACTGCCGTCACTTTTGCGGACTACCACAACTGGCGAGGCATAAGCGCTTTCACTTTCCTGTATGATTCCTTTCTTCAAAAGTTTAGAGATATGTTCTTGTACTTCCTGGTACTGGTTAGGAGGTATACGTTGATATGGTTGGGTGACAGGTACGTCATCAACCAGCTTGATCTCATCTTTCACCTTATCTGTGTGACCCAGATTTTCATCATCATCTGCAAAAATATCAAGGTAACGGGAAAGCAATGCACAGAGAGCGACACGCTCTTCCTCAGTGCCTCCCATGTCAAGTTTTTTCCAAAATGGTTTGCATCTTACTGTCAGTTTGTTCTGTGTTGGAATCAACTGAAACCTGTTCAACATCAGCAGAGATGCGTTGAAACTTAACTTGGCATGTTTGCTTGGCAATTATGCATTCTTCAGAAACAATCGGATTCACTGAAGGTTTCAGAACCAAGAAACCACAGTTTGGGATCTTTAAACTCATCGTCTCAACTTCCAGTTCAATATATCCTTGGTAAGGGATGTCAAGTCCATTCGCAGCACTTATTTTAAGCCAACTATTAGTAGCTAGCATGCGCTCATCATCACCAGTATACTTTCTGAAAAACTCATCTGTTATTGTACTGACTTGGCTGCCAATGTCCAGTAAACAATGAGCTGATCTGCCATTAAGTTTTAGATCGACCACTGGACATTTTCCAATAGCACGCTCAAGGATTTGTTCACATGTGATCTCCAGTTCAGGTGAGTCTATGACATGACCCTGCATTACCTGACTCACTGCAACCAGGGTTTCTCGTTTCCCGACTGACTGGAAACAGAGGAATCATCAGAATTTTTGTGTTTTTTCTGGGGGCATTGTTTGGCGACATGACCAGCAGTTTGGCATTTAAAGCATATCGGCTTACTGTCTGAGGTAAATCTTGGACCAGTTCTGGTCTTATTTGGTGTCTGGCTACTAGGGTTTTTGTTCTGAGTAGTCAACTCTTTCACAGCTTTAGTGAGTTCAGTTATCACTTTTCCTTGCTCAGCAAGCACTCTTAGAACGTCATCTATGGGAGCTGACTTCTGATTAGGTCTAGTCCCATCAGTGACTTGGTCTTGTTCTTTGGGAGTTTCCATCACATTCTCTAGATACCTTTGATTTCCTGTCTCTTTAACTGCACAGCACTGTGCTTCGGCTGTAACATTACTGCACGTCTTCCCTTTACTCCTAAACACTTTTGTGCTAGGGACTTGGTCTTCTAAGGACCACAAGTAAGCTTCCTCACGCACCTCTATAAAAGATGATGCAGGTTTTCCTCTTACATACTTTCGCAGTTCTCGTCTTAATGACAGGTCTCTGACGCCCTCAATGAACTGATCTCTCAACACTGTTGTCTCATTACCCACGGAATTAGGATGCTGTTTCCGTACAAAACTAAAGGCCTGAGATAATGAATGTGAAAATTCATGTATGTCTTCCCCCTCTTTTTGTTTACAGTTGTAAAAGTTTTGTAAAAGTTGGGAAACACTACGTTTATCTCCAAAGGCTTCTTTCAGGTAAACAAACAGGTCTTTTACAACATCACTGTCGGCTTTGCGTAAGCGCACCTCATCCAAAGCTGAGCCTCTTAACAGTGACAGCACAAAATCGAACTGTTCAGGGGCAGACCGGTTTCTAGCAGAAATGACCCTTTCTACTTCCTCAGTAAACTCATCCACACTCTTCCCATCTTTGTCAATGTCACCACTAAATGGTGAAATGTGCCTTTCTCTCGGTACATAGACATAAGATCTGGTTGGCTCAGTATTTAGTGATGATATGACGGCCATGACTTCTTCTTGTTTTCTAGCTAACTCACTTAGTTGTAACACCCCAGCTTGTTCAATGTCATCATTTAGTTCATTATCCTGTCCATCACCCTGTTCCTGTTCATTATTATTCAATGCTAACTGTTGCTCATGCATCTCAACATTTTCGTCATGGTCAGACATGTTCTGGTTATTACTCAGTTCACTTGAGAGTCAATAGAAATTTGTTCAGGAAAGGATAAATTGGTTTAATTCCTGAGTCCACCGGAAGCTCCTGGGCTGCTCCAAGACTGCTGCTGGGCAATGCTCTCTCTCCTGCGTGGAACGCGCTCTGCTCTGACGATCACCTCGGCTGAAATCCCTCACAGCCACACCAGCACAGACTCTCCAGCACCGTCCTCCACTGATCTCGAAACAGATGCCGCCACACAGACTCGCCACCCAGGTCCACTCAGGTTTAGGCCACTTCTTTGCCACGTCTTCACCACCGCCGAAAAAAACACTAATGCTGCGCGCCATACACGTACTCTAACAGAGGAAAAACGAGAGACCCCACTCCTGGTACCAATATTTGAAGCCGGGATTAGTAGAGCACACAGAACTTCAAATAAAAGGGGTTCTTTATTCTCAAAAAGGATGATTTTCTCTGGAGTGAAAAATAAAAGAAAACAGTTCAAGCGATGGAGCAAAAACAGTCTCTTATACCGTGGATGTTCGTATAATACTAGTATAAAGCTCCCGAGAAGTAACTGCTTCAACAAAATGGGGCATAGATTGCACTGTTAGCACTCAACAGAGTTGTTGCAATGCAGCTAAAACACTCAAAAACAGTACATAACAAACGGCGGTGGCACTTCTTAAAGAAGACAAACAGAAAACCATGACGTCAGCAACATCATTTCAGCTTTGTACACCAAAAAAATACAGTTCAGACATTAATTACCAAAGATCTGGATTCTTCACTCAAGTGGCCATAAAGTCGTCTTCTTCAACCAGTCCTGGCTCAAAACAAAATGTCCTCCTCTTCTGTTTTCCTCAGTTACCATGCCAGGGTACGTAACTAAGAGGTTTTTTTTCAACTTTCCGTACTTTTTGACCTCTGTTACAATAGCACCACTTACTGACAAAAGCAAGAATTACAACCAGTACATGAAATAAAAGCAAAACGGGGTTTACAAAACATATTTTACAGGTACCCATTTTTCACCTGGTTACATTTGTCCAAATTGTTGTTATAAGGTGCTCATTTGTTTGATTATCGCACCTCATTGTGAGTGTTTCTATTTGCTTTTGTTTATATTTTTTCTTGTCTTTGGTTTTAGGTGTGACTGGACAGCGATGAGCCAGTAGCAGTGTGGGCCCTTCTTGGTGGTGGGGTTTTGTCCAGTTTGTGGTCACGGTTGCTGTGCTGCACTTGGGGTGAGATCGTTGCGTGTGTGTATCGCTGTGATTATTTGTGTTTTTTTTCTTTTTGTTGTGAAGGTCCCCTGCTACTGGTAATTCTAGCTTGGCTTTTATCTTTTTGGTTCATTTATTTTTGTTTATTTTGAGGTTGCGTGAGCCCTTACTATTGTAGTTTTATTTCTGGTCTTATGGTTTTATGCCCATTTTTGCCAAATAAAGAAACTGTGTTAATCTAGAACCATATCTCTGTCCCAGTGTATAATTTCGAACCTGTGCAATTATTAAGGCGTTTGGTCTTTTTTTTATTTTCTACATTTAAAAGTAAGACTTTCTAGAGGGTGAAATTCCCTCCGGTGGCGTTGTCGCAGCAATTTACTTAAACATCGGAAAAAGGGCCTTGACCACACCGTCACACTTAGTTATTGCTAACTGGCTAAGTATGGTATTTATCATGTCGCTGTGTCTCTGTCAAAAACAAGCTGTCAGCCAGTGTCAGCATCCTCAGTGTGTTACTAGTTAATATACGTTTTGCTTGGATCTTATCATCATGGCCCTGGGTTTATGATCCAGCGTTTATAATTTTAGGACTTCAATTTTTCAATTTATATTGTTAAGGTTACAGTTTGATTCCTAGTTTATTGTATTTTTTGCAGTTTTGAATTTTTGTCTTCTGCTAATTCCTGGTTGGTTTCATTGTTTCTATCCTCAGGCTTCTAAGTTTATGTTTCAGAGTGCTGTTCTTGGCTGTTGATCACTTTCTATTTAATCCTATTTCAGTTCTCCGCCTTCCTGTGTTCCCGGCTCTGTTTGGTGTTTCATTGTTTCTGGTTTGTTCTCCAGTTAAGTGGATTTTAATCCTAGTCTCTGTTCCTTGTGCTATATTTAAGTCCTCCTCTTGTGTCTAGTTATGATCTTGTTGCTCTAGTGTAGGTGTTGTAGTCCCTCAGTGCTTCCCTGTGTCCTCAAGTCAGTATTTGTTTCCATGTCTACTTCCTGTTTTACTTTGTATCATATTCTGTTTGAGTCCCCTTGTCTTGTTCCGCTGTGCTCCCTGGTGTGTCCTCTCGCCCTGATCACCTCGTGTGTGTATCATCTGTGTCCTCCTGTTCTTTGCCACATCGTCTCACTTAGGTAGTGTGTTTCCTGGTTCAAAGTGTCCCTGAGTATTCCTAGTTGTTGACCTATTAGCTCCAGTTGACCTTTCTAGTATCCTTGTACCTGATGTGCATCCAGTAACAAAGTTGTGTATTTTTGAGTTCATACTTTCCCTCCTGAGTCCTGTGTTTGGGTCCTTATCCTGTCTGCCACACTGCAGAATCATGACTCTTATATGTCAGGGCTGTTCAATAGTTACAACGTTCAGTGGATGGGACAAGCTAGCTGGGCATACCTTGGTTTTATTCATCCATGTTCAGACATATCTGTACATTTGTGAGCTGTGAAGGTTTAACCTGGTTCAATCACCCTAATGTTACCTAAACCCTAATGTTAATATTATTAATAATACTCCATAACTTTTAACGTTTAATTTTGTGTGTGTATAATGACTAATTAAAGGGAACTGAAGAAAAAGCATTTACATTTTAGACCCTTTACATTTTAGTCGACTAAATCCACTGTAGATTTAGTCGACTATACATTCAGATGATTAAATTATGACTAAAACTAAATTACATTTTCATCAAAAGACTATGACTAAAACTAAATCAAAATTTTCTGTCAAAATTAACACTGCAGCACACCAGTAGGAGAGGTGAAGGGTGAGACACCAGCTAAGGGGGGGTTGATGATCTTTTTTCCCCCTTTTTCTGCTCCGTTGTACAATCGGATAAAAGGCCTGTCCAAACCAAGCTCCCGAGCTGAATTTCAACCCCAGCCCGCCCCTGTATACAAGCCATGAATCTTTTCAGGTTCCCTTTTCTTTTATTCGTGCTGCAGTACTTTCAGATGACAAGGACTTTGTAGTATAATTGCCTATCAATGGATGTCTGGAAGGAGGTAAAAATGATCAAAACTTTAAAATAGTGGAGTTATACTACTAGATTCCTGGTAAAATATCACATCACACCTGCATTTGGCACTCCTGGGGCTCATACATAATTTCTTGTGTTTTTGAAAAGCAAATTTCTTTTGTTGACTGTTTTTGCCAACAGTCAGAAATGTCCATGAATGTTTACTCTGAATACAGTTTGTAGCTGTGACAATAAATGGTGTCATCTTCTCTCCACACTTCACAGCTCTAAAAATGATGTTGAAGGTCCTCTCTTAAAGGAGCAGTGAATTAACATTCTGCATAAATGCTATTCCAAAATTCAAAGTGTTATTCAAAACATCTGAACACTCCAGGTCCTTGTTTGAACGACACTGGTAATTGTTCAGTTTTTTATCATTAGTGTTTGATAGGTGCTTTCAAATTTCTTTATCTGCCCCCCTCCCACCCCCTCCCACCCCTTAATGCCATTTCTTGTATTTTTAATGTATTCTGATGATGTTCTTTCCAATTTTGTTAACATGCCATATAAATAAAGTTTATTATAATATAATTACTTTCCATCAATGTTTTAATCTGTCAAAGAACCATAAAATTTTGTTTTTTTTTTTGGGGGGGGGGGGGGGGGGGGGTCCACAAAGGTGTGTGTGTTTTTTGTTTTTTTTTAACAGAGAGGAAAGTTAAAATTAGATATTTCCATGTATTTCAGTTAGTTGGTTAAAGGCTGCAAATGGCAAGCTTACAACATCCAAGATATTTAGTTATGCATAATTTTCAAATCAGCACAATGAATGTGACCACATTAATAGATCGGCACACATTAGATGAGGACTTATTAGAACCCTACTGCTGGATCCTGAGCTGAATGTATATCTATAAAAGAGAGCGATGATTGGTTTAGAGAATGTCCTAAAAATCAATAATAGGAAAAAAGTACCCTTTGGGTTTAGACACACTTTGAGCCTCAATGGAAAAGACAGAGTGAGTGCCTTTAGTTACAGAGAACACAGAGGCAACTCTAAAATAACCACAATTCCTTCATGTATGATGAGAAAAAAGACACAAAACAAACTACATTTTTTTTGGTCTTTATGGCTGTTTATTAATAGATAACATTGTGTATTTTAAAATATTTTTCAGTTTGAGCCTAGATTTTACTATTTTATCCTATTAGACAACACAAAATTAATTTCATTAGGATTGTCAAATATCTGTCAGCAGTTTTTTGGGTCAATTAGATTTACTCATCCTCAGAGGTTGCATTAGGCTTTTGAAAAAATATCTACTGCTGCTTAAGCCTTTTAGGTTTCTGCGTGTTCATTTATCAAACAGGAATGACACAAAACAACGGAATAAGGAGTCCAGTTATTAAATTTAATTAGCCATTTGTCACACAATTTACAGAGTAATCTGGGACAGAACTGCACGGCGTGCCCAGTGTGTTACTGGATATGACATGAAGTGCTCACACACTCTTCTTCATCTCAGGATTTCATATAGTCACCGCTTATCAATCTTGGTTACATCATTACACAAAACAAAATGTGGAAAACAGAGACCTTCAGCAGCTGCTTCCTGAGATGACCTCGGAGTCTCCTTTTATCATTTGTGCAGTCTCCATCAGTTCCCGAAACAGAGTACTTGGGTGTGTTATGGATAATCTGTTAGAGACATACCCCAAACGAACTGTTCTTGGCTGAAACCAAACATTATGTACTAGAGTATTTTAATCAGTTACATTTATTTTCCAGTCTAAGACAAATTTTCTCAGGCAAATAAATGTGTGATGTAAGGGCAAACATTTACCATGAGTATATTTAAAGCTTCATAAAAACTAATTTCTTTCACTTTGTAGTTCTTCATTTTGACAGAGTAATACAATTTCCACTACAATATAATTGTATCTATAATTGTAATTGCTTATGCTATTAAACATGTTAAATGGCTTTATTAGCATAAAAAATTTTAACAACATAACACCCAGAACAGAGTGAGCACACATGAAGGCATGAAAAGAAAATAAACACCTATGTTTTCACTGATGTCAACAAGGGAGGTTGCAGTCTGCATTAGTAGGCCAGTTGTGAGACGGGTGCACAGAAAGACGCTAGGTGGTGCTCTAACACCTTGTTTTTCCACCACAGTTTTTTGTCTTTTATTATTTATATTTTTTATACTTGTAATTTTACATTTTAAAGTTGGCCCTTGGCATCAATTCCTGATTAAAAGCATGTAATACCCAACAAAATTATTTTTATAATTCTGCTAGACTGCACACACCCTGGCCCCTCTTTCTACTTTCCTTGCTGACACAGCCAGCCAGGTATGCATTCAAGTGCCCTGAGGAGCAGAATGAACAGCAGATAATAAAAACTTGCATCATCAGTGTTATCTGATGAGCAGATACATAAATAAAGAAAAATTATAAATGGATAATTCAAAAGGAAAAGTAAGGCTCAACAAAATTTCATGGCAACCAAAATTCAAAGAAGACAGAATGAGAAGTGAGACATCTCATTGGGCCACTTAACCAACAGAAAATTACCATTCAGCTGCTCTGGACAGATCAGCAATGAACCTTTGTGTTAACTGAAGGACAAACATCTTAAAACAGTTTCTTCAACAGCATAACAAGAACCACACAACCCTAAAAAGCACTAGCCACCCCAGTACCACTTGTTAAGATTATTGAATACCTTGTACTCCGTATGCCTACGCAAGTAATCACAGGACAGGCACATGTGCTCAGCCCCAAAAGAGCTTTGCTTTGCTTTGAAGTGCCGCCGCCACTCAAAGTACCTGAGGTACATTTTCTCATCCTTGTCCAGGAGCAGCAGGTAATCAGCCAGCTCCTTGGGTGAGGTGAAGTCCTCCACATGAATGAAGGCGTTTCCCTGGATAAAGTTCTCATAATTCTGTCTGGGTGGGCCAAGAACCACTGGCACTGTCCCCACTGACAGCGGGTTGTACAGTTTCTCAGTAATGTAGTCCTTGTGGATGGAGTTCTCAAATGCCAGATAGAACTTGCAGCTGGCAATGGTGGGTAAAATATCTTGGTCAGAGATGGGGTTCTCGAAGGCTTGTCCATATGTGTGAATCTCCATGTATTTTTGCAGTTCATTGTAATATTTCACCCGTATGTAGCTCTGGTTCCAGTTGCTCACAATCCAGCAAACCAGCTTGTTTTTCTCTGGTGGGATAAAATCCTCCTCACCCTCTGCTGGTATAATGTACCCATAAGGCACTGTAATGTCAGCATCCTGACGATAATTGACAGTCAGATTGAACAGGTTGTCTAATCCAGGGAGCTGGGATGAGTGTGATGGCGACTCTGCATTCATCCATATCCACTTCTGGAATGATGGTCGCTGGAGCCGTGGGAGATTGGACAGGTCAGTGCTGATGTCTCGGTGGTGAATGATGACCCCATCTGCCTTACTGTAGAGGTTCCTGTCTGCTGTGATGAAACAGCCGTCAGTGTTGAAGACTGAGCTGCAAATGCTCAGGTCATACTCTTTTCCAAAAGGCCAGCTCCAGATCAGCACAATGGTAACATTTTTATCACTCTTGTTGGGGAAGAGGTTCAGGCCAGGTTCTCTGAATACTGTTGACTCTACAGGACCTGGTAACCAGCTTATAGTTGGTTTAAAATACATCAAAAAGAGAATCACAAAACATCCCAGCAAAAAAATACTGAGCAGAAGGGGTCGCAGGATTCTGTGAGAAGGTGCGGTTTCCATACTCTGTCCTAAAAAGGATAAATTTAAAAAAAGAGAGTCAAAAAAAGTAATGTTCGGCAGAATACATCAAATCTGAGCATCTACAGGTGCTGATCATAAAATGAGAATATCATGAAAAAGTTGATTTCAGTAATTCCATTCAAAAAGTGAAACTTGTATATTATATTCATTCATTCATTACACACAGACTAATATATTTCAAATATGTTTCTTTTAATTTTAATGATTAATAATAACTAATGAAAACCCCAAATTCAGTATCTCATAAAATTAGAATATTGTGAAAAGGTTCAATATTGAAGACACCTGGTGCCACAATCAGTTATTAACTCAAAATACCTGCAAAGGCCTTTAAATGGTCTCTCAGTCTAGTTCTGTAGTCTACATGATCATGGGGAAGACTGCAGACTTGACAGTTGTCCAAAAGACGACCTTTGACACCTTTCACAATGAGGGCAAGACACAAAAGGTCATTGTTAAAGAGGCTGGCTGTTCACAGAGCTCTGTGTCAAAGCACATTAATAGAGAGGCAAAGGGAAGGAAAAGATGTGGTAGAAAAAAAGTGTACAAGCAATAGGGATAACTGCACCCTGGAGAGGATTGTAAATCAAAACCCATTCAAAAATGTGGGGGAAATTCACAAAGAGTGGACTGTAGCTTGAGTCAGTGCTTCAAGAACCATCACGCACAGACATATTAGTGATGGGAATTCCGGCTCTTTTCAGAGAGCCGGATCTTTAGGCTCGGCTCCCAAAGAAGAGCCGGCTCTTTGGGCTCCCAAATGGCTCCTTAAGTTTTAATTTTAAAAAAAGTGTAAAATGAATTACTAATGTAAAAGCATACATTAGGCCTATATCAAACATTTCTTTATATACTCAACATATAATAGAGTGCTCCAAATGCAAATTATAAAACAAAAGACTGGAAATCAGAAAAAACAAGGGCCTTTGAGGAGTTGTTCCTGTTTCTCCTGCCTGATGACCTGCCCTGTTTTGTCCTTCTAATTACACTGAGGGATGAACAATTCGTATACTGTATACCTATGTAGGTTGTTTGTGCAGCCTGCTCAATATTAAATTTGCAGTCTACACCCTGTTTGTCTATCAGAATAATCCTTTAACGCCAGGCGATCGCTGCTGAATCACGGGGTTCCTGACCTTACAAGGCGCGAACAGCTGATTAAGATGTAGCGTCTCACCACAGAGTCAGCTGGTCCAAGGAAGTTGATCAGCTGGCTTTTCACCTTAACTCCGTGACCATTCGGGCTATTGAAAAATTTCAAACGATTCCTGAAAGCTCAGAAATTACACTTCACAGTCATGTAGTGGTATTACGGTATTTGTGACTGGAAGTCCGCAAATGCTGGCACTTTTGAAGTACGGCGTTTCTCGTTCGACGTGTTTGGAGGTATAAGGTTAAAATGTTTCCAGTCTTTGCTACACTTTCCGTCACTCATTTTCCTCACCATTCCCACGTGTAGCCTCTATGTAACGCGCAACTTCCTCGGGCTCTTTCCTGTCTCCGAGCGCATTTTGCAGGAGCCCCTCCCTCTCTGTTGTTTGTTTACTCACTGCACAGTGTGTCCATGGACCCTCCCCCTCCCGCTCATTGTAGACGATCATATGCTACCATTCATCTTAACTAATCACATGCGGCTTCCACAAAAAAAAAAAAAAAAAAAAAAAAAAAAAAAAAAAAAAAGGAAACAAACGAAAAGTAAAAAGAAATGGCTCACTATTGGGAGCCGGCTCCCATCGTTCACTTCAAAGAGCTGGCTCTTAAAGCCGGATCGTTCGCGACAGACCCATCACTAAAACATATGCAAGACATGGGTTTCAGCTGTCGCAGTCCTTGTATCAAACCACTCTTGAACAAGAGATGGTGTCAGAAGCGTCTCACCTGGGCTAAAGACAAAAAGGACTGGACTGCTGCTGAGTGCTCCAAAGTTATGTTCTCTGATCAAAGTAAATTTTGCATTTCCTTTGGAAATCAAGGTCCCAGAGTCTGAAGGAAGAGAGGAGAGGCACAGAATCCATTTTGCTTGAGGTCCAGTGTAAAGTTTCCACAGTCAGTGATGGTTTGGGGTGCCGGGTCATCTGCTGGTGTTGGTCCACTGTGTTTTCTGAGGTCCAAGGTCAACGCAGCAACGCAGGAAGTTTTAGAGCACTTCATGCTTCCTGCTGCTGACCAACTTTATGGAGATGCAGATTTCATTTTCCAACAGGACTTGACACCTGCACACAGTGCCAAAGCTACCAAGTACCTGGTTTAAGGACCGTGGTATCCCTTTTTTTTAATTGGCCAGCAAACTCACCTGACCTTAACCCCATAGAAAATCTATGGGGTATTGTGAAGAGGAAGATGTGATACGCAAAACCAACAATTCAGAAGAGCTGAAGGCCACTATCAGAGCAACCTGGACTCTCATAACACCTGAGCAGCGCCACAGACTGATCGAATCCATGCCACGCCGCATTGCTGCAGTAATCCCGGAAAAAGGAGCCCCAACTGAGTATTGAGTGCTGTACATGCTCATACTTTTCATCTTCATACTTTTCAGTTTGCCAACATTTCTAAAAATCCTGTTTTTTGTATTGTTGTAATATTCTAATTTTCTGAGATACTAAATTTGGGGATTTAATTAGTTGTCAGTTATCATCATCAAAATTAAAATAAATAAACATTTGAAATATATCAGTCTGTGTGTAATGAATGAACATAATATTCAAGTTTCACTTTTTGAATGGAATTACTGAAATCAACTTTTTCATGTTTCATGTTAAACATTGCATAATAGCACCATTAAATAGTGTGTGCTTGACTCTGAATATATATATACCCTGCTGTGTCTAAGTCAATTGGATCAGTGCTCATAAAGAAAAAAGTGAAAACATTGCCATACAAACCTGGTGTATTTAACTGAATGTTCAAAGCCAATCAAGAATAGAGGCTGTGGTAATTTGAGGGAGCAGCTCCTACACTGGATTGAAGTTCAGATCAATCTCCTTTGTGATCCTGTGCTCATGGAGGACAAACTGCTGGTCACTGCAAAGAGACGCTTCTTTACTCTTAGGCAGATAAATAATCATTAATGATCTAACAAGGTGTGTTCAGTGTTGAATTTGCAGGTCTTCTTAATGTTGCTTTCTTTATGTGAGCAGAGAGAGAGAGAATCAGAGAGAATTAATTAGGCTGAAAAAGATCTTGCGTCTGACACTCGGCCAACACGTGTCTCATGGTCCCTGGGTCTTGGGCGTAGGGTTTTGAGTTTTGCTGTTTTTCTGATTTTGTCTCTGATCATCTTTGTGTTTTGGTTCCAATGTATATTCTGTATTGTTATTACATTGCCCACCGATAGGTGGGGAGATTTTTATTTTTTCAGCCCCACCGCCCCCCACTCGCAGTATGCGCACATTGCCGAGAAATGACATGTAGAGAAGCTATTTTTGTACGAATCGCTGAACAGAAATGTGACTAAAAGCATGTTCAGCATGGGATATTATCTAAATATGTACGTGAGGACTGGGTGAAAAGATACAGGACAGAGCCAAAGTTTCGGCACTGCACAGCTTTGAGTCATCCACGCGTGCCAATTACGCACGTTCTGAAAACATCTGCCCCTCTCATTCCACATAAATTAACACTCATAACAGCAACTATCACAACCCCCTTCACTCACAAAATAAACCACACTTTTTCGGAGTTAAATTTACCACTGTTTGCAGTAAATTGCCTTAAACTTGGGTAAAACACGTTGGTGTGATTCATATACTCATAATTCTTCCAAAATTTCGCGCTCTGAAATTGAAACTCCTACAAATGCGTGCGCAATCCCGACAGCAGTTTTAATCTTAAGTGACTTAAGTTCATTTACCTCAGCAGCTGAAGATATTTCGTCTTCCTTCTGTTTAATAACCAATCAGTTTTCAGTCTTTCATCAGAGACCTGCACTAGAAAGCAGAATTTCAGGGTTAAGGCGATTAACTTCTTACTGGGATACATCACCACTGAACCTTACACTGAGAATCTATTTCCTCCGGAGCAGATATTTATATTTCAGTTAAAAGATAAAACAGATATTAAATGACTTACTTGTTGTTTAAAATGTAGCGCAACCATTCCAGGAAGATTCCTAGGAAGTCTTTGCGATGATGGTAGGCGGGTCTAAAGCACCGGTGTCAAATTCAAAGCTCAATAAAAGAGAGGATTGGTGGGACGGATGCGGGAGGAAACGCAGACGGAGACCTGCACAGGTGAGCTTACAGTACGTCACTGCGTCACACACCAGGGAACGCTGCGAAGGGAAGTGTGCTGATGAAACGCGTCATAAGCAGCGTAACACAGACAGTGAACTTTACCTCTTATAAAGTTCACTGTCTGTGTTACGCTGCTTATGACGCGTTTCATAAGCAGCGTAACACAGACAGTGAACTTTATAAGAGGTAAAGGTTTAAATCAACAGCAGTTTCAGTCTTTTCTGGAGGAAATAGGAGAGAGTGGGGTAAGATGAGCCAGTGGGTAAGATGACCCACCCCTGTATATCAGCAGCTATGTTTGTCTAGGGCAGTGGTTCTCAAATCCAGGCCTCATGGCCCGGTGTCCTACAAGTTTTAGATGTGTCCCTGATCCAACGCACCTGAATCAAATGGCTGAATTACCTCCTCAGTATGCAGTCAAGTTCTCAAGAGTCCTGCTAATGACTTCTATATTTGACTCAGGTGTGTTGAAGCAAAGACACATCTAAAACCTGCAGGACACTGGGCCATGAGGCCTGGATTTGAGAACCACTGGTCTAGGGTCATGTGACCTTGCTTTTAGGTGGCAGGAATACATGTGACAAATGGTAAGATTTTTTTTCCCACAAATAACCAGTTTTTCCTTGTCAAAGTAAATTTTTAGCATTTCATGTTTAATGTTTATATAAAGATGAATTTATTTTAAGGTATATCCATGGTATATATTGCTGGATTCCCAAACTATAAAACCATGTCAATCATTTTGTTAAAAATTAGACTTATTAGCTAAACTGGACCGTTTTGTCCAAAATGGCTGCTATGGGGCAAAGTGAGCCAAAGGCCATGGGGTAAGTTGAACAAGTGGTTCAGTTCAATTTAACCACTGATTCAACTTACCCTGCCAAAAGTCAATAACTGTCAGCCATATTTTTTCACATTACAGAAGAGCTACTATGCTAAGAATGTATAAAATTCACCACAAAACAAGAAATAAAATGTCCACACGGGATTTTTAAAATCCAGAATTAAATTTTTTGTAACCACTAAAATTAAATCAGATAATGGTTCATTTTTTTTGTTTTTGTTTTACATTTGTTTTTGACATATTAAAAAAAAATGGGAAATGGCTCATTTTTCGTTTACCAATTTTGAAATGGTAATCAGGAAGCAAGTCATTTTCTGATTTTTGTTTTCTGATTCCTAAACGAAAATCCATTGGCCACAAAGTACACGGACCATTTACACCCTCACCTTAAAATTATTGTTTATCAGTGGTAAATAAAAGAAAATCAAACCATACCCAGCTGGGTTTGTGTTGTTTCAGGTAACCTAAATTTAAATGGCTTTGTCTGGATTTTTTTTTTTTTTTTTTTTTTTTTTTTTTTTTTTTTTTGTCTGTTTTAATACTGGACAAAATAGACGGGTCATTTTACCCTGTGAACTGGTTCAACTTATCCCGTGCCTGGGGCAAACTGAGCCACTGGAAAATAAAGGAAAAGGAAAATATTCAGAGCTCCGGGATGAAAAGTGGCTGTGTGAATTGACCTTTCTGTGCAACATAGCATCTTAATGCATTACACCTGCCGCTTCAGGGAGGGGACCGTGCTTGATGCAGTGAAAGCTTTTCAAGTGAAGTTGTAGCTATGGGAGGCGCAGATGCAACATGGGAACTTACGCCACTTTTCATGTTGCCCAAAAAAAAAAAAAATCACAGCCCAGGGGCCTGTTCCAGGAAGCATGTTCAACAAACTGAGTTTAAAAACATACCCTGAGTTGACCAACTCTGAGACCATCTCTGATCAGCTGATCAGAGTTAGTTCAATCAACTCTGAGTATGGTCACCCTGAGTTAGCACGTGTGTGAATAAGGAAAGAAAGCCATCATCAATGGAGCTCTGATACCAGGATTCACCATGGCAACGGGTAAATAAAGGGCGGAGCCTCCATTTTAATCCGAGGTATGGAGGATCACACGTGTCAGTGTGGAGCATGACGAGTCACTTTAATCAGCCTAGCCTACTCTGACATCATCATAGACAGAATAAAAGTTTGTTATAAAATATATCATTTATTTTATAATCTCGGCTGTCATCAGTTACACAACTTGAATCTCCATCAGATGAAGCTGAATCCTAATTTTACATTTGATTTATAAAATCTAATTATTCAGCCTGACGGACAAACTGCAGGAGACAGAAAGTGAAGATAAAAATATCGAGAAACCGCTCAGACTGAGTTTACTAACTGACCTGTGTGTTAGAGACTGATACAGCAGCAGCAATCCTGATCCATTTGGATCGTCCTGCGGGTGGACTCGTACACGGTTTGCGGATCCGTTATATAGCCTATGATCACCGATTTAGGTGATTTTCAGTGGGAAATATGTGGAAATTCACTCTGAATTTCAGACACCGTAACTTTCAAAATGCCACCATTTAAGTCACTTTAAATCATTTAGTTCATTTTTCAAGTCCTCAAATAATTTCAGCCTCATCTTCACTCATTCACATCATCTCTAGGATCCAGACATTTTCCATCCAAAGTGTGTTCTGTGCCTAAAGCTTCATCCAGATCAGTGTAACAGTGATGCTACAGTAACTACAGTAAATGTTTCAGAGGAACTGACAGTCTGACAGCTGCGGCCGCGCTCATTATAAATCCGTGACATCATCGCTGTCTCTGTCCTTACAGAGTGAACGACTGTAAAAGCTTCATGTTACGTACAAAAATAACGAACTAACTTCTAACTGGGATTTCAGTGCTTGTAGAAACATAAATGTCTGCAGATGAGTTCCCTCCTCTGATCACTTTGCAGCGTCTTTATGAATGAGGAAATGAATCGGAGTGCCAGACAGGTGGTTCAGGTGCAGCAGGAGTCAGGGAGACACTCGAGTTTGTTGGATAAAACCTGCCAGCGAGCAGGTTAGGTTCAGAGTCTGTTACCCCGGTAACTGACTCAAAGTTGCAGTTAGCTCTCTTTCTGTAACTGAAAACCCGAGATTCCCTCATTTTAGGGTTAACTCAGTTATTAGCAAAACCTGCTTTCTGGAATAGGACCCTGGTTCAAAACACCTACATCACGTGACCGTGGCTAAGCGAAGCGTTTGCGCGTTTCACTCCTGCTGTTTACAGGCAGCCGAGGCACCAGGATTAATTTGTTTTTTTTCTTTTTTTTTTTTTTTTTTGTAATGATCCTGGGGCTGGGCCTTGTAATTGCTGAATGTTTTTGATACCAATACTTTATTAAAAGCGGACACACGCACGTATACCTCATTATTGCTACTGTGGACGGTGATGAACGAATTAGGCGAGCCATTCACAAACAGGAGAATGATTTATTTTTTTTTTTTTCTTTCGGTGCAAACACTAATCAACTCAGCACAGACGGTGACAGCTGACTGTGGAGCTGAAACCCTCCGTGTCCTCCTCAGTCATGCTGGTCAACACGATCGCCGCAGAAGCGCTAAACCGAATCATTAAACTGAGCTCGCACTGCAGTTATTTATCGGTGACGTGGTTGTTTAAGTTTTTCATTAGCAAATTGTATGAATTTGTGTAACTTTGAAGCGTATCAGTAGAATTCAGCTTCAGGGGGCAGTGACTTGACTGGACGGGCCTGAACGGCGAAACCCGTCCATAAGCTGACGCTGCAACCTGTGACCTACAAACTGCACAGCGGGAAGATTACTACTGAAAACAATTTTTTTTTTTAATCAAGAAAAACCGCATCTAGGTGATCTGTTTCTTAATTCTCGTGACAAATTTATTTTTTGGTTTGTGTAAATGTCCCATAAACAGCAAGAGAAAGGGAGCAGGTTCAAAGCCTCATACAGTCAGACAACCCGGTCATGACACAGACTGTGTGTGGTTATCACAATAAACATATATATATTTTTTTTTTAATTAATTCACTAACACGCAAACCAATTTAGAAAATAAAAAATACTGAGAAAAATGTTATGTTTATTGTGATAACCACACACAGTCTGTGTCTGTGACATGACCGCGATGTCTGACTGTCTGAGGCTTTGAACCTGCTCCTTAACACACAAAACAATTTAGATAAAAATGTTATGTTTATCACAATAAACATAACATTTTTTCTCAGTATTTTTTTTCTAAATTGGTTTGCGTGCTAGTGAATTAATTAAAAAAAAAAATGTAACAGGCTCACAAATGTTAACTGAGCAAAAATAGTCACAGCTCACTGTCTTTAACAGCCTCCTCATTCCTCCAGACCATGTGTTGATCATAATTATTGATAGTCCGGTATAATCAGTTGCTTAGTTTGGACTTAGGCGTGCCTGTGTCATTGTTTCATTGAACAGCATTATCAAGATGTGGCGATAACAAAATTGGCCAGCAGGTGTCACTGTGCAGATGGGTTTCAGATTGTTTCGATACAATTCTGGCACAAATGCTTTGAACTTTTCAGTGTTTCACAAAGCCTAGCTTTGGCCATCACCACAGCCTACCAGATTATTGTAGCTGGAATTCTTCTAATCCATCGATGCGTTCTGTAATGTAAAGCAGTGTTAATTTTGTTGGCGAAATATTTTCATCATAGTTTTCATCGACACTTTTTTTTTTTTTTTTTTTCATGACGATAACGAAACGATAACTAAATAAAAACTACCTAAAAGGATAAAAACGATGACTTAATTGACACTTTCATCAACTTATGAAAACAAGACGAAAATGCTTGGCGGGGACGACATCCAATCAGAACTTATTTAATTTTGTGATGGGGCGGGACAAGTTAGGAAAAGATCCAATCAAACGCACAGTTGCGCAATTTTGCTCTGAACCCGGGAAGACCAAATTAGCCTGTGATTTGATATGTCAGCAGGGAGAAAGAGAAGAGCTGACGTATGGACACATTTATCCTTTGACATTGGGACAAACAAAATGATGTGTAACCCATGTGGAGCGCCTATCTCGGGTAAAAACACACAAATCTCAAACGACATCTGAAAACCAGTCACCCAGATTTTTACATGCAAAGCATTGGTCCCAGTAAGCATTTTAATGTCATGCAGGGTAAAGTGTGTGTGTTTTTTTTTTTTTTTTTTTTTTTTTTTTTTTTTAACCACACCGCAGTGGATTAGCCTTTCCTAATCTGAGTCCTGAACACTGCCCTGTACCTTTCGAAGCGTGTCCTGCTGTAAAACGCTGGTATTATCTCAGTAAGGAATGATCAGGTGTGTGGGAAGCAGGTGAAATGCTAATGTTAACATTATTAATAATACTCTATAACTTAATGTTATAATGTTTAATTTTGTGTAATGTGTATAATGACTAATTCAAGGGAACTGAAGAAAAAGCATTTACATTTTACACCCTTTAGATTTTAGTCGACTAAATCGACTGTAGTTTTAGTCGACTATATTCTTATAATTCCTCGACTAAAACTAGACTAAAACTATTCAGATGACTACAACTAAATTACATTTTCGTTACAAGACTATGACTAAAACTAAATCAAAATTTGCTGTCAAGATTAACACTAACGAGAAACAACCATCACTTGTAATCTAGAAAAACAGGTGGAGCAGCGACAAGGTGAGCACAGCCCTTACCTGCAACAGCAAGAGGAGAGGCACAGAAGAGAACCCAGAAGTGTGTGTGCATGAAGCGCGATCATAATGCTGAAATGGGTGCTGTCTTTTATACTATACTGGCCCGATCAGTGTGGCCAAGGGATGAATGTCCTTTCTGCTACACATGGCACCTGCAAAGACTCAACACAATAGTCTAATTCAAGTCTTGGGTGTGGATTTTTTTGGACAGCAGGGGCAGCCAGTTTGTCTTGTCTCTCTTCTTCTTTTTTTTTTTTTTTTTTTTTGGACACTTGTTGAATGAGTGACTGACTGGTATTGGGGCTCAGCATGCAGATGAGCCCCCAGACTTATGTCATCTCATTCTCAGGCACCTAGGTCGGACCTTGTCCTCGTGGGATGTGAAGAAACCTGCTACCAGCTTATTCCTTCCAGGTTTCAGCGTGTTCGTTTATCGGACAGGAATTACACAACACAATGGAATAAGGAGTCAATTATTAAATTTAATTAGCCATTTTCACAGTGTTTACAGATTAATCTGGATCAGAAGTGCATACCATGCCCATTGTGGTACTGGACATGAAATGAAGTACTGACACTCTTTTCTTCAACTCAGGTTTTCATATAGTCAAAGCTTATCAGTCTTGTTTACATCATATGCAAAATAAGAAATGTGCAAGACAAAGGATTCCAGCAGCTGCGTCTTCACATGACCTCGGAGTTTCTCTTTATTGTTTGTTTGGTCTCCATCAGTGGCTGACATTCCACCCCACAGTGTCCTGGTGTCTGTTATTGATAATCTGTCAGTGATAGACAATCCCAGGACGAACACACTGTTCTTGGCTGACACCAAACATTATGTGCTTCTGTGTCATTAAACAAGTATGTTTATTTTCCAGTCTAAGACAGATTTGTCAGGCAAACAAATGTAAAGATGGTAAGATCAAACATACACCATGAGTATATTTGAAACGTCATAAAACTCATTTCCTTCAGATGACCGGCCTCTGGTTCTTTTCATGTTTCATGACAGAGACACAGACATTCACACTATGCCACTCACTCACTCTCTCACTTCCTCACTCACTCACACAGAATCCAACAAGATTGTTGGTTTGTGTAGCATTTATCTATTCTCTTATTTTCTGACATTTTTTCTTTTATCTCTCTCTCGGCACCAAAATGAATAAACAAATAAAAGAAAAAGAAAAATTCTAACAAGAGGAGAGTTTATGGAGCTCATCATGAAAAAGCAAACATGTTTGGACAACAGTACATTCAGATCATGATTAAGATAGCAAAGCTGCCAGATGAGAAACAAAATGAAAACAACCAAAGAGGGAGTGCCCGTGGGAGTGAGAACCTGTATAACCTGTTTGTCCTAACGTTCCTAATGTTCCAGTTTGTCTTTCGTCAGTTTGTCAGGCAGGCTCATTTTTGACCCCAGAAGAAAAGAGGAGGATGGAAACTGGGGCATATTACTAGGGTTAAATAATGGCACTGCAATCTATTAGGTGGTGTTGTTCATCCCAATTTACATTTACTTCATTTTAAGATCTGGTAAGAATAATGATGATTTCATTCTTATGTCATCATACAATCTTGTATATTACTGTGCTCTTAAATGGAAGTTCCCACAAATACATTTGCAATCCCGACAAATCTAGACAGCAGTTTTTAATCTTAACCCCTTCAGTCACAATACAGGAATTTTAGTGGGGTAAAAAAAAATCTTCTGACAACATAATATTTGTAGGTAGGAGATGTCAAAAAATAAATATTAAAGTACAATATATAACTATAAAAAATGATGTACATAATTATGTACAGGGTGGCTGGAGGGGTGAAGTGAGAGAAGTTGATTTACCTTAGCAGCTGATATCGTCTTCCTTCTGTTTAATAACAATCGGTGATCAATCTTTCATAAGAGTCCTGTGTTAAAGTGATTTCAGGGTTAAGGAGATTCACTTCTTCCTGGGATATGTCAGCACTGTAAATTCTGCTACGAGTCTATTTCCTCCTGCGCATTTATGTTCCAATTAAATTCTAAGCAGCTAGGAAATCACTGCCTCTTAACCAATAAACTCTTTAGAAAATAACGCAACCATCCCTGAAAGATTCCTCTGACAGCTGTGTGCTGAATGTAGGAGGGTCTAGTCAGGTGTCTCTAAATTCTTTGTGTTTCCTTTTAAGTGACAGAAGTAAGTATAAACTTGGATCAAAAAGTAAGAACATTTGTGTTTCGTCAAATGTTTCTTTGTTGTAACAGTGTTTCTTGGAAATAAATCTTCTACCATTGGAAAGCCGGTTCATTTCCCCTTAAATGGTGGCACATTTGTAAGGGTTTGAGCAAAGGTGTAGGAATGAATTTATAAAAAAACAAAAAGCAGGCCTTGTTAATTTCACTGTTTGTTCCTTCCTTGAGTCCTTTTCTCTTCCCTCTGCGGTGGAGGGAGTTCCCTTTCAGCAACCTATAATCAAGAACCAGTACTTCACAGGTTGGAGCCTCCAGTCCCCGCCAGATAGTCAGCTGCTATTCATTGGTAACTTGGCTCTCGAAGTCTTGTTTCTTCGCAGCACTGACGTTTATTTACTAGTGATGGACAAAGCGAGACTTTTAAGAAACACCGAAACACTCAAAGCATTTGTGACCAAAACTGGAAACAACCTGAAACCCATTTCCACAGTGACATCTGGTGGCCAATTTAGTTATCGATGCATCTTGATGACACAGACAAGCCCTGCAATTCCATACAAAGCTACTTATTATAACAGACTATCAATAATAATGATCAACACATGTTTTGGAGAAATCCCCGTACAGACAAGGAAAGCAAAACACTGAGACTGTTAAAAATAGCAAGCTGTGTCTGTAAAGAATGCCGTTGTCTCAGCAGTGCTATTGTTTCTCTGTTAACATTAGTGAGGCTGTTTCAGTTGCTTAGTGATTCAATGTAACGCACAATAAACCAATGTATAAAATAAAATATACTGAGAAAAGACTGCTGTGTTTACTGTGATAACCACACAACCATTTGGGCCTTGGGGGGGGGGGGGGGTACTATATATATATATATATATATATATATATATATATATATATATATATATATATATATATAGTTTGTGTATATATATATAGTAAATTTTGTTTATTTTTTATGCTTTTTCTGTTGCACTGCTGTAAGGATAAGATTGCAAAAAATAATGTTTGCTCTTATGCTGATGGCCCAAGGATTTATGTAATGCAACCTGTTGGCCTTAGAGATAATTGTAAAGCTAGCAATTTAGGGGTACTTGCTCAAAACTAATTTACCTGGTCTTAGAATCGACTGCTGTGTTAGTGGCAGAGAAATGAAGACAAAATGGATAGTAAATCATAGTCTTTTATATATTTTAGGAGATGGAGGTATGCTATGATCTTTAAATAAAAAAATATGGCATTTAATAATGCATTCTGCAAAAATGCATGGTTGCACAAATTTGTCTTTGTTATTTTTGTGTATCTTAACTGGGCATTTTCATACGTTATCTGTTTTGTGATCTAAACAAAAAACAAAATGAACAAAAAACTTCCTCACTTTTGAGATATTAATGAATTGCTCCTGCTGCTGTTAATTGTAGCAGGAATGTGCACATAGTTAAAGCTCAAACCAACTTTGGGGAGGTAGAATGAGTTTTGTTGTGTTAATGCAAAAATAAAAATGAAGGAGGTATAGTTGATGCAGTTGTAATCTTGTGTGAGCTTATACATTATTCCATTAATTTGAAAACATGTATTCATGCTAGTTTATTTATTTATTTATTGTCATTGCTATTTTTACTGGAATGGTGAGCAAATAATCAATAAAGTTGATATGGTCATATGTTGTCATATTAAAGAAAACAATGCATTTATGGAATGGGCTAAATATAGGCCAATTAAAATAGCATCCATATACGTGATCCTTTTGCCATGACAAAGCCATGTTTATTTATTTATTTTTATTAATTATTGTACTTGTCTTTTGTACTATATTAATATTTTTATTCACTTAGAGCAACAGCTTAAAAGACAGAGAGTCCTGTAGATCAGAGGTCCCCAACCCCCGGGCCGTGGACCGGTACCGGGCCGTGGGACATTTGGTACCGGGCCGCACATAAAGAATAAATAACTTAAATTATTTCCGTTTTACTTATTATCTGCGCCTAAACTATATTTTATTTTGAAAAATGGGCGGATTCGCTCCGTTACTTCCCTCCATGACTTCCTCTTGACGTGTCAAGACGTTTCTGCTCACATGATACGTCACCGCTAAAATTAAACCCAGAAGCTTCAGGCCTGTCTAACGAAATCGGTTGGTTGACCTACATAACGCTTCTTTAAATTTTTGAGTGCTCAACAAGAGTAGAAAAGCGCTATGTAAGAACTAGTCCATTTACCATTTTTATTTATCAACACCGGGGATAGCAGTGAGGTAGACCCAGCCATCAAACTGACTCTCCAGCGCTTGACACCGCGGCTCTGCAGCCACGCTCCATGTGAAATCGGCCGAACCCAGTCAAACCAGAAGCCAGCAAAAATGAGTATCAGAGAAACAAGCTCAGGGGGCTTACACTGATTCAGTGTTATGGTGAGTTGTATTTTTCATGCGCTTTATACAGTAAAAATCACCTAAGTCGAAGTCGCACAAATCGGGTTTTCGCTCTAGTTGGATGGCATCTGCAGGTCCTGATTTTTCCTAACATTAATTCCAATAAAATCATCACATAAATCCGTCGGATATTCACCTACCTCGGATGAAAAATCTGGTCCCATTGTAATAAATTTCCAGTTAAATGTGATCGCATAAACTGGATGAGTTTAGCGCTAAAACCCTCCTCAGCTCCTGTCCGCCCACTTCCATGCATCGGCTCGTTCATGCACAACTACACACACACTAACAACGCCTGGAAATTGTTTTAGTGTTTATATCAGTTCATTTCACCGGGGACAATCGTGGCAAGTGTAAGCTACAAACTTGCACTTACGAGTAAAATTTCAGATTATAAAATTTGCAGAAGCAAATTCATAGATGAAGCAGAAGCCATTGCAGCGAAATTCGATAATAGACCCCAAACTGGGCCATTTGAATCCGACTGAGGTGATTTCTACTGTATTTGTTTTTGCGGTGTATCTTATTTTGAAGGCATGTTTTACCATGGCTCTAACAGCTGACCAGGGAGCGCTGTGGGCAGAGAGCCTGTTAATCATGTTGAGGCAGGATGTTACGAGAACGCTGCTGATAGAGTTGCATACGAATACAAAGTGGATTCACGTTTTTTATTATTATACGTAGAAAATATCACACTTGGTTATGGTCATATCATTTATTTTGACGTATTTATTTGCCACACCTTAAAAGCCGGTCCGTGGAAATATTTTCTAACACTAAACCGGTCCGCGGCTCAAAAAAGGTTGGGGACCACTGCTGTAGATGCCTGGATCAGAAGAAGTACATACAACAGCCACCATATCTGCATGGACTAGAACACACTTTATTTATGAACAGAAATTGAGGGCTGCAGTGCCAGATCTCTTAAATTTTTTGTTGGCTGCAGAAACTGTAACCACACATCACTGCCAGCAGTGCAAAATGGTTAATTCTGTTATCCAGTGCCTTGATTGTCATCCTTCTGGAAATCAGTTTTTTTGTTGAGCATGTGATGCAAACATCTACACAAAAATGTATTTCATGGCAGACAGACCATGATTGTTTTTTTCTTCTGGCATATTCCACCTCATCATTAGCAGTGGTACTTTTCTCTCCTTCTGATAGTTTACTGTTGTATGCATAATGCTAAGCACAGGGAGCCAGAGGGTGAACATCAGTAATGCTGTTTAATGAAGGCTGCAACATGGCAAAAAGCCATACACTAACAAGGCTGCAGTTTTTTTAGGTTGTCTTTTCGAATACACCTAAGCCACCATAGGGTGGCACAGTTTACCCTTTAACATTTACCCCAGGGGTATTCAACAACAGGCCTCGAGGGCCGGTGTCCTGCAGGTTTTAGATGTGTCCCTGATCCAACACACCTGAATCAAATGGCTGAATTACCTCCTCAGTATGCAGTCAAGTTCTCCAGAGTCCTGCTAATGACTTCTATATTTGACTCAGGTGTGTTGAAGCCTGCAGGACACCGGCCCTCGAGGCCTGGAATTGAATGCCCCTGGTTTACCCTGTTGTGCTGCCATGTGTGGGCGTGGTTGCGTCTGGTTTGTGGGTGGCACTTTGGGTGTGGTGGTGTTAGTAATTTGAGTGTGTGCAGGTGTATGGTGAGGACATGGATCTTGTGTGGGGTGAGCAACTTTTCTGTTGACCGTTTAATCATCTCTGTTGGAAGTGCCATTGCATGGTGATATGAAATGCAATCAACAAAGTGTTTGCTTTCATAAACCTGTGAAAGTGAGCAATAAATTCTGCAGTGAATAATGAAATGATGCGTTTTCAGTATACGCCCACGTCTTAGCCTGCATCGGCATTTGGTAACATGTTTGAGTAATATACGCCGCAATATTTTGTCAACAGAAAAATGTGTTTATGTGTTGAATGCTGAAGATGGGTTTTAAACATATTGTTGGTATACTTTGGATGACAGAGATCACATTGTAAACGATAGCTGTGAGCAGGGGCGGGCTGGGGTTGAAATTCAGCCCGGGAGCTTGGTTTGGAGAGGCCTTTTATCTGATCGTACAACGGAGCAGCAAAAGGGGGAAAAAGATCGTCAACCCCCCCCACCCCCCACCCCCCTTAGCTGGTGTCTCGCCCTTCACCTCTCCTAACATTGTGCTGGCTGGGCTGCAGTGTTGATTTTGACAACAAATTTTGATTTAGTTTTAGTCATAGTCTTTTGACAAAAATCTAATTTAGTTTTAGTCATAATTTAGTCATCTGAATAGTTTTCATCAAGTTTTAGTCGACGAAATTATCTTAAGAATACAGTCGACTAAATCTACAGTTGATTTCTTCAGGAAGCACAGGACTGACCCAGCTCCCCTCTACATCAATGGCGAGCGTGTGGAGAGGGTCAACACCTTCAGGTTTCTTGGTGTCCTCATCTCTGCTGATCTGTCTTGGTCAAATAACATCACAGCTGTTATCAAGAAGGCTCAGCAGCAACTTCACTTCCTGAGGGTCCTCAGGAAGAACAACTTGGACTCAAACCTGCTGCTGACCTTCTACCGCTCATCTATTGAGAGCCTGCTGACGTACTGTATCACAGTATGGTACGGCAGCTGCACTGAGGCAGACAGGGTCAGGCTTCAGAGGACAGTCAAGACAGCACAAAGAATCGTTGGCTGCCCTCTCCCCTCCCTGATGGACATCTACACCTCCCGCTGCATCAGCAGAGCCAGGAACATCATCAAGGACAGCTCACACCCTGGCTTTGACCTGTTTGACCTGCTGCCCTCTGGCAGGCGCTACAGGTGCATCAAAGCCAGAACAAACAGACTCAAGAACAGTTTCTTCGCCAGAGCAATCACCACCCTGAACTCACACATTCACCCACCGTAACTGTGCAACCCCCACATCTCTGTGCAATATTATATTATTCATACTGAACAATATCTAACATTCCTATATTGTGTAATATCCAGTATTCATTCACCAAGTGCAATATTCATCATCTTCATTATTATATGTATACACTTATTTACTTTTCTTACAATGTACAGATGCACCAATGTATGTATATATTTTTATACATTCTATTTTTTGTATATTTTATACATTGTTTATTTTCTGTATATTTCTTGATTATACTAGATTATATTTTTATTTTTATTTTAGAGAGTTTGATTTTCTGTTGCATGGCACTGAACAGGAGTGGCCCTCCAATCTCATTGTACATCCTGTATAATGACAATAAAGGCATTCTATTCTATTCTATTCTTCTATTTAGTCGACTAAAATATAATATGTAAATGCTTTTTCTTCAGTTCCCTTGAATTAGTCATTATACATACTTACACAAAAGTAAACATTTATTAAAAGTTATGGAATATTATTAATAATATTAACATTAGTGTTTCATCTGCTTCCCACACACCTGATCATTAACACCAACTTACTGAGATAATACGAGCGTTTTACAGCAGGACACGCTCTGAAAGGTACAGGGCAGTGTTCAGGACTAAGATTAGGAAAGGCTAATCCACCGCGGTGTGGAGATTTTCTCTAAACACAAACGCTAAACTGGGAAAAACACTTTACCCTGCATGACATTAAAATGCTTACCTATGCATGGAGATCTGGGTGACTGGTTTGCAGATGTCGTTTAAGATTTGTCGTGTTTTTACCCGAGATAGTCACCCCACATGGTTTACACATGGTTTTGTTTGTCACAACATCAAAGGACAAATGTGTCCATACATCGGCTCTTCTCTTTCTCCCTGCTGACATTGTTTACATAACTTAGTTATATCGGAAGTAAAGACAAATCACAGGCTAGTTTGGTCTTCCCGGGTTTAGAGCAAATTTGTGCAACTGTGCGTTTGATTGGATGTTTTCCTAACTTGTTCCCCCGTCACAAAATTAAATCAGTTCTGATTGGATTTCATCCCTTTCAAGCATTTTCGTCTCATTTTCATTCATTGACGAAAATGTCAGTTAATTTCGTTATCGTTTTTATCCTTTTAGGTAGTTTTTATTTAGTTATCTCGTTTTCGTCATGAAAAAAGGGCCGTTGACGAAAACTATGACGAAAATATTTCATCAACAAAATTAACACTGCTGGGCTGTTGTGTTTGTAGCCCCTCCTGATGAAAAAAGAGCCAGTTCTTAGAGTCGAAACATTCGCGACTGACCATCTGCACCTGTGGCCGCGCGAGCGCTGCTGTGCTTAATTGGGTTAAAGAAAAAAAAATAAAATTCTGATCACCGGCCGATCCGGCCTGGAAACGACGGGCCGTTCGGGAAACCTCCCGAACCTCCCTATGGTCACCCCGCCCCTGGCTGTGAGTACGTAAAGGCCCATTCATTCACAAAGTGACTATGTGACTGTCACAGGTGCCTTTATTGGATTCTACTGCTTGTTTATAAGCTTTTGGATTTTTTTTGTTGTCATTTATAAATGTATTCCCCTGCTAGGTCTAGCAGTACATTCATGACTGTACTGTTTTTGTTTGTTTGGTACATTTGAAAGTGTTTTTTTTTTCTTTTTTTCAATTTATTTTTTCTTGTGTCAAGTGGCTGAAGCCTTGTGTTTAGGAGTACCACCGTAGCTCTGTTCTAGACAGCTTGTCTGGTTTGAGTCTATTGGTATGGAGGTACATAAATAGCCTACCCACCACTAGTATGCATAGAAGACAAGGTTTGAGCTTAGCTTAGTCCAGTGGATAGTTTTAAAGGGGAGTAAAAGACAATATATTGTGTTAAAATGAAGCACTGTGATTTGGATAAAATAGCAGATATTTGTGATAACTGGATTATTCTGTGGATGAAATGCAGTTAAATGATACCGGGTTGAATGCTGTAAATGAAACGAGTCAAAAGAGGCAAACAAGTTTACACGAGGCCTTTGAACATAAATTAGACACCAAGAACAACGTCAGGTAAAGGGGAGAAAGATCAAAGCTCTGATTAAACAAATTAAAGACCTAAAGCAAAGCACTGATAATGAAAAGGTCCAAACGTGGTGAAAATATATCAAGCTAGTTTAAAGAAGCAAAGGAACTAAACAGCAGTGTTATTTCTATACTTCCACCTGATGAACAAGAAAAAACAAATTGCTTGATTTGATAGTGTGAAGAAACATAAAACTGCTGTTTTGGAAGCCACAAAAGAATGGCTGCTGGAGGTGCCACATGTCCAAGCATCACTTATACAGGGAACTATTGACCATATTTATCTGTTTCTAAGGATAATGAAAACACTTCAACAATAGTAATGAATGTATTAGAAGATGACATAAGAGCAGGTGATATTGTGTTTAATGTGTTTAGAAGATCAAAAAAGAGCAGTTCACTGGTGAGCAAATCATTGTCTACCACATCATCAGCTAGATTGAGAGCTGAGGCTGAAACAGCTGCTCTCATGGCTCGTCAGAAGCTGTTGAAGGAGAAACACGCTCTAGAGGAACAGCATGAGCAGTTGAGGAGAAAAATGGAGCAGCAGCAAAGGTTGCGGAGGAAAAAAACCCCACAGGATGAACAATCTGGCTTATCGAAGGAGGAGGAGCGCTTTATTAAGTCCGTCTCAGAGTCTGCTAAGCTCGTCGATGGTCATTGCAATATTGGTTTGCCATTAAGACAAAGTTGCATCAAAATGCCAAACAACAAGGCAGTTGTGGAACAGTGTGTCGAGTATAAAAAGGTGCGCATTGACGCTGCGGCTAGAAGCTCTCTTTTCTGGTGCCTTTTACTGTTGTTTTGTGTGTGCACAACCTGTTTGGATGGCATGAAACTTGCATATACCAGTGCAGAGTTAAGGTGTGTTGGATTTGCAAGTCGAACCGACATTACAGAGGACTTTCAACAATCACACAACATTCCGACAGAAATAGCGAGACCACCGGGTTCTCACTGGATTGTTGTCGGGTCCAGAAGACGGCGCAGAAGGCGAAGAGAATGGAGACAGAAGCGGGGCTGTAGAGGGGGTCTGCTAGCTAGGCTAAGGAAGCAGCCCCTCAGACCGGTGCTACCCAGCATCTTCATGACCAACATCAGATCTATTGTTCACAAAACAGACGAATTGGAATTGTTGATGGCGGAGAATTACCATATTCGGGACTGCTGTGTGACTATCATAACGGAAACGTGGCTTCACTCGCTCATCCCGGACGCAGCGGTACAGCTGATGCACCGCAGTATGCATCGCTTCGACAGGACCGACAGCTCCGGTAAGACCAGAGGGGGAGGACTCTGCATTTACGTGCATCAAGGCTGGTGCACAAATAGCAGAGTTGTAAACACACACTGCTCTCCTAACTTAGAGACAATGACTGTCATGTGCAGGCCTTTTTATATGCCGAGAGAGCTGACAGCAGTGATTGTCACTGCTGTCTACATACCTCCTAACGCCAATGTTACCACAGCGCTCTCGCAGCTTCATGATGTGATCTGTGAACAGCAGAGAGCACATCCTGAAGGTGCTTTTATTGTAGCTGGGGATTTTAATCAGGCCTGTCTAAAGACTGTTTTACCCAAGTTTGTGCAATATGTGCAAGGCCCCACCAGGGGGGAAAACAGATCGGGTTTATTCAAACCTAAAGGGGGCATATCGGATAACACCACTTCCTCACCTGGGGATGTCTGACCACATCTCACTGTTCAGTGTTCCAGCTTACAAACCACTCAGTAAGAGGATCAAACCAGCCATGAAGACAGTGAAGATATGGCCTGAGGGAGCGCTCAGTCAGCTGCAGGACTGCTTTAGCAACACGGTATGGTCCGTTTTTGATCACCTGGATTTAAATGAACACACTTAGACTGTATTGTCGTACATTAAGACCTGCACTGATAATGTGACAGTGGACAAACAGATCAGGGTGTATAAAAATGAAAAGCCATGGATGACAGCAGAGGTGCGGATACTGCTACGAGCCCAAAACTCTGCCTTTAAGGCGGGCAACCAGGACTGGTATAGCGTTGCCAGGGCAAACCTCAGGAGGGGAATCAAAGCAGCCAAGAGGGACTTTAAGAGGAAGGTGGAGGAGCATCTGTTTGATAAAAATCTGAGACGGGTGTGGCAGGGACTACAGCACCTAACAAATTACAGAGGGAGCTCAGTAGAGATGGTAAACGGCAATGCCCCACTGGTGGAAGCATTAAATCACTTTTTCACCCGCTTTGAGATGGGGAGGTCTCAGCCTGCTCCTCCAGCTTCCCAGCCCTCCAACATTCGTGTGCCCAAGTTGCTGGAACATCATGTGAGGAGGGTGTTGAAAGCTGTAAATCCACATAAAGCGGCAGGACCAGACGGGGTACTGGGCAAGGTATTGAAGGCTTGTGCTGACCAGCTGTCTGGAGTCCTCACTAGGATTTTTTAACATCTCCCTGAAGCAGGGTACTGTTCCATCCTGCTTGAAAGCAGCCACCATTATTCCCGTGCCCAAGAAAGCCCCCATAAGCAGCCTCAATGACTACAGACTGGTGGCACTGACCTCTGTGGTCGTGAAATGCTTTGAGAGGCTTATCCTTCACCACCTCAAATCCTGCCTCCCCCAGAGCTTTGACCGGTATCAGTTTGCTTATAGGGCAAACAGGTCAACAGCTGATGCCATCACCACTGTCATACATGCTGCTGCCAATCACACAGAGAAAAAAGGGAATTACGTCAGGATGCATTTTGTTGATTTTAGCTTGGCATTTAACACCATTCTGCCGAGCATTCTGGTCAAGAAGCTTACCGAATTGGGGTTCCCTCCCCTCATCTGTGACTGGATCTACAGCTTTCTGACAGATCGCCCACAGACAGTGAGAGTGGGTACCTCCAGATCCTCCACCCGAACGCTCAGCACCGGCTCACCCCAGGGCTGTGTGTTAAGCCCCTTCCTCTACGCTCTATACACACATGACTGTGTCCCCCATCACCAGTCAAATATCATAGTTAAATTTGCAGATGATATAACAGTGGTGGGTCTCATCTCTAATGGCAAAGAGACAGAGTACAGGGAAGAGGTTCAGAGGCTAGTAGCCTGGTGTTCAGCAAACAATCTTGTGCTGAACACCAGCAAAACCAAGGAAATGGTGATGGACTGAAGGAAGAAGACTGTGGGTCATGCCCCACTGCAGATAGATGGTGTCTGCGTGGAGAGAGTCCCCTATTTCAAGTTTCTTGGGGTGCATGTGGCTGACAACCTAACTTGGTCTACCAACACATCAGCAGTGGTTGCCAAGGCTCAGCAGAGGCTACACTTCTTAAGACTATTAAAAAAATGCCACCTGGAGGTAAACCTGCTGCGGACTTTCTATCGCTCCACAATAGAAAGTGTGCTGGGATACTGCATCACAGTGTGGTATGCTGGCTGTACTGCAAAGGACAGAAAGGCCCTGCAGAGTGTTGTTAAAACGGCTGAGAAAATAATTGTCTGTCCCCTGCCCTCTTTAGATGACTTGGCAAACTCCCGAGGGTTAAACAGGGCTAGGAAAATCCTGGGCAATCCATCCCACCCCAGTCAAGCTCTCTTCAACCTCCTGCCCTCTGGCAGAAGATACAGGGCTCTGAAGAGCCGGACAAATCGGTTCAGAGACACTTTCTTTCCCTGGGCTATTAGACTTCTAAATAATGCTCTAAATATTAGAAGGTGTAAATAAGTGCAAGTGTGGAGCGGGGGGGAAACGGATTTGTGTAATTTAAAGGGTGGGTTGTGGGGCAGGATATTCATATGTATGTACCTAGTTATTTGATCTGTTATTTATTTAGTTTTATTTATTTTTTTAAGACACTAGATAGATTGCTTATATAATTTCGTTGTCACATCGCTGCACAATGACAATAAAGGATATTCTATTCTATTCTATTCTGCTCTATTCTATTCTATTCTATTCTATTCTATTTGAATAAAGATTCATCATATTGCTTGGACTATGCTGCATTCATGCCTGAGATGCTGGCTGATGGCTATGCTTAGAAAGTTCCAATTGAGCTGTTGTCCCATTGTGATGGAAGGGTGTGGTATATACCCCACCATGGTGTGTATCATCCCAAAAAAGAAAAACTGTGGGTAGTTTTTGACAGTGGGGCCACATTTCAGGGGATATCTTTGAATTCACAGCTGCACCTTGTGTGCTGAAGGTGGGTTTAAGCTCACAAAATGGATAAGTAACACGCTCAGTTCTCGCTGCTATCTAGTGATGAGAGTGTAAAAGCTTCGATACGTGCTTCAAACCCTGGGCTTACAACTCCAGAGAACCACTGCTTCGAAGCTTGCTTCAGGATGAAAAAAAAAATCACGTGACATATGACGTCCAAAGCAGCAACTGCTTTGTTCTCAGACTGAATCACCTGAACCAGTCAGGTGAGCGAGTTTTAGCGTTATGACCAACAGTTATTGCTGAGTTATGAATTAAAGACAACCTTTGCTGGTCCGTCCTTTCAACATGATGATGGACGCTGTTGTATCAAGATTAATGCAAAAGCGGTAGTTACACAAGCACACCCAGTTAATGCTGTGTTTTCCCAGCACTCTGCTCAATTACTCAACACACACATTCGTCCATCTTTATTTGTAAATAGAACCTGATTCCATGATGTTTGGTCATAACGTGTGTGCCTCAAACAATGCAAAGATGCTTCAGCTCATTGAGGTGTGTGAGCATGTGCATGCAGATGTGTAATTGAAAGCATTGCACTTTTCCAGGAGAGGGCGCTATAATTGAAGCCTTGAATAATTAACCTATTTTCGAAACAATTGTTCAAGTGGTTCAGTGCTTCACAAAAGCTTCATTTTCTCATCACTACTGCAATCCAGGAGGAACGAGCCAAAGAAGTGAAGGATCTGGACTTAGACAATGATGTCTTGCCTGTGAAGCATGCCTTGGGTGTGCAATGGTGTGTCCAATCTGATTCATTCAAGTTTAAGATTACACTCAAAAACAATCCACTTACAAGAAGAGGAATCTTGTCTGTAGTTAGTTCAGTTTATGACCCTCTTGGTTTCCTGGCTCCTGTTGTGTTGTCTGTGTAACATGCCAATTCTTTGTTAATAGTGTTTACAGTTTACAGTTGTCACATGAGGAACAAGGGGAAGACTGCTTCACAGTCTCAGACCTGAGTGGGGTTGTCAGCTTTGAGCCAGAGCACTATGGCTGATTCTCTTCGCCCTTGTGATTCTCAGGCTGTTCTAGCAGCAAGCCAGCCAAAGACCCCTTGTAACTTTCCAACTGCAGTCACTCTGATGTGCAGTCAGTCTGACTCTGATGATGTTGTGGCAGGCCAAAATCAGTCTGATTGCTTGTCTGTGCCCCCTGCTGTTCTTGATGTACCTCCTGTTGCAGTAACCCCAACTCCTGCAAACAATGGCCTTAAACAAGTTGTAACTGTTTGACAAGGTTCTGTCTTTGTGCAATGCTTCTCTCACTGCCGTGTAAGACCAAGCAACCGCGAGCCTATCCAACGTCAGCCTGCCTGTTCTGGTAACAAACGGTGCCCTGAGTTGAGGATCACTCAACATAGCACACTGCAGGCTTTATAGGTTATACCATAACTGCTTCAGTCCTGGTCATATTAGGACTGAGTGTTCACGTTCCCCCCATTGTGGTGCCATGCCCACTCGTCCTCCCTCCAGTGCTGATTTAAAATAGCCTGCCTGTGTGATGAGAGGGGTAACATGGGCGGTGCCGGAGACACCCTCAACAAAGAAGATGATTTGCAATCAGTCTATGTGAACTGTTGTAGCTCTCTCCTAGATGACAGGAAAGTGATTGTTGTAGGCTCACACAGAGTAGATGAAACGAGTGACCTGTTTTATGCTTCAGTGACAGTCAGTGGTCAGTGTACTCTGAGAGGGATGCTTGATTCGGGAAGCATGTCATGCACGTTAAGTGAAGAAGGGGAGTCCAAACTAAGAGCAGGAGGTGTTCTCACTGTTCCTCAACCTATGCCTGAGAAGGTGGTCCTTGATGGCTGTGGTGGCATTATGACAAAGCCCAAATGTATTTATGACCTTGACATTGAGACTCATGGCTCCAAGTTCATTGTCCCTACGTTCCTTGTTTCAGGGCAGAAAGATGAGCTGATCATTGGAAGCAATGTCATCAGACCCTTGATCCAAAAGATGAGGTCTGATGTCAAGTGCTGGGAGCTTGTAGGCTCCAGCACCTCTAATCCTGACTGTGAGCAATTTCTCAAATTGCTTTGTTGCACGACCTGTTGGTCTGGGTCTGACATGCCCGACAAGGTTGGAACAGTTAAGCTAAGACAGTCTATCACTCTTGCCCCTCAACAGGAGTATCTTGTGTGGGGGAAGTTGCCCAACAATGCCCATCTATCACTTGGAAGCACTGTCATAGTGGAGCCCACCTCTTCCCGTTCAGCCCCTAGAGACATAATTGTTGGACGGGTGGTGACACCCATGTGGGGTGATTGCTGGGTACCAATGAAAATCTTGAAACCAACAAAGACTCCTGTGATGCTGCGTCGCAATACAAAGGTGGCAGATGTCTTTCCATGTCTTGCTGTTTAGGACCTGCCCGTCTCTCAGGGTGTCTGTAGACCACAGGCCAATTGGACTGCTGAACCTGTCCCAAATTCAGATCAGACTTCAGACCCATCCCAACGGCTGAAAGAATGTGGTTTGGCAGGTATTGATCTGGAGTGGTGTGAGGTATCAGAGGAGTAGACACAGCAGCTGGCTGATCTGATACTTAGCTACCAGGATGTCTTTTCTAAAGACAAGTTGGATTGTGGAAAGGCCAAGGGTTTCATACATCGCATTCACCTCACTGATGACTGTCCCTTCCGGCTTCCCTATCATCGGGTCCCTCCAGTGCACTATCACAAGCTGAGAGAGGTTCTATCAGAGATGGAAAGAAAAGGCATCATTAGTAAGTCAGTCAGTGAATATGCTTCGCCATTGGTCCTTGTCTGGAAGAAGTCAGGTAACTTGAGGATCTGCACTGATTTTTGCTGGCTCAATGCCAAAACTGTCAAGGGTTCCCATCCATTGCCTCATCAGGCTGATTGCCTTGCTACCCTTGGTGGGAACACCTTCTTCAGCACTATGGATCTTACATCAGGCTTCTACAACATCCCCCTCCATGAGTCTGACAGATGGTACACGGCCTTCACAACACCTTTGGGCCTGTACAAATACAACAGGCTACCCCAAGGTCTGTACAACAGTCCGGCATCCTTTATGAAGATGATGATCAGTGTGTTTGGTGACTTGAACTTTTCAAGTCTCCTCTGCTACCTTGATGATCTGCTCATCTTTGCTCCTTCTGAAGAGGATGCTTTGAAAAGTCTGGACATGGTCTTTTCACGGCTCAGAGCAAACAATCTAAATCTGTCGCAGAAGAAGTGTCACTTTCTTCGCAGGGCTGTGACATTTCTTGGCCATGTAGTGGATAGCAGTGGAATCTCAGTCGACCAGGAGAACATTAAGGTCATCTCAGCTTTCAGGAAGGAGGACCTCATGGACTCTGATGGGCTCACGCCATCTCAGAAGAAGGTCAAATCTTTTCTTGGGATGGTGCTGTATTATCAACATTTCATTCCTGGCTGTTTTTTGATTACAAAGCCACTTTATGGCCTTTCATCCTTTCCACTGATGCTTCCCTGGATGGTCTGGGTGCTGTCCTGTCCCAGGTCCTGCTGGTGAGGAGAGAGCAAGGCCAATTGCTTTTGCCGGCAAATCTCTCTCCCGAAGCCAAGCAAATTATCCTGCTAACAGGCTAGAGTTCTTAGCCCTTAAGTGGGCTGTCTGTGACAAATTCAGCCACTGGCTCAAGGGTCACAGGTTCACTGTGTGGTCTGATAATAACCCTCTGACATACATCCTGACAAAACCTAAACTTGATGCTTGTGATGAGAGTCAACCAATCCTGAAGGTTCTGAAGCAGTGGGACAGGTTGACACTCATGGGTGGGATTCTCTACTGGGTCACAAAGGAGCCTTTAACCAACCACAAGAGGTTTCAGTTTGTTGTGTCTGAGTCTCTGAAGGCTGATGCATTATTGGGTCTTCATGATCATGCTGGTCACCAGGGTCAGCCCTGCACACTCTCTCTGGCTCATCAGCGCTTCTTCTGGTCTGGTATGGAGAAAGATGTGCGAGATCATGTGAAGAGCTGTCAAAGATGCATCCTCAGTAAAACTCCTGAACCTTCAGCCAGAGCCCCACTGGAAAACATCAAGACCTCTGCTCCCTTGGAACTTGTGTGTGTGGACCTTTAGTCTGCAGAGGACAGCAACAACAGGTCGGTAGATGTTCTGGTTGTCACGGATCATTTTACCAAGTTGGCTCATACCTTTCTCTGTCGAGACCAGATCGCAAAAGGGGTTGCCAAGAAGCTGTGGGACAATGTTTTTTGCATTTACGGTTTTCCCCGGTGCTTGCACTGACCAGGGAGCAAGCTTTGAAAGTGAGCTTGTTGCCAAGCTCTTGAAGTTGTCAGGGGTTTATAAGTCACATACCTCACCATACCACCCTATGGGGAACAGCAATACAGAAAGGTTTAACCGAACCCTGGGCAACATGTTGAGAGCACTGCCCCCTCACTCCAAACAGAAATGGCCACAGATGATCCACACAATGACTTTTGTCCATAACTGCACCATTCACAAGACCACTGGATTTTCACCTTTCTATCTGATGTTTGGGAGAGTTCCTAGATTGCCAGTTGACCTAATGTTCAAGAATGTACTCCATGATGAGACTGTGTGACTATAATGCATATTTTTAGTCTCTTTTGGGAGACCTGCACTGGGCAATGACTCTGGCTCAACAAAGCTGCACAGCTGAGCAAAAACATTAATGTAACCAGTACAACAAAAGGGTCAAAGGTCTGCCTCTGTCACTTGGCGATAAGGTGCTGTTGGCAAACAAAGCTGCCTGAGGGAAACGTAAGCTTTCTGACAAGTGGGAGCTGGTTGTCTACACTGTGGTGGCTTCGAAGCCTGCTTTGCACATCTATCGGATCAGGATGGGCACGACCGGGTAGTCCACCGCAATCTGCTGCTGCAGGTCAACTTCTTGCCCCTGAGTGGAGTTCTGGATGGTGATGAAGCAGGTGTGCCCTTGCCTGCCTGTAGTGTGAGCAATGATTCTCCATCTGACTGGAATGTGACTGAGATGTCTGGATTGAAAACTGCTGCAGCAACAGCTGAACCTTCCTTGGCTGGTTCTCTCTCAGGGGTTAGCGAATGGGATGGTGGCCAAACTGCCGCTTGGGTCAGCGAGCAGTCATCTTTAGATGAACCACTTGGTTTGAACAGTCCATCTCCTCCTTCCGCTGTGGTTGCCCCAGCTCCAGCTGGTCCTGCTGCTACTGTGGATCTACCACCTGTTGCCCCTGCCCCCCTGCAGCAACCCTTGCATGTCTACCATGGTCCTCCTCGGGGACTTGATGCAGTAGACCGACTCACCTCGAGTTTTGGCAGGGTTATTCGACCAGTTTGCTCCTTAATTGAGTCCATGACACACCATGAGTTTGTTCTGGGGGTGGAGCCAAGTTCTACTGCTGTTCTTCATGTGTAAAGCCTAAAGTTGCATGTCTAGCAATTTTTTTGTTGTTTTTGTTTCATGGTATATTACATGACTTTTCGAGTATTGCATTAGTGATGTACTGCTATTTGTACGTCTTTATCTCCATTTGCCCTCTTTTGTCTGGCATGTGGATGCACGGTGTATGAGGCACCACACGTTATTTTTGGAGCACTATAGGTTTTTGCTGGGCCCCAAGCAAGCCTTTAGTTCTCCTATCTTTTGAATGGGAAACTGTTGATGCTGATTTTCTCTGCCTGGAGATTGTTTTTATTTGTCATGCTGGGTGTAGTGTGCTGTACAACCCATAATTTTGTGTAATTCTAGGGGGGTGAATGTAACAATGCCAATTCTTTGTTAATAGTGTTTACAGTTTACAGTTGTCTGTTATCTTCATGTTTATTTATATAGAATTCCACAAAAATTATTTGTTTATTTAACTTACCTGACGTGGTTGTATAACTCCGGTTGGTGTGTGGAACCTTTCTTTTGTTATTTTCTGTACCCCTACGTTTGGTTTTCTGGGACAACTCCTTTATAAGGAGCAGTTTCGCACTCACCCTCCCCCTTTTTCCTGTGGAATTCGGCGGGAGATGTGAGTGGAAGTTTGGAAAGTTAGTAATCGTAAATCCAACCATAGTAGACAATAATGTCTTTGTGTGTTTGTTTGTATAGGGGGTTAAAGCGATCATCGCTAACCGGATTGTGATGTTTGATTACTGTTTTGTCAGCAAATGAATGGAGATCGCCTCCAAATCACATCTTTGGTCCAATCATCATTAATCAACACAACGCAGAGAATGGAAGAAGAAGCCACCGGTTACATCTGCAAAGAAAATCCTCCAAGATCTTTGTAAGAGGTGTTTGGTTTGGGATGATCCTCTACCGTCTTGTGTTGCTAGAGACTGGATGTCTGTGTTAGAAGACCTTTGTCACCCTGAGAACTGGGAAGTCAGTAGGTGTTTAAAGCCTTGTAACTTTGGTGGCCTTGTCTCTGCTCAGCTTCACCACTTTGCAGATGCAAGTGAAGAAGGATTTGGAACTGTGTCCTGCTTGTTACTTCATGGTGTAGCCTACTTGAGGTATTCGGCTACTAACCCTGTTTATTTGATTTAAGTGCGATATCCATTGGTTCCGCAGCATGGTGGCGCAGTGGTTAGCACTGTTGCCTCACAGATAGAATACCATCTGGAAGGCCTGGGTTCGATTCCACCTTGGCCCAGGCCTCTCCCTCTCTCTGTGTGGAGTTTGCATGTTCTCCCCGTGCTTGCGTGGGTTTCCTCCGGGTACTCCGGTTTCCTCCCACATTCCAAAGACATGCACTTACTGGGGTTAGGTTAATTGGCTATTCTAAATTGCCCATAGGTGTGAATGTGAGTGTGAAAGGTTGTTCGTCTCTCTGTGTTGGCCCTGTGACAGGCTGGCGACCTGTTCAGGGTGTACCCTGCCTCTCGCCCTATGACAGCTGGGATAGGCTCCAGCCCCCCCGCGACCCTGACCAGGATAAGCGGAAGCGAATGGATGGATGGATGGATGGATCCATTGGTTCCATTAGAGGGTGCCTGGGTATGCCTGTTTATCTGCAAGTACTCCATGTCGACCTCTGCATTCTGACCTTGACCACGCCAAGATAACCAGCATTAGCTGGAAGTGCCAAGGAGATGACTTGCAGTGAATGAGTAGAAGGAATAAAGAGAGCATTGGGAGCTATTGGTGAACTATTAGAGTGGAACTCAAAGCGACAGTACGAGAGGAAGTCCCGGTGAGTTCCGACATGTTTATTGATAGCCACTGCTAATGGTTAGCATCGATAAGTTGCCTGTTGTATCTTTCAACTATTGCTTGAAAGCACTTTAGGTGAGCAAAACCAATCAGGAGTTGGGAGTAATGTCTACTACGTGGGTACATGTTGTATCATGACTGTTAGATGGAACGGATATCCCATGTGTGCTAAAATCAGTGCTAGCTGCTAATGTTAGACGCTGATGCTAATCGTTATGGGGCATCTGTTTTGTGCGGTAGAATTAGGTATTGCAGTGAGAGAGCCACCGTTAGCATTGTTATAATCCAGTTGTGTATGTAAATGTTCGCGGTTCAGAACTTAAGCTTTCTAAACTGTCTTTCTGTTAATATTGCTGTTTGTTCATATTAGACTATTGTGTGGTTTTATAATGTGATGCTGTTACTCTGAGTATAGGATGGAGCACTGTTGCTCCATTGAGGACAATAAGATTAGATAATGTCATGAAAACTAGACCAGGAACAATGATGCTACTTTCTACACTGTTTTGTAGATTGATATTTTTTTTTTTCCAGAGTGTGAATCTTCAGCTTGTGATGGCATCCTCCCATGGCGACGGAGGACGGTGAGACGGCGTGGCCAGCCGAACTCAACCGCCCCCGGAGAACTTGAATTGGATAATATCCAAAGGTTTACAGATAAGATTCATCTAAACACACTACTGAATAGTTACAGGAAGCTCAAACTCTGAACACCATACACCATACATAAAGATGTCTTCTGGCACGACGAATGCTTGTCAGACTCAACGATGTCCTCATATTTCCCAGGAGGTGCTTTTGTAACACATTGGCGGTCATCTCATCATTGGCCTTTGTCATGTTATCAATAGCAAGCATAACATCACTGCGGAAGTACAATAATAAGAAGAATAATTATAAAGCATTAGACATCGGAACATCAGAAGGCCATTTTTAATATGGTGCTATAGAATAGCTACTAAACTTGCTAACAAAATCTGGAGCATTATAGTGTAATGGCTTACTTTTGCAGTTTATTTGGCTTTGCAGGTCGACGTTTCCTTTCCCTGTAGTGGTAGCGAACACAGCGCAGTGACACTTTGATGCCCAGGCTTGCAAAATGCTTTTGAATCTCCACTGCTGATTTTCCATTTGACTTCATGAGCTGGATCTGTCGAGAGTTCTCCCTGCTGATGTTAGTCATTTCGGCTTCAATCTTGCAATGGTAGTTGAACAGTACAAGGCTGACACAATGAACTGTACTGCATGTATACTGTCATACCTTAACGGACGTTTGTGATTGGCTAACTGCTCCTACAGGTAGTCTGACCAATGAGCAACAACCACACCTACAGTTCAGTATGCAGAAGATAAATAGAGCTGAAGGTCTGTGAAATGCCACTTTTCTGCATTTGTGCCATGGATTCATTTGGAGGATGGAGGCTCTGGCTTTTTACAAACACGGACCAAAACGGCCTGCACCAAAGGTAAGGAGACAGTAACACAGTATGATGTTTATCGTTATGACAGTACATTGCCTAAAATGCTACCATGATTTTGCCCAGGGCAAGATGCCGTCTCCACAGATAAAATGGAAAAAAACATCAACAGTGCCACCAAAGAAGACTGTTCGCTTGGTGAAGAAGAAAGCAGTAAGTTTTGCTGTTCTATATTTTATGCAGTGTGACGTGTTTTTAAATAGGTCAAGATGCTTTTGCGTGACACACAAGTAACACTGATTTTATTTTTTTCCACAGGCTTCCACCATTTACATTGATAAAGGAGTGGGCCCAGTCAGCACCTGGAAACAGCGGTATGTCTATGAACTTTCCAGCTTAAGAAAACGACTGGGTGCCATTGAGGCACAACTTGAACACTCTAACGGGCCTGCGCCTGCACCGCCGGTGGAGTGCGAAGGATGTGCCGCGTTAAGGGCTACTTTGGACAGCGTTATGGAAAGACTGACCGCTTTGGAAACACATCCGCCCGAGAGTATCAGGCGTCAGCTTTTTTCAAATGCACGCTCTCCTGTGCAGAGAGAAGAGGCCCTTTCGACACAACAGTCTATAGGGGACCGCCGGCGTACTCTCTCAGTCCCCTCTCCACCTTCATCAGTAAACACAACACCAGCCAGAGAGGACGAACCTACCATCCCGTCCTCAACGAACACTGGGTCCAGTACGCCAGCACGATGGCTTTACCTTCCCACCATCTCAAGAGAGAACCCCAGTGCCACCCAGGGAGGGCCCAGGAAGCATCCCACCATTGGTTCCAACACTGCCTACACCGGCCACACAACTCCCCAGCGTGAGGGCTCTGACCGCCAAGCGCGACGAGGAGTTTTATAAAGACTGCTTTCGGCACGGTGAATATCGCCCTGAAAATTATGCCGCTAATGTTTTCATGGCTATAACGCCATTTGAAACATATCAGAGCTGGGCAAAGAGGGTCAACTGGAGCAGAACAAACGGGAAGGAGGAGTTGCCACGGCAGGTCAAGGAGAAGGTTGTCTGTTGTGTACAGCAGAGATTTCCAGACCTGTCCGGGCAGCAATGGCACAACATTAGAAGGAGGATAAATGAGAGACTCAGGAGTCCCCGAAAGCTGGACCCAGTAAGACAGCGTCTGGGATTTTTATAAGCTTAAAGGTTTTGTTGTTTTCAACAATAAAAATTAAAAACTTTCCCAACACAGCACCAACTATGTTTTCACGTGTTCTCTTTGTATTATGAAGAACAGCTCTTGTTGAATCTTTTTCCCATAAAATGTGTTTTTTCTCTCTCGTCCCACCCCCTTGATGACAAAGATGAGTGTGAAATAAAACTGCAAAAATACAAAACAACGGTCCTGTCTTTGGCATTTTTTCCATACTGTATATGTCTCTTAAAATTGTATGCAAAATGGGTTCTAATCAACATATTATTTTTATGATGAATTATTACGCAAGTCCTGCAACATGTCTTCCCCAAAGAGTTGAGCTGTGCCGACATCATATAGAATAATCCAACACTGGATTATGAATGGGTATCACCAGGGCTGGACCGGGACAAAAAATCGGCCCTGGAATTCTGGCCGAGACACTCACTTTAGTAATAATGATTTAATTGCAAAGCTTTTGCGTCTCATTTAGAAGTTGTTAAATCTGTTGTTTGACTTTTTTGAGTGCTTATAAAAATATGTTTAATCAGCATAGAGGCTAATAATTCAAACTACTGTGCACCTAAAATGGACACTTGTTGCTCATCCAAAACTTCTCGGCCTTGACTGTTTGCTATTTTATCAGATTACGGTTCTGTGGCTTCCATATTTTTGGACATATGCAAATACCAATAAATACTGATACTAATACATCGCCATTGAATAGAATAGAATAGAATGCCTTTATTGTCATTATACAGGATGTACAATGAGATTGGAGGGCCACTCCTGTTCAGTGCCATGCAACAGAAAATCAAACTCTCTAAAATAAAAATAAAAATATTATAATCTAATATAATCAAGAAATATACAGAAAATAAACAATGTATAAAATATACAAAAAATGTATAAAAATCTATACATACATTGCTCATCATTCTCATATAATAGAGCTAACGTTACCTCCATCACCTCAAAGTCCCTGTATTATCCTAATGTTGTTACCTCCTTCTACAGTACTCCACCTGTCACACTGAAGGCCCACGGCCACATCCGCGATCTAAATTTATGCTGGCCGTGGGATGATTTCCTTTAGCTATCATTAATGATGCAGAGGGAGACATGCACAGGTGCGCTGACAGTGCATCACTGCATCACACAGCGGGACAGTCCTGAAGACAGAAGCCGTCATAAGCACTGTAACACAGACAGTGAACTTTTTGTATCACAGTAAGAAATGAAAGTGCAGCCAAAAACATTTGATTGAAAAGGGAGACAGCGTGGATTGCTCAGTGCAGGACCGCTTCTTTTTTAACCTACTGTACTGTATTTATTTACATATTTAGCTAAAAGATTAAGTGAAACAAAATAATCTTTTGGTGATTCGCAATGTAAATGTGTGAAAGGTCATACTTTTTTCATACTTTTATGCATCTATTTTAGGATTTCTAAACTTGCTACTGTACTTCACCAAGAAATGTTAACATAACATTTGTGAATCAAAGAACTCAACGTTTTTGTTAAGAAGGCGCCACCTTTTGGTGACAGTCTACAATTGAGGGAAAGGGGTGTGTTCATGCTGGAAAGTAGATACGCCCAGGAGAAGGAGGGGGACTTCCAGCCCGATGTCAGCCAGACGTCGGCCAGCTGGGGGCTGGACTTCAGCTGGCCGACGTCTGGCTGGATGCCGCAACTTTAGGTGGCTGCATCTGTACAAAGGAAACTCTTTCTTTTGGAGAACTCGAACCTGAACATTGTCTTTGGGAAACCAGAATTATCATTTTATTGTTCATGCATTTCATGTTGCAAACTGCCTCTATGCTGTTGAGAGGTGAGGTAATAAACTCTTGCTGTTCTACTGTTCAACAATTTGTGGTGATCCATTAAACTTAACTGCTCCTCATCTGGGCCTAGTAGATGTTAGTGCCTGAAATTGCACTGGCCCATGTGAAAGGCACTACAGTAACATTAGTGACCAGTCTCATTGCTCGTTTGTGATGAGTAAGGCACATGTAGCTCCTCTGAAACCTGTCAATATTCCTCATAAGGATCTAACTGCTGCAGTGGTTGCTAGCAGGATGGACAAGTTATTGAGGAAAGAGTTACAAATGGATCTTTAAGAGTCTGGACAGACAGCACCTCTGTTTTGAAATATGTTAAAAATGAGACGTCAAGATTTAAAATCTTCATAGCAAACAGTGTCAGAGATATTGAAACTGTCCGATACATTCCAATGGAGGTAGGTGAATACATCAAGCAATCCTGCAGATTTAGCCTCCAGAGGTGCAAAGGATCAGACACTGGTGAATCGCTCTGTGGTCCAGATTCTTTTGCGTGAAACTGAGAATAGGTGGCTGAAAAAACGTGGACTCTTGAAAGACCTTTCCGATGAAGATCATGAGGTCAAAATAGTGGCGGAGAATGCTACTCAAGCTGGACAGGTCAGTCCAGTAGAGAAGCATATTACCCACTTAAAAGGGCTGTTAGTTGGCAAGTTTTCGAGTGTGTGTGCAGGTGCATGGAGAAGACCTAGATCTTGTGTGGGATGAGCATGGGTGAGCAACTTTTTTTTTTTTTTAATCTTTATTTTACCAGGTAAAATGTTTGAGAACCAGTTCTCATTTACAAACATGACCTGGCCAAGAGGCCCCAATAGAATCAGGTCTGTTGACTGTTTAGTTGACTGTTTAATCATCTCTGTTGGAAGTGCCATTGCATGGTGATATAAAATGCAATCAATAAAGTATTTGCTTTCTTAAACCTGTGAAATTGAGCAATAAAGTCTGCAGTGAATAATGAAATGATGCGCCTTCAGTATATGCCCACGTCTTAGCCTGCAGCAGCGTTTGGTATGATGTTTGAATAATATACGCCACAATAGGTGGTTTATGAAACTGGCCAGTACAAACTCAATGAACCAGGTACATTTAATTTAGTGGATATGTTTATTGGCATGTTTAGAATACATTTTTGCTATTCATGTTTAAATGTTGGATACTTAGGACATTTAATCAGGTCTAAGGTTACACATATTATTTTCCAAATTGCCTTCACTGCAGCATTCCTGCTTCGAGTCCCTCCACCACAACAAATCTGCTCCTGTGGTCCAAACCAAGACTCTGCTGTGATCCCAGGAAAGCAGACTGCTTTTATGACTACTAATGGTATGTTGTCACTTCTTTCCACTTTTTTATGCCCTACTTCAAGGGTATGTTATTTAAAGCATAGTATTGATTTATTTTCCTAATGAAGAGTTTAGTCAAATCAAAAGTACATTCTGGTTTACAAGTCCATGCAACCTGTACCTCACTGTTTGTTCATTTAAATGGAACCCAGGCATTCAAGAATTGATTGAATGCAGATATTGGCCAGCAACCACCAGCTGTCAAATGCTGTTCAAGTTTGATGTCTTCAAGTCACATTGACCAGCCCTGCTTTATCACAGCAATCATTTCTCAGAATGCTAGAATGGCAATTGGAAATTTTCCTTTCCAAAATTTGTAAGCAACATACTTTAAATTATTTTATTAGTGACAATAATTACTTTTTTCAGATGGATACCATTTGTAGCAATACTTTTCAGAGAGTTCTGCTTCAGGAAGTCTGAAGGGTCAGTAAAGTCTTATGTTAATCATTGATTTATGAAGTATTTAACTTTTCATATACATCAAACTTAAGTCACATTGTGTCATCTGTGACAACTTTAATAGCTGAACCTTTATGGATACTTCTGTTGCTAAGAACTATTCAAATTTAACAGGACAGATGAACCATCTCTTCTTGATGCTTTATTCCTTGCACAAGATGCCAAAGTGTCTGCCTTTGTAGACCAAATCAGAAGCCAGATGAAAGGTGTATGTATTTATTGTACCCTTTCACTCTTTATTAGGTTTCATTTGTCTCTGGGCCACATGCGACAGATTGTGTCTATTTATAGAGAACAGGTCAGGATGTTTGTGGTCCAGCCACATAGTAGGCCGAGAAACTTCACAGAAGTCCAGAGCCAAGGTAGATGAGGAGAACCTTGAAATAGCAGTGTGCAGACATGGAATCTTGCTGCAAGGCTTCTGTCAGGTAAGCAAAATAATCCCTAACACTTCGTAGTGAAATATATGCATACCCAATGTTCCTGCAGAAGAGCTGGCACAAGCTTCAAATAGAGCATTCTTTTGCATGGACATAGCTTGCAGGTATTGGCTACAGAAATGCAGAAGACTATGTGATCTGAAGAGAGAATAGAGAGAGAAGATAAAGCAGTACAACTCTGTTGCCACATTGGGAGAAGAAATCAACCTTGAATCAGTTTGTGGTCTTGTTGAGGAAGTGATTCTGCCAAAATGTATTTGTGTGCCTTAGAAATAATCAAGATTCAGATGTTTTCACACAAATGTGAACATTGCAAAATGTTATAGAGTACCTGTAGTTTGACTTATGAACTTATGACTTACTCAAATATTTGGATCAAGCTTTCATAATGTTCCATCACAGCACAGCCACATGTGCTCTGCACCCTCGTGACTTTTTTTTTCCCCCAAAAAGTGACTAGCAACCGATTTAGCAACTTTTCCTGGTGACTTTGGTAACTTCTGGAGAGTTTTGGAAATAGGCCGGAAATCTGAAATCCTCCACTGTCCCCGTGTTTTGTGTACATGAAACACTTGTATTGCATCCCTTCATATGCATTGACACCCCCATCCCGCCCCCCACGGACCTCGATTTGGCTTTTAGTGACTTCTAGCCGACAGCGGGTTTTCTTACACAAAAGTTGGCAACAGAGTACGTTTTCTCATTCTTATCCGGTAGCAGCAGGTAATCAGCCAGCTCCTTGGGTGAGGTGAAATCATCCACATGAATTAAGGCGTCTCCCTGGATAAAGTTCACATGATTCTGTCAGGAGGGCAAGAACCTCTAGCACTGTCCGCACTAACAGAGTTTCTCAGCAGCATTGTTTTCATTTTAGTTGAACCCTAAATTGAGCTGACAAAGACAGGTGAAGTTGTCATATTAGGCTGTGTGGCAGGCAGGGTGTGGACCCAAATGCAGGACTCCAGATGCAAGCCTGAACTCAAAGCAGTTTTATTGCTGTTAATTGTAAAAAAATAACCCAGAACACACAACCAAGAGGAGATGAGAGATGAGGGAGGATGCAACAAGGAACTGAAGAAAGCTGAGGGTTTAAATACAAACACAAAGTAATTAGGACACAACTGCAAAAAACAGGACAGAAGTGAACAGAATTAAACTACTGAGACAAGGGGAAGCAAAACTAAGCACAATACACACAAGACAAGAGCGAGCAAAATAACACAAGAAACTGCTAAACTAGTGATGACCAGATGAAACCTCATAGGTTTCCATTCAGTTTGTTCAAAAGTTCATTTCTAGAGGCTTCATGTGCACACAAACTCCCCCTGCTGGTCAAAACCTTTATTGTCTTTTCAGCTATTTGTGATGGACTCTTGGCTGGCTTGCAACAACATCAGTACAGGAATAATCACTGCCAAGAATAGAAATAAACACCTTTACTTGATTTTGTCTGGTTCATTCATTCATCTAATATGTCTTTGATTAATATGTGGGTGATGGTAATAGATGTCTATCAATGTCAAAAACTTGTCATTATGATTTCAGCCAGTGTTTAAATACATCCAATAGGATGTGATATGCTTATATTAAAACTTTTGCAGTCTTTTCAAAAGGTGGGACAGTGAGTGTGCTTATGGGTGATGGGGACGTTAATCTTTTTTTATTAAGATTTTTTTTTTCCACTGTTCTTGGACTCAGTCGGTTTCTCTTTTTGGAAATAATCTCTCTTGCTTTAGAGAAAACCTTTCACCCTTTTGAGGAGGCAGGGGTGCTGAAGTATTCCATAGCAAGCCTGTACAGGCTTAGATGTATGCCTCTGCCTGAATCAGGGGTGTCAAACTCCTTCACAGAATGGGCCAAAATTGAAAACAGTCTAAGTCACAGTCAAAGGTACACACAGGTATGTATTACCAAACATGCAGCGCATTTAAACAGTGTGTAGGCAGAGTTGGGGTATTACAGTGGCTTGCAAAAGTATTCTACCAGTTTGTCACTTTGTCTTTTCTATATGAGACTGTCGGCCACCTGAAGCCCTCAAGCTCCCCGGTTGATGTTATCCATCTCGTTTTTTTTTAAAGAGGTTTTTTCTGTATTAGGCCAGCTGTTCTTGCTATTATTGTGTGGTCTCTGATTCTTTTAAACATGCGACAGTTACCATTGATCAAAAAACCTGCACTGGATTCCAAATTCAAATCCAAGTTTATTTATAGAGCACATTTAAAATAACAGAGTTAACCAAAGTGCTGTACATAGGAAAAATAAAATAAACACACCAAGCACACACACATCTAAAATATACAACAGTACAACAGCTCAGAGATAGCTCTCACTCAGATTTTAAAAGCCAAGGAATAAAAATAAGTTTTAAGACGCACTTTAAAAGCATGCAGAGTAGAAGCTGACCTAACATAAAGGGGCAACTCGTTCCATAGCTTAGGGGCTATGGCTGAGAAAGCTCTGTCCCCCCTGTTGTTAAGCCTAGTTTTAGGAACACTGAGAAGTAGCTGGTCTGCAGATCTCAGTGACCTAGAGGGAACATAAGGGGTTAGGAGTTCGGTGAGGTATGATGGGGCCAGCCCATTTAGAGATTTAAAAACAAACAATAAAAATTTAAAATCAATCCTAAAACGTACCGGAAGCCAGTGAAGGGAGGCCAGCACAGGGGAGATGTGCTCAGTTTAAGGAGTTCTAGTAAGAAGGCAAGCGGCTGCATTCTGGACCAACTGAAGGCGTGAAAGAGAGGACTGGTTTATACCAACGTACAGGGCATTACAGTAGTCAAGCCGAGTAGAAATAAAAGCGTGTATTACTCTTTCAAAGTTACTAAAAGATAAGAAGGGCTTGACCTTAGAAAGGAGCCTGAGATGGTAAAAGCCTGATCTCACCACAGAGTTTATCTGTTTCTCCAGCTTTAGATCACAGTCTATTTTCACACCAAGGTTATTTACTACGGGCCTTACATAAAGATCAAGTGGGGCCAGGTCCAATTTCGCAGTACTACTCGAAGGGTCTAAGGATGATAACCTCAGTCTTGCTTTCGTTAAAATGTAAAAAATAGCCATCCAGGCTTTAATGTCATTCAGACATTCAGTTAATATTTTCAGAGACCTGCCATTGTTTCCTCTCAGGGGCAGATAAATTTGGGAATTGTCAGCGTAGAAGTGGAAGGAGATACCATATTTTTTCAAAATTGATCCTAGGGGAAGTAGATATAAAGAAAAAAGGATCGGCCCCAAAACAGAACCCTGTGGAACTTCAAAGCTTTGCCTTTTACCCCCACACAGTGCTCAAGGCGAGAAATGAGAATACTGTGGTCAACAGTATTGAAGGCAGCTGTGAGATCTAAAAGCATTAAAATAACAGAATCCCCAGAGTCTGTAGCCAATAAAATATCATTAAAAACTCTTAAAAGAGCTGATTCTGTGCTGTGAAATGCCTTAAAACCAGACTGAAACACCTCAAGGATTCTATGCGTATCAAGAGCCATGGTATCCACGGTAATGTCAGCATACCACCAAGAAGGACGAACCACATCCAACAGGATTAATTGTGGATGCAAGAGGAAGCTGTCTGAAAGGGATGTTCCGGTGCTAACCCGAATTGTATCCAAAAAACATAAAACCACTGCTGCCCAAATCACGACAGAAATAAATGTGCACCTCAATTCTCCTGTTTCCACCAAAACTGTCCATCAGGAGCTCCACAGGGTCAATATACACGGCCGGGCTACTATAGCCAAACCTTTGGTCACTCGTGCCAATGACAAACGTCGGTTTCAATGGTGCAAAGAGCGCAAATCTTGGGCTGTGAACAATGTGAAACATGTATTGTTCTCTGATGAGTCCACCTTTACTGTTTTCCCCACATCCGGGAGAGTTACAGTGTGGAGAAGCCCCAAAGAAGCGTACCACCCAGACTGTTGCATGCCCAGAGTGAAGCATGGGGGTGGATCAGTGATGGTTTGGGCTGCCATATCATGGCATTCCCTTGGCCCAATACTTGTGCTAGATGGGCGCGTCACTGCCAAGGACTACCGAACCGTTCTGGAGGACCATGTGCATCCAATGGTTCAAATGTTGTATCCTGAAGGTGGTTTCAGGATGACAATGCACCAATACACACAGCAAGACTGGTGAAAAACTGGTTTGATGAACATGAAAGTGAAGTTGAACATCTCCCATGGCCTGCACAGTCACCACATCTAAATATTATTGAGCCACTTTGGGGTGTTTTGGAGGAGCGAGTCAGGAAACGTTTTCCTTCACCAGCATCACGTCCTGACCTGGCCACTATCCTGCAAGAAGAATGGCTTAAAATCCCTCTGACCACTGTGCAGGACTTGTATATGTCATTCCCAAGATGAATTGACGCTGTATTGGCCGCAGAAGGAGGCCCTACACCATACTAATAAATTATTGCGGTCTAAAACCAGGTGTTTCAGTTTCATTGTCCAATCCCTGTATATGACTCCATAACTAATTCACTGACATCACTTAAAATGCATAGTCTGGGGGAAGTTGGAACACGACAGCTAAACCATGTGGATAGGTCTTCACATATCCTCTGCCAGAACTTCTGAACAAGAATACAAGACCACAGAGCATGCATATAGTTCACCTCTGAATTGCTTGTGCAGTGGGTGCATATTTTTGAGTGTATAAGGCCCATTTGGAACATCCTTTGTCCAGTATAGTGCGTTCTATGGAGAATTTTATATTGTATATGTTGTAATTGGGGACTTTTAGTCATTTTGAAGATATTTAAGTATATTTCTGTCCAGAGGTTTTGATCCGGGATGATAGAAAGATCACACTCCCATTTTACAATCAGGTGGGAGACTGAATCATCAGTTTTTAGTAATAATTTATATAATTTTGATAACAATTTTGGGGTACAGAGGTTTAGACGTTCTGATACCCATGTAAGGTATTTCTAAATTCAATTGATTGAGATTAAATCTTCCTTGCAGGATAGATTTCAGTTGTTGATATTCCAGAAATCTACTGTTGTCAATTCCATATTTTAATATAAGTTCATGGAATGTCATAAGGTTTCCATCTTGGATAATATGTTCTAACTTATTTATCCCCTTATCATGCCATAATGGAAAATTCAGCATTTTCTTTTTCTGACAAATATCTGGATTGTTCGAAATGGGGGTTAGTTTACAGGGGATAAGTGAAGAGTTGGTTATTTTTAAAAATTCCCACCAGGCTGACAGAGAGGTGTTAATACTAAGGCTTTTAAAGCAGTTATGATGCTTAACACTGGGGCTAATGAAAGGTAGATCTGAGATTTTTACTTTTCCGCAAAGTGCCTGTTCTAAATCCAGCCATGGGTTGTCTAATGAATTTGATATGATCCACTTTGAAATATAGTGCAATCTGCTCCCTAAGAAATAGAAATAAAACTCTGGTAGTTCTAGACCGCCACTGTGTTTTGGCCTTTGTAAAGTTTTCAAACTAATTCGTGATGGTTTGTTTTTCCATAGAAATTTTGAGATGTTTGAGTCTAGTGACTTAAACCAAGCAACAGAAAGTTTGTTAGGGATCAGTGGGAATAGATAATTCATTTTTGGTAAAACCATCATTTAATGGCGGCAACTCTCTCCATGAGTGATATAGGTAAACTATTCCAACGTGTAAGATCATCCTCTATTGTTTTTAACAGGGGAATATGATTTAATCGTACCAAGTCTGAGAGCCTGGCGGAAAAATTGATGCCTAAATATCTAATATTACCTGATTTTATTGGAGTCCTGGAGGTGTTCTGAAAATTAAACTTCAGAGGCAAAATTGCTGATTTAGCCCAATTGATAAGTTTTCATCTATATCAGATTACTCTATCAGTGTGATTGTCTTCAGAAGAGAGGTTTGTGAACTCCCAAGGAAAAGTAATACATCATCAGCATAAAGGCTTATTTTATGATCTGTATTTTCAGTTTGAATCCCTTTAATATTTGCATGTTGACGGATTGCTGCTGCTAGTGGCTCAATGAAAATTACAAAAAGTGAGGGAGAGAGTGGGCAGCCCTGTCTGGTACCCTTCTGCAAATTGAACCTTTGGGAAATAAGATCATTTGTCCTAACATGTGCATTTGGAGAGCTGTATAGTGTTCTGATCCAGTTTATAAAGGATGAACCAAATCCAAATTTGTGTAGGACCGCTAATAAAAATTTCCAGTTTAAATGTCAAATGCTTTCTCTGTATCTAAAGATATAATTGTAGTTTCTAATTTGTTAATAGAACAATAATCTATTATGTTTATTAGTCTGCGTGTATTATTGGCTGAATGTCGACCCTTGATAAAACCTGTTTGGCCTGGATGTATTATAAGTGGAGTAATATTTTTTAATCTTCTGGCAAGGACTTTGCAAATTATTTTAAGATCTACATTAATAAGAGAGATTGGGCGGTAGCTGGATGGGAGTGTGGGGTCTTTGTCTGGTTTAAGAAGTAGGTTAATGTTAGCAGGGTTTATATTTGGAAATAGTGTTTGATCATTCTGAATCTGAGTCACCATTCTGAAAAAAATGGGTGCTAGCTCAGACCAAAATTCTTTATAAAATTCGGCTGGAAAACCATCTGGGCCTGGGGCTTTATTATTACCTCCGCCAAGGAGGTTATGTTTTCGGTTGCGTTGGTTTGTCTGTCTGTCTGTTTGTCTGTCTGTTTGTTTGTCAGCAGGATTACTCCAAATTTTATGAACAGATTCCAATGAAATTTTGTGGAGTGGTTGGAAATGACAAGAGGAAGAAGTGATTAAATTTTGGAGGTGATCCGGATCACGATCTGGATACAGGAATTTTTTTAAGGATTATTCACTATTGCGGGATAGGGGGTGGTTGTTGTCTGGGAAAGATGAAAGATTATTTCACAGTATTTAGATACACGTATTACAGTGTCAGTGACCCTATGGCCTTGGTGGAGGTTTGCGCTCTCTGAGTGCTTCTAGTTTGGGAGATGCTTTAAGGCCTCCTGGAATTCAGACATTGAAAGAGGTGAATCCAGAGCTGCAACCTGTTTATCATTTAGTTTAGGTAGATTTATATTGTTAAGAAATTTTTCAATGGTAGCATCAGATGGATTAATCTGTGATGAGTGTTATAGCGGACATATGCTGCACCACGTGCAGCATGGGCTGCACGTGGTGCCAAAGGGAAGCACTCTCTACTCATAGACAGCAGGGGGATCTTCACGTTTACAGTCCCACCAAAGGAATCGGAGCAGCGGTTGTCTTCCTTCAGAAGTTGAACCTGGTGAAACATTCCCCGGATGTCACTGCTGATCACAAAGGGATGCTGTCTAAATCTTAGAAGAACTGCCAGGAGGGATGGCCCCAAAGTAGGCCCAGGGAGAAGGTGGTCATTGAGACTTTGTCCCTTGAACTGAAAGGAGCAGTTAAACACAACTCGATTCTTGCCATTATGCTGCACCATGTGGTGTGGGATACACCAGCTAGTGGGGGTGTCCTCTGCTCCGGTTCAAGTTTAACAACGTAACCTTCCCTGTGCAGTCTCTGAATTTCTGCAGTGTACACGAGGACCTGCTCAGGCGACTTGGCCAGCTGCCGCTCGGTGCTGCAAAGCAGAGGGAGCACGGCTTCCTTAGGGGCAGACAGTGTGGGCATGTTGGGAGCGCGCAGGAGTGGTGTTGCATAGCGCTTAACTCCCTTGATGTTTATTCTCTCTGTCTTGGTCTCGAGAAGCTTCGCTGCTTCTTGGTCTTGCCGTGACCTGGTGCTGACTTTGGCATTACGCCAGGGTAAGACATCCATTTGCCATAGTCTTTCAACCTCTCAAAACAGATCTGCATTTGAGGACTGACAAATGGTGAAATAGCACTGCTGCTCAGTCAGCCTCTGCATTACCTCCTGCGTTGGGCCTTGTAATGTCCAGCCTAGCTGTGTCTTGACAGCTGCAGGCTTACCTGGCGGGCTAAGGCGGACAGGTTCCACTGGGGTGACCAAATGTGGGTGGTCTGATCCTATTAGCAGCACTGGCCTAGCGTGATCAATGTCTTGCAGGGGCAGACCCCTGAGATGGTGATATCTCTGCTTGAGTGCGTTTACTGGGTGCGTGTGCTCGGCCAACCCAAGTGTTTCAGCAGTGAATGCTTGGTGTATTTTGAAAATCCTTCTTGGCTGGGAGACAGGAGAAATGCTGAAGGAAACAGCCTCACCTTGGAGGACATGGAGATCTTGTCTCACAGTCCTCAGGGTTAAGTCTGACCTTTCAGACCCAACTGTTGTGCAGCTGTATGGAGAAGGATAGTCCGTTCTGAACATCATCAAGGACTGCATAAGACTCTAGGACTCGATCTCCATTTCTTAACAGCACCTTGCTGATTTTCAAGAGGACTTTACATCCTCCCAGAGGTCTGTCGATGTATAACACTTCCTCTCCCACTTGTGTGGTGCAAGTGTCCATAGGCGCTGATGACGCTTGGGCTGTCTCACCTTTAGTGGGTCTGTCATTGACATCATGCAGGACCAGGAGATGCCGCCGGTTCCAAGTCTTACAACACATTTTCAAGTCACATTCTGCCACATGATGGGTCCTACCACAACGCCAGCACCGATTATTATTCTTAATCCAGCTTCGTCATTGGGCTGCGTGTAGCTGTCTGAAGTTGGAGCAGTTGTTTAGAGAGTGGTTGCTACTGTCACAGTATGGACAGTACTTCCTCCCTTTGGCTTTAGCTGGTGGAACCGCTGACGTAGTGGCTGTACCTGGGGGCTCTGTGTTGAACAATATGGTGGTTGTCTTAGTGGATGGCTTTCTCCTCTCCTCTCTGGAACATGGCGCTCCTTGAGCTGACCCTCGGAGTATCAACTTGCACCTGCAGCTCATACTCAAGCCAGTCTGCGAAGTCACTCAGTGTAGGAATGGGAATGTTTTGAGGGTGAATGTATCGATGAAAACGATCTCAACTCGTGGGGGAGCTTTTCCAGCAACCTGGACACGTGGGACCCACACTCAGTTCAACCATTCCTTTCCTCCCCAGCTGTGCTAACATACTAACCAGTGAGCACACCTTTAGAGCAAACATCCTAAAGGCCTTTGTCTCCCCTGCCATAACTGATGGCCCATCCATTAATTCTGCAATACGCTGTAGGGCCAGCTGATGTGGTTGTCTGTACTGCTGGTTGAGGGCCTCCATAGTGTTGGTATAAGGGTATCTGGAATTGCTGTAGGAGTCAGCAATAAGCAAGTATCTGGAATTTGAAGCGCTCTGTCGCATCTGCTGGGAGGATATTTTCCAGGGCAATTCTCAACCGTGCAAACTCCCGTGGGCTTGGATGCAGGAAATCTGGAATAGTTGGCGTGGGCCCCCTATAGTATCACTCCTGCCCTCCCACTGGTCCCGGATGTGGAGATCTGGGGTACAGGTAGTCACTGGCATGATCATGTCTAGGCGGGGAGTGGTATTGAGGGCTATAACCGCCACGCTGAACAGGCTGACTTCTACCTCCTGGCTCTAGCTCCTGTGGTGATATCCTTCTGAGCTGTGGGGGTAGTCCCATGCTGTTGCATGATCGGCCCGCCTTGCCAAGGGGAACCCATCAGGTGAGTAATCACCATGTGTGATGTCTAATGGGTCGGGCCTCAGGTGCAGGTGCTGACCTTCTCTGTGATGTGTAGGTGATCCTTTGAGTGTGAAGAGAGTGCCTCTCAGGCAAGTGAAGGTGGGCTGAAGTGTTGCTGTGGCAGTAGTCTGGAGAGCGGTGCTGAGCGGAATACCGCTGACTAGTAGGTTCCTGTAGAGGCACGTGAGATGGTACCGTGTGATCTGAATCCAGGAGTGGGTGTACCTTATCTTCTCTTGACGGAGTGGCGTGCTGTTCCTCACCACCATCAGACTCTGCTCTGTTGGGGTTGCCAGGGCTGACAGACCTGCCAGGCCTGTCCAGCTGTGCAGCCTGGTGTCTCGGCTCCAGCAGTGGAGTAGGCAGTGCATTGTAGGCCCTTTGCAGCTGATTAATGGTGCCACTGAGATGGCTGAGCTGCTCACGTAATTGTGCTGTCTCCTATGCTGCTTGGCTGCGAAGCAGCGCCATTCTTTCTCCACTTTTCTCTGACAGCTCCTCTTTATGTAGCCTCAGACGGTGCATGGCTTGGAGCAGAACCTCCTGCTCACTTTTCAGTTTCTCATTGTCCTGCTGTAGTCTTGCTGTCTTCTCATCCCACTGATCTCTAGTGTCCCACCCAGATAACTGAAAACTGTCCTGAGTTATAGGGGACTCAGATCGGGCATATCCATGAGCCCCGTCGGGCTCCTCTTCATCTGTTGGACGTGGAGGCGGAGTATGTGCTAACCTGGAGAGTGATGATGTTCTCTTGGGGGGGATAATCACTGAGGTTGTATTCCCGCAGGTGAGCAGGGAGGGCAGGTTGTCTCCTAGTATGCGGTTCTTCTGAGTATGACATCTTTATTACAGGAGATCACATCCGGCTCGAAGGACCATCTGTTATAGTGGACACACTAACCCACTATCTCTTGCTCGTGGTAACAATGCGGTCCCCTTGTAATATAGTCCGGTCAGAGACATGAGACGATGTCACATCAGGTGCAAACTTTATTTTCCATTGCCACACAATATGCACACACTCAGGCTGACCAGTACAAATGTGGTTTTAGTCCCATGAACGCACACAGGCCAGCTTTAGTCCGATTTTGTCCAAAGTCCGATAACTTGTGTGCAGCTGCTCCATCCGTCTGACTACACTCTCTGCTGCTACGGCAGAGTGGCTGCGAGCTGTGATTAACTGATAGATGCATTCCTATTGGTCGCTTGGTGAATCATGCCCCCTCCATGCCACTAATGCATGGTCTGCAGGTGGGCTTTTTAACAATGAGTATGAAGCTTCATAAAAATCTTTAAAAGATTTATTTGTTGTGGGTCATGAGTAATGTTACCAGTTGAATCTTTAATAGAATAAATAGCTGTTTTTTCTTTGTTTAGTTTTAACTGGTTGGCCAGGAATTTTCTAGATTTATTTCCATGTTCGATGTTTTCCAAACACAGCCTTTGCAACATAAATTCTGTCTTCTTATCAGATATTTTATTTAATTCCAGGTTTAATTTCCTCAGGTTGTTAATTATATGTTCTTGTGGTGAAGCAGCATAGGCAGTTTCTAAAGATTTAATTTTTTGTTCTAATTCTAACACAAGTGTGTTTTCTTTTTTTTTCTTATGTGAGCAGTAAGATATTATTTTACCCCGCATTACTGCCTGTGTATTTATGTGCTTCCCAAAGAACACATGGTGATATTCCTGGCAGATCATTATTTTCTAAATATATAGCACACTCCTTTTTGAAATAATTAATGAAATATTGTTCTTTAAGTAATGATGTATTAAATCTCCAGTTCCTAATTGGTGGTGTGACTCTTTTCTGTGTCAGAGACATAGACACCAGTGCATGATCACTGATAGTGATTGGATGAATCTGAGTGTCTGTGATATCCGTCATCATGGAGCTGCTAACTAGAAAACAGTCTATGCGAGAGTGAGACTTGTGCACTGGTGAGAAAAAAAAGTATAATCCCTCAGAGTGGGGTGATGTGAATGCCAAGCATCACAAAGACCAAAATCCTTCATGTACTGTTTAAGAATATCTGCAGACTGCCAGTTCCTTTGACTCACTGCTGTACTGAGTCTGTCAATATCTGCATTAAGTACCAAGTTGAAGTCTCCTCCTATTATAATTGTGGTGTCAGAGTGATCAGAGAGTGTAGTGAAGAAAGAGTGAAAGAAGGAGGGATCATCAACATTTGGCCCATATATACTAGCAATACATAAATCTATATTCTGAATAGATAAATTAAGTATTATAAATCTACCGTCTGGGTCTACTGTAGTGTTGTTAATGTTAAAGTTTACCTTCGTGTTGTTCAGTATGGCTACACCTCTTTCTTTGGAATTGTAGCAGGCTGAGTACACATGAGGAAACTGGACAGGAGAGTGTGTGTGCAGATGTTTTGGACACATGTGTCTCCTGTAGAAGAAACGCATCTGCTTTTAAGTCTTTTAACTGATTAAAAATTTTTAGTCTCTTTTCCCTCGAACCAGCTCCGTGTACATTCCATGAGACAAACCTTAGTGTGCTCATGTTTCAACTAACTGATGGAGTGTTGTGCGTTTACTAAAGATGGGTATGTGTGTGTATGCACATTGTATATTGGTGTGTGTGTGTGTGTGTGTGTGTGTGTGTGTGTGTGTGTGTGTGTGTGTGTGTGTGTGTGTGTGTGTGTATACACTGTATGTTGGGGTGTGTGTGTGTGTGTGTATATATACACTGTATGTTGGTATGTGTGTGTGTACATATGCTGTATGTTGATGTATGTGTGTGTGTTGGTGTGTGTGTACACTGTATGTTTGTGTGTGTGTGTATATATGTGCTGTATGTTGGTGTCGAAAACTGCAGCATTGACAGTGAAGTAAGCATATTGTTGAGTGCAGAAAGACGTGAATAAGGAAAATGGCGTAAAAAAAGTGATCTAAGTGAAACAAAACTTTGCAAACACCAAAAAACCATTTTTAAAACTTCAAGAGGGGAAAGATAAAAACAAAACAACAACAAAAGATCATGGCACTAAGCTGATTAATCCGGCGTTAATGATCCTATTTAGACAAATAAATATACATTTCGAATACTAGTAGAGAAGGGACCGGAAAAAACAAAAAACTAAGAGAAAAGTGTGGACACAGATCACCTTTTAGATCAGTATTGCCATGGCGTTGTATTCTGGTCTCGGTAAAGCTGACCTTTAACATAAAGTTTATCTACAGCGATGACAGCCCGGGAGCCTCCTTGCATGAACTTCTTTTGGATCAGGAACAGGACTTTGCATCGCTCCAGGATCTCTTTTGGAAATCGATCATTTACGCTGAAGTCGGTTCCTCTCAGCTCCCGGCTGCGGCTCTTCACCAGCTCTTTTTGTTTGTAATGCTTGAATTTGGCCACGATCGGTCTGGGTCTGCGTCCATCGGGTCGCTTACCTCCCAGGCAGTAGACTCTGGAAGGCGATGGTCTTCCCGGTGTCCTCGGGGAGCTTCAGGTGGGTCTGAATGAATGATTTCACTGTTACTTCTGGGTCTTCTTCAGACTTTTCTGGGATCCCTGAGAACACGAGGTTGTCCCTCATGCTGCGGCCTGGAGCTCAATAGCGGTTTCTTTTATTTTTTTTATTTTCTTCCGAGAGCCGGGTCATTCCCTCGTTGAGGGATTTCACCGACTCCCCTGAGTGTGGCGTTTTCAGCAGCAAGTGTTTCCACCTGCTGCTGGCTGAACTCTACGGCAGGGGTATTCACCTACATTTTTCTATGGGCCAAATTGTCATGAGGCTAGTTGCCAGTGGGCCACATATTTCTCGGGACACTTACTCTTGTGCATACTTATTGGTCCAGTTGTCCTTAAATTTTCTATTTTCGCTGTCCACCTTACGTCTCTTCTCTTTTGAATGCGACATGTTTTCAGCAGAAATTGCTGTCTGGCCTCCCGCCAACTCCTCAGCAAGGAAAGCAGCTAATGGATGTCCTAAAAGTCACTAGAAGTCGCTATATGACACCATCACCATCAATTTGCATAATTGGTTATTTGCATGTAGTTGCAATTGAGGCTGTAGGAGAGAGGAATAACATCTTTGAAGAGACAAAAAGTGAAGAAAAAATATGTTTAGAACTACTAGGGCTGGGGAATCTGGACCAAAATAATATCTCGATATTTTTTACCTGAATGGTGATATACGAAATATATCTTGATATTTTTTTCCCAAAGGTATAAACAAAAAGGCACCTCTGACTCAAAGTTACATGTCCCAAATGTCACACAGGCACTTTTATTAACATTCAGCTGTACATGTATATGAGAAATTGCTCAAAAATAAACCACTGGCATTTAAATAATAATGCTCCCCAAATAAATTAATGTTTTTTTCTCCATAACAAAAGACTCGCAGCTGTGCAATTAATATGTAAACAGAAAAGATACAGAGCGAAAATAGCAAAAGGCTGACTTACAAGCCAGTCTGCAGTGAAGTAGACTTCTCCAAAGTGCTTCCTCCTGTGTAAGATAACAAACATGTAAACAGACTGAATGAACAAACTTCCATCCTTCAGTCAGCAGGATTTGTAAATCCATAGACATATATGCTCATATTTCACAGCAACAGCCCCACCCGCTCAATGCGGCGTCGTATCCACCAGCTGCATCACTAAGACACGATCAGACTCACTTCCGCTTTAAGGTCACGTGACTTACGGTACATACCAACAGTTTGGTACTCTTGGGGGTCCAGGCAATGCCAATGCATCTGAATGGATGCAGTACGAAGGCTGTATGTACACAAAACACGGCGATAGCAGAGGATTTCAGGTTAACAAAAAGCTCTCCAACAGTTGCCGAAATCACCGAGAAAACTCGCTAAATTTGTCACTAGTTGCTTTTAGGAAAAAACTCACTTGGGGGGTTTGAAAAGCCACTAGCTCTAGCGACAAAGCCACCAAGTTGGCAATACTGATAAAATGTATTCTTCTTCTTTTTCTTCTTAAGTTTAATGGCGGTTGGTAATCTATGGTGCGTTACCGCCACCACCCGTAAAGGGTGTGAACTACATGCCGTGCTTAAAATTTAGTCACAGCTTCTTTTAAAATTTTTATTTAATAGAAGTAAATGGGCAGTGGGCCGGCCCAAAATGACTGATGGGCCGGTTCTGGCCCTTGGGCCGCCAGTTGAATACCCCCTGCTCTACGGGCTCCAGCAAGGCCTGAAACTCCTACTTTCCCACCGCCGAGGAGCCAGTTCACGTGCCAGTGCTTGTGCTGTTCCCAGTGAACCAGCGAAACGCTTAAGAACGGGCCCGCGTTTCTGTGAACTGCTTTTTTACGTGTGAGTGTGGGCGGGTCCTCGTCTGGACACGGAAGCTGAAGCCCACAAACGTAGGAGAACACACTCCCCTTTTTTGTGCTGCGAACACATTTTATGGTCCAAACCAAACTACTGCAGCATCTGTGTGCAGCACAGAGGTAAACACAGACAGCGATTAGAGCAAGACGACAAGTACGCACTTTGCGTCCTTTTATCTGTGATATGAACTGATACAAAGCAGCGAGTTCAGCCTTAGAGCCCAACCTAATTCACAGCCGTGAAAATCGCTTTGTTTTTCTCATGTAATACACATGTAATATGGTAGAAAACTTGATGTTGAGACGGCAGAGTCACGCCCTTCTGCCGCTTTCGGCACACGTTCTTGGTTCAAGACCAGCTAGTTTGCCGGGCCGGAGTTGAACCCGTTTTTCGGCCGAGCACCGAGTGCTTCCACGGTGGAAAACCCGCCTAACGGTTCAAATTAAGGCACCGGAACCCTGTTGGTGGGAAAGAGGATTTCAACCAGGGCCAGGCGGGCGTCAAAACTGGACAGTTTATTTATGGACTCCAGAATGTCCACCACGGTGATGGTTTGTGGAGAAGCTGCCTCTGGGGAGTCTTCAGGGTGACTTCTTTTGGTGGACGGAGCTCCTTTGCTGCTGGAGGGAGTCGGAGTCCTGTCCGGTTTGCCCATGACGATCCGCTCGAAACACTCGTCGATATACACCTCTAAACTATCCAGATCCACTCCAGAGTGTTGAAATTAGGGAAAAATGCCTAGGAGTTTGTTAACTATATATCTGTCTAACAATACGCTAGCGGAGAAAACTGATTACTAAGTGCTTGCAGTCAGTGGCGCGCCGCCATGTTGGAACTGCCGAGATTCTCGTTGAGTTCCCACGTCACAGCATGCCGGTTTAGTTTATTGTTTATTTGTTTATTGTTTGTATTTATTCTTTAAAATAATGTCATCAGGGAATGTTGGCCCTCGGGCGTTTTCACATTGTCAAATCTGGCCCTCCTTGAAAATGTTTGGACACCCCTGCTTTAGATTAGGGGGATGCAGAAAGCCCCCCTCTGAACGGCTCCTAGTGTTTGGGAGCCGGAGACAGCGGCAGGAGTCAGAAACTCTGAATGAAGTAAAATGGTCTGTGGGAATGTTACCATGAATATGGCTTGTTTGTCAGTTTGCTTTCATACATAGGATAAAGTTTACTTACTGTACAAGAAGTCAATTTGCAATGAATTTCAAATGAGAGGCAGAAAAATCATTTTGGCTCTTCTGCTTAGGCCAAAGTTTTTAACCTTTTGTTGTACCTGTTTGGCTAAATGCAGGGCTGTAAAGAGGCACACAGCTTGTCTATGATCTTTTTTTTTTTTTTTTTCATTTCTTCCTCAATTCTTTATTCTTTATTATTATTTATTATTGACATATGCAGGTAGACTGAAAAAAAAACAGGCAAATAAGGCACTAGTTGTCCCCACCCCCTATACCTCTATATTGTAAAGAGAATTATTAAACATGAATGAAACCTATGGAACATATAAATATACGTAAACAGAAAAGAAACAGCACAAGAACATTCTACACATCCCTCCTGCGTTCCACACACACACATACACACACATGCACATAAGTGCACATACATACACAGCTTGTCTATTAAATATGAGAGTTATCACTTTTATTTATTTCTTTAGCTTTTTATTATTTTTATTGATATTTATTTTTGATTTATTAGATTAGAGTTTCAGACTGAATAGGCATATTTTAATAGCTGTTTTTTTTAAATTAAAAAGTGAATAATTTGTTCATTACATTATCTGTGAGGATTTTTTCATGTCAGAACGTTGTTTAATTAAAGAACCAGTTCTGTTGCCAGTCAACCTACATAAATGCATTTTTGACCATTATTAAATGTTTTTGACCAATAAAACATATTGTCTGTTACTAAATTATTGTTGTGCTACTGAAATATTTAGCTTGCTAGTATATGAAGGAGTGTGAGAGCCACATTGAGAAATAAAATAAATCATTTTGAGCATTTTTAGAATAAAGTCAAAATCGTTGAAGTCGTCATTTCAAGTCAAATAACGGCCACAGCTGCTATACTCTCTACAAAATGCCTTTGGTAGAAACAACTTGATCAGCTGTGTTATTGTGTCTTGTGGTTCTACATGTCCCCTCTGTACTGTATGAAGGTGCAGCCATCCTTGCAGCTAACTATTGCCAGTTTGTGTGGTTTTTCCTTCTGAGCAGATGCAGCTTTCTGCACTCTCTAACTTCCTCATACTTATCACTACATCGTGTTTATGTACTAAAAGAGAAATCATTTCCTTGTCACTAAAACCGATTCTAAAGTATAGTTTAAATAACTCATAATACAAGACATTCTGGAGGGTATAACAGATGTGTCGTGGCAGTTGTTTGGCTATCTGCACATTTCGACTTTTTTCTCAAATTTTTTAATTTATTCTCAAAATGCACAATTTATTTTTTTTCTCAATGTGGCCCTAATACTCCTTTGTACTTGTACCAGTGCGGCCAGCTGATAAAGTAAGCCCTACAGCCTGGAATGACATGGTCATTATGCTTCATAAAAGACTCAAGCCATTTTGTTTGGTGGTTTGTCCACATCTTATGATTATAAAACACACATACATATATATATATATATCGTCCCCTTAGAATTATAAGGTTCTATCTGCGTTCTGACCAGTTTTGAGATATTGAGCTTTAAAGTTTTTGCACTCTGTATAGCAAAAATTACACATGGAGTAAGTCTCGTTCACACATGATTATGAAACACACCCTGTATGTATTCTAAATCAGTAATATCAAAATCCTATTAAATGTGCAAATGGGGTTTTTTTTGAACAAGTAAAATGCAGATAGAACCTTATATTTCTAAAAACGTGTTTTTTGTTTGGAATTATAAGGTTCTGTCTGCAAAATGTGACAACTACTACTGATTTTCAAGGAATGAAAAATAGTTAACTTATAGTAATTTTAAACCATAAAATTATGGATATAGTAGAGTGTCCACAAGTATGGTTAAATGAAATTTAATGAATTCTGTGGCAGTTTTTAAGTTTCTTATTTCATGGCAAACTGGTTTTCCGCACACATTTCCCTTCCCTTTACCAGAAGAAGATGATGCTTGACAAAGTTTTATCTTTGAATGTTTCAATGCTACAACATCTCCATCCATTCTCTTCCACTTATCCTGTTCAGGGTCGTGGGGGGGGGGGGGGGGTCTGGAACCTATCACAGCTGACATAGGGTGAGAAACACGGTACACCCTGTATAGGAAGCCAGCCCTTCACAGGGCTAACACAGAAAGACAACCATTCACACTCATGGGCAATTTAGAGTGACCAGTTAACCTAACCCCAGTAAGTGCATGTCTTTGGACTGTGGGAGGAAACCCACGCAGATACAGGGAAAACACGCAAACTCCACAAAGGCCTCTTTCCCACCAACAGGGTTCCGGAGCCCGTGCCGTAATTTGAACCGATAGGCAGGTTTTCCACCGCCGAAGCACTCGGTGCTCAGCCAAAAAACGGGTTCAATTCCGGCCCCGCAAACTAGCTGGTCTGGAACCAGGAACGGTGCCGAAAGCGGCAGAGGGGCGTGACTCTGCCGTCTCAACATCAAGTTTTCTACCATATTACATGTGTATTACATGAGAAAAGCGAAGCGATTTTCACGGCTGTGAATTAGGTTGGGCTCTAAGGCTGAACTTGCTGCTTTGTATCAGTTCATATCACAGATAAAAGGACACAAATTGCGTACTTGTCGTCTTGCTCTAATCGCTGTCTGTGTTTCCCTCTGTGCTGCACACAGATGCTGCAGTAGTTTGGTTTGGACCGTAAAACGTATTTGCAGCACAAGAAAGGAGAGCGTGTTCTCCCACGTTTGTGCGCTTCGGCTTCCGTGTCCAGACAAGGACCCGCCCACGCTCATACGTAAAGGAGCAGTTCACAGAAACGCGGTGGGAACGCAGGCCCGTTCTTAAACATTTTGCCAGTTCATTGGGAACAGCACGGGCACTGGCATGCGAATCGGTTCCTCGGCGGTGGGAAAGTAGCAAAAGAGAGAGAGAGAGAGAGAGAGAGGCCCGGGCCAAGATGGAGTCAAACCCAGACATCAATCTAGCTGTGAGGCAGTAGTGCTAACCACCATGCTACCTTGCTGCACAACATCTATTACACAATTTTAAAAATGTACAATTAAAAAAAACAATCAAACTTTTCATTAAATTCATGTTGGCAGACTGAGCCCTCTTTTTTCCCCATCCTTTATTTTTCCAAAGTGAAAACCAATATGAAAACCAGCAAGTAAAAATAAAAATTTATAATAAATAAATAGAATAAAATAAACATTAGATATAAATTTAGGAGGGGTATATTTTGACGTATAAATAAATTCAAATTTCAATAAAAATTTGTACAGAGAGTCAAATAAATTGTGGATAATTTGCCAGAATGTTTTTTTTCCCAATTTGGCCGAGAGATTTTTAAATTTTACAAGCTGCAATCTACCTGAAAAAGCATTCTTTAAAATACTGAATAAAAATTTAGATTCTGAGTCCATGTCCACTGAGTACAAAAATCCAAATAAAAACTCACTCCACTTAAAAGGTAGATTTGTAAACTTGGATCTTTAATTAAAATCATTCTGCTATAAAAATGTCACTGACAATGAACTGTTTTGTTTCGGTTGTATTTATTCAGGAGAAATCCAACAATTTCTTTGCTGTCCCTTTTCTGGTGTTTTTTGCTTTTATTTGCTCTTCTGGAGTGTGATGACAGAAATAAAAATAGACAGAGCTCACTCACATAGTAGCACTGCTAAGTCATAGAATATATTAAAATCTGAAGTCATTCTTCAATCAAGAATATTTTATACGTGCAGTAACTTATATTATGACCTCTGACTATTCTCAATATTACCAACTACATTGTTTCTTTATGTTAGCACTGACCACAGACAAACAATACAAAACTAGCGTTAGCTTGCTTGCTTGGTAGCTAACAGTGCAAAGAAACAGCTCAGTTCGATCTAAAAAAAAAAAAAAAAAATCAAAGTTCAGAGTTTTCCTGCCATTAGTACTTCTGTCTGTTGTCAACTCATTTTTGAAATCCTCAACCTTTAGATGTCTTGTAAACAGCCCCAGCTTACAATAAAACATTTTCTCTTGCATCTCCTCTGCTCCTTTGCTTGTCATTGTGCCGGGCACCAACATGACAAACAAGAAGCAACCTCGTGAACATTTCAAGTTCCTATTGGTTCACAGATAGAACCTTATAGCACCAAGTTAAAGCTTGATTTTGCAGATAGAACCTTATAGTTCTAAGGGGACAATATATATGTATATATATATATATATATATATATATATATATATATATATATATATATATATATATATATATATATATATATATATACACAATAATATAGTGTACACAACAATATTTTTCCAAGAAACATTTGAAAAAGTCAAAGACCAAATAGCAGTTTTTATGCTTTGCTCTGAGTATTTACGGATCTGTCAGGTTTCCAATGTGCCCCCCCCCCCCAAATAGTAAACTCCTTCCTACGCCCTTGCATGTGGGTAACTTTAAACTTTACACTGTGGGACAAGAGCTTTGTAAATGATTTGTAAAGTATTTTACACACACACTGCTGTGCTTGTCAATCCAGACCTGGGAGGGGAGTGACCACTGAGACGTGAAATCTTTAGCTGTTGTTTACCTTCATTTCAGGGGCTTCACCGGCACGTCTCACCCACTTGACACAAAACCCAAGTATTTGATGGCTATAGTAGTTAACACTGCCCTTGACTGTAAATCATTCATACATTTAATAATGAATCAAGTTATATACGTTATATGTTCGTGATTAAGCAATCTACATAGAGAAAATTAGACTAGGGTATAGACTTTAAACTTATTTGTGAAAAATTCAGTTTAATGATTTTTCTAATGATCACTTCAAGGTTTAGTAAAGTTTACAAATGACTTACAACATATTTCTATTTTGTTAATATATCATTAATGTATATTAGTCTATTGCAAATGATTATTTCATCATACATTTATATCTGTCATAAATAAAATACTACAGATTGCTTTGGGGTCACTTTATACTATGTGTACACACATTGTTCTTTTAATAATTGCTGCATTTATGATATTCGAACTACAATTATAGAACATCAGGGCTATTTGACAGATTATTGTCTTGAAAGCAACACAACTTTTAATATGTTCATTTGTATAATTCAAGTTAAATTTAGCACCATTTGCAGTAAATTGTCACGAACTTGGATAAATCATGTTTGGACTCTGAAAGGGAAATTCCTAAAAATACATTTGCATTCCTCACAAATCCCAACAGCAGTTTTTGAAAGACTGAAGTTGATTTACTTCAGCAGCTGAAATATCTGACCTCTTTGTCTTCCTTCTTTTTAATAAACAATCAGTGACCAGTCTGTCATCAGAGGCCTGTGTTACAAAGCAGGTGACAATGACTCAGCATAAAGAAAAACACAAATCCGGAAAAGCAGTTTTTGTTCACAACAGGTACACAAGCCATGAATCTTTTCAGGTTCTCTTTTCTTTTGTCTGTGCTGCAGTACTTTCAGATGACAAGGACTTTGTAGTATAATTGCCTATCAATGGATGTCTGGAAGGAGGTAAAAATGATCAAAACTTTAAAATAGTGGAGTTATACTACTAGATTCCTGGTAAAATATCACATCACACCTGCATTTGGCACTCTTAGGGCTCCATACATAATTTCTTGTGTATTTGTGAAGCAAATTTCTTTTGCACATGTTTTTGCCAACAGTCACAAATGTCCATAAATGTTTACTTTGAATACACCTTGTAGCTGTGACAATAAATGGTGTCGTCCTCTCTCCACACTTCACAGCTCTAAAAATGATGTTGAAGGTCCTCTCTTAAAGGAGCAGTGAATTAACATTCTGCATAAATGCTATCTCAAAATTCAAAGTGTTATTTAAAACATCTGAACACTCCAGGTCCTTGTTTGAACGACACTGGTAATTGTTCAGTTTTTTATCATTAGTGTTTGATAGGTGCTTATCAAATTTCTTTATCTGTCCCCCTCCCACCCCTTAATGCTTTCAACCATTTCTTGTATTTTTAATGTATTCTGATGATGTTCTTTCCAATTTTAACAAACATGCCATATAAATAAAGTTTATTATAATATCATTACTTTCTATCAGTGTTTTAATCTGTGAAAGAACCATAAACATTCGGGGGGGGGGGGGGGGGGACTCATCACATAAACATCACTGTGAAGAAGGCCAGACAGCGTCTCTACCTCCTCAGGCGGCTGAGAGACTTCAAGCTCCCACTCAAGGTGCTCAGGAACTTTTACACCTGCACCATCGAGAGCATCGTGTGTGGGAGCATCACCACCTGGATGGGAAACTGCACCAAGCAGGACTTCATGGCCCTAAAAAGGGTGGTTCGTTCAGCTGAACGGACCATCAGAACCACCCTCCCCAACCTGCAGGACATTTACACCAAGCAGTGCAGGCTGAGGGCCATGAAGATCCTAAAACAGCCCAGCCACCCCGGACACTCTCTCTTCTCCCTGCTCCCATCAGGCCGGCGTTACCGCTGCCTGAGGACTAAGACTGAAAGATTGAAGAAGAGTTTTTACCCACAAGCCATCCGTCTGCTCAACTCTGAGCCCTAACTGGACCATTATTGCACAATGTAAATATTATAATTTATAATCTATAATTCCACGTAAAAGTGTGTATAGTGTATAGTATATAGAGTATAGTGTATAGTGTGAATTAATTTTTTATTTTTATTCTTCTTATTTATATGTGTGTGTATATATGGTTGCAGGTACAAAATACATTTCACTGTGCATTGTACTGTGTATAACTGTGCATGTGACGAATAAACACTATCTTAATCTTAATCTTAATCTTAAAATTTTCAAATCAGCACAATGAATGTGACCACATTAATAGATCGGCACACATTAGATGTGGACTTGTTAGAACCCTACTGCTGGATCCTGAGCTGAATGTATATCTATAAGAGATAGATGATTGGTTTAGAGAATGTTTTAAATATTAATAATAGGAACAAAGTACCCTTTGGGTTTAGACACACTTTGAGCCTCAATGGAAAAGACAGAGTGAGTGCCTTTAGTTACAGAGAACACAGAGGCAACTCTAAAATAACCACAATTCCTTCATGTATGATGAGAGAAAAAGACACAAAACAAACTACATTTCTTCTTGGTCTTTATGGCTGTTTATTAATAGATAACATTGTGTATTTTAAAATATTTTTCAGTTTGAGCCTAGATTTTACCATTTTATCCTATTAGACAACACAAAAATAATTTCATTAGGATTGTCAAATATCTGTCAGCAGTTTTTTGGGTCAATTAGATTTACTCATCCTCAGAGGTTGCATTAGGTTTTGTAGTTCTCGTTCATTTTGACAGAGGAATACAATTTCCACTACAGTATAATTTTATCCATTATTTTAATTGTTTATGCTAATATGTTTTTGTTAAACATATTTATTAGCATAGAAATTTTTAAACTAATTAAAGTAACACCCAGAACAGAGTGAGCACTTATGAAGGCATGAAGAGAAAATAAACACCTGTGTTTGCACTGATGTCAACAAGGGAGGTTGCAGTCTGCATAAGTAGGCCAGTTGTCAGGCAGGTGCACCGATAGACGCTAGGTGGTGCTCTAACACCTTCTGTTTTTGGCTTCTGAACTTGATAAATGCCCTTTTTGCACCACAGTTTTTGTTTTATTATTTATATTTTATACTCGTATATTTTAATTTTAAAATTGGCCCTCTGCATCAATTCCTGATTAAAAGCATGTAATACCCAACAAAATTATTTTTATAATTCTGCTAGACTGCACACACCCTGGCCCCTCTTTCTACTTTCTTTGTTGACACAGCCAGCCAGGCATGCATTCAAGTGCCCTGAGGAGCAGAATGAACAGCAGATACTTAAAAGAAAACATTGTATCCTCAGTGTTATCTGATAAGCAGAAACTTATATAATGAAAAAAGACAAAATAAGACTTAAAATTTCACAGCAACTAAAATTCAAAGAAAAAAGAACGACAGTGAGACATCTCATTGGGCCACTAATTTAAATAATTACCATTCAGCTGCTCTGGACAGATCAGCAATGAACCTTTGTGTTAACTGAAGAACAAACATCTTACAACAGTTTCTTCAGCCGCATAACAAGAACCACACAACCCTACAAAGCACTAGCCACCCCAGTACCACTTGTTAAGGTTATTGAATACCTTGTACTCCGTATGCCTACGCAAGTAATCACAGGACAGGCACATGTGCTCAGCCCCAAAATAGCTCTGCTTTGCTTTGAAGTGCCGCCGCCACTCAAAGTACCTGAGGTACATTTTCTCATCCTTGTCCAGGAGCAGCAGGTAATCAGCCAGCTCTTTGGGTGAGGTGAAGTCCTCCACATGAATGAAGGCGTCTCCCTGGATAAAGTTCTCATAATTCTGTCTGGGTGGGCCAAGAACCACTGGCACTGTCCCCACTGTCAGCGGGTTGTACAGTTTCTCAGTAATGTAGTCCTTGTGGATGGAGTTCTCAAACGAGAGATAGAACTTGCAGCTGGTAATGGTGGGTAAAATATCTTGGTCAGAGATGTACTTCCCAAAGGCTTGTCCATATGTATGAATCTCCACATGTTTTTTCAGCTCATTGTAATATTTCACCCGAACATGGTTCTGGTTCCAGTTGCTCACAATCCAGCAGACCAGCGTATTTTTCTTCGGTGGGATAAAATCCTCCTCACCCTCTGCTGGTATAATGTACCCATAAGGCACTGTAATGTCAGCATCCTGACGATAATTGACAGTCAGATTGAACAGGTTGTCTAATCCAGGGAGCTGGGATGAGTGTGATGGCGACTCTGCGTTCATCCATATCCACTTCTGGAATGATGGTCGCTGGAGCTGTGGGAGATTGGACAGGTCAGTGCTGATGTCTCGGTGGTGAATGATGACCCCATCTGCCTTACTGTAGAGGTTCCTGTCTGCTGTGATGAAACAGCCATCAATGTTGAAGACTGAGCTGCAAATGCTCGGGTCATACTCTTTTCCAAAGGGCCACATCCAGATCAGCACAATGGTAGCATTTTTATCACTGTTGGTGGAGAAGAGGTTCAGGCCAGGTTCTCTGAATACTGTTGACTCTACAGGACCTGGTAACCAGCTTATAGTTGGTTTAAAATACATAAAAAACAGAATGACAGAACATCCCAGTATAAAAGCACCGAGCAGGAGGGGTCGCAGGATTCTGTGAGAAGGTACAGTTTCCATACGCCGTCCTTAAAAAAGGGCAAAATTAAAGAAGAGAGTTGAAAATTAGTAATACTCAGCAGAATACAAAATCAAGACTGAGCATCTAATCATGTTAAACTTAGCATAATCCCACAAATTAATACTGTGCTAGATTCTGAAAAACATTTTATGCCTTATTTAAATGCTCCGTCTTATTAATATACACCGTGCTGTGTGTAAGGCAATTGGATCAGTGCTCATAAAGAAAAAAGTGAAAACATTGCCATACAAACCTGATGTTTTTAACTGAATGTTCAAAGCCAAGCAAGAGTAGAAGTTGTGGTAATTTGAAGGAGCAGCTCCTACACTGGATTGACGTTCAGATCAGTACCCTGTGTGATCCTGTGCTCATGGAGAAATTGCTGGTCACTGCAAAGAGATGCTTCTTTGCTCTTAGGCAGATAAATGATCCTTAATAATCCATCAAGGTGTGTTCAGTGTTGAATTTTGTTGCTTTCTTTATGTGAGCAGAGAGAGAGAATAAGAGAGAATTAATTAGGCTGAAAAAGATCTTGCATCTGACACTTGGCCAACAGGTGTCTCATGGTCCCTGGGTCTTGGATGCAGGGTTTTGAGTTTTGCTGATTTTGTATCTTCTGATTATCTTTGTGTTTTGGTTCTATTGTATATTGTATGTATATTCTGTATTGTTATTACCTCGCCCACGATAGGTGGGGAGGTTATGTTTTCACACACACGCCCTCCCCCTCCCCCAACTCCCCAGTGTGCACGCATTGCCGAGAAAAGACATGCAGACAGGCGTTCATTTTGTAGGAATCGCTTTGTCAAGCAATCCTCATGCACGTATGCGTCGTGTCTCGAGATTCTTCCGCAAGATGCTCGAAGTTCGGTTGTGTTCTGCACAGTTTTTCCGAAATGCCACAAAAAAAAAAAAAATGTGGGACACTATCTAAATATGTCTCAATATCTAAATAGTGGGCGAAAAGATACAGGACAGAGCCACGCGTGCCAATTACGCACTCGTTCTGAAAACATCTCCCCCTCTCATTCCACATAAATGAACATTCATCGCAGCAACTACCACAACAAAATAAGTCATGCTTTCTCAGAGTTAAATTTACCGCAATTTGCAGTACACTGCAGCAAACCTGGGTAAATGAATCACACGTTTGTGTGATTCATTTACTGATATATTCTTCTTACAAAATTTTACGGTCTGAAAGGGAAACTCCTACAAATACATGCGCGATCCCGAGAGCAGTTTTGACTGAAGTTGATTTACCTCAGCAGCTGAAGATATTTCGTCTTCCTTCTGTTTAATAACCAGTCAGTTTTCAGTCCTTCATCAGAGACCTGCACTATACAAAGCAGGATTTCAGGGTTAAGGCGCTTCACTTCTTAATGTGATACATCAACACTGTGAATTACGCTGCGAATCTATTTCCTCCGGAGCAGATATTTCTATTTATGTTCTATGAAATCACCTCCTAATGACCAATCAGTTCTCCACAAAATAGAGCAACAATTCTCGGAAGGTTCCTCGGACCGCTTTGCAGTGATAGTAGGAGGGTCTAAAGCACAGGTGTCAAACTCAAGGCTCAACGTAAGTGAGGATTGGTGTAAAGGATGCGGGAGAAATTGTAGGCGGAGAACTGTACAGGTAAGCTGACAGTGCATCACTGCGTCACATAGCAGGAAACGCTGCAAAGCGAAGTCCGCTGATGAAACGTGTCATAAGCACCGTAACACTGATAGTGAACTTTAGAGACAAATTTTTAAATCATTGGCAGTTTCAGTATTTTCTGGAGGAAATACCTTCTGAATCTGGTGACGTGCCTTATCACACAGGTGCGACACCCGCTTCGGATCATTAAGATGCTTCGTCATGTCGCACTGAAAGGCCAATTCGCACAGCTGCTTCTTTCATATCCCAGAGCCCCGTTTAATCTTTTCCTTTAACTTCCATGAACTAACAGATTTTCTCTCGCAGCTCATCGCACTCACCTGCTTCGGATGGTATCAGTCCATTAAATGAACGTTATTAGCCGTATATATATATGGGCCAATAGGCGCCGTCTCCACCTACTAGCTGGTGTTCTGCTAAACAGTGATCAGCTGCCAGAAATTGATTGCGGTACGCGGGAGCGTGCAGCTTCTTAAAGCTTAAAGCCTCTTGCACATACTTACTCAGCTGCTCATTCCGGGATTAAACTGCCTGAAATAAAAACAATTTTATACTCTTTATCTAAGGCAAAGGTATTTATGTATGTATGTAACAAGTGTGTCTTGAAACTGAATGATGACACTTGCCAAAAGGTTGTTTGCAGTTTATAGCACTGTCACAAATGACTGCAGACAGCACAATATAATTTATTATATCTATAGGTGTACTATGTTTACTATCTTAGTTTACCTTGGTTCAAAGACTGTAGTGGTTGTGGATAAAGAAATAAACACCTATTGCTCCTCTGTCCTTATGACTTTGTATTTTGTTTTTTTGAAAACAATTGAGAACAAGAAGTTTAACAGTGGCCAAAAAGTGTTTGCAGAGCATAAGCCTCATATGAGACAAGTTATACTTCAAACACTCCCTTATAACAGCTGGAATTACTTTAAAGGGGCATTACAACTGAAAATGCCACTTTTCTGGGCTGCCAAAAAGTGATTGCCACTCGTAACTTGTGACTTTCAAGCTGTTCATGAGACACAGATGGGGATATGACACATTCCCTCACCCCAAACAACAGGATGCAGCTTCATTTGGGGGCTATGGATTAAAGGTATGTGTTAGAACATGATGGACCGCATGACTGAGCATAATGTTATAACTGAAACAAAAACAGCAGCAAGGAGTAGCTCTTGGACCATGAAAGTAACGATTTGGGTGCTCCATTTCCTGAAGTGGCTTATAAGATCAAACATAAATATATTTTTTTAATCACTAAAATGAATTACAATCCATGTTAGCCAGCAGGAAGAAGCCATATAAGATGGATACACTCTGGTTATAAGTGTGTAGGCATGGTTGACAAGAATGGTCAGTTGGTACTAAGGAGTCCAAAGTGTCCAAGCACTTTCCCACACCATTACATTTTGATACAAAGAATGATTGATCCATGCTTTCCAGTTGTTCACGCCAAATTCTGACCCTACAGTCTAAATGTCACCACTCAAATTGAAAGTCATCAGACAAGGCAATGTTTTTCCAATCTTCTGTTGTCCATTATTGGTGAGTCTGTGTGACCAGCTAACATGCTAGAGTCCATAGATGTGTGTTGAGAGGTGCTCTTCTGCATTTCTTAGTTGTAACAAGAAGTTATTTGTGTTAATTTAGTCTTCATTTATGCTCAAAGCAGTCTGATTATTCTCCTATGATCCCTGGCATCAACAAGACAAAACTGGTGCTCACTAAATATTTGATCTTTTGTGGAATATTCTCTATAAACCCCACAGATGTTTGTGAGAAAATCCTTGTAGATCAGCATTTTCTGAAATACTCAGACCAGCCCAACAACCACACCACATTCAGAATCAGTTCAGTCAATGTTCTTCCCCTGGTCAGTTAGAACCTCAGAAGGTCATCTTGACCATGTCTAGCCAAAATGCACTGCAATATCTGCCATGTGATTGGCTGATTAGATATTTGTGTTAATGAGAAGTTTAATCGGTGTACTTAATAAAGTGTTCAGTGAGTTTTGTATGGCAACTGTTACTTCAACTAATAATTGAATTTTTGCACAGTTTGCTGAGTGCATTTTGACTGATGTTCCACTACAATCTGATAACTCAGCTTCAAGCAGTGTCACCATACACTAGATTGCAATCTGTCTTCTTGAAAATACAGGTTTTTATCACTAATTCTTAGCCAATAGGTTGCAATATGTTTCAAAATGGATCAAATCAAGTTCATTAGATAGCACATGGTTGGACCTTGAATAAGCACTCTGTGAAAAAGTAACAATCTCAGATCTACCTTTCAGCTCCATGTATCAAGCAACATAATTGCTATAAAAGCTTTAACATAAACACCACCCTGAGAGTCTTCACTTGTCCCCTGTAAACTGACACCCATTTGGAACAATCCAGATATATGTCAGAAAAAGAAAGCACTGAATTTTTCAGCATGACAAGACAAAGGAATAAAGAACCTAGAATGTTATTCAAGATAGAACCTTTATGTCATTTCAAGAACTTATTTCAAAATATGGAATCAGCAACGGTAAATTTCTGGAATATCAGCAATTGAGGTCCATCATACAGGCAAGATTTAATTTAAATGATCTGAACTTAGAAATCCCTATATGGATAACAGCATTTCTAAATCTCTGTACCCCTAAGGGACGATTCACAAACATTGACATTTTAAAACTATGGAACCCCACAAGGGACATGGAAGAAAAAGAGATTTTAATTTTAGGACATGCGCGTCCGCGTTAATGTTGATACGGGAGGATGTTGAAAGGCAAAAGTCACTTTATTTATGATTCACTTTGGTTACTGTTGGTCGTAACCACACCAAAACTGTACAGGCATGAAGGAATGAACCTGGCTGACTGTCTCACTCTCATGCCATCACTGCTTCACTGAACGCCACAAAAACACACAGTACCGCCCCGCCCCCTTCTCCTTTCAGCCACACAGCTTATAGACAACCACAGTGATGGACACATACCTCTCTATATCATATATATAAAATAAAAGTTCAAGCTGAAGTTTTGCGAGATCTCACAAACGTACATCTCTCCCTTTTTTCCCCGTTTTTTTCCCACCCATGTTCCTTGCGGGGTTCTGTAAAAACATCCTGGTGTTGAAAAATTCTGTAGATCTTGGTATCAAATATACTCTTTCCTATATATTTAAACATTGTATTGTTGCACTAATAAAAATCCATTTTCTTCCGCTTATCCTTTTCAGGATCACGGCAGGGCTGGTCCCTATCCCAGCTGTCATAGGGTGAGATGCAGGGTACACCCTGTAATTACCTACAGTATATATTAGAATTTATAGGGTGCAATAAACTGATCTGAAATTTAATGTGAATGTGTACTGCACTGCATGTACGCAAAATATACACGCCGCCACACTGTACACAGTGGCAGTGGAGCAATTTGTCATCTGTATAGCCGGTCTTGTGCCAAAAGGTGATTTCCATTATTTGCCAAAAAAATTATTGCTGTAAATGACTTGCGGACCTATAATCTGTCAAGCATATCTCAAACATCATCTCCTATGAATGATATCAATTCATTTTGAGTCATAAAAACATTTCTGTCACATGGTGGAAGATAGAAAATATTGTAAACCTATAGACATAAATTATATTGTGCTGTCTGCAGTCATTCGTGACTGTGCTATAAACTGCAAAGAAACTTTTGACAAGTGTCGTCATTCAGTTTCAAGACACACTTGTTACATACATACACACTTTGCCTTATAAAATTGTATTTATTTCGACGTTGTGTCAGTTTAATCGCGGAATGAGCAGCTGAGTAAGTATGTACAAGAGGCTTTAAGCTAGACGCTGCAGCTTTAAGGAACTACGCGCTCGATCGTACCGCAACCATTTTCTGGCAGGCGATCACTTTTTGGCACAACACCTGTTGTCTGGAAACAACCTGAAACCCATCTCCATAGTGACACCTGTTGGCCAATGTGGTTATCGCCGCATCTTGATAATACTGTTTTGTGAAACAATGACGCAGACAAGCCCTGCAATTCCAAACAAAGCTATTTATTATACCACACTGTCAATAATTATAATCAACACATGTTTTGACGAATTTCCCATACAAACAAGGAATGAAAAACATTGAGACTGTTAAAAATAATAAGCTGTGACTGTAAAGAACATATCTTCTCTCCATTAACATTCACGAGGCTATTTCAGTTGCCCAGTGAGTCAGTGCAACACACACAAAAAAAAATTTATAAAATAAAACACAATGAGAAAAGAATAATATGTTTACTGTGATAACCCCACAACTGTTTTGGGGCTCTGTTTGTCATGACTCACAGGTAGGACTCAGGTGGAGGACACAAAAAAATTCAGCAGAACAGAGTTTATTTCAGGATGAGCACAAAAAAAAAAAAAAGCTCTGGGGAGTCTGTGGCCGCTTAAGCTTCGGGGTTCACGTGGTGTGGCATGCTCGCACAATCCAGTGAATGCTATGGAAGTCAATCAATGACAAAAATCTGTGTAGGAGAAAAATGGTTAAGTATTTAGGAAAAAAGGGTTTCGATACGAGAGTCACTCTGGGAACCTAGCTGAGGCAACAACCTGGCATTGACTGAGAGTCTTCCACTGGCTTACACTCAAAAAAAGGAATTTAGGTTGTCATTACATTAAAAAAATAGTAACATGTTCTTTTAACAAAATAATTTCATGTTTCAAAGGCAAACGTGATAAAATCATGTCAGATAAGCATGAAATTTAACAACCTAACATTCATGAAATTCAGTCATGTTGAGATAACATGATTCAATGGAGTCAGAATGATCTTGCGCCGAAGACGGAGCAGCGAGATCACGGGAGATCACGCGAGATCACGCGAGATGACATACCATTTGGTGTGCCCGGGAAATTTCGAACGGCAGTTATCAAGCGAAGAAGGAAGTTGGCTGGCGTGCATCATAAAAGGTAAGATTCAGTCTTTTTTTTTTTTCTCGTCCGTCTAAATGCAAATGATAATATGTGAATCAAATCATCAGCAGACTTTTAATCATTTTCCGTAATATTTGGTCGCGTAACATGTTTGTTAGCTAAAGTGACGATAGTTAGCTGGCAATTATTCGTGCTTCTCTACCATTTGCGCCAATGTTTTGCCTGTTCCATGCTTGTATGTGGCACATTATTTTATGTTGTGTGGATTAAATAGGTTAATTTTAGGCACAAACAATGCTTCGTTTTAACTCTACAGCTCCTGGAGCGATGTCGCTCGCGCTCCATTCATTTTTTCCTATAGAACTTGTGTGATGAGGCCACCGTGGCTTCACACAAGTTCCATAGGAAATGAATGGAGAGGGAGCGACGGATTTCCATCATATGGACAAAACGACCCTTTAACACGAGTGGATCATCGCGTACAAGTTTTTCCACGCCTCCACAGCTCTGTGCTGTGAGCGTGCATGCGTGTGTTGTGCTCGCTGTGCAGAGGTCAGCTGTTATTTTTTCTTTACGTCAGCTGAAGCCACCGTTAGCAGCCATCGTTCAGTGTTGGTCTTGTGCGAAATTCTGTTCCCGTGTGAAAATCTGTTCCCCCTGTGTTGGGAGCACGCACTGCAGCCAGAGAGGTGGATCGAACTGTCTTCAGCAAACCTCATTTGGTATTTTCCCCAGTGATTTATGTACAACCTTCCCTACCACCCCTAACGTGCCCTATATTTCCAGTTGTTATTATCATGTTGCATTCCAGAGACCTATACCAAAAGTTTGAATACATGTATAGATGCACCTCTGCTCAGGATGAATTAAATATTTTAATGGTTGAAAATTTATCTGATCTCTTTCAGAACATCACTTGTCTGTTGTTCATCTGCATGAGTACCAGTGAAGGGGGTCATCGGCCATCAAGTTTTTGATTTCAGTGGTTAATAGTAAGTTTTACCAGATCTGAAGTGACTGATTCTAATGTTGGAGTGCTTATAAAGCTAAACCTGCATGTGAAGAAGCCAAAAAAAGCAGAAGTAAATTACTGCCCCAGCTATCCAGCCGGTGAAACAGCAGAGACACTGGAAGAGTTGAGAGTGACGCTCCTCTCAGAAGTAAAAAAGAGAAACAATCATCAGAAGTTGGCAGAAATGATGGACAAGACCTTTGCACTCAGAAGGCAAGAATGTATTTGGAGAGGCCCCCATGATAGCAACAAGGTGGCGAGCTCTCTTCCATGTTTGTGACATAAGTGGATGAATGCATAAAAGAACAAGCCCCACTGCATGCAATGTGTCACAATACATATTGGCAGACTCCGAGAAGTTACTCATACTGATGTGGATTTACTGAAGGCCAGCAACTGTAGCCTAAGGCTACATTCACACTGCAGCCTGAAGTGACCCAAATCTTTTTTCTTTTTTTTTTTTGCCCTTATGTGACCTGTATCTGATCTTTTCATGTCAGTCTGAACAACACTGGATTTCACAAAAAAATCGGAATTGAGCATTAAGGCCTGCACTGTGAATGTAGCTTTAGTTGGCCTTCTGACAAAGAAAGTTCATGTACAGATAAATACATTTATTATGCATTTACATTTCTTAAACAGAACTGCTATCTCAAACGTTTACCAAAGGTGACGGTACAGTGCCAAACTAAGTTTTGTCTACTTTTTTGGTTTTTTTTGTAGGTGAGTGTAGAGTTCGAGAGAATCACAACAATCCATTTGCAGTCAACATTCTTCTCCAGGCTTGATGTTCAATCTGCAAACCTAATGAAGGCGTATGCCAAGAAAGGAGGCGTTCAAGGGAGAAAAATCAAGACCATCCTGGCACCCATAACCCAGGTATGATACCAGTGTAAAAGTGACATTACTGAAAACTTGTCTATTGTAGAAATGACTGAGCACCACATCCTTTGTTAAACTAGAAGGATGTAAACTGTTTTGGAGTGGTCTACTTTTCACATATTTCAGGCATAAATATTTCTTAGATGACATCTTCAACTAGGTGGTAAAATAAAATGTTAAAATAATTCATTTTAATCATGGCGTGATGAAAGGAAAACACAAAGTAGTAAAAATAGTTAAGTAATAGATTCTTAAAGATCTTTTAAACAGACTATCCCTGATCAAACAATCTAAGCTGTATAAAATGTTAGCCACTGATCACTTTTATATTATGACTTCCTTTGAATTTAGTTAAGTTTCCAAGTGTGTGAACCTACACTGCTGGATTGTTGAAATTGTGTTTTCACTGCTTTCTTCTTTTTCTGAGCTGCATATTAAGAATGAAACTATTGAAGTCAGAAGAGAATACATCCTCAAAGGTCTCTGCATGTACCTGAATGAAGACCCAGGGAAGCTGGTGAAGGAATACCTGGTATGTTAATTTACCTATGTGTTTATGATAGGGATGATCAGAGTTGGAGTTAATTGGGCTTCCTGTGTATTCCTATTAGATTTAAAATTATGTTAAGAGAAGGTCATTAAAACTCTTCTTTTTCTTCTTTCTCTTGGTTAAATTTCCAGTTTCCAATTTATTTATAATGCACATTTAAAAATAACAAAAATTTGACCAGACATTTAAAAACATGCACCATACTTTGGCACAATCACAAACCGCCCTTACCTACTAGACATTTACAACCCATTGTTACTCTAAATTGAATCACTTGCTGTCGTTGAGGGTCACTTGAAGAAGGGGGAAGGTATAAGCACTGACTTGTGGGACGTCTTTACTAGGGCTGGGTGGTATATCGAGTTTTTAAGAAATCTCGATATATATTTTTATATGCGATATAAGATGAGACAATATCATTTATATCGATATAGTCATGTTACAGTCATACTTGTTTGTCTCTGAAAAACTTCACACTGCCTCGCCTTTCTCCCTCACCGCTTCACCCATAAATAATGCAGGAAGCGACAGCATGGCAGTGTTGCCAACTTAGCGAATTTGTCACTAGATTCAGTGGCTTTTCAGACCCCGCTGGTGACTTTTTTTTTTTTAACCAAAAAGCAACTCGCGACCAATGTAGCGACTTTTCCCGGTGATGTCGCCGATTTTTGGAGAGTTTTGGAAACCTGAAATCCTCCGCTGTCGCTGTGTTTTGTGTACATACAGCCTTCATACTGTGTCCGTTTATATGCTTTGGCATTGCCTGGACCCCCAAGAGTCCCTGGCCATACCACAACTAGATAGCATAATTTGGTTTGTACTGTAAGTCATGTGACCTTAAAAGCGGAGGTGGGTCTTTTTTGTGTGCATGCATTGTCATGGCATTTACTCCATCATGGGAACAAGACAGGTTCTGCACATGGAAGATGTTTGGTTTGTATATAGAGTTGCTATGGAGGGCTTTGTACTCGCCCATAAGTATGACTGGTTTGGAATGACAGGCAATGTGGCAGACCCTCCAAGCAAACTTGCAAATTGAGGGTGACTGGCCATGGAATACTGGGCCTGTTTGGGATTCACCCTCTGTCCTTGTCTTTCTGACAATAACAAACACACATACCCTACTTTAGCTCCTAGTTTTTCCTGTAATGAGACAATATACCTTTTCCAAATTGGAAAATCTAACGCTGGACTCACGATTACCACAGACAGGCCTATGGTGGAGCTTAGTTGTTGGAAGTATTTCACCATGACTCAGTCAAATTTTTATGTTAATTGGTTATTTGATTACATGTGTTTTGTTATGAATATGGATTAGGGTAGTGAAAGCTGTTTTACATACTGTAAAGATTGTGTACTGTAAATATGAATGCAGTGCAAATCAATTTAAGAAATCTTTATTCTTTTTTGCAGGATGTCAATGAAGGTGCTCAAACGGCCATAGCAGAGACTGCGTTTGAAATCTTTGTCCTTCAAGCAGAAGGTGCAGAGCCTGGTGATGACCCCATGGATGTTGGGAGTGGAAGTGATGAGTAACTTGGACAGTGTATCTTTTGCTGTAGAGAAGTTGCTGGGTCTTGTCTATGTGCTAAGAGAGGCAAGAGAGTTTATTCCTTGTTTAGTAGTCAGCAAGCATCTGCACTGCCCATGTAAAAGTAAATGCATTACATTTTTGGAAATACATTTTTGGAAATACAATTCTATTGTATTTTTTCTAATTTGTTGTGTATTCTTTCCACCCTTTCAACCAGTACTGTTAAAACACTTAATTTATTAACACTAAAAAACTATTCTTTAAGGTAACGTAATTCAATCATGGAAAGTATTTCCACAAGATTAAATTGCTTTCTTTCAGCATAAAGCAAATTTGTTAGGCTAACTTAATTTCCATGAATTGGATCAACTTAATTAAGTAGTGTAGTTATACCACTGTAAAATAAGTTGAATTCAACTAAATTTGAATTCATCTGAAACAAGTAAATTCATTTAGTTGGTCCAAAACATTACAAATTAGTTGGGCTGGCTCTATTAAATTAAATTGGGCCCAACTATAGTAAATAGGTTGAATCAACCTTAATAAATTAAGTTGAACCAACACAGGTGCTTTAAATTGGAGCAACAGAATTACATAATGCTGAAATAAAGTAAAGTAATCATGTGGAAATCTTTTCCATGATTTTTTTATGTTAATCCAAAGAGTTATTTTTTTGAGTGTAGAACTTCACTCCATTAGGAACATGAAGAGCAGGTGTGTCAGATCAGCCACAGGTGAGCCTTGGAAGTGTGGGTGGAGTCCCAAAGACCGCCTCCCTCTGCGACATGCACAACTCCTCACAAAAAACCCACAACCCCACAAAAAACTACAAGCAAAGAAAAACAAAGAAACACAACCAGGCCAGTCAGAGCCCCCAGGGGACCATGACACTGTTTGCTTTGTTTTTTCCAGCTTTGCCTTTTGACTCGGGGGGAAAAAAAAAAAAGTTTGGGTGTGTTTGGTTGACTTTTAAGCTTTTTGGGAGTCAGTGTCATCAGGTTTCACCTACACCACAGGTGTCAAAATCAAGGCCAGCAGGTCAGATATGGCCCCTGATGTAATTATATACAACCTGCTATTATTAATGGCCCACCAGTAAATAGCACTCCCACCATACTATAAATCCCACAATGCAATGCAACAGCTGCTGCACAGGTCAAGACCTGTGCACTAAACTGTTTTCCCACGACACACTGATCAGTGGTCAGTGGAAAAAGAACATCAGTCAGCACTTTTTACAGTGACATGTAAGCTACACTGACCCCCAAAAAATGGTCAAATGAAAAATGTCCTTTGAAAACAGGTGGGAAGCAGAGGACCTGGGGCTTATTCCAGAAAGCAGGTTTTGCTAAAATCTCTGGGTTTGTAATCCTAAAATTTTGGAAACAGTTACTGAAAGAGACCTAACTCCAACTCTGAGTCAGTTACTGGGCTAACAGACTCTGTGGACCTAACCTGCTCGCTGGCAGGTTTTATCCAACAAAGTGAGTGTCTCTCTGACTCCTCCCCTCCTGCTGCACCTGAACCACCTGACACTCCAATTTATTTCCTCGTTCATGAAGTGGCTGTCAGAGCATCAGAGAAGCGAATTCATCTGCAGATGTTTATGTTTCTACAAGCACTGAAATCCCAGTTAGACGTTAGTTCGTTAATTTTGTATGTAACACAGTGGCGGCGCCGGGGGGCGGGGGCGCTAGGGGGTGCGATAGCTCCTCCTGGAAAAGTCACAGCACCCATGTAGCACCCATAAGAAAATAGCTTGTGTCTGTGTGTGTTGAGAACTGAAAGAACAAATGATCCTTCGTAGCACCTTCAGTAAAATGCTTAGCCCCCCCTTAGCACCTGCAGAAAAATATTTCTGGAGCCGCCACTGATGGAACATGAAGCTTTTACAGTCGTTCATTCGTCAACAGGCTGTAAGGACGGAGACAGCGATGATGTCACAGATTTATAATGAGGCAGCTGCAGCTGTCAGACTGTCAGTCAGTTCCTCTGAAACATTTACTGTAGTTACTGCAGTATCACTGTTACATCACACTGATCTGTATGAAGCTTTAGACGCATAACAATAATCAATGATCAATCATTAATCATTGATCGTGTTGTAAAAGGTCACTGATGGAAAAATGACTGGATCCTGGAGATGATGTGAATGTTTGAGTGAAGATGAGGCTGAAATGATTTCAAGACTTGAAAACTGAACTAAATGGATTTAAAGTGATTTAAATGTTGTTAAAATGAAAGTTCTGATGTCTGAAATTCGGAGTGTGAATCTTGACATATTTTCCAGTGAAAACCACCTTAATCGGTGAACATAGGCTCTATAATGTATCCACAAAACCATGTCCGAGTCCACCGTGTTGTGCAGGTGGACTCGGACATGGTTTTGCGGATACATTGATACAATGATCTTTAATTAAAATGGCTCTTCCTCTCACAACTGTCCTGAAATATTTAAAACCTATAAACCTGACACATTCATTACATTTGCCTTTATTGGAAAAACTTTACATTCATTACAGACTTAGAAAGCTGCCCTGAATGTTTTCAGCTAAATATGAAACTTTGACTCAGTGAAATATCTTTGCTGTGGCTGTCAGTGAAGTAATCTATCAGTGAAGCTGATCTCAGATCTGTTAGAAACGGTTAAACTGGGAGCATTAAAGCAGTTTTTCTGTAAATCTCATTACTCATTTTTAACCAGGAGCAGCAGAAATAATGAAATTCTCAATCTAAAAAAATGAATAAAGTGAGGTTGTTATTCCATCAATAGGTTTTTACTGAATAATTGTTTAAACAATTAAATGGTCAAAAGCTGAACTGTCATGAACAAAATTTTTTAAGTAATAAACTGACCTGAGGTCAGCTCCTCCCCGGGGTCTGCTGCTGTCTCAGTCTTGAACACACAGGTCTCAGTAAATTCAGTCTGAGCTGTTTCTCCACATTTTTATCTTCACTTTCTGTCTCCTGCATTTTGTCCGTCAGGCTTCAGCGGAATAATTAGATTTTATAAATCAAATGTAAAATAGGATTCAGCTTCATCTGATAAAAATTCAAGTTGTGCAAATGATGACGGCAGACACTATAAAAGAAATGATATATTTTAAAACCAACTTTTATTCTGTCTATGATGATGACAGAGTGGGTCAGGCTGATTAAAGTGACTCATCATGCTCCACACTGACACATGCGATCCTCCATCCATCAGATTAAAATAGAGGTTGCAAATGTCAATCTTACTATATCCAAGGTATTTAGTTATGTATTATTTTCAAATCAGAACAATGAATATGACCACATTAATGGATAGGCACCCAACTCTACTTATGCATCCTGAGCTGAGTGGATATCTAATAATGGAGATATAGGATAGGTTTGGAGAATGCCCTAAACATTAATAACATATTAGGAAAAAAGACACACTTTGAGCCTCAATGGAAAAGACAGTGTTATTGCTTTTAGTTGACAGAGAACACAAAACTCTAAATAACCACACTTCCATCGTGCATAAGAAAGGGCTTTAAAAAGAGAGAGAAAGCAGACAAACTTTCTTCTTGGTCTTTATGATTGTTTATTAATAGATCACAATGTTTATTTTGAAATATTTTTCAATATGAACTAGGGATGGCACGATACCACTTTTTCATGTCCGATACCGATATGTTACATTTGGATATCGGCCGATACCGATATAAATCCGATATTTAAAATTGATCCAGGCATTTAAAAACATTAAAAAAAAAACAAAAAAAAAACAAAAAAAAGAAGTCAACAGTCTCTCACACAACAAAATCAAAGTCTTTTAGTTGTCCCACATACAAGACTAAGGACCAGGGTGGGCAGAGCTTTTTAGGCAGTGGCACCAAAGCTCTGGAACTGTTTACCACTCCAGCTCCATTTAGCTGACTCTGTGGCGTCATTTAAAAAATAGTTGAAAACTTTTCTGTTTAACCAGGCTTTCTGGTTTCTGACTTTATTTTTATTCTTTTTCTTTTAATATGGTAATGTTATGTTTTTAACATAGTGTTTTCTGGGGGTGGGGGGGTGATATTGTGTTTTAATTATTGTACAGCGCTTTTCTGTCTGTGAAAAATGCTATATAAATAAACTTTACTGACTTACAACAATAACTATCACCTGAATCCTGTTGCTTCTGTGTGAGAAGGTGATGCTTATGGCATGTTGCAAATTTCATTAGGGCTGCAACTATCGATTATTTTAGCAATTGTGTATTCTATTTATATTGATTACCTAAGTAACTGGATAAGAAATACTTTTTTTCATATTAACAGTTCATCTGCATATTTTAACTTCCGTATTGCAGTTTTTCCCTGTGTGAAACAAACAGGGTGGATGGAGCAGCTACAAAGTTCTCTTTTCTTCACTTACTGATCAGGTGGTTGATGAAGGACCTCTTGCTGTTTCCCAGTAAAGGTTTAATGGAGGTTACAGGGACGAAAAGGCTTCTTTTGGACACTAGAAAAACATTTCCTTCTGCTCCATCTGAGCGCGCCGGCTCCGCCTCTTTCCGCTTGTGCAGACAGACTGCACATAAATCAGCTGACTGCTGCTGTTGCGTCATCAGTGTTCACGTGAAAAACTAGGGGCTGCGTGAGCGCAATCTTGTAATGCTTTATATTTACAAGCATTCTCCTAAATATGTTTCTACTGCAGCTCTATATTTAGTCACAAATCAGGGATTAAAGTATCAAAACTATTTTGATGGGGAAGGGGTTCTTCCGGTACCGGACGGTCACTAGTGCTAATAGCTGCGCTCGCTAGCAGTAAGTCCGGGAGCTGAAGTAGAGAAAAAAAATAACAGCTGATTCTCAGCACAGCGAGCACAACACACAAACAAGGCAGAGAGCGGTGGAGGCGGAAAAACATGTCAGCGATGATCGCTCAGTGTCAAAGGGAATCCGTCGCAGCGACGGAGGATCTGAGGGGGTTGTTTTCTAACTCCTGATCCACCACTCCATTCCAGTAGGTGGCGGTAATGCAGCTCTAAGCTGATTTGGTCAACCGCAAACCCACAAGAAGAAGAAGACGACTGAGCCCTGTAATGCAGCTAATGTGAGCGAAACGTTATTTAATGTATCGGATTACATTTTTTTATTTCTTTCCGATATCCGATCCAGTAATTTAGGCCAGTATCGGACCAATACCGATACTGAATATCGGATCGGCGCATCCCTAATATGAACCTAGATTTTAGTATTGTATCTTTCTCAGGCTAATTAGATTTACTCATCCTCAGAGGTTGTGTTTTGTTGTCCTTTATTTTGACAGAATACTACAAATTCCACCACCCCGTAATTTTATCTATCATTTTAATTGCAATTTTTTGTTAAACACATTTATTAGCATAGAAATTTTTAAACTAATCAAAGTAACACCCAGAACAGAGTGAGCCCTTATGAAGGTGTGAAGAGAAAATAAACACCTGTGCTTGCACTGATGTCAACACAGATGTAAAGGGAGATTGCAGTCTGCATTAGTAGGCCACTTGTAAGGCAGGTGGACAGATAGATGCTAGGTGGTGCTCTAACACCTTCTGTTTTGGCTTCTGAACATGATAAATGCCCTTTTTGCACCACAGTTTTTTGTTTGTTTTATTATTTATATTTTATAGTCGTATATTTTAATTTTGAAATTGGGCCTTGGCATCAATTCCTGATTAAAAGCATGTAATACCCAACAAATGTATCTTTATAATTCTGCTAGACTGCACACACCCTGGCCCCTCTTTCTACTTTCCTTGTTGACACAGCCAGCCAGGCATGCATTCATGTGCCCTGAGGAGCAGAATGAACAGCAGATACTTAAAAGAAAACAGTATCCTCAGTGTTATCTGATAAGCAGAAACTTATATAATGAAAAAAGACAAAATAAGACTTAAAATTTCACAGCAACTAAAATTCAAAGAAAAAAGAACGACAGTGAGACATCTCATTGGGCCACTAATTTAAATAATTACCATTCAGCTGCTCTGGACAGATCAGCAATGAACCTTTGTGTTAACTGAAGAACAAACATCTTACAACAGTTTCCTCAACAGCATAACAAAAAACACACAACCCTAAAAAGCACTAGCCACCCCAGTACCACTTGTTAAGGTTATTGAATACCTTGTACTCCTTGTGCCTACGCAAGTAATCACAGGACAGACACATGTGCTCTGATACAAAATAGCTCCTCTTTGCTTTGAAGTGCCGCTGCCACTCAAAGTACCTGAGGTACATTTTCTCATCCTTGTCCAGGAGCAGCAGGTAATCAGCCAGCTCCTTGGGTGAGGTGAAGTCCTCCACATGAATGAAGGCGTCTCCCTGGATAAAGTTCTCATAATTCTGTCTGGGTGGGCCAAGAACCACTGGCACTGTCCCCACTGTCAGCGGGTTGTACAGTTTCTCAGTAATGTAGTCCTTGTGGATGGAGTTCTCAAACGAGAGATAGAACTTGCAGCTGGTAATGGTGGGTAAAAAGTCTTGGTCAGATATGGGCTTCCCAAAGGCTCGTCCATATGTGTGAATCTCCACGTGTTTTTTCAGCTCATTGTAATATTTCACCCGCATGTGGTTCTGGTTCCAGTTGCTCACAATCCAGCAAACCAGCTTGTTTTTCTCTGGTGGGATAAAATCCTCCTCATGCTCTGCTGGTATAATGTACCCATAAGGCACTGTAATGTCAGCATCCTGACGATAATTGACAGTCAGATTGAACAGGTTGTCTAATCCAGGGAGCTGGGATGAGTGTGATGGCGACTCTGCATTCATCCATATCCACTTCTGGAATGATGGTCGCTGGAGCTGTGGGAGATTGGACAGGTCAGTGCTGATGTCTCGGTGGTGAATGATGACCCCATCTGCCTTACTGTAGAGGTTCCTGTCTGCTGTGAGGAAACAGCCATCAATGTTGAAGACTGAGCTGCAAATGCTTAGGTCGTACACTTGTCCAAAGGGCCAGCTCCAGATCAGCACAATGGTAACATTTTTATCACTGTTGGTGGAGAAGAGGTTCAGGCCAGGTTCTCTGAATACTGTTGACTCTACAGGACCTGGTAACCAGCTTATAGTTGGTTTAAAATACATAAAAAACAGAATCACAGAACATCCCAGCATAAAAGCACCGAGCAGGAGGGGTCGCAGGATTCTGTGAGAAGGTGCAGTTTCCATACTCTGTCCTAAAAAGGGCAAATTTAAAAAAGAGAGAAAATGAATGATGAAGATGATATTTAGATTGAATATTGCCCTCCAGCTGGCATATAATATTGAGCTTTGATGATTTATTTCTCATGGCATGAAATAGTGCATTAGTAATTAGCTTTTTTGAAATCTGATATTGGTTGATGTCTTCAAAAATGGCTTCAGTCAGTGTATAAAATAATTTTATAAATAACATCAGTTAAATACCTAATCATCACATCAGAAATTAGACATCTGAATACATTTTAATTGACACATGCTGATAGTGTTCTTTTTACAACCAGGACAGCAGAAGGGAGGAGAGAGCAGAACAGGTTAAGAACAGGGAAGGTGAAGAAGAGATGAGAATCCAAAAGACAAGACAGTGTCTCACAGTCCATTTTACAGGTGCCATTATAGCACAATATAATCAGGAGTGTCAGGAAATTAGGGGGAGGCCTCTACTGGGAGTGGTGGGGAAGGAAATGAAGCTGCATTATTTTAATTTTTATTTGTATTTTTTAATACGTAGTAACCGAAAAATATTATTTGATTTTAATCCATAGGCTAAGAAAGGGCTGTGAAAGGTGTAAAAGCCTTGACTTCAGAAGGGGAAAGTCCCGACAGTCTCGTTTGGCCACCATTTTTTTTCTACCACTGTCAAACCTGATACGAAAACAAACTCCAAACTCCCTTCTAGGACAAACATCCTCATACTATGTTACATACCCACTTCCTGGATTTCAGGAATGGATTTTTTTCTAACAGGAAGAAGTGCACACTATAGTGGGTTGTCTAAATGCACTCAGCCATACACCACACGTCAGAGGACAGCCGTTGTCAGCAGACGGATGAACTGTTTTTTTGGGGGGTTTTTTTGAGGTGGACGTTTTCCCGTGTAAGCCTGGGCATAATTCATGCAACTAGAATGGTGCAGACGTTTTGTGGTTTCAGATGGCTGAAAAACATACATCTGCTACACGTCCAACTACAGTTCATTGGACGTTTTCTGGGGTGACCTTCTGGTTTCAAAATGTGTCCAGTTCACTTGTGTTCTGTCCTGTTTCACCCCCGCCCCCATTCCACATAAATGAGCACTCATAGCAGCAACTATCACAACACCATCAGGCACAAAATAGGTCATGCTTTTTCAGAGTTAAATTTACCACAATTTGCACTAAATTACTGCAGACTTGGATAAAACACGTTTGTATGATTCATATACTCTTCTTCCAAAAATGTACGCTCTGAAAGGAAAAACTCCTGGAAATACATTCACAGTCCCACAACTTTTATCTTAAGTAACATGGGATTTCAGGATTAAGGCAATTCACTTCTTACTGTGATTCATCAGCACTGTAACTTCTGCTGCGAATCTATTTCCTTCAGAGCAGATATTTATGCTCCAGTTAAAGGATAAACAGCTATGAATTCACTGCCTACTGACCAATCAGTTCTTCAGAAAATAACGATTCCTTGGACCTCTGCGCAATGATAGTAGGAGGGTCTAAAGCACAGGTGTCAAACTCAAGGTTTTGCGTGTTTTTTCAGGTGCATCTAAATTCTTATTGTTTCCATGATAAACCTCAGAAATAAATAGAAACTTTGCAGAAAGTTTGTGTTTGGTCAATTGTTTCTTTGTTGTAGCAATGATTCTCGGTAATAAATATTAGACCGTTGGAAAGCCTGTTTATTTCCTCTTAAATTGTGCCACATTTGTAAGGATAATGCATTTGTGTGTTGAGCTCATGAAAAACTTGCCAAACCTTCGCTAAACAGCTTATTCTGCTATTAACTCTTGTTTGGTGTCCTTTATTGGATAAGATGATTGTAGAAAACAAACATATTTGTAATATAAACAATTCATTCATTTATCAAACAGGGGGCTATTACAGAACATCGTGATTATTTGCCAGATTATTGATTTGAAAGCAGCACTACTCTGGAGACACTGCACTGTTAAATTGTATCACTGTAATCAAGAACCAGTATGGGACCAGTTGGAGCCTCCAGCTCCTGCCAGATAGTCAGCTGCTATTAAGTGGTAATATGATCTTACTTCTGGCACATCTATTTATTTTTGGTCACATTTAATTTGCCTGGATTATAACTGAAATTTGTATTATTCATGATTTTACCTAATTGAGTTTATTATATGATTCATCCCGTTCTTCTTCCTCCTCAGCATGTTATTATTACCATCATTATTATTATTGTTACTATTGTCATAATCCTTATTAAATTAATAAACTACTAATGTTTCTACCAATAAGAATGCTGTCAATGATTGTGGTGATAATAACTATTAATATTATTCTTCTTATTATTATGGGTATTTAATTTTTTTTATTCTTTTAAGACTTGTTTATATTTTCTGATTAAAGTAGAAAAATAGAAAATAAACGGTGTTTTAGCTGAATTTTTTTGCTTGTTTTATCTTTCTTTTTGAAACCAGAGGCAGGTTTTAATGGTCTCTGTGGAGCTCACCCAGCACTCGCTCTCTCTCGCTCTCATCTATATGACAGCAATCATTCAATAAGCCACTATATGTTTAACTACACTTTGGATCTTGGTGTTTAAGTGAATGGATAGACTATGTTGGTCTTCCAATCCACAGCAAAGAGTGGGCTAATGTTATATGTGGCTGTGTGGCAGGCTGGGTTGGACCCAAACGAAGGATGCAGAGCTTAACTCAAAACAGCTTTAATGCTGGAATCTTCTCACAAGATACAAAAACTCGAAACACAATATCTAAATCTCAACCAAGGCTGTACTGAAATCAAAATAACAATCCTGGGAGAAAATGGGGAACACATTCTTCTTTAAAAAAAAAAGGGGGGGGGGCAGCTAAGGGAAACACAGACAACGACGCAACAAAGAACTAAACAATACTGAGACCTGGGGCCTATTTCAGGAAGCAAGCTTAGCTAACAACTCTGGGTTTACTAACCCTAAAATAGTGTTGTAGTACTGTGGAAACATCACTAAATTGCAAGAATATTGTCCAATTGTCCAACCTTTACTGGGAAACAGCTGGAGGTCCTTTATTAACCACCTGATCAGCAACATGAACAAAAGAGAACTTTGTAGCTGCTCCCCTGCCAGCACTCCGAGGTGGGCCCCATATGGGATAAGCAAGGGCAAACATTATGGGCCCCATAAGGTTTTGTCCACGGTTTCCATGGTGGCCCTACATGGGTTTGCCCAGATAGATTTTAACCGGCCCTGAATATGTGTTCATTCGGACCCATACGGTCCATGCATGCATGGCCTATGCATGGACCCTGCATGGGCCTCATGTAAGTCAACCGTCTGGGTCCCAATCACAGAATTAAAACAATTATTCATAGTTCATCATAATAATCTTAACTGTTCTCTGCCTTTCATAAACAATACATAAAGTTGTGTTGTTTTTAAACCAACAACAATCTTTGTTAAAATGGGTGTTATTTCAAAACCACATAGCTAAATGTGTAAAAATGGCAAAACAGTTATCGAAAGTAAGAACTAAAGCCACGAGTTTCTCTCTACAGATTAAAGCTGCAGTATGTAACTTTATAAATCTGTTTTTACATATTTGTTAAAACTGTCACCATGTCAGGACAGTATGAGACAGATAATCTGTGAAAAAAAATCAAGCTCCTCCACCTCCTCCCTGAACTGCTCCTAGTCAAAAACAACCAATCAAAGCCAGGATGAGGGTCAATCACTCCTTGTGTATGTGCTGCTACTTCAAGATTTGGTATCGATTTGATGCCAAGTAAATACAGGGCCAGTATCGCCAATACTGATATTTCTTAATAATTATGAAGCATTTTCATGAAGTTTAGCTGGTTTGAGATTTTTTTCCTTTGGATCATTAATTTGTTAAAGTCCAGGATAGAATTGGGCAAAGATTATAGGTAAGTATAAAATACTTTTTCAAAATAAAGGTTATTGTTCTGAAACAATACAACATTAACAAAGCAATTTTCCCCACATATTGATGTCTGGATTTTTCTTTCTTTTTTTTTTTTTCATAAATGAAGTGTACAAAATCATCACTCAAAACCAAATGCAAACTTTTTTTTCCAGGTAGATTATTTATAAAGTATAATACAAAAATGTAATTAAAAATATCCCTTCATTCACTAATTTTCTAGATTTTTTCTTAAATAAACAAGCTGTACAAATTTAAGTGCTGCTCCTGTCACAGCACAGAGCAGGCACACTTTGTGCTCCCCTCCCCACAGTGTTTTGTCACATGACATATAACATATTTTACTTAGGAAAAAAAGGAATTTGCTATGAAACATTTAAAGCAAATTTAAATATAAATAAAGATGGTTACATTTATTTCAGCTCTGAGTATTTAATATCTACGTGATTTTATGGGAATGTGGATCTTTCAGATCAATTTGAGAAGTGATTTTGATCATATTTCACATTTTATTGTGTCATGTAACGTCAGGCACTGGTCTTGGTCTCGACTTGGTCTTGGACCCTAAAAGTCTTCGTGCTGTCTCGGTCTCGATACACTCTGGGCTTGGTCTTGTCTCAGTCTCGGGTTAGGTGGTCTTGACTACAACACTGCCCTAAAATGAGGGAAACTCGGGTTTCCAGTTTCAGAAAGAGAGCTAACGTCAACTCTGAGTCAGTTACCGGGTTAACAGACTCTGTGAACCTAACCTGTTCGCTGGCAGGTTTTATCCAACAAACTCTGAGTATCTGTCTGACTCCTCTCCTCCTGCTGCACCTGAACCACCTGTCTGACACTCATTAATTTCCTCATTCATAAAGTCACTGCAAAGCAATCAGAGGAGTGAATTCATCTGTAGATGTTTATGTTTCTACAAGCACTGAAATCCCAGTTAGTTTGTTATTTTTGTACGCAACATAAAGCTTTTACAGTTGTTCGCTTGTCAACAGGCTGTAAGGATGAAGACAGCGATGATGTCACGTATTTAAAAAGAGCCCAGCTGCAGCTGTCAGACTGGAAGTTCCTCTGAAACAGTTACTGTAATTACTGTAGCATCACTGTTACATCACACTGATCTGTATGAAGCTTTAGACACAGAACACACTTTGGATGGAAAAATGTCTCGATCCGAAGATGATGTGAATGTTTGAGTGACGATGAGGCTTAAACGATTCTAAGACTTTTTTTTTTAAGCCTGTCATGTCTGGCATTTTTCGCAATCGGAATGATGATCCGAATGCACTGATGTACTGTTGGATATTTTTATCATCTGATATTGGTATTTTACTATATCATTTATTAGTATCTATATTAATCTGAATTAATGGTCACATTATATATTATTTGTCACCTATATTGTCACTCACACACTGGAACACTGCATGCTTTAGGTGAGTGGGAAGGACTGAGGCCTCCTAAGCCACTAGTAGTGCTGCACTCATTCATATTTAGAGGCTCACCTTTGTACACAGTGCCTTTTTGACACAGTATTGCCAGAGTGAAGGTCAAGTAGCGGGGAGTGTGTGTCCCGAAAAGGGGAGTTGAAGTTCCACCTGAGCTACTGTAATAATGTAAGGGAGTATTGAGATAAGACCGCCCAAAAGTGCTGTATGTAGATTACAGCTCAGCATTCAACACCATAGTTCCCTCCAGGCTGGTCTCTAAGCTGCTGGACCTGGGCCTGGGCCCATCCCTGTGCAGGTGGGTTCACAGCTTCCTGACCAGCAGACCACAGGTGGTACGAGTGGGTCACCTCACCTCATCCTCCCTCACCCTCAACACTGGATCCCCCCAAGGCTGTGTGCTCAGCCCTCTGCTGTACTCACTGTACACCCATGACTGCGAGGCCACGTCAGAGTCCAACGTCATCATCAAGTTTGCTGACGACACTGCTGTTGTGGGACTAATCTCTCACAATGAGGAGACAGCCTACAGGAGAGAGGTCTCCCGCCTGGAGAACTGGTGCCAGGAGAACCACCTCCTGCTTAACGTCAGCAAAAGGAAGGAACTGATCGTGGACTTCAGCAGGAAGCAGCAGAGGGACTACCATCCACTTGTCATCAGTGGTGCTGAGGTGGAAAGAGTGGACACTTTCAAATACCTGGGAGTGACCATCTCACAGGACCTGTCCTGGACTCATCACATAAACATCACTGTAAAGAAGGCCAGACAGCGTCTCTACCTCCTCAGGCGGCTGAGAGACTTCAAGCTCCCACTCAAGGTGCTCAGGAACTTTTACACCTGCACCATCGAGAGCATCATGCGTGGGAGCATCACCACCTGGATGGGAAACTGCACCAAGCAGGACTTCATGGCCCTAAAAAGGGTGGTTCGTTCAGCTGAACGGACCATCAGAACCACCCTCCCCAACCTGCAGGACATTTACACCAAGCAGTGCAGGCTGAGGGCCATGAAGATCCTAAAACAGCCCAGCCACCCCGGACACTCTCTCTTCTCCCTGCTCCCATCAGGCCGGCGTTACCGCTGCCTGAGGGCTAAGACTGAAAGGTTGAAGAAGAGTTTTTACCCACAAGCCATCCGTCTGCTCAACTCCTAGCCCTAACTGGACCATTATTGCACAATGTAAATATTATAATTTATAAAAGTGTGTATAGTGTATAGTATATAGAGTATAGTGTATAGTGTGAATTACTTTTTTTTATTTTTATTCTTCTTATTTATATGTGTGTGTATATATGGTTGCAGGTACAAAATACATTTCACTGTGCATTGTACTGTGTATAACTGTGCATGTGACAAATAAACACTATCTTATCTTATCTATCTTAAGTGTTTCTAGTAATGTGAAGATATGGTTAGAAGGGCGGGGTAGTGCTCCGGTGGGAGGTATTTTCACGTGGGAAAGTTGTTTGTTTTGGCAGCCCCCAGAGAACAAGTCATGGAGCCATTGCATGAGGATCAAACTAGTACGATACATAGTGGATTGGGAGCATCCTACTATGCCCATTGTTCCTGATAACAGCAGGGGGAGGTGTGAGTTTGGGCTTTCTTTCTTAGCTCTTTTAGCTCCTTTTTTAGCACACTTTTTGCTCTTCCTCTCCCCGCTTTTGCAGCGGCTCCAAGGCACTTACTCCCGGGAGGGCTTATTTGCTTTCTTATACTCTGTTAAACTCTGGACTTCTACTTTTTTGCTTTTCCTCTACCACCCTTGCAACGGCACCAAGGCACTCACTCTCGGGAGGGCTTTTTGCTTTCTTGTGCTTTGTTTAATTTTGTGCTTCAATAAATCCTGGAAACGAAACCTGCTCATCTCCAGTGAGTTTTTGTAAAGTGTGACGTTACTATCAAGGTGCACTTGTTTCCATTGGTCTCACTTCCGCCTGGTAAGAGGGGCAGAGGGAGAGAGCCGCACCACGACCCGACAGTACCAAACATATTTTACAAGAACAGCTCTATAAGTTTTCTATAACCTATTCTTGTTCATGTTTGTATTTTTATTTATTTATCTTTTTATTTAGTTAGTTATGCCAGGTCTGACAGGCAACAAGGAAAATTAGATATACACACACACACACACACTCACACATCCCCACACACACACACACATGCACATGCATATTCACACATACACATAATTTTATTGTTTGCAGTAATGTGTGTGTATGCTCCTCTGTCATGCAATGTACTCAATAATGAGGGCGAGAAACTGCAATCATGCCCCCCGCAATTCAGAGACGAATAGGGAAGGACCCAGGGGATCCAGGCCACAACATGGCAAAAGACCACAGACGGAGCCCCCATGGCCAAAGGGCAAGATTCCAAAGAGCCAGAGGTGACGAGCCCCCCCATCCTCCATGGCTGGCACCCCCAGCACGAGCCGAGCACGCGGCCCCCGAGGCCCCAAGCGCTCGAGAGCAGAGCCCCCTCACACGCTAAAGAGGCCCAAGCCACCCCCAGGCCACAGCCGGCAAGGGAGCAGGTCACAAACCATGCCGAGATATCCGGCCACGCACCCTGGGACCCACGGGGACCCACACCCCAGGGGCGGCAGTGACGACCAGTGGGGTGCAGCGTGGAGCGGTAGGGAGGGGTAACTCCTGCCCTTCGCAGCCGCGTCCACAGGTGCCAAGGCTCGGCAAGCCACAGACCCAGGCCCAGCTGTCCACACACACACACACACACACACATACACATACCCACCCACGCACACACACGCACACAGACACACACACATCCATATGCACCAGTCACACACTCATGCACACACACACGTAACATACATGGACACCTAGTATGGGAGAGGGGTACCAGCACAGAGCCAGCGGCAACCCAGGGAAGCAGCCAACCCAGCCCCGAACAACGAGCCAGTCCCCACCCCAGGCAGGGTCCAGAATCCCGGAATGCCAGCCAGACACCCCAACGCAAGCCAACCCACCCCACCCCACATGTTGGCGTGCCCAAGGGGGCACAGACCCCTCCAGCACAGGGAGGGGCCCAACAGAAACGGGCAACCCTGGGCACCAGGGCCCCAGACCCCGCACCCCGGCCCCCCGCAGAGGAAGCCGGCCGCCACCCAGACGGGGCCAGCACCCACAACCACGGGCCCTCCAGCCCCACACCCCAAGACCATAAGAGCATCCATCCAAGCCCCTACCACCAACAACCAGGGCCTGGACACAGAAACCACAAAACGGCAGCCACCATCTCCAGTCCAAGAGCCATCAGACATCCGAATCCCCTGGCCCACCCCCAGCCACCTGCCGGGTATGCCGTGAGACAAGACCACAGCTGGTCACCCCCATCATGCGATGGAGCTGATCAGTGGGGACTAGAGAGATTCAAATTTGGCCAGTTGGTTTTTAGAGGTGGCAGACATTCTTTCCAAACTAATGTGTTCTAAAAGTAGATTCTTATAGTGAGTAATGCATAAATCATTTTTTGATTTCCAATTCATGAGGATAGTTTTCTTAGCAAGGCATAAGGCAGTAAGAACTATGTGTGATATATTTCTTTCCATGTTTAATTCACTTAAATCACCTAGAATGCACAGTTTTGGTGATGCTGGGATACCACAATTAAAACATGTGGATAAGTGTTCACATATCCTCTGCCAGAACCTCTGAACAGGTGTACAAGACCAAATAGCATGCATATAGTTTTCAGTATGGTTGCCTGAACAGTGGGTGCATATATTTATGTCTCTGAGGGCCATTTGGAACATTCTGTGCCCGGTATAGTGTATTCTATGGAGAGTTTTGTATTGTATAAGTTGTAAGGTCAGATAAAATAATTATAGTGGGTGACTTGTAGATGCTGAAAATGACAGCCTCAACACTGCATTTAATCTATTGTTAGATTCAATTTGCTTCTCTCAAAATGTAAAGGAGCCCACCCACCACTTTAATCATACTCTAGAGCTTGTCCTGTCATATGGCATTGAAACTGAAGACTTAACAGTATTCCCTGAAAGCCCCCTCCTGTCTGATCATTTCTTAGTAACATTTACATTTACTTTAATGGATTACACAGCAGTGGGGAATACGTTTTATTACAGTAAAAGTCTTTCTGAAAGTGCTGTAACTAAGTTTAAGGATCTAATTCCTTCATTATTATGCTCTTCAGTGCCATGTGCCAACATAGTGCAGAGCAGCTACCTAAACTTTGTTCCCAGCAGGGTTATTATAGTTAACGAATAATAACGCAATAACGAAAACTGAAATTGAAAAAACATTGTCGTTAACTGAAATAAATAATAACTAAAATTAAAAGGAAAAAACGATAACTAACTAAAACTGTATTGTGAGTTTAAAAAACTAACTAAAACTAACTAAAATTATAGATAAAATGACTTTCCTTTTCTTGTTTGTCATTTTATTTAAAAGCTTTGTGGATTGATCATTTTTCCACTCTCCGAGTTTAAGCTGGAAGCACCGTCAGGCAGCTGTGCGTGTGTGTGTGTGCGCGCTCACCGCGCTGGTCCGAAAAGTAATAGCAGCGGTCTGCCGAGGAAGTGGCCCATATGGAGTTTCTCTGAGTCCGATAATACAGATAGAAGCGTGTCTTGTTGTGAATGATCAAAAATGTATGGAACACGTCTCAGTGAGGAAAAAACACCAACATCAAAGTCCACCTGAGAAGCGCACACAAGGCAGCTACGGAAACCGCTCTGAACCGACATAATCTGGCGTTAACCTCTGGAGAATTGTGACTACTCGTCGCTGCCACGCAGCTGCAACGTTTTGATGAACCTGTTCTGTCCTTGTGCGTTTCCGGCCACTTTATCAGTGAGAGAATAACAATCAGGAACAATCAATACAAGGACTCACAAATGTCAGCAAATTCCTGGAGGGAGCTGCTAAAACTGTCGGAATGGACGCGAAGGAATGAAGAAAGTGAAAAAACAGGGACAAATATGCAGCCAAAAAACTGAGCACAAAGAGCGAGGACCAAAAGAAGTCCCAGCCGGCACCGCATATAAAACACCAGCACACGACCGTAAGGTAATGAACAGGGATTAGAAAGAGAGAGCATATTTCTCCCATATTGGCTTCTCTTCATTGGCTCCCTGTTAAATCTAGAATAGAATTTAAACTCCTTCTCCTCACCTACAAGGTCTTGAATAATCAGGCCCCATCTTATCTCAAAGACCTTATAGTCCCATATCACCCCAATAGAGCACTTCGCTCTCAGACTGCTGGCTTACTTGTGGTTCCTAGGATACTTAAGAGTAGAATGGGAGGCAGAGCCTTCAGCTTTCAGGCGCCTCTTCTGTGGAACCAGCTTCCAGCTTGGATTCGGGAGACAGAAACCCTCTCTATTTTTAAGATTAGGCTTAAAACTTTCCTTTTTTATCAAGCCTATAGTTAGGGCTGGATCAGGTGACCCTGAACCATCCCTTAGTTATGCTGCTATAGGCCTAGGCTGCTGGGGGGGGTTCCCATAATGCACTGTTTCTTTTCATTCACCTTATTTACTTTGTTTATACTCCACTCTGCATTTAATCATTAATTGTTATTAATCTCTGGCTCTCTTCCACAGCATGTCTTTTCTCTCCCCTCAGCCCAACCAGTCGCAACAGATGACTGCCCCTCCCTGAGCCTGGTTCTGCTGGAGGTTTCTTCCTGTTAAAAGGGAGTTTTTTCCTTCCCACTGTCGCCAAGTGCTTGCTCATAGGGGGTCGTTTTGACTGTTGGGTTTTCTCTGTATAATTGTAGGGTTTTTACCCGCAATACAAAGTGCCTTGAGGTGACTGTTTGTTGTGATTTGGCACCATATAAATAAAATTGAATTGAATTGAATTAAATTTGGACATTTAGTCCTTTTGAAAGTGTTTAAACATATCTGTGTCCAGAAGTCTTCTTCTGGGTTGATGGAAAGATCTCGCTCCCATTTTGTAGTTGGGAGTGATATTGAATCATTAATTTTTAATAATAACTTATATATTTTTGATAATAATTTAGGGGTCTAAAGATTTAGAAATTCTGTTACCAATACAGGGGTTTCTAATTTTAAATTCTTTAAATTAAACCTTGCCTGTATGATGGACCTCAACTGCTGGTATTCAAGAAATTTGCTATTGCTAATTTCATATTTTGAAATAAGTTCTTCAAATGAAATAAAGATCCCATCATGAATAACATGTTCTAAATTGTTTATTCCTGTCTCTTGCCATGTTGAAAAATTCAGTACTGTCTTTTTCTGACATATATCTGGATTGTTCCAAATGGGTGTCAGTTTACATGGGATAAGTGAAGACTTAGTTATCTTCAAAAATTCCCACCAGGCTGTCAGAGAGATGTTTATGTTAAGACTTTTAAAGCAGTTATGCTGTTTAATACTGAAGCTAATGAAAAGTAAGTCAGAGATTTCCACTTTTCCACAGAGTGTTTATTCTAGCCCCAGCCATGGGCTGTCTAACGGGCTTGATTTGATCCACCTTTAAATATACTGTAATATATTGGCTAAGAAATAGTGATAAAAGTTTGGAAGTTCTAGACCACCATTTTAGCTTTTGTAAAGTCTTTAAAGTTATTCTTGAGGTTTTATTTTTCCATAAAAATTTTGAAATGTTTGAGTCCAGAGACTTAAACCAGGCAACAGAAGGTTTATTAGGGATCAGTGAAAACAGATAATTGATTTTACGCAGAATCAACATTTTTACTGTGGCAACTCTCCCCATGATAGATATAGGTAGAGAGTTCCAGCGTGTGAGATCATCCTCTATTGTTTTCAATAGAGGAATATGATTCAATCGTACCAGGTCTGACAACCTGAGGGAAAAATTAACACCTAAATATCTAATGTTGCCAGATTGTAGTGAGGTGGTCATGGTGTTCTGAAAATTACAATTCAGAGGTAAACGATTGATTTACTCCAATTGATGGAGTAGTCTGATATAGATGAGAACTTATCTATAAGTGTGATTGTTTTCAGAAGAGAGGTTTGTGGGTTCCCAAAGAAAAGTAATACATCATCAGCATAAAGGCTTATCTTATGGTCTGTGTTTTCTGTTTGAATTCCTTTAATATCTACATTTTGTCAGATTGTTGCTGCTAGTGGCTCAATGAAAATGACAAAGAGTGAAGGTGAAAGCATGCAGCCCTGCCTGGTGCCTCTCTGCAGACTGAAGCTTTGGGAAATAAGATTATTTGTTCTAACATGTGCATTTGGAGAGCTGTACTGTATAGTGTTCTGATCCAGTTTATGAATGATGAACCAAATCCAAATTTGTGTAGAACTGCTAACAGAAATTTCCAATTTACCTGATCAAATGTCTTTGCTGCATCTAAAGAGACAACTGTGGTTTCTAATTTATTAATAGAACAGTAATCTATTACATTTATCAGTCTGCGTGTATTATTGGCTGAGTGCCGACCCTTGATAAAACCTGTTTGATCTGGTTGTATAATAGATGGAGTGATTTTTTTCTAACCTTCTGGCAAGGACTTTGCAAATTATTTTAAGGTCTACATTAATAGGAGAGATTGGTCTGTAGCTGGACGGGAGTGTGGGGTTTTTGCCTGGTTTAAGAAGTAGACTAATGTTAGCAGAGTTCATGTTTGGAGAGACCGTGTGATTGCTCTCAATTTGAGCCACCATTCTGACAAAAGAGGGTTTTAGCACAGACCAAAATTCTTTATAAAACTCTGCTGGAAAACCATCTGGGCCTGGGGCTTTATTAGTATTAGGGAGATGCTGTATTGCTTCATAAAATTCAGATGATGAAAAAGGCGAATCAAGAGTCGCGGCCTGTTCATCATTTAGTTTAGGTAGATGTATATTATTAAGATATTCTTCAATTTCAGCATCAGATGGATTAATCTGTGATGAGTATAAGGCTTCATAGAAGTCTTTAAAAGATTTATTTATTTGATGTGGGTCATGAGTAATGGTACCAGTTGAGTCCTTAATAGAATAGATAGCTGTTTTTTCTTTATTTAGATTTAACTGGTTAGCCAAGAATTTTCCAGATTTATTTCCATGTTCAAAGTTTTCTAAATGCAGCCTCTGCAACATGAATTGTGTCCTTTTATCAGTTATTTCATTTAATTCCAGTTTTAGTTTCCTCAGGTTGTTAATTATATGTTCTTGTGGTGAGGCAGCATAGGCAGTTTCTAAAGATTTAATTTTCTGTTCTAATTCTAACACGAGTTTTTTCTCTTTATTTTTCTTATGCGAGCAGTAAGATATTATTTTGCCCCTCATTACTAAGACTTGAAAACTGAACTAAATGGATTTAAATCAACATTTTGAAAGTTATGATGTCTTTAATTCAGAGTATATATCTCAGCATATTTTCCATTGAAAATCACCTAAATCTGTGATTATAGGCTCTATAACAGATCAGCAAACTGTGTCAGAGTCCACCTGAATTCTCCATTAAAAAATTAATAAAGTGAGGTTGTTATTCCATCCAATATGTTTACTGAATAATTATTTAAACAATTAAATGGTCATAAACTGAACTGTCATAAACTGCAGAAAAGTGACTAACAGAAGCACAAACGAGGACATACGAGGAGGCAAGTATACTGAGAAAAAGCAGGCCTTACACATGAGCAAGGTACTGTATCCCAGTGGGTTTGAGAATCCCAATTGTGCAGTAATCACTGATATTCCCCCTGTTCAGACCTTTAATGGTTTGATCCACACGAGCCCAAGCCTCATTGGCTGAATGAGTTAAGCCAGCCTACTTCTACAAAGAGAGGTATGCGCTGCAGAAGCAGACAGAGAGGCCACGAGGCAACACCCTGTCTGCCGAGTGAACCAAACAAATGGAATAAGCTAAGGACGAGAACAAACCGACTTGTTAAAAACACTGGAAATCAGAAAAAGACAGAGTGACAGTGGCAAGATTGGCTTTGTTATGCTGAAAGACAGAACCCAGGAAGTCCTGCCAGCCAATCAGAACCTAATAGTTGAAGTCTTTGTGTATGCTAATCAAGTTAACCCTGGCCAGTGTGCACTAATTAAGCAACCAACTACCTCCTCCCTACCCGATGGTATTTTTGTCGATTGCTGCCTTATCACCTTACCAAAGCAAGGACCATATAAAGTCCCTGTGCTACTCAGGAATGAAACTAACCATGATATTACACTACCCAACAATTGTGTGATTGCTGAGTTAGTTACCCCTGATTGCATCATTCCATGCCCTGAACCAGAGAAAAGTGGTCAAAAGGTCTCTGCAACATGTTCATCCCAACAGCAGACCCCAAACTGTAAGCTGAGCTTCGACTTTGGTGCTTCACCACTATCTAACAATGGAAGCAAAGGATAACTGAAAAGCTGAACAGTTTCTCTGATGTTTTCTCTCAGAATGGTCTTGACTTTAGGCATGCCACACAGATGCGACATCACATTAACCTGAAAGATGAGACCCTATTCAAGCAGAAATCCTGACCCATTCATCCTCATGATTATGAGGCAAACAAGAAGCATCTACAAGCCCTTTTAGATGCAGTTATCATTCGGGAATCCGAATCCCTGTTTTCATCACCCATTGTGGTGGTTCGGAAAAAGAATAGCAATGTAAGGTTATGCATTGACTAGAGGAAGCTTAACCTGCAGACTATCTGTGATGCCTATGCACTGCCCAATCTAGAGGAGTCCTTTTCAGCTCTGGCTGGTTCGCAATGGTTCTTGGTGATGGACCTCAAGTCGGGGTACTATCAAATTGAGATGAATGAGACAGACAAACCAAAAACAGCATTTGTGTGTCCCTTTGGGTTTTTTTAATTTAACTGTATTCCCCAGGGAATAACTAAAGCCCCTAGCACCTTCCAAAGGTTTATGGAAAAGCGCACAAAAGACATAAATCTCAGAGAAGTCCTAGTCTTTCTGGATGACTTAATTGTCTTTTCCAGTTCCCTTGAAGAACATGAAACCAGGTTCAGTCATGTCCTTGAATGCTTGAGGGAGTATGGACTCAAACTCTCAGTAGACAAATGTAGGTTTTTCCAAATCTCAGTCCACTACCTAGGACACATTGTGGCTAGAGAAGGAGTGAAAACTGACCCTGAGAAGGTTGAGGCATTAAAAACCTGGCTAAGGCTCCAAACTCCCAAAGAGCTACAGTCGTTCCTGGGTTTCGCCAGCTACTACCAAAGATTTGTGAAGGACTACTCAAAACTTGTTAAGCCCCTCACATCTCTTACAGCTGGCTATCTGCCCAAATGTAAAGGCTGTAAAAGCACTCCTCATGACACAAAGTACTTGAACCCCCAAGAACCCTTTGGCGAGTGTTGGAGTCATGAGTGCCAGAAAGCATTTGAAGGCATAACTGAAAAGCTCACCACCTCACCTGTACTAGGCTATGCCGATCCAAAGCTTTCAGATCTGTTACACGCAGATACCAGTACTACCGGATTTGGTGCAGCCCTCTACCAGCAACAGAACTGAAGCACACAGGTTACTGCCTATGCAAGCCGTAGTGAAGCCAGATACCCAGCCCACAAATTAGAATTCTTGGCTTTAATGTGGGCTGTAACAGACAAGTTCCATGATTATCTACATGAAACTGCCTTCACAGCAGGGTTATAATAGTTTTGGATTTTACATTATAGTTTAGTTTTAGTTAGTTTTTACTTTTTTTTCTTTAATTCAGTTAGTTTTAATTAGTTTTCAGAGTGGTTTTTCTCGTTTTTATTAGTTTTTATTTTTGGTTTCATGCTTAGTTTTAGTTAGTTTCAGTTAGTTTCAGTATTAGTTTTAGTATTTTCATACCTAATCAGGTGCAAGATTCAAGGCGCAAAAGTGACTATTGTGTAATGAAAACTTGACAAAAGATACCGTTTAAAGAAATATATTCAACAACCAACTGTTCACAAGACATGCTAAATGTGTGTAATATTAAGGACACACATGAACATCAACAGGGAGAAACAAAGAAAAACATGAATTCCCAAACTCAATAAATTCTACAATAAACTCCACAATAAACTTCAGCATCAGTGCAGTAGATTAACAACACCTACATGTGGTGTTTGACAAAAACAAACTCTTTGAAGGAGTCAAAGCTCAAATCCAGTTGCATCCTGATGTTCTCACCACCTGATGCTGCTTCTGTTTTGGAGCTAGCTTGGTTAGATGCTGCTAATTAAACTTGCAGGGTCTTTGCGGCCTCTGTACATAGCCTACGGAAGTTGCCGACCTCATGTCCACATTTATGCTTGTGTAGCTGGATTGTGTGTGTTAATTACCTTGTGGTCATGTGCAGGTGTTTTATATGCAGCGCAGGCTGGGACTTCTTTTTTGGTCCTCGCTCTTTGTGCTCAGTTTTTTGGCTGCAAACATATTTGTCCCCGTTTTTTTTCACTTTCTTCATTCCTTCACGTCCATCCTGATAGTTTCAGCAGTCTCCTACCAGGAATTTGCTGACAGTTGTGAGTCCTTATATTGATGCTTTGATTATTATTCCTGATTGTTATTCTCTCACTGATAAAGTAGCCGGAAACGCACAAGGACTAAACAGTTTAGTCACAACTTTCTGGGCTGCGTGGACCCGACAAGTAGTCCCGTTTCTCAGAGGCGCAGGCCAGGTTACCTGGTAGGATCAGAGCAGTTTCTGTAGCAGCTGTGCACTTCTCAGGTGGACTTTGATGTTGCTGGTTTTTCCTGACTGAGAAATGTTCCGCACATTTTTCATCATCCACAACAAGACTTTCGATTCTATCTGTGCTCTTGTACTCAAAGAACCTCCATACGGGACTCTGCCGCTTTCTCGGCAGACCGCAGCCATTACTTTGCGGACCAGCGCGGTGAGCGCACGCACATGCGCACACACTCACACAGTTGTCCGATGGCGCTCCCAGCTTAAACCCGGAGAGCGGAAAAAATGATTTCATATCAATCCACAAGGCTTAAAAAAAAAAAAAAAAAACAAGTAAATGAAAGTCAGTTTATCGATAATTTCAGTTAGTTTTAGTTAGTTTTGTAAACTCACAATTCAGTTTTAGTTAGTTATCGTTTTTTCCTTTTAATTATAGTTTTTATTTATTTCAGTTAACGACAATGTTTTTTCAATTTCAGTTTTCGTTATTTCGTTCGTTTTCGTTAACTATAATAACCCTGCTTCACAGTTATCACAGATAATAATCCATTGACTTACCTTCTCATGACAGCTAAGCTTAATGCAACTAGCTGGCTAGCTGCACTATCCACCTACATCTTTGACATCAGCTATAGAGCTGGTAAACAAAATCTGGATGCAGACTGGCTATCGCAAACTGCACAATCAGCTTGAAGATGATACAGTCTTCAAAGAAGAAGGTCAGCGCATTGAAAAATTCAGATCTCGCCTCTTGTCCCCAGTCAAAGAAGTTGAGCTCCAACTTAATGCTGACATATACCCGTTTCCACCCCCGGGGTTCCGGTGCCAGTGCCAGGACCTGTGCTGTTCCCAAAAGAACTGACGAAAAGCTTAGGAACGGGACCACGTTTCCAATGCACTCCTTTACGTATGAGTGTGGGCAGGTCCCGATCTGGACACGGAAGCCAAAGAGCGCAAACATGGGACAACATGCTCCCCTGTCTTGTGCTGCGAACACATTCTACGGTCCAAACAAAACTACGGCAGCATCTGTGTGCAGCACAGAGGTAAACACAGACAGAAGATATGAGCAAGACGACGAGTACGCACTTTGTGTCCTTTTATCTGTGACATGAACTGATACAAAGCAGCAAGTTTAGCCTTAAGACCCAACCTAATTCACAGCCATGAAAATCCCTTCACTTTTCTCATGTAATACACATGTAATATGGTAGAAAGGTTTATGTTGAGACGGCAAAGTCATGCCCTTCTGCCGCTTTTGTTACGCCTTCTTGGTTCCAGACCAGCTAGCTTGTGGGGCCAGAGTTGAACCTGTTTTTCGGCCGAGCACCGAGTGCGTTTGTGGTGGAAAAACTGAATGGTTCATATACTGGCACCGGCACCGGAACTCCATCGGTGGAAAAGCCGCTATAGTAGCTACAGGCTGCCAAAGACACATAGTCCTAGCCCAATCTGAACTCACTTCTTTGCACTTTTGCATTCATTAGCCATGACTGCAACGGCTATTCCTGAAATGTTTCAGGAGGAAGGCAATGACAGCAACCTGCTAGCCTTACCCAAATACAGTCATACCGACCTTGTCCAAATCCAACTGAATGACACAGCTATTGGTAAAGTCATTGAGTTGAGCCAATATGAAAGCTGAGTCCTTTGATCTAATTATGCTTTTGAAAGAGTGGAAGTGGTTAGAGCTTCAAAATGACCTGCTGTACAGGAAGAGTCAGTCTGGGTCAGAGAACCTGTTGCAGTTTGTCCTTCCTGAAGCTCTAAGACCCACTGTGATGCAGAATCTCCATGACAACATGGGACATTTGGGAACCAAGCACACACTTTAGCTCATCCAATCCCGATTCTATTGGCCCAAGATGGCTACAGATGTCGAAAACAAGGTGAGAGCTTTCAAGAGGTGCGTCTGCAGAAAAGCCTCACCTGATAAAGCTGCTCCACTTGTTCACATTCAGACCACCAGACCCATGGAGTTGGTCTGTATGGATTTCCTTTCAGTAGAACCCGACAGTAAGAACATGAAAGACATAGTGATAATCGATCACTTCACCAAATATGCCCTGGCCATTCCCGCGAGAAATCAAAAGGCCACTACAGTTGCAAAAAGGAATCTTTGAACCACGAACCATAAAAGAGTTCATTGCTTGGTATACATAAGGTTAGAACCAGCCCATATCATCCCCGCGGTAACCTTGTGGAATGCTACAACCGTACCTTACTAAGTATGCTTGGTACCCTAAAGGACACAGAAAATTGTACAAGAAATGATGTAAATGGTTTCTCTTCATACCAGTTAATGTTTGGAAGATAACCTTGTCTGCCCATAGACATTGCTTTTGGACTGCCACAAACTAACAGACAGTCCATATCTCATTCACAATATGTCAAACAGTTGAAAAGTCACCTTGAAGACAGTTACAATATAGTCATAAAAAATTCTCAGAAAGTGGTTGACAGAAACAAAAAGAGGTTTGACAAAGTCTTCCGTGAGTCCACACTGGATGTGGGGTACCAAGTCTTGGTTCGTAATTGTAAAAAAAAGGCCCTCTTGTTACTGCCCTAGGTATTGCCTAACTCACCTCTCTTCACTCCACCTTGACTGTTAGGCAATCAGGAGTCGCCCCGTGTGCATGCAACATGCTGCGCCATAGCCTCTCAGAGTCTGCTACTAACAGCATGGAGTAATAGCACGGACTGTATCTTTGCAGCTGTTATCGAACTGAACTGTGTGCATCTATTGCAAGTAAGAACTGCATTTGTGTTAGTGATAACTAATTGCAAAGCTTACATGTTCCTGACTGCTTTATGTTGCTAAACTGTTAGCCCTGGATTTTTCTGTCATGTTCACGCTAGTTATGTTAGCTCCAGTTCGGTGCTCTCTGTACCCCATGTAAACATCAGGCGCAGGCAGGTTCGTGCGTTAATTAGGGTAATTAGTTGGGCGGACGTAACTCCCCGCGCAGCTGTAAGCAGCCATGTTGGTCTTTTCCTTATAGACCAGCAGAGGGTGCTGTTTACATCCTGTGGGAAATGTATATGCTGTTCACTGTGAATACTGGTATTAAGCCTATAGAACAGTGTCTGTGTAGATTCTCAGTTATCCAGGTCATAGTAGTCTCTGGAGCTTGAAAAAGGCGACTGGACTTCTTTTTGTTTCTTGAAGACGTTTCACCTCTCATCCGAAAGGCTTCTTCAGTTCTCAACCAAATGGTGGAGAGACCCAGGTATTTAAACCCCTGTGGGCGTAGTCCCCTGGAGGTGGTTATGACCCTCTATTGATCATGTGCTTGAACACATGTGCCCAGGTGTGAAGGGGGCGTGGGTCATATTTAATCAGTGGTTTCAGTTGAAACCAACTTAGGACTCCGCTCCATTGTTTCCTGTGGCCTATTGAGGTCACTGGAACAAAGGTGTGAATGGGGGTTGAGACGTCTGGGAAGGGAGCTCAGGACAGCACTGTAAGCGGGGGAAAGTTGGTGACGTAATCCACCTCCTCTGTTCAATGATGGTTGTTCACAGTGGACATAGATGGCTTCTTTCACTCCTCTTTCAAACCATCTGTTTTCCCTGTCCAAAATGTGGACATTGGCATCCTCAAAAGAGTGCCCTTTTTCCTTCAGATGCAGATGTACTGCTGAATCTTGTCCTGTCGAAGTGGCTCTTCTATGTTGTGCCATTCGTTTGTGAAGAGGCTGTTTGGTTTCACCAATGTAGAGGTCCGAGCACTCTTCACTGCACTGAACAGCATACACTACATCGCTGATCTTGTGTTTGGCGGGTTTGTCCTTGGGATGAACCAGTTTTTGTCTTAGGGTGTGACTTGGTTTGAAGTATACTGAGAAGTCCAGTCGCCTTTTTCAAGCTCCAGAGCCTATAGAACAGTGTTTGTTCTTTGAAGCAGTGTTAATACAGATTCATGTGTGACAGTTATGTTTAAATTATAAGATTTTAAGAAGTAGTAATGTGTGTTTTGTTTCAATGTAACTTATAGATGTTTCAATATGTTTTTAGGTTTCTTGTTTCAGAACCACACACACACACACACACACAAACCCACATACCAGTGTAAAGAGAGATACAGCTGTAACCACACCAGTGGTGGAAAATAAAGTCCAAACTAAAATCAGGTGATAACCTCCGTGTGATTCTGATCGATCGCCTGCTGTGGGCTCTACCTTCGTGATCCAGCACAATTACAATAACCAGGAAGCACACCCTTCCTCACAGTAATCTTCGCCTCAGAGACAAACACAAATTGGCGGACAAATGGGAACAGACAGTATATGTTGTCACTAAACAGAAAGAAAACTTATCTGTCTACACAGTGACACCAGAGAAAGGAGATGGGCCTCCCAGAACACTCCACAGGGATCACCAGACACCGTAAACCACAAACAAGACAAAGTTCATCCCAACCAGACAATAACTCTTTGGCTGAGGAAGAGGAGGAAGAGTTTTGTTTTGTTGCTGATACCCCACGAATCACAGGGAGATATTTTTTTCCAAATCCATGACTATCCAATGATGCACAGAAACCAGCCAAACAAAGAACCTGCAGGAGAACACTACCTGAAACCTGCTGGATCAGAAACTTTGGAACAACCTGAGATACTACCTCCAGAAAATTACTTACCTGAGACACCCACAGGAGACAGTCACACATCCAAGTCTTCTCTGAACAATGAACACAGGTAAATAACGAACTTACCTACATTGGACAGCGAGCCTGAAACCAACTTACCTTGGAAAGGAAAAAGAAACTGAAAAACTCCCACCAAATCCTGAGACATCTCGCATTGAATCAGAGACACTGTGGGGCAATTCACAAGTATCTCCTCAAATCAGAAGATCTGAGAGAAATCGCCAGTCGTCTCGAAGATTGCATTATCCTGAGCTGGGAAACCTCTTGCTGACTGTGGTCGCATCACTTTTCCAAGGGATAAAAAAGCCTGTATTGAGTCCCTTACACCTGATACTGACTGTTGTAGAATAGACATGCACAGGGACGTGCATGACAATTAGGAGGGGAGGGTGTAACCCAGTGGGTTTGAGAATCCCAACTGTGCAGTAATCACTGATATTCCCCCTGTTCAGACCTTTAATGGTTTGATCCACACTAGCCCAAGCCTCATTGGCTGAACAAGTTAAGCCAGCCCATTCCCACAAAGAGACGTAGGGCCCAGACACACTGGGAGCGAATAACGACAGCAACAACTGGGCCACATCGCCACTGGGGTGAAAACGAACACACGGGACGCGATAGCGACGGCAGCATTGCAAATTGTGCTTTCATGTCACTCGTCTCCAAGAAATATGATTGGCTATGAAATTGGAGGGATTTTGACATTTTCAAAGCAGTCCGTATCAGACATGGCAATAAAGATGAAGAGAAGATTTTACTGAAAGTTCCAGTGGATCTGACAGAAATATTGCTGGTAAGTCTCCTCTTCAAAAGTAAAAGACAACCTTGTGTTCATCCTATATTATCACACAAGTCCTCTCTATTCTTCTGTTTAAGGTCAGCCTGACGCCAACAAGTTTCCATACGGTTGCCTTTTGTGTGTAACTCGATAATCACTGCTTGAAGTGTCATATAATATAGGAAAGTCAAACACAGCTAAAATGATGATTTCCTTCATGCTGAAGTGGTTGCAGACTGCAGCGTGTAGTATACTCTCCGCTCACTGGTCAGTAAATGAAACCCTCACTGATTGGTTTAGTGCCACGCGACAGCAACAAAAGCAGAACATTTTTCAACTTTGTTGTGTCGTGTCGCCTGATCGCGTGTCCACGTCTATGTGTACGAGCTCGAAATTTCACATGCACAAATGTCACCGGTCGCTTAGCTGGAGGAGGGCAAGCGATTGTCACCTCATCGCACAAGCTCCATAGGAAATAAATGGAGAGCGAGCAAGGTCGTTCCCCATGTGTCGAGGCCCGTACGCACTGCAGAAGCAGAGAGCGAGGCGAGGAGGCAACACCGCGTCTGCCGAGTGAACCGAACAAATGGAATAAGCTAAGGACGAGAACAAACCGACAACTTGTTTCGCTTAAAGCTCATAAGCAAGAAGAGACTTGTTGACCGCTTGGTGGTTTCAAGCAGTGCCATTGGAACTGGGATTGGATCTCGTTGCATTCTCTCCGTGGAGATGGAGATGGCGAGCCACCCATTAAAACTTTGGAACTGAGCCGAACCGATTCTGTTGGCCAGCAAGGAACGGGTTGTTCTTCATCTCAGCAGCTCATGACTGTGCGGTAGGACAAGTGTGTGCTGCTGCAATAGTACATTGTCTCCTGGAATTGGAGTGACTGATTTGACTAATTTGATTGATCTGACTAACTTGACTAACTGTTGCCAGCCAGACTGAGTTAAGTGAGTTCAATGACTCAAGGACCATTTTATTTTTGTTTTCACTTTTGATGCTGTGCATAGTTTATCCTTTTCTGTGTTGTTATTCAATACAAGTTGTGTTCACTACCTGTGGCTCCATTCATTCTGTGTGTGTCACTCACTACCCTACGAACCTAGAAAACCGGTCCAACAAATAGGTTGAGTATCCATAGCCTATATATTTTTCTGTACGTGCTACAGTACACTAAAAGAAAACACAAAGAGAACTAAATTCTAAAGTTAAAGGGAACAAGATAAAACGGAAACCTAAGCACAACACACAGAAAAAAAAAAACAGGAAGTGAAGCTAAATACAACAGGAGATAAAGGGGCAAAACATGGGGAATACCAGAACAAAAGGGAAACCTGAATGAAGTATAATAACTATAACCAAAACAATACAAAACAACAAACTGAAAATCTAAACCCTAAGAAAAAACTAGGAAACAACCAGAGAAACAAAAAAACAGAACTTCACAGAAGGAACTCAAACCCATTTGCAGCCTATGACAGTTAAAGGCTGCAAATGGTAATTTTACTACGTCCAAGGTATTAAATTATGTATTATTTTCAAATCAGAACAATGAATATGACCACATTAATGGATAGGCACACATAAGATGAGGACTTATCAGGACTCTACTGCTGCATCCTGAGCTGAGTGGATATCTACATGTAATAATGGAGATATATGATTGGTTTGGAGAATGCCCTAAATATTAATAACATATTAGGAAAAAAGACACACTTTGAGCCTTAATGGAAAAGACAGTGTTATTGCCTTTAGTTGACAGAGAACACAAAACTCTAAATAACCACACTTCCATCGTGCATGAGAGGAAAGGACTTTAAAAAAGAGAGAGAAAGCAGACAAAGTTTCTTCTTGTTCTTTATGATTGTTTATTAATAGATCACATTGTTTATTCTGAAATATTTTTCAATATGAACCTAGATTTTAGCATTATATCCTATTAGACAACACACAAACATTTTTCATAAGGACTGTCAAATATCTGTTGGTATCAACAGTTTCTCAGGCTAATTAGATTTACTCATCCTCAGAGATTGTGTTTTGTTGTCCTTTATTTTGACACAGTATGTCTGTGTAGATTCTCAGTTATCCAGGTCATAGTAGTCTCTGGAGCTTGAAAAAGGCGACTGGACTTCTTTTTGTTTCTTGAAGACGTTTCACCTCTCATCCGAAAGGCTTCTTCAGTTCTCAACCAAATGGTGGAGAGACCCAGGTATTTAAACCCCTGTGGGCGTAGTCCCCTGGAGGTGGTTATGACCCTCTATTGATCATGTGCTTGAGCACATGTGCCCAGGTGTGAAGGGGGCGTGGGTCATATTTAATCAGTGGTTTCAGTTGAAACCAACTTAGGACTCCGCTCCATTGTTTCCTGTGGCCTATTGACCTGGATAACTGAGAATCTACACAGACATATTGCCTTGCACTTTGGGAGGAACACCCTTCAATTGGTGCGGGAGTATGAAAGGGACTCAAGAAAGCTAGCGGACTACAGGAACCACCTTCGTTTCAACTTGAGATGCAGACAGTCCAGACTGGTTCCCAAGAGTTTGCACCTTGGGTCCACAGTAAAAGGACATAGAGCTGACCAAATTCTATGGAGAGCACAGAACCACCTTTTAAGTGAAAGGATAAGACAGGTCCATTTCACCATAGATGCACTCCAGAACAAAATCCACCAGACTCAGCAGAAACTCTCATCACTCTTACCTCACACCATCGCAGAAGAAGTTTCTACATTTGTGGACAAAGCCCAGCTCGCACAACACATCAAAGGCAAGGAAAGACAACTACGTAAATTTCAAACTCTGCAAACCAAGGCATACCATTCATCTGTTAACAAACAGGACGACACGATAAGCAATGGAAACCAAGGAAAGTGGGTGAAGAACCTATCAGACAGGGTCCTCACCAAACCAGAAGAAAATGTGCTAGCCAAAGGACTCAACTTTGCCATAGCCCCACAACAGCTTCCTATAGTAGACCTCATCACAGCAACAGAAACCGCTATAAGAAATAACAAACTTTCTCATCCTGTAGCAGAACAGATCAGGATGAAAGTTTCAGCCACTCTCTCCAGTGCAAGACTTCCTCCATCCAACCTCACCATTCAGGAGAAGAAGGCCATCACAGCCCTAAGCAAGGATCAAAACATCACCATACTGCCAGCCGACAAGGGGAGGTGCACGGTTGTGCTGAATTCATCGGATTACCACAACAAAATTACTACACTCCTCAGTGACAACAATACTTATGAGGTCTTGAGACGTGATCCCACAAGCAACTACAAGAAAAAAGTTGTTTGCTGCCTGCAACAACTTGAAAAGGAAAAAGCCATTGACCGCCCCACTTACTACCGCCTGTACCCTGGAGAAGCCACTCCATGCATTTATGGACTCCCAAAGATCCACAAAGAAGGAGTCCCACTTCGACCCATTATCAGCAGTATAAACTCGGTCACCTACAACATTTCCAAACACCTCGCCACCATCTTATCACCGCTTGTTGGCATCACACCCCACCACATTGAAAACTCTACAGATTTTACTAACAAGGTCCAGAATCTTGTACTGGATCCAGATGAAACCATGGTGTCCTTTGATGTGGTTTCACTTTTCACTTGCATACCTACAACTGAGGCAGTGGAGACCGTCAGAAGACGACTACAGGAAGACGATTCCTTACTGAACAGAACCAGCTTCACCCCAGATCAGATTTGTGCACTTTTAGATCTCTGCCTTACCACAACATATTTTAAATACAATGATGGATTCTACAGACAGAAGCATGGATGTGCCATGGGCTCCCCAGTGTCTCCCATTGTAGCCAACCTTTACATGGAGGAAGTGGAAAGTAAAGCTCTTGGTTCTTTCAAAGGGATGGCACCTAGCCACTGGTACAGATATGTAGATGACACCTGGGTCAAAAAGAATGGGAAGGACAAGAGGAACAACATTGTCATCCCATATGTGTCAGGCTTGTCAGAGAAACTCAGAAGAATTTTCTCCAAGCATGACATCTCAGTATACTTCAAACCAAGTCACACCCTAAGACAAAAACTGGTTCATCCCAAGGACAAACCCGCCAAACACAAGATCAGCGATGTAGTGTATGCTGTTCAGTGCAGTGAAGAGTGCTCGGACCTCTACATTGGTGAAACCAAACAGCCTCTTCACAAACGAATGGCACAACATAGAAGAGCCACTTCGACAGGACAAGATTCAGCAGTACATCTGCATCTGAAGGAAAAAGGGCACTCTTTTGAGGATGCCAATGTCCACATTTTGGACAGGGAAAACAGATGGTTTGAAAGAGGAGTGAAAGAAGCCATCTATGTCCACTGTGAACAACCATCATTGAACAGAGGAGGTGGATTACGTCACCAACTTTCCCCCGCTTACAGTGCTGTCCTGAGCTCCCTTCCCAGACGTCTCAACCCCCATTCACACCTTTGTTCCAGTGACCTCAATAGGCCACAGGAAACAATGGAGCGGAGTCCTAAGTTGGTTTCAACTGAAACCACTGATTAAATATGACCCACGCCCCCTTCACACCTGGACACATGTGCTCAAGCACATGATCAATAGAGGGTCATAACCACCTCCAGGGGACTACGCCCACAGGGGTTTAAATACCTGGGTCTCTCCACCATTTGGTTGAGAACTGAAGAAGCCTTTCGGATGAGAGGTGAAACGTCTTCAAGAAACAAAAAGAAGTCCAGTCGCCTTTTTCAAGCTCCAGAGACTTTATTTTGACACAGTACTACAAATTCCACCACTATGTAATTTAATCCATCATTTTAATTGCAATTTTTTGTTAAACATATTTATTAGCATAGAAATTTCTAAACTAATCAAAATAACACCCAGAACAGAGTGAGCACTTATGAAGGCATGAAGAGAAAATAAACACCTGTGCTTGCACTGATGTCAACAAAGGTGTAAAGGGAGGTTGCAGTCTGCATTAGTAGGCCAGTTGTCAGGCAGGTGCACAGAAGCCGCTTTTCCAATGACGGGGTTCCGGTGACGGTGCCAGTATTTGAATCGTTCAGCGGTTTTTCCACCACGAACGCACTCGGTGCTCTGCCGAAAACGGGTTGAACTCGGGCCCTGCAAGCTAGCTGGTCTGGAACCAAGAATGCCTGACGAAAGCGGCAGAAGGGCGTGACTTTGCCGTCGCAACATAAACTTTTCTAACGTATTACATGTGTATGACATGAGAAAAGCAAACCGATTTTCATGGCTGTGAATTAGGTTGGGCTCTAAGGCTGATCTTGCTGCTTTGTATCAGTTCATATCACAGATAAAAGGACGCAAAGTGCGTACTTGTCGTCTTGCTCGTATTTTCTTTCCGTGTTTACCTCTGTGCTGCACACAGATGCTGCAGTAGTTTTGTTTGCACCATAAAATGTGTTTGCAGCACAAGAAAGGGGAGCGTGTTCTCCCACATTTGCACTCTCAGTTTCCGTGTCCAGACGAGGACCCGCCCACACTCATACGTTAACAAGCGGTTCGCAAGCGCAGTGGAAACGCGGGCCCATTCCTAAGCTTTTCGCCGGTTCTTTTGGGAAGAGCACGGGCACCGGCACCGGTACCCCGGTGGTGGAAAAGGGCTAATATAGATGCTAGGTGGTGCTCTAACACCTTCTGTTTTGGCTTCTGAACTTGATAAGTGCCCTTTTTGCATCGTTTTATTATTTATATTTTATACTTGTATATTTTAATTTTAAAATTGGCCCTTGGCATCTATTCCTGATTAAAAGCATGTAATACCCAACAAATTTATTTTTACAATTTTGCTAGACTGCACACACCCTGGCCCCTCTTTCTACTTTACTTGTTGACACAGCCAGCCAGGCATGCATTCATGTGCCCTGAGGAGCAGAATGAACAGGAGATACTTAAAAGAAAACCTTGTATCATCAGTGTTATCTGATAAGCCGAAACATAAACAATAAAAGAAGCCAAAATAAGACTTAAAATTTCACAGCAACTAAAATTAAAAAAAAACAGAACGACAAGTGAGACATCTCATTGGGCCACTAAACCAACAGAAAATTACTATTCAGCTGCTCTAGACAGATCAGCAATGAACCTTTGCGTTAACTGAAGAACAAACATCTTACAACAGTTTCTTCAATAGCGTAACAAGAACCACACAACCCTAAAAAGCACTAGCCACCCCAGTACCACTTGTTAAGGTTATTGAATACCTTGTACTCCTTGTGCCTACGCAAGTAATCACAGGACAGACACGTGTGCTCAGCCCCAAAATAGCTCTGCTTTACTTTGAAGTGCTGCCGCCACTCAAAGTATCTGAGGTACATTTTCTCATCCTTGTCCAGGAGCAGCAGGTAATCAGCCAGCTCTTTGGGTGAGGTGAAGTCCTCCACATGAATGAAGGCGTCTCCCTGGATAAAGTTCTCATAATTCTGTCTGGGTGGGCCAAGAACCACTGGCACTGTCCCCACTGACAGCGGGTTGTACAGTTTCTCAGTAATGTAGTCCTTGTGGATGGAGTTCTCAAACGAGAGATAGAACTTGCAGCTGGTAATGGTGGGTAAAAAGTCTTGGTCAGATATGGGCTTCCCAAAGGCTCGTCCATATGTGTGACTCTCCACGTGTTTTTTCAGCTCATTGTAATATTTCACCCGCATGTGGTTCTGGTTCCAGTTGCTCACAATCCAGCAGACCAGCCTGTTTTTCTCTGGTGGGATAAAATCCTCCTCACCCTCTGCTGGTATAATGTACCCATAAGGCACTGTAATGTCAGCATCCTGACGATAATTGACAGTCAGATTGAACAGGTTGTCTAATCCAGGGAGCTGGGATGAGTCTGATGGCGACTCTGCATTCATCCATATCCACTTCTGGAATGATGGTCGCTGGAGCCGTGGGAGATTGGACAGGTCAGTGCTGATGTCTCGGTGGTGAATGATGACCCCATCTGCCTTACTGTAGAGGTTCCTGTCTGCTGTGATGAAACAGCCATCAATGTTGAAGACTGAGCTGCAAATGCTCAGGTCGTACACTTGTCCAAAGGGCCAGCTCCAGATCAGCACAATGGTAACATTTCTATCACTCTTGGTGGAGAAGAGGTTCAGGCCAGGTTTTCTGAATACTGTTGACATTACAGGACCTGGTAACCAGCTTATAGTTGGTTTAAAATACATAAAAAACAGAATCACAGAAAATCCCAGTATAAAAGCACCGAGCAGGAGGGGTCGCAGGATTCTGTGAGAAGGTGCAGTTTCCATACTCTGTCCTAAAAAGGGCAAATTTAAAGTGGAGAGAAAAAAAAACAATACAATCACGATAGGCAGAATAGAAAATTAAGACTGAGCATCTAATCATGTTAAATTTTACATAATAGTACCATTTAATAGTGTCTGTTTACTCCGAGCAACATTTCATCCCTTATTTAAATGCTCAGTGTTATCAATTTTCACTGTGCTGTTTGTAAGGCAATACTTAGGATTAGTGCTCATAAAAAAAAAAAGAGAGAGAAAATATTTCCACAACATTACTACACAAACAGCTGGTTTCCCAGTCATGGATTAAGCAGGGTCCTGGACTAAAAGGAAAAGGTCAATGAAAACCACAACAGGCAGCTAAGAGATGCTTTTTTTCTATCCTTAATGATCTAACAAGGTGTATTCAGTGTTGAATTTACAGAGCTTTTTAATGATGTTTTTTTATGTGAGCAGAGAGAGAGAGAATCAAAGAGAATGCATTAGACTGGAAAAGACCTTGCATCTAACATCTGGCCAACAGGTGTGCCAAAAGATTTTAACAGCTTTTAGGTTATTATGCCTATGCATGAACTATGAAGTGTTATGGTCGGACAGGGGTAGGGCCACTCAGATTTACCACCTCAGCCTCCTAAAAGCCTAGAAGGAGGCAGCATCCATTTGTCTGGTGAGCCTGATCAAACATCAAGATGAGTTGGAGCTTGAGGTGCCAAATTTGACCATTCCTTCCTCACTCCATTTTGAAAACCATCTCACACCGACCCAGACAGCGGATGTGGAGTCGCTGCAACAACATTTTGTAGATGTGTTTTTCCACCTGCCCGGTTGCACCACACTCATACAGCACCATTTTGAGACTTGCCTGGGGGTGACAGTGCACATCCCTATCATTTGCCTGAATATAAAAGACAAATCGTTCAGAAGGAATTAGCAGCAATGCTGGAGATGGGGTGACGGAAGAGTCACACAGCAACTGGTGTAGTCCTATAGTTCTGGTAGTGAATAGGGATGGCACGATACCACTTTTTTATGTCCGATACCGATACAGATATGTAACATTTGGATATCAGCCGATACCGATATAAATCCGATATTTAAAATTGATCCAGGCATTTAAAAACATTAAAAAAAAAAAAAAAAAAGAAGTCAACAGTCTCTCACACAACAAAATCAAAGTCTTTTAGTTGTCCCACATACAAGACTAAGGACCAGGGCGGGCAGAGCTTTTTAGGCAGTGGCACCAAAGCTCTAGAACTGTTTACCACTCCAGCTCCATTTAGCTGACTCTGTGGCGTCATTTAAAAAATAGTTGAAAACTTTTCTGTTTAACCAGGCTTTCTGGTTTCTGACTTTATTTTTATTCTTTTTCTTTTAATATGGTAATGTTATGTTTTTAACATAGTGTTTTCTGGGGGTGGGAGGGGTGATATTGTGTTTTAATTATTGTACAGTGCTTTTCTGTCTGTGAAAAACGCTATATAAATAAACTTTACTGACTTACAACAATAACTATCACCTGAATCCTGTTGCTTCTGTGTGAGAAGGTGATGCTTATGGTATGTTGCAAATTTCATTAGGGCTGCAACTATCGATTATTTTAGCAATTGTGTATTCTATTTATATTGATTACCTAAGTAACTGGATAAGAAATACTTTTTTTCATATTAACAGTTCATCTGCATATTTTAACTTCCGTATTGCAGTTTTTCCCTGTGTGAAACAAACAGGGTGGATGGAGCAGCTACAAAGTTCTCTTTTCTTCATTAACTGATCAGGTGGTTGATGAAGGATCTCCAGCTGTTTCCCAGTAAAGGTTTAATGGAGGTTACAGGGACAAAAAGGCTTCTTTTGGACACTAGAAAAACATTTCCTTCCGCTCCATCTGAGCGCGCCGGCTCTGCCTCTTTCCGCTTGTGCAGACAGACAGCATGTAAATCAGCTGACTGCTGCTGTTGCATCATCAGTGTTCACGTGAAAAACTAGGGGCTGCGTGAGCGCAATCTTGTAATGCTTTATATTTACAAGCATTCTCCTAAATACGTTTCTACTGCAGGTCTATATTTAGTCACAAATCAGGGATTAAAGTATCAAAAATATTTTGACGGGGAAGGGGTTCTTCCGGTACCGGACGGTCACCAGTGCTAATAGCTGCGCTCGCTAGCAGTAAGTCCGGGAACTGAAGTAGAGAAAAAAAATAACAGCTGATTCTCAGCACAGCGAGCACAACACACAAACAAGGCAGAGAGCGGTGGAGGCGGAAAAACATGTCAGCGATGATCGCTCAGTGTCAAAGGGAATCCGTCGCAGCGACGGAGGATCTGAGGGGGTTGTTTTCTAACTACTGATCCCCCACTCCATTCCAGTAGGTGGTGGTAATGCAGCTCTAAGCTGATTTGGTCAACCGCAAACCCACAAGAAGGAGAAGACGACTGAGCCCTGTAATGCAGCTAATGTGAGCGAAACGTTATTTAATGTATCGGATTACATTTTTTAAATTTCTTTCCGATATCTGATCCAGTAATTTAGGCCAGTATCGGACCGATACCGATACTGAATATCGGATCGGCGCATCCCTAGTAGTGAAGACATATGGGTCTATCTGGTTCTGTGTTGACTACCGCAAAGTGAAAGAGGTGTCACAGTTTGACACATATCACATGCCCCGGGTCGACGAGCTTCTAGACTGGTTGGGGCACCGCTCACTTTTTCACGACAGTGGATTTAACAAAGGGCTACTGGCAGATTCCCTTGTCTCCACAGTCCTGAGAAAAGACAGCTTTCTCCACTCCGTACTGCTTGTACAAATTTGTGACGGTTCCTATCAACTTATTCAGTGCCACATTTCAGTGCTTCATGGATGGAGTGCTGCACCTGGATGCTGCATACGCTGCCAGCTATCTGGATGACATCATCATCCATAGTGATACCTGGGCAGAGCGTGTGCCAGTCTTTGAGGCAGGTGGGGCTCATGGCCAACTCGAAAAAAGTGTGCAGTTGGACGAAGGGAGGTACAGTATCTGGGGTACCACTTGAGAGGCAGGTAGGTGCGTCCACAGATAGAAAAGAAGGTGGCCATCGCATCCTGCCCATGTCCCAAGATCAAAAAGGAGGTGAGGCAGTTTTTGGGGCTGGCCGGGTATGACCACAGGTTTGTCCCAAACTTCATGGAGCTGACCAGCCCATTAATTGATCTCACCTGAAAGGGTGCCTCTGTAGTGGACAAGAAATTTGATTCTATTTAGTTTTATAATTTTGTTCCGTTTACCTCACAACATTTTATTATTGTTTTGACTGTGTTGCTGTGTAGAATATGCAGAGCTGAGGAGTAAGTGTTTTGCCTGAATCGATTGTGCACTGATCCACTAGTAATGCCTTAGGATTTCAGTAAGGGAAACTGCACGTTCCTTTTCCTCACTCAATACAGACGAGTGAAGGCAAGAGCGGCGTGTCGACCTCTTCATTTATCTGTCACTATTCCCCTTGTTTAAGGTAATCACTGTGCACGAAACTCCCTAAACTCAGTAACACATGTCATCATTTATTGTTTACTTATTGTTGTTTATTTTGAGAGAATGTGTTTGAATGCTTAATTTGATGAGTTCCCAGCGAACTTTGTTGCTGCGTTAGCTTGTGCTACTGTCTCGCCGCATTGCACGGTTGTTATTCAGTTTCTGTTCACATTTGTAAGTTACTCAATACAGGCGAGTGAAGGCGAGTGAAGGCAAGAGCGGCGTGTCGACCTCTTCATTTATCTGTCACTATTCCCCTTGTTTAAGGGCACAACATTTGGAGGCACCACTGGGATGAAAGGCTTGCCACTAGGGGGCAATAAAAACCAACTAAGCCTGGTAACATGGAGTCAGAGTTAGAGAAGCTACAGCTGGAAATTAAAGGAACACTGTACCAACTGACTGTAGAGCAGCTGATTAAATTATGTGATGCACTTCAAATTTCAGGACCAGAAAAAGAGTGTGTGACTTATAAAACACGCAGTCAGTTAGTGTCACTTGTAGTAAAGCACCTTGAACGGGCAGATTTGGCTACCCTAGAGCTTCTTGATATTCAGGACATTATAAGCAATGTACAAATGAATAAACAACCAAGTGCAAGTGAGATTCTGGATCAAACCTCCCATTAACAAGAAAGCATGCAGAGAGCAGTCGAGACATTAAGGTTGTTTCAACAACCACAAGAGGGCGAAATGCATGACCCAGTGAGGAATAGCATGAATCCCACCGCAATTCCTTGCACCCCAGTAAAAAACATTGTTTTGACACCACCAAATGGCTCTATGTGGCACAAAGACTTTAAGATATCAGGCCAAATGAGGAGCCTGGACAAAAAGATAGGCTCACATTTTCCAGTCTGGCCAGGCAAATTGAAAATGGGCTCTATAAAGGCTACCCAGAGTCAGAAATCACTGATGCTGTAATTCGTGCTATCACACCAGGCCTGCAGTTACGGAGTTATCTTGAAGGGAAAGAGAATCTGACATTGCCTGCCCTCAGGAGAATCCTCAGGTCTCACTACCAGGAGAAAAGTGCCACAGAGTTATATAAGCAACTCACCTCCGAGGTAATAAAGAGACAGACCAAAATTTCCTAATCAGAGCAATGGATTTGAGACAGAAAATCCTGTTTGCATCTCAGGATGTCGAATCAAGCCTGATATATGATCCAGCACTTGTTCAGAGTCTTTTCATGCATACTGTCCTGACTGGTCTTCAAAATGACAATATTAAAAGTGACCTGCAACCTTACCTACTGCAGATAAATACTTCAGATGAGTTGTTGCTGGAGAAAGTGAAAATTGCAGTCGCCAATGAGAAGGAGAGGCAGGACAAAAAGAAACATGCAGCTCCATCACGAGTAACAACTGTAAATACTGTCCAATCCAGCAACTCTCCAGTGGAACATAAAAGCACAGTTCAAGAAAGAGCAGCTACAGTACCCCCCTGATCTTCTCTAGGAAATAAAAGAAATGCGTGCTGACATGGTGCTGCTGAAAGACTTGAGAGCCGAGGTTTCCCAAATCAAAGAAACCATTCAAAAGTCAACTCCTGCACCCCTGCAGCCTGTCCCCATTGAAGCTGAACAAAATTGTATGCAGTTTTACCACCAGCAGTGGCACTGCAATACCACCCAGCACACGTGCTTAGACATGTGAGGGGAACAGCACAGTTTCAACAAAGGTTTGCACCCCAGCAATACTATCCAATACCATGCAACCACCCCAGGTGTTTTGCTTGTGTGCAGTCAGGTGAGGAATACTGTCAACACTGTTTTAGGTGTGGGAGCAGTGAGCATTTCCCGGCAGATTGTAAAGCACCAAGACTGACAAAATCTGCTAGAGAGAGAGAGAGACATTTAAACTAAGACGGACTGCTCCTACGGGACAAGGGGCAGCCGACAGCATAGATAAGTCCCAGTTTTGTGCTAACTGTGAGGGAAGGGAAGAGAGTACCAAATTGAAATGTTGTTCTGTTTGTAAAATAACACTGTACTGCTCGAAAAAATGCCAAGAGAGACACTGGTCAGCACACAGAAAATGTTGTAGATCAAACACATGCTTGGGTATTAAAAAACAGGAAACCCCATCAGGTCAGAAACCAAAATACAGGAAAATTGGTAATTCAGTGACGACACCCACTGTAAGGGAGCTAGTAGGAGAGAAATGTCTAAGAATTCAGGCACTTTGGGACAAAGGTTCACAAATTTGTGCTATAGATGAGGCCTGGAAGCAGAGCCATTTGTCTGATGTTAAGCTGAGGGATATAGCAGAACTAGTCAGTCCTCTTGAGCCACTGCAACTCGAGGCAGCTAATGGAACAGAAATGCCATATATTGGTTGGCTTGAGGTGAGTTTCAAACTTACTGCTAATGATGATGAGTTGTTAATACCCATGTTAGTATTAAAAGGCAACCAACAGTCGTGTCCCATAATTGGTTTCAATGTGATTTGGCACCTAGTGAACAATGTACAGGACCAGACGAAAGACAGAAACAAAGAGAAGCTAATGCAAACAGTAAAGGTAGCTTTCCCTCACCTTAGAAAGAATAGAGCAAGAGCCTTTGTTAATGCAGTGAGGGTGGGACAGCCATGTGAGCACAGAGTAAAAACAACAAACAAGAGAGTTAGCATGCCTAAACACAGCTCCATCCAAATCGAGTGTTGAGTGCAAGTTTCACCTTTCAAGGAAGATGAGAATCTGATCTTTGAACCTCATGAGAACCCACAGTGGCCTGAAGGACTCGAGTTTTGTGACACCCTTGTATCAGTGAAGGCCAGAATGACACCAAAAATTGTTGTCAGTGTACAAAATCCCACCAGCCATGACATCGTACTGCCAACTAGGACTGCTATTGGAACTGTGCAGCCCATTGGATCAATATATATCCTGCTGATATATTCAAAACTGACTGCCTGCCCACTACATCAGTCCACCACGTTCAGGCTAAGAACCCTAGAGCATACCTACTATCGAACAATGGAATCCACCTGTTGATCTGACCCACCTGAATGAATATCAAAAACAAGTTGTCAGTCAGATGTTAAGAGAAGAATCACAGTCATTCTCTAGGTGTGACGATGACATAGGCTGTGTGGAAAACCTGCAAATTTCACATTTCATTGAAAGATAATGACCCAGTGACACGGACATATCGTTCTGTACCAAAGCTCTTGTATCAGGAGATGAAAAACTACCTACAGGATCTGATAGCCCAGGGGTGGGTGGAAAAATCCACTTAATCTTACTCCTCCCCGGTAGTCTGTGTGAGGAAAAAAGATGGTACGCTGCGTTTATGCATTGATTACAAGGAGCTCAGTAGGAAGACTCATCCAGACCGTCATCCCATCCCCAGAGTACAGGACATTATGGACAATTTGGGTGGAAACACACTCTTTTCACTGCTGGACCAGGGTAAGACATACCACCAGGGGTTCATGGGCAAAGACAGCAAACATCTAACAGCTTTTGT